>NC_092726.1:104961867-105654367 GCF_047496885.1 Scyliorhinus torazame
GAGGTGAGTAGTGTATTTAAAAACCTTACCTTTACAGGAGCAGCCCTTTGGATTTCGGCGGCAGCGGTGCGCAGGGGCCTTCTTGGAGGTGAGTAGTGTATTTAAAAACCACTTACCTTTACAGGAGCAGCCCTTTGGATTTCGGCGGCAGCGGTGCGCAGGGGCCTTCTGGGAGGTGAGTAGTGTATTTAAAAACCTTACCTTTACAGGAGCAGCCCTTTGGATTTCGGCGGCAGCGGTGCGCAGGGGCCTTCTGGGAGGTGAGTAGTGAATTTAAAAACCCTTACATTTGCAGGAGCAGCCCTTTGGATTTCGGCGGCAGCGGTGCACAGGGGCCTTCTGGGAGGTGAGTAGTGTATTTAAAAACCCTTGCCTGGTCCCGTGTCTGTTCTTTTCTTGTTTATTTGTTTTTATATAAGGCGGGAACCGGAAGTTCGACCTCTGGCAAGTCTCCACCCCCCCCAACCAATAAATTCTGGTGGAGAGGAAACCCGAGACACTACACGTGTAGTGTCTCCCACCCGCCCTCCTCCTCTAACCTAATAATAAGACCCATTGGTGTAAGGTAAGTGCCATATTATATTATTATATTATTAGCATTGTGCCGGTCAAGGTTCGGAGGTGGAGGAGCAGTCTCTGTCAGCGAGAGAACCTGAGGACATCTCAGACACTCAGAAGGCAAGTAAGTGATTTTTACTTTTATACCTTTTTTCAAATTGTGTGTGTCGGGGGGAAACTGAAGCGACATCACAGAAAAGCTGTGACCTGAGTGGCTGGTTGGGATTCTAACCTAAATTTTAAAAAAACTTGAGTATTTGGGAACTAATTAAACATAATAACTTAATTATAATTTAGAGGATATCTAAGCCAGAGATCGGAGAGTATTATAGTGAGCTATCGCATTTCTATTAGAAATCTAGTGCTAGGAAACAGATAGTTGACAGTAACTTTGCAATTTAAAAAAAAAAGTATTAAAAAAAAAAAAGACAAATTTTAATTTTAATTAATTGACGCAATGTCAGTTAGAGGGGTGCTGTGCTCTAACTGTGAGATGTGGCAGGTCCGGGAGGCTTCCAGCGTCCCGGATGGCTTCATCTGCAGAAAGTGCACCCAACTGCAGCTCCTCACAGACCGCATGATTCGGTTGGAGCAGCAATTGGATGCACTTAGGAGCATGCAGGTGGCGGAAAGCGTCATCGATCGCAGTTATGTAAATGTGGTCACACCCAAGGTGCAGGCAGAGAAATGGGTGACCACCAGGAAGGGCAGGCAGTCAGTGCAGGAATCCCCTGTGGTTGTCCCCCTCTCGAACAGATATACCCCTTTGGATACTGTCGGGGGGGGATAGCCTACCAGGGGAAAACAGCAGCAGCCAGAGCAGTGGCACCACGGCTGGCTCTGATGTTCAGAAGGGAGGGTCAAAGCGCAGAAGAGTAATAGTAATAGGGGACTCTATAGTCAGGGGCACAGATAGGCGCTTCTGTGGACGTGAAAGAGACTCCAGGATGGTATGTTGCCTCCCTGGTGCCAGGGTCCAGGATGTCTCCGAACGGGTAGAGGGAATCCTGAAGGGGGAGGGCAAACAGGCAGAGGTCGTTGTACATATTGGTACTAACGACATAGGCAGGAAGGGGCATGAGGTCCTGCAGCAGGAGTTCAGAGAGCTAGGCAGAAAGTTAAAAGACAGGACCTCGAGGGTTGTAATCTCGGGATTACTCCCTGTGCCACGTGCCAGTGAGGCTAGAAATAGGAAGATAGAGCAGACAAACACGTGGCTAAACAGCTGGTGTAGGAGGGAGGGTTTCCGTTTTCTGGACCACTGGGAGCTCTTCCGGGGCAGGTGTGACCTGTATAAGATGGACGGGTTGCATCTAAACCGGAGAGGCATAAATATCCTGGCCGCGAGGTTTGCTAGTGTCACACGGGAGGGTTTAAACTAGTATGGCAGGGGGGTGGGTACGGGAGCAATAGGTCAGAAGGTGAGAGCATTGAGGGAGAACGAGGGAATAGGGACAGTGTGGCTCTGAGGCAGAGCAGACGGGGAAAAGTTGCTGAACACAGCGGGTCTGGTGGCCTGAAGTGCATATGTTTTAATGCAAGGAGCATTACGGGTAAGGCAGATGAATTTAGAGCTTGGATTACTACTTGGAACTATGATGTTATTGCCATTACAGAGACCTGGTTGAGGGAAGGGCAGGATTGGCAGCTAAACGTTCCAGGATTTAGATGTTTCAGGCGGGATAGAGGGGGATGTAAAAGGGGAGGCGGAGTTGCGCTACTTGTTCGGGAGAATATCACAGCTATACTGCGAGAGGACACCTCAGGGCAGTGAGGCTATATGGGTAGAGATCAGGAATAAGAAGGGTGCAGTCACAATGTTGGGGGTATACTACAGGCCTCCCAACAGCCAGTGGGAGATAGAGGAGCAGATAGGTAGACAGATTTTGGAAAAGAGTAAAAACAACAGGGTTGTGGTGATGGGAGACTTCAACTTCCCAAATATTGACTGGGACTCACTTAGTGCCAGGGGCTTAGACGGGGCGGAGTTTGTAAGGAGCATCCAGGAGGGCTTCTTAAAACAATATGTAAACAGTCCAACTAGGGAAGGGGCGGTACTGGACCTGGTATTGGGGAATGAGCCCGGCCAGGTGGTAGATGTTTCAGTAGGGGAGCATTTCGGTAACAGTGACCACAATTCAGTAAGTTTTAAAGTACTGGTGGACAAGGATAAGAGTGGTCAGAGGATGAATGTGCTAAATTGGGGGAAGGCTAATTATAACAATATTAGGCGGGAACTGAAGAACATAGATTGGGGGCGGATGTTTGAGGGCAAATCAACATCTGACATGTGGGAGGCTTTCAAGTGTCAGTTGAAAGCAATACAGGACAGGCATATTCCTGTGAGGAAGAAAGATAAATACGGCAATTTTCGGGAACCTTGGATGACGAGTGATATTGTAGGCCTCGTCAAAAAGAAAAAGGAGGCATTTGTCAGGGCTAAAAGGCTGGGAACAGACGAAGCCTGTTTTACATATAAGGAAAGTAGGAAGGAACTTAAGCAAGGAGTCAGGAGGGCTAGAAGGGGTCATGAAAAGTCATTGGCAAATAGGGTTAAGGAAAATCCCAAGGCTTTTTACACGTACATAAAAGCAAGAGGGTAGCCAGGGAAAGGGTTGGCCCACTGAAGGATAGGCAAGGGAATCTATGTGTGGAGCCAGAGGAAATGGGCGAGGTACTAAATGAATACTTTGCATCAGTATTCACCAAAGAGAAGGAATTGGTAGATGTTGAGTCTGGAGAAGGGGGTGTAGATAGCCTGGGTCACATTGTCATCCAAAAAGACGAGGTGTTGGGTGTCTTAAAAAATATTAAGGTAGATAAGTCCCCAGGGCCTGATGGGATCTATCCCAGAATACTGAAGGAGGCTGGAGAGGAAATTGCTGAGGCCTTGACAGAAATCTTTGGATCCTCGCTGTCTTCAGGGGATGTCCCGGAGGACTGGAGAATAGCCAATGTTGTTCCTCTGTTTAAGAAGGGTAGCAAGGATAATCCCGGGAACTACAGGCCGGTGAGCCTTACTTAAGTGGGAGGGAAATTACTGGAGAGAATTCTTCGAGACAGGATCTACTCCCATTTGGAAGCAAATGGACGTATTAGTGAGAGGCAGCACGGTTTTGTGAAGGGGAGGTCGTGTCTCACTAACTTGATAGAGTTTTTCGAGGAGGTCACGAAGATGATTGATGCAGGTAGGGCAGTAGATGTTGTCTATATGGACTTCAGTAAGGCCTTTGACAAGGTCCCTCATGGTAGACTAGTACAAAAGGTGAAGTCACACGGGATCAGGGGTGAACTGGCAAGGTGGATACAGAACTGGCTACGCCATAGAAGGCAGAGGGTAGCAATGGAGGGATGCTTTTCTAATTGGAGAGCTGTGACCAGTGGTGTTCCACAGGGATCAGTGCTGGGACCTTTGCTCTTTGCAGTATATATAAATGATTTGGAGGAAAATGTAACTGGTCTGATTAGTAAGTTTGCAGATGACACAAAGGTTGGTGGAATTGCGGATAGCGATGAGGACTGTCTGAGGATACAGCAGGATTTAGATTGTCTGGAGACTTGGGCGGAGAGATGGCAGATGGAGTTTAATCCGGACAAATGTGAGGTAATGCATTTTGGAAGGGCTAATGGAGGTAGGGAATATACAGTGAATGGTAGAACCCTCAAGAGTATTGAAAGTCAAAGAGATCTAGGAGTACAGGTCCACAGGTCATTGAAAGGGGCAACACAGGTGGAGAAGGTAGTCAAGAAGGCATACGGCATGCTTGCCTTCATTGGCCGGGGCATTGAGTATAAGAATTGGCAAGTCATGTTGCAGCTGTATAGAACCTTGGTTAGGCCACACTTGGAGTATAGTGTTCAATTCTGGTCGCCACACTACCAGAAGGATGTGGAGGCTTTAGAGAGGGTGCAGAAGTGATTTATCAGAATGTTGCCTGGTATGGAGGGCATAAGCTATGAGGAGCGATTGAATAAACTCGGTTTGTTCTCACTGGAACGAAGGAGGTTGAGGGGCGACCTGATAGAGGTATACAAAATTATGAGGGGCATAGACAGAGTGGATAGTCAGAGGCTTTTCCCCAGGGTAGAGGGGTCAATTACTAGGGGGCATAGGTTTAAGGTGAGAGAGGCAAGGTTTAGAGTAGATGTACGAGGCAAGTTTTTTACGCAGAGGGTAGTGGGTGCCTGGAACTCACTACCGGAGGAGGTAGTGGAAGCAGGGACGATAGGGACATTTAAGGGGCATCTTGACAAATATATGAATAGAATGGGAATAGAAGGATACGGACCCAGGAAGTGTAGAAGATTGTAGATTAGTCGGGCAGTATGGTCGGCACGGGCTTGGAGGGCCGAAGGGCCTGTTCCTGTGCTGTACATTTCTTTGTTCTTTGTTTGTTCTTTGTAATTTCCCGCGTCTCTCCTTTCTCTCTCTGACAGTTAATATACTGGGAATTGTGATTCTGTGTCGGGGGAAGTGTGGCCTCTGTACCTGCACCACTCGCTACCTGGTGGCCATGGCCACGGCGGATCTGCTGTTTATTATCACTCGTATCATACTGAGCAAGATCAGTTATTATTATTTCCCCGTGAGTATCCTGTCCCTCACCCCTGTGTGTAGTGTTAACGGTGTCCTGCAGGCTGCAGCCACTGACTGTTCTGTCTGGTTCACCCTCACTTTCTCCTTTGATCGATTTGTGGCCATTCGCTGCCAGAAACTGAAAACTAAATATTGCACCGGGAAAACTGCGGCTGTGGTTCTGTCCACAAGCGGCCTCCTGCTCTGTGTAAAAAACATCCCCTGGTACTTTACATTGGAACCTTGGGAGATAATCGACAATGTCCAGTCGGGATGTCGGACAAAGAGCAGCTATTACACTGACCCGGGATGGGGTGGATATAACTGGTTTTCTCGGGTTTTAACCCCATTGATGCCGTTCTTCTCAATCCTGTTGACCAACGCTCTGACAGTCAGACACATTTTACTCAGCAGTCGGGTCCGGAAGGCACTGAGGGCTCAGAGTCAGGGAGACAATCGCACCGACCCAGAGATGGAGAGCAGAAGGAAGTCAATGATTTTACTCTTCAGCATTTCTGGAGCTTTCATCCTCCTCTGGACCGTGTCTGTTTTAAAAATTTTCTATATGGATGTGAGAGGATTAGTTTACCTCACCCTTCCTCAATATAATTTACAAGTCGGATTTATGCTGCGGGATTTAAATTGCTGCACAAACACATTTATTTATGTGGTTACTCAGTCCAGGTTCAGGGAGCAGATCAAGATCGCGGTGAAATATCCGGTTAAATCAATTATTAAATTAATGAGAAAATAAAACTGACTGACAGCATCTCAGCCAATCAGGAATTCCACTCGCTGACTGACAGCCTCTCAGCCAATCAGGAGTTCCAGCCACTGATTGACAGCCGTTCAGCCAACCAGGAGCTCCAGCCGCTGACTCACAACCTGTCAGCCAATCATGAACTCCAGCGCCTGAGTGACAGCATCTCAGCCAATCAGGATCTCCAGTCGCTGACTCACAGCCTCTCAGCCAATCAGGAGGTGCAGCGCCAGACAGACAGCGTCTCAGCCAATCAAAAGCTCCAGCCGTTGACTCACAGCCTCACAGAAAATCAGCAGCTCCAGCCACAGACTGACAGCATCTCAGCCAATCAGCAGCTCCAGCGCCTGACTGACAATCTTTGAGTCAATCAGCAGCTCCAGTGGTTGACTGACAGCCTATCAGACAATCAGCAGCCCCAGCCGCTGTAACAGCCCCTCAGCCAATCAGCTGCTCCAGCCGCTGTGACAGCCCCTCAGCCACTCAGCATCTCCAACCGCTGCTGACAATTGTGTGGAGAGCACTGGCAGTGCTTGCTTTGGGGAGCACTGGCAGTGCTGGCTGTGGGGGGCACTGGCAGTGCTGGATGTAGGGAGCACTGGCAGTGCTGGCTGTGGGGAGCACTGGTACTCCTGGCTGTGGGGGTGGGGTGGTGGCACTGGCAGTGCTGGCTGTTGGTGGAGGGCACTGGCAGTGCTGGCTGGGGGACACTGCCAGAGCTGGATGTGTGGGAGCACTGGCAGTGCTGGCTGAGTGTGGGGGGGAGGGCACTGACAGTGCTGGCTGCGGGGTGGGGTGGCACTGGCAGTGCTGGCTGTGGTGGGGAGCACTGGCATTGCAAGCTGTGGGGGGTGGCACTGGCAGTGCTGGCTGCGGGTGGGGGGTGGCACCGGCAGTGCTGGATGTGTGGGGAGCACTGGCAGTGCTGGCTGTGGGGGGTGGCACTGGCAGTGCTGGCTGCGGGGGTGGGGTGGCACCGGCAGTGCTGGATGTGTGGCGAGCACTGGCAGTGCTGGCTGTAGGGGGATAAGCACTGGCAGTGCTGGTTGTGGGGGGTTCGGGAGTACTGGCAGTGCTGGATGTGGGTAGCACTGGCTGTCCTGGCTTTCGGGAGGTTGCGGAGCACTGACAGTACTGGTTGTGGGGTTGCACCGGCAGTGCTGGGTGGATAGGGGAGCACAGGCAATACTGGCTGTGTGAGGAGCACTGGGAGGGCTGGCTGTGGGGAGCACTGGCAGTGCTGGATGTGGGAGTACAGGAGCACTGGCAGTGCTGGATGTGGGGGAGGGAGCGAAGGCTGTGGGGAGCACTGACAGAGCTGGCTGTGGGGGATCACTGCCAGTGCTGGCCTTGTGGGGGATCACTGCCAGTGCTGGACTTGTGGGGGAGCACAGGCATTGCTGTCTGTGTGTGGGAGCACTGGCAGTGTAGGATGTGTGTGGGGAGCACTGGCAGTACTGGGTGTGGAGAGGCACTCGAAGTGCTGGCTGTGGGGGTGGGTACTGGCAGTGCTGGCTGTGGGGGGTGGAACACTGTCACTGCTGGTCGTGGGCAGCAATGGCACTGCTGGTTGTGAGGAGCACTGGCAGTGCTGGCTGCGTGGGGGAGGGAGCGGTGGCTGTGTGGGGACCACTGGCTGTGCTGGCTGTGTTGGGGCAGCACTGGCTGCTGGATAAGTGGAGGAGTTCTGGCTGTGGGAGCACTGGCAGTGCTAGCTGTGGAGCTGAGCACTGCAAGTGCTAGCATTAGGTGGGAGCGCTGGCTGTGCTGGCAATGGGGGCAGCACTGGAAGTGCTGGCTGTGGGGAGCACCAAGAGTGCTGGGTGTGGGGAGCACTGTCAGGGCTGGCTGTGAGGCGGAGAACTAGCAGTGCTGGCTGTGGGGGGCAGTGGCAGTGCTTGCTGTGGGGAGCACTGGCAGTGATGGCAGTGAGGGGGAGCACTGGAAGTGTTGGCTTGGGGGAGCACTGCAAGTGCTGGCTGTGAGGGGAGCATTGGCAGTGCTGGTTGTGGGGAGGATCTCTGGCAGTGCTGGTTATGGGGAGTAGTGGCAGTGCTTGCTGTAGGGGAGCACTGGCAATGATGGCTGTGTGGGGTGTGCACAGGCAGTGCTGGCTGTGGGGGAGCACTGGCAATGTTGGCTTTGTGTGGGAGCATTGGCAGTGCTGGTTATGGGGGTGCGCACTGGCATTGCTGGCTGTGGGGAGCACTGGCAGTGCTGGCTGTGTGGGGGGTGCACAGGAAATACTGGCTGTCGGGGAGCACTGGCAATGCTGGCTTTGTGTGCGACCAATGGCAGTAATGGCTGTGGTGGAGGGAGCGCTGGCTGTGTGGGGAGCAGTGGCAGTGCTGGCTTTGTTTTGAGGGAGTGCTGGATGTGGGGAGCGCTGGCTGTGGGATCACTGGCGGTGCAGGCTGTGGGGGAGCACAGGCAGTACTGGCTGTGGGGAGCACTGGCAGTGCTGGCAGTTGGGGAGCACTGGCAGTGCTGGCTGCGTTGGGAGTAGCATTCGGTTCTGGATACGTGTGGGGCTGCACAGGCGGTGCTGGCTGTGCGGGGCGGGAGCACTGACAGTGCTATCTGTGGGGATAGCGCAGGCAGTGCTGGCTGTGGGGGAGCACTGGAAGTGCTGCCTGTGGGGGGGGAGCACTGACAGTGCTGGCTGTGTGGTGGGAGCACTGACAGTGCTGGCTGTGTGGGGGGAGCACTGACAGTGCTGGCTGTGTGGGGGGAGCACTGACAGTGCTGGCTGTGTGGGGGAGCACTGACAGTACTAGCTGTGTGGGGAGCACTGACACTGCTGGCTGTGTGGGGGGAGCACTGACAGTGCTGGCTGTGTGGTGGGAGCACTGACAGTACTAGCTGTGTGGGGAGCACTGACACTGCTGGCTGTGTGGAGGGAGCACTGACAGTGCTGGCTGTGTGGAGGGAGCACTGACAGTGCTGGCTGTGTGGCGGATTCAGAGAAAGTTGTAATGTGAAAGATTGCAAGGACTTAGTGATGGATAACCGATGCAAATCCATTGTTTCACTGTTCCGTCTATCCAGCAGTTTTCTTCTGCTGTGGGTGACTCAAGTGATATTCTACACCTACCAGAGAATTGCTAATGTGCATTCTTATTCTACCACTGACAGACTTTACGTTGTGGAGGTTGTCGCCAGCATGCTTCAGGTTTTCAGTTCTTGTACTAACACGGGTAGCTATGTCCTGACACAGAGGAAGTTCCGAGAGGAGTTGAAGATGATGCTGAAATACCCACTAAAACTAATTGTTAATTTATTAGCATCACATCACAGTAAGGATCGTTTCTTGCAATGAAGCAACAGAATACAATCGGCATCCACTGCGCACCTTTATTTAAGGACATTATTAGTCCTCAAAAAACATTGAAATTTGCTTGTTACATATCACAAGGAAAGGAAGAGATGGAGAGGAAGGGTATGTGTGGGAGAGAGGGTGTGGGAGATTGAGTGAGGGGGTGGGGAAGAGAAAGCGAGATTAGTAACTAAATGGTTGGTGACTGATATCGATGAGGATAAGGTAATATGAACTCGAAGGAACGATAAGCAGAGAGAAATACAGTAACCAAATGGCGAAGTGACGGTAATGTAGATAGTGGGCGTACAGAATGATAGATCAAAATGATAACTGACGAATAGATACTAAATTAGAACGAGAAATAGAACATGAAGATAATAAGTAGATATCAGTAGAAGAAGACCCGTAAGGGAAGGGCTTTGTAACATAATATGCTGTTAAGGAAATACATGTGGAAAGAGAAAACAGATCTTACAATATCCGAAATTAAGATTTGAAAAATGTGATCGGAAACACGGAGGATAACAAATTACATATTTCTGCAGGTATTTTAAACAGAAACAATCGCATCCTCAATGCCAGCAAAACTAAAGATCTGGTCATTGACTTCAGGAAGCAAAGTACTGTACACACCCCTGTCAGCATCAATGGGGCCGAGGTGGAGATGATTAGCAGTTTCTAATTCCTCGGGGTGCTCATCTCCAAAAATCTGTCCTTGTCCACCCACGTCAACGCTACCACCAAGAAAGCACAACAGCGCCTATACTTCCTGAGTAAACTAAGGAAATTCGGCATGTCCACATGAACCCTTACCAACTTTTACAGATGCACCATAGAAAGCATCCTATCTGGCTGCATCACAGCCTCGTATGGCAACTGCTCGGCCCAGGGCCGAAACTGCAGAGAGTCGTGGACATCACCCAGTCCATCACACGAACCATCCTCCCATCCATTGAGTCTATCTACACCTCCCGCTGCCTGGGGAAAGTGGGCAGCATACTCAAAGGCCCCTCCCACCCGGCTTACTCACTCTTCCAACTTCTTCCATGGGGCAGGAGCTACAGAAGTCTGAGAACACGCACGAACAGACTCAAAAACAGCTTCTTCCCCGCTGTCACCAGATTCCTAAACGACACTCTTATGGACTGACCTCATTAACGCTACACCCCTATATGCTTCATCCGATGCCGGCGCTTATGCAGTTAGATTATATACCTCGTGTTGCTCTATTATGGATTTTCTTTTATTCCCTTTTCTTCCCATGTACTTAATGAACTGTTGAGATACTCGCAGAAAAATACTTTTCACTGTACCACGGTACAAGAGGCAATAAACAAATCCAATCCAATCCAAAACAAAGTGGGGGATGGCATTAATTAGACGTCTGTTTTGCTCTTTGCCTCGACATGACAGCAGAATCGAAAGTCCACAGTCCTTTCAATTCAGTTATATCAGGCTTGCTTCATTCAATCAGTAACTTCTGAATTGTATTGAGAGATGTGCAACCGAATGGGTGAAGCAACAACATAATTGTTCATCTGTTAACGGAAATAAAAAAACGTGCGACAATATTGACTTATAAACTGACAAATGTACCGTCATTGACTTACATAAACAATATAATTATCCACAAACACAGAATAATTAGTAACACGGTTAAATTACATGTGAATAAACAATTTAGGAATATTGTGAATTCAATTGGAAAATATCGTGCGCTGTGTGTAGGAGGCGAGGGGCAGACTGTCAGAGGCACTGAAAGGATAATGCAACAAACAGGATGGGCAGAGGTCGAGAATTATTACTGAGAGAAGCAACAGGGATGCTGACAGAGGGCGCTCTAATCGATGTATATAAGATCGATGCAAGGACGGGCGGGGGTAAATATAAATATAGTGTCCCTTGGGAACTTACCTTAACAGGAACAACAGGAGCAGCTAGGAATCATGGGAGCAGTGACCGGAGGGCGGAGCCTCGCGACCGGTTCACAGGGCAGAATCTCAGCTATATTCTGCAAGGTAAGAGTTGTGGTTTTTTGAAGGGGGCAGCAAGCTACAGTTATATCATACAGCAGAATCACCAATTTTAGAGGGTTCACTAGAGAGTAGCAACAATATTTTTAAGGGCCTAACGGGTGTTAACCTTGCTTTTATTTCCTTTTGCATCACTTTAGGAATTCGGATCAGAAGGGATGAAACTTAAGGCTCCTCCTGTAGGATGTGGGAGGTAAGGGAAACGACTGGAAAGAATGCTTCACATCTGCAGAAACGGAGGTATCGAGGAAGGCTTGTCTACTGAGTCAGTATGGGTGGAAGTCAGAAACAAGAAACGAGCCGTCACTTTATTTGGAGTCTTCTATAGATCTCCCAATAGCAACAGATATCTGGAGAAACAGGTTGGGCGGCAGATCTTGAAAAGGTGCAGAAGTAACAGAGACGTCGTGGGTGACTTCCAGTTGCCTAACATTGACTGCAACATCCTTAGTGCAAATGGTTTTGTGGAGCAGATTTTGTCAGGTGTGTCGATGAAGGATTCCTGACTCATTATGCCATATTTGATTTGGTGCTTGGCAACGAACCAGGCCAGGTTTCAGATGTCTCGGTGAGAGAGCATTTCAGTGACAGTGACCACAACCCTTGACCCGTACCATAGTCATGGCGAGGGAGATGAACAGTCAGTATGGGAAGGTATTTAATTGGGGGACATTATGCTGTTTTAAACAGGAACTTAGGAGCATTAACAGGGAACAGTTGTTCTTGGGGAAATGTACAATGGTAATGTGGGGATTGTTTAATGAGCATTTGCTGCGTGCGCTGAATAGTTTTGTCCCACTGAGACGAGGAAGGAATGGTAAGGTGAAGGAGCTTTGGTTGACAAGAGAAGTGGAGCTTCAGGTCATGAGAAAGAAGGAAGCTTACGTAAGGTTGAGGAAGCAAGAATCTGACTCGGCTCTAGAGCGTTACAGGGTCGCCAGAAAGGAAATAAAAAATGGACTGAGGAGAGCTAGAATGGGGCATGAAAAAGTCCAGGCGGGAAGGGTTAGGGGAAACCCCAAGGCGTTCTACACGTATGTGAGAAGTAAGATGATGATAAGAGTGAGAGTGGGGGCGATCAGGGATAGTGGAGGGAACATGTGCCGAGAGTCTGAGGAGGTAGGGGCGGCCCGAAGTGAATATATTATTTCAGTATTCACTAGAGAGAGGGACATTGTTGCCCATGAGAACAGTGTGAACCAGGTTAATAGGCTCAAATAGGTTGATATTAAGAAGGAGGATGTGCTGGATATTTTGAAAAGCATCAGGATAGATACGTCCCCTGCGCATGACGGGATATACCCAAGGTTACTACGGGAAGCCAGGATGGAGATTGCTGCTCCGTTGCCCATCACCTTTGCGTCCAGACTCTCCACTGGAGTAGTACCGGATGATTGGAGGGAGGCGAATGTTGTTACCCTGTTTAAAAAAGGAATAGGGAAATCCCTGGGATTTACAGATTATTGGAAAGGATTCTGAGAGATAGGATTTACGATTATTTAGAAAAACATAGTTTGCTTAAAGATAGTTAGAATGGCTTTGTGACGGGCAGGTCGTGCCTCACAAGCCTCATGAATTCTTTGAGGATGTGACGAGAAACATTGATGAAGATCGGGCAGTGGATGTAGTGTATATGGATTTCAGTAAGGCATTTGATAAGATTCCCCATGGTATGCTCATTCAGAAATTTACGAGACATGGGTTCCAGGGAAAATTGGATGACTGGATACAAAATTGGTTAACCAAAAGAAGATAAGAATATAAGAACTAGGAGAAAGCCATCTGGCCCCTCGAGCCTGCTCCGCCATTCAATGAGATCATGGCTGATCTTTTGTGGACTCAGCTCCGCTTTCCGGCACGAACACCATAACCCTTAATCCCTTAATTCTTCAAAAAACTATCTCTCTTTCTCTTAAAAACATTTAATGAAGAAGCCTCCACTGCTTCACTGGGCAAGGAATTCCATAGATTCACAACTCTTTGGGTGAAGAAGTTCCTCCTAAACTCAGTCCTAAATCTACTTCCCCTTATTTTGAGGCTATGTTCTGCTTTCACCTGCTAGTGGAAACAACCTGCGCGCATCTATCCTATCTATTCCCTTCATAATTTTATGTGTTTCTATAAGACCCCCCCCCCCCATCCTTCTAAATTCCAACGAGTACAGGCCCAGTCTACTCAACCTCTCCTCGTAATCCAATCCACTTAACTCTGGGATTAACCTAGTGAGTCTCCTCTGCACATCCTCCAGCGCCAGTATGTTTTTTCTCAGGCAAGGAGGCCAAAACGGAACACAATACTCCAGGTGTGGACTCACAATACTCCAGGTGTGGCCTCGTACAATAGCAGCATTACATCCCTAGTCTTAAACTCCATCCCTCTCGCAATGAAGGACAACATTCCATTTTCCTTCTTAATCACATGTTGCACCTATAAACCAACTTTTTGCGACTCATGCACTAGCACACCCAGGTCTCTCTGCACGGCAGCATGTTTTAATAATACACCCCACTCTTGGAAAAAGCTTGTTGCTATCCACCCTGTCCATACCTCTCATATTCCCTTTTGCTGTTATTCCTCCCAAAATGGATCACCTCACATTTGTCAACATTGTATTCCATCTGCCAGACCTTTGCCCATTCACTTAGCCTATCCAAATCCCTCTGCAGACTTCTGGTATTCTCTGCACTTTTTGCATTATCACTCATCCTACTGTCGTCTGCAAACTTGGACACATTGCACTTGGTCCCTAACTCCAAATCATATATATAGGTTGTGCACAATTGTGGGCCCAAAACTGATGCCCGAGGGACACCACTATCTGCTAATTGCCAACCAGAGAAACACCCATTAAACCGCACTCTTTGCTTTCCATACATTAACCAATCACCTATCCAAGCTACTACTTTCCCCTTAACGCCATGCATCTTAATCTTATGCAGCAACCTTTTTTGTGGCACCTTGTCAAAAGATTTCTGGAAATCCAGGTATACCTCATCCATTGGCTCCCCGTTATCTACCATAATGATAAAGTCCTAAACAAATTCCACTAAATTAGTTAGGCACGACCTGCCCTTTATGAACCCATGCTGCGTCTGCCCAATGGGACAATTTCAATCCAGATGCCTCGCTATTTCTTCCTTGATGATGGATTCCCTGCTACCGAAGTTCTGCTCGCTGGCCTATAATTAGCCGCTTTTGGCCGACCTCCTTTTTTAAATAGTGGTGTCACGTTTGCTAATTTACAATCCGCCGACCCACCCCAGAGTCTAGTGAATTTTGGTAACTTATCGCTAGTGCATTTGCAATTTCCCAAGCCATCTCTTTTAGCACTCTTGGATGCATTCCATCAGGGTCAGGAGACCCGTCTACCGTCAGCCCCATTAGCTTGCCCATCACTCCCTCTTTAGAGTTAACAATCCTCTCAAAGTCCTCACCTGTCATAGCCTCATTTCTATCAGTCACTGGCATGTTATTTGTGTCTTCCACTGTGAAGACCGACCCAAAAAATCTGTTCAGATCCTCAGCCATTCCCTGATCTCCCATTATTAAATCTACTTTGTCATACTTTAAAGGACCAATATTTACTTCAGCCATTCTTTTTTATTTTATATATTTGTAGAAACGTTTAGTATCTGTTTTTATATTCTGAGCAAGTTTACTCTCATAAACTATCTACTTTATAACTTATTTAGTAGCTTTCTGTTGCCCCCTAAAGATTTCCCAGCCCTCTAGTTTCCCACTAATCATTGCCGCTTTGTATGCAATCCTTCAATTTGATACTGCTGCACGATCAATCACTACTGAAGCGAGATTGTAGTCCAATTGAAGGCTGTAATGAACAAGTAGTTACCCCGGCAGCTCCGGTGCAGAATGACTGCTGTGGGTGAAACACAGAATCTTATGCTCCGCCTGCTGGGCGGAACCAGCAGGCAGGTTCTACCACTCATACTACAGTATAAGGTACATACTACCTAGGTACCGCGATACCTCTAATATAGCTTACCACATTCATCCCCTGTTTTAAAAAGCGTCCGGCGGGGGCGTTGGCCTTGCTTTTACAGTGGTAGAGGTTATAGCAGTACCCTTCGGTGCCTTTACATGCAATACACATATTTACAGACAATTATTTACAAGTTCATTTTACAATGAAGCTATCAGCCGGTGGGGGGCCCTGGTCATCCACTGCGATCGTCGCAGTCCCGGCAGTAATGCTGGCGTCGACTCTGGGAACCGTGGCTCTGGGGGGCGGGGGGAGGGGGGGCGTCAAAGAACAAAGAATATTATAGCCCAGGAATTCCATAGATTCACAGCCTGCGCCGATCCAGATCCTTTATCTAAACCTTTCTTCTATTTTCCAAGGATCTACTTCCCTCTGTTCCCCGACCGTTCATATATCTGTCTAGCTGTATCAGAAATGGTGCGATCGTTTCCGCCTCTACAACCTCCGCTGGCAAAGCGTTCAAGGCACCTACCACCCTCTGTGTAAAAAACCCTCCACGCACATCTCGCTTAAACCTTCCCCTCTCAACTTGAAATCGTGACCCCTTGTAATTGACACCCCAACTCTTGGAAAAGGCTTGTTGCTATCCATCCTGTCCATACCTCTCGTAATTTTGTAGACCTCAATCAGGTCCCCCCTCAACCTCCGTCTTTCCAACGAAAACAATCCTAATCTACTCAACCTTTCTTCATAGCTAGCACCCTCCATACCAGGCAATATCCTGGTGAACCTCCTCTGCACCGTCTCTAAAGCATCCACATCCTTCTGGTAATGTGGCGACCAGAACTGCATGCAGTATTCCAAATGTGGCCTAACCAAAGTCCTGTACAACTGTAACATGACCTGCCGACTCTTGTACACAATACCCCGTCCGATGAAAGCAAGCATGCTGTATGCCTTCTTGACCACTCTATCGACCTGCGTTGTCACCTTCAGGGTACAATGGACCTGAACACCCAGATCTCTCTGTACATAAATTTTCCCCAGGACTCTTCATTGACCGTATAGTCCACTCTTGAACTCGATCTTACAAAATGCATCACCTCCCATTTGCCTGGATTGAACTCCATCTACTTATTCTCTGCCCAACTCTCCAATCTACCTATATTTTGCTGTATTCTCTGACAGTCCTCCTCGCTATCTGCAACTCCACCAATCTTAGTATCATCTGCAAACTTGCTAATCAGAGCAACTGTACCTTCGTCCAGATCATTTATGTATACCACAAACAACAGTGGTCCGAGCACGGATCCCTATGGAACACCAATAGTCACCTTTCCCCATTTTGAGACACTCCCTTCTACCACTTTTCTCTGTCTCCTGTTGCCCAACCAGTTCTTTATCCATCTAGCTAGTCCACCCTGAACCCCATACGAATTCACTTTTTCCATCAACCTGCCATGGGAAGCTTTATCAAAAGCATTACTGAAGTCCATGTGTATGACATCTAGAGACCTTCCCTCATTAATTAACTTTGTCATTTCCTCAAAGAATTCTATTAGGTTTGTAAGACATGACCTTCCCTGCACAAAATCTATCACTGACAAGTCTATTTTCTTCCAAATGTGAATAGAACCTATCCCTCAGTATCTTCTCCAACAGTTTGCCTACCACTGACGTCAAGGTCACAGGTCTATAATTCCCTGGATTATCCCTGCTACCCTTCTTAAACAAAGGGAAAACATTCGTAATTCTCCAGTCCTCCGGGACCTCACCCGTGCTCAAGGATGCTGGAAAGATATCTGTTAAGGCCACGGGTATTTCGTCCCTCGCTTCCCTCAGTAACCTGGGATAGATCCCATTCGGACCTGGGGACTGGTTCATCTTAATGCCTTTTAGAATATCCCAAACTTCCCCCTTCCTTATGCCGACCTGACCTAGAGTATTTAAACATCCACCCCTAGCCTCAACATCCGTCATGTTCCGGTCCTTGGTGAATACCGATGCTAAGTACTCATTCGGAATCTCACCCATTTCCTCTGACTCCACGCATAAATTCCCTCTTTTGTCTTTGAGTGGGCCAATCCTTTCTCTAGTTACCCTCTTGCTCCTTATATACGAATAAAAGGCTTTGGGAATTTCCTTAACCCTGTTAGCCAAAGACATTTCATGACCCCTTTTAGCCCTCTTTATTGCGCCTTTGAGATTTGTCCTACTTTCCCGATATTCCTCCAAAGCTTCATCAGTTTTAAGTCGCCTAGATCTCATGTATGCGTCCTTTTTCGTCTTAGCTAGTCTCACAATTCCACCCAATTTAGCACTCTTCCTTTTGGCCCACGCTCGTCTTTGTCCATGAGTATTCTAAAACTTACGGAACTGTGATCGTTATTCCCAAAGTAATCACCGCTTGAAACTTCAACCACCTGGCCGGGATCATTTCCTTATACCAGGTCCAGTATGGACCCTTCCCGAGTTGGACTATTTACTTATAGCTCTAAAAAAAACTCTCCTGGATGCTCCTTACAAATTTTGCTCCATTTACGCCTCCAACACTACATGAGTCCCATTCAATGTTGGGGAATTTCAAATCTCCCATCACGACCACCGTATTGCTCCTACATTTTTCAATAATCTGTCCACATATTTGTTCCTCTACTTCACACTCGCTTTTGGTAGGTCTGTAGTAAAATCCCAACAATGTTACTGCACCCTTCCTACGTCTTAGCTCTACCCATTTTGCTTCAGTGCTCGAATCCATCATCGTTCCCTCCTTCATCACAGCTGTGATATCATCTCTGACCAGTAATCCAACTCCTCCACTCATTTTACCTCCCTCTCCATCCTTCCTGAAGCATCTATACACTGGGATATTTAGTTGCCAGGCTTGCCCTTCCCTGAACCAAGTCTCAGTAATACCATAAACATCATATTGCCAGGTACTAATCCAAGCCTAAATTCATCTGCCTTACCTGCTACACTTCTCGCATTGAAACAAATGCACCTCAGACCACCTGTCCCTTTGCGTTCATCATCTCTTCCCTGTCTACTCTTCCCCTTAGTCACATTGAGTTCCTTATCTAGTACCTTACTGGCTTTAGTTGCTGCCTCTTTACTGACCTCTAACTTCCTAACCTGGTTCCGATCCCCTTGCCACATTAGTTTAAAACCTCCCCAACGGTGTTAGGAAAAGCGGTGTTAGGACAATCGTTCCAGTCCTGCCCAGGTGTAGCCCATCTGATTTGTAATGGTTCCACCGCCCCCAGAACCGGTTCCATTGTCCCAAAAATCTGAACCCCTCCCTACCGCACCATCTCTCAACACACGTATTCATTCTGAATATTCTTGAATTGCTACTCTGACAGTCTCGTCGCACTGGTAGCAATCCTGAGATGACTAGCTTTGAGGTCCTACTTTTTAACTTATCTCCTAACTCCCTAAATTCTGATTGTAGGACCTCATCCCGTTTTTCTACCTATATCGCTGGTGCCTATATGCACCAGGACAACTGGCTATTCACCTTCCCCCTTCAGCATGTCCTGCAGCCGATCTGAGACATTTCTGAGCCGTGCACCCGCGAGGCAACATACAATTCGGGAGTCTCGTTTGTTTTCGACACAGAAACGCCTGTCTACTCCCCTTACGATTGAATCCCCTGTGACTAAACCCCTGCCAGTCTTTTTCCCGCCGTTCTGTGCAACAGAGCCAGACACGGTGCCATGAGCCTGGCTACTACTGCCTTCCCCTGGTGAGTAATCTCCCCCAACAGTATCCAAAACAGTATACCTGTTTTGGAGGGAGATGACCGCAGGGGAGACCTGCACTGCCTTCCTGCTCTTTCTCTGCCTTTTGGTCACCTATTCCCTGTCTCCCTCACCAGTCCTAATCTGCGGTGTGACCAGCTCACTGAACATGCTATCCACGACCTCCTCAGCATCGTGGTTGCTCCAAAGTGAGTCCATCGCCAGCTCCAGAGCTGTCATTCGGTATAACAGGAGTTGCAGCTGGACACACTTCCCGCACATGAAGGAGTCAGGGGCATCGGCCGCGTCCCTGAACTCCCACATTGAGCACGAGGAGCATAGCACGGGTCTAAGATCTCCTGACATTTTTACACTTTACCTTAACTGATTACAAATATAATATCAACTAATGAATAAGTGAAAGGAATAAAGATTTTACTTACCAATCACAATACTTACCAACACACGAAGAGTTACATTTCTCCCAGCTACTACTAATTGGAGCACTTTCCTTACCAGCCAATCAGGTCACAGCTTTTGTCACTCTTCATGGTAAGTTTTTAAAGAGGAAATCTTACCTTCCCGACAGATCCCTGGCCACTGCTTCTGCCGAAATTCTGAAGGCCGCTTCTCCGGGAGCTGTGCCCCGCCACCCTCCTCGCGCTTATTTATCCTGTGTCCCCGCCGCTCTCCTCGCGCTCTTTCACTGCAGGCTGTGACGTCACTGTTCAACTTCTTCCTACTTCTACCTGCCCTCGAGTCTCCCTCTTGATCTTTACTCGGCTGGGATCCTTACAGTGATTGTTTTTCTATGGTTAGAGGAGGATAACACCGTTGTCATGTGAGAGTACCTTTCAGAAATGGGTGTTTACGAAATGTACCTTTAAGAAAATCGGTGTTGATCAGTGATGTCAGAGTGTGGGTGGAGCTGGGCTGTCTGTCAGCTTTCTACTTTCGTTTTAGGCTGTTTGCAACAGGGTGTGTTTTAGTTTAGTTTTCAGAGCTGGATAGCTGCAGCCACAGCCAGAAGGGGTACTAGTCTATTTCTCTGTAATCGAAAGATTCTAAATCGATCCTTTGGTGATTAAAAACTAGTGACTGCTCTCAGTAGTGACATTAACCTGATGTGCATCTGTTAAAATATATTTTTTAAGTCTTATGGATGTTAAAACGACAGCGTAAGTATCACTTAGTGTTGTATTCTTTGGGGCTTGTATTTGAATTAATGGTTGCTAATATGTTCTCTGTATGTTTTAAAAAGGTTAACTTGAGTTCATAGAATAAACATTGTTTTGCTTTAAAAAATGCTTTTCCATTTCTGCTGTACCACACCTGTAGAGTGGGCCGTGTGCTCCCCATACCACAATCTATTAAATCTCAGGTCAGGTAAACTCCGTGATACACTTTGGGGTTCTCTAAATCTTGGCCCATGACAAATTTGGGGCTCCAGGGGGATAAAAGTCTATCTGTTGGATTGGCTGAGTGAACTTCAAGCACTGAGGGGTGAGAATATTGTGGTTCCTTTTCAAGTGTTGTATTTCAGTTTACATACTTAGTGTGTTGTGGACAATGGCTCTTTCAGAGGCTCTGAGGTTTCTGGGGTTGGAGTCGGTCACACGCAGTTCCTTATGGACAGAGACTAAAAGCAGACTGTTCGATTTGGCAACAATATAGCACTTGCTATTACCTGACAAAATGCGAAAAGATGAGGTAATTATGACGGTGGCTAAGCATTTAAAGTTCTCTGAGACACAGTTTGACTCATTGGAAATGGCAAAAAATCAGTTACAAATTAAACAAATGGAACATGAGAAAGAATTAAAGCAGCTTTAATACGAAAGACAGGATAAAGAAAAGGGGAGAGAAGAAAGGAGAAAAGAAAGAATAGCCCTAGCAGGACAAAAAGAAAGAGAAAGGGAGATACAGATCAGGGAAAAAGATAAAGAGAGAGAGTTTGAACTTCAGAAAATGGCCATGAAGCATGCCAGTCAGTTAAAATTGGCAGACGTAAAGGGAAATGTACAGTTGGATGATAGTAATGAGGATAGTGAGAAAGAGCGTCAAAGTCGAAGGCGGGGTGGGGACCTATTTAAATATGTCCAAGCATTGCCAAGGCTCGACGAGAAGGAGGTAGAAGCCTTTTTCATTTCATTTGAGAAGGTAGCTAAACAAGTATAATGGCTACAAACATGTGGGTGCTACTGATTCAAACAACGTTAATAGGGAGGGCTAGTGAAGTGTTTTCATCACTACCGGAGGAGGTATCTGGTGCGTATGAGGAGGTGAAAAATTCCATCTTAGGTGCATATGAACTAGTGCCTGAAGCCTACAGACAAAGGTTTAGAAATGTAAGGAAAGAACTTGGTCAAACACACATCGAGTTTGAAAGGCTCAAACAGAGAAATTTTGATAGGTGGATAAGGGCTTTTAAAATGGACCAAACGTATGAAGCTCTCAGAGAAATTATACTTTTGGAGGAGTTTAAAAATTCAACTCCTCATGTAATGAGAACTCACGTGGAAAGCAGAGGGTTAAAACTGCGAGATTAGCAGCAGAAGTGGCAGAGGCTTGTGACTTAGTTCAAAAATCAAAGCTTTGTTTCCGACATCCGCTTCAGCCTGTGAAGGACAGCAACTGGGGATATGAGAAAATCACAAGGGGGAGAGGTAAAGGTGATCAGATGGGAGATAATTAAGAGAGCGTACCTCATATTAAAAAGGAAATCCAGGCGGGTGGAAAAGAAATCAAAAGTTTCAAATGTTTTCACTGTAATAAACTAGGCCATGTAAAGTCACAGTGTTGGTGGTTAAAGAAAAGCACTGGGAAGGCTGACGTGGTAAAACAGGATAAGATAAGTGGGGTTTGCTTAAGTGGTAAAGGAAAGCCCAAGTGAAGCGAAGCAGGTGTAATAGATTGTGCAGCCTGATCAAGAGGTGATTGATAAGAAGGTGCCAGATCTCTTTAAAGAATTTACTTATGTGGCTATAGTTTACTCATGTGTGTCCGAAGGAGAGGTAAGGAAGACACAATTTTAAGAGATACGGCAGGTAGTCAATCTTTAATGGTAAGAGATGAGGAGTTATGTAGTTTGGGAAGAATATTGCCAGAAAAGGTGGTAATATGTGGAATTCAGGGTGAGAGGAGTAGTGTTCCATTATAGAAGATAAGGTTGGAAAGTCCAGTGAAGAGTGGTGAGGTGGTAGTCGGAGAAATAGAGAAATTACCTTGTCCAGGAATAGACTTTATCTTGGGTAATGATAGAGCTGGATCGAAGGTGGGAGTGATGCCTACTGTGGTTGAAAAGCCAATGGACAATCAGACAACTGAAGTGGTGGAGGACGAGTATCCTAGGATTTTTCTGGATTGTGTAGTAACAAGGCGCAAAATCACAGGTTAAGACAAGAGTATAATTCAAAGAGTGAAGATGACGTTGTCGTGCAATTATCAGAAACGATTTTTGATCAGATGGTTGCAAAAAGAACAAGAACAGGTGAAGGATGGGGCGGATATTTTTAGTTCAGGAAAATTGGCGGAGTTACAACAGAAAGCTATAGAATTAAAACGGATGTATCAGAAAGCATACACAGAAGAGGAATATGACTATATACCAGAGTGTTATTACATTAAAAGTAGTGTCTTGATGAGATAATGGAAGACCTTTACATATGCAGGCGGATGAAAAGTGGGCTGAATTTCATCATTTAGTATTGCCAGTAGGGTATAGAAAAGAGGTATTGCGAGTTGAACATCAGGTACCAATGGGAGACCATTTGGGAATAAGGAAATCTCAAGCTAAAATCTAGAAACATTTTTATTGGCCTGGACTACATAATGATGTAGTTCAATTTTGTCAATCATGTCACACATGTCAAGTGATAGGGAAACCTCAAGCAGTGATAAAACCAGCGCACTTAATACACATTCCAGCATCTGAGGAACCGTTTACAAGGGTCCTAATTGATTGCGTAGCACTTAAAACAAAACGTGGGAGTCAATATCTTTTGACTATAATGGATGTGTCTACTAGGTTTCCAGAGGCCATTCCAGTATGTAATATTACAGCTAAAAAGATTGTGGAAGAGGTACTTCAATTATTTACTAGATATGGACTACCCACAGAAATACAATCGGATCAAGGATCAAATTGTACCTCAAGGTTATTCAAAGTAGTTATAGACATTTTAGGAATAAAACAATTTATATCAACTGCGTACCCTGCAGAATCGCAGGGAGCGTTAGAATGGTGGCATCAGACATTAAAGACAATGTTGTGGGCTTATTGTCAAGATTATCCAGAGGATTGGGATAAAGGAATTCCATTCGTTCTGTTAGCATTAGGGATGCACTTAATGAGTCAACCAAATGCAGTGTATTTGAACGAATTTTTCAGCATCTGGTAAGAGGACAAATTAAATTGATTAAAGAAAAATTGGTGAGTAAGAAATCGGAACTTACATTATTGGATTACGTGTCAAATTTTAGGGAAGGATTAAATAGAGCAGATAAGTTGACTGGACAACATTTAAAAGCTGCACAAAATGTGATGGAACGGGTAGCGCACAAGAATTCCAAAGTTCGTAGTTTTGCCAGTGGAGGTAAAGTTTTAGTGTTGTTGCCAGTGGCAGGTGAACCTTTAATAGCTAGGTTTTGTGGACCTTATCAGATTGAAAGGAAATTAAGTGAGGTGAATTATGTGGTAAAAACACCAGATGGAAGTGAGACTCACCGAGTGTGTCATATGAATATGTTTAAAAGTTACTTTGAAACGGAAGGAGAGAAAAAGCAGGAGGTTTTAATGATTCTAACTCAAAGTGACGAACCAAATCCAGATGACCTAATTTGACATACCTCAAATAAAATTGGAAAACGAGGATGTTCTTAAAAATTGGGCTAAATTGTTTAGTTACCTTCCAGAGGAAAAACGGACCGACCTGAAAGAGTTATTGATATCACGTGGGCAAGTTTGTAGAGATAAATTGAGAATTACAAAAATGGCTATACATGATGTAGATGTGGGAAATGCTGTTCCAATCAAACAACATCCATACAGACTTAACTCTTCAACATTGGCACAGGTTAACAAAGAGATTGAGAGTCTGCTTAATAATGACAGAATTGAAGTGGGCTGCAGCTGATTCAGTGACTGAGTGATCCGGCCGAGGAAAAAATAACCTGAAAAGTGGCATCACAGGAAGGCTTTCATTTGATTCGCTAATAAGGAATCTGTGCAACTTTGAAAAAACGTTTTACATTTTACATGTAACCTAATACATTTAGGGTAAAAAACTAGTGCTGAGAAGCATATAGTGAACTGCAGCTTATTTTAGTTTAATAAGTATTTATTTTTCAATTAATGTATTAATTATTTCTAGAAATGACAGTTAGAGGGTTGAAATGCTTCACTTGTGAGATGTAGGAGATCTGTCAATATTACTGCATTCGGGACAACTAGATCTACAGGAAGTGTACTCAATTGCAGCTACTCGCAGACCACAGGGGTCGGCTTGAGCAGCAATTGGTTGCACTTCAGAGCATGCAGGTGGCGGAAAGCGCCATAGATAGGAGTTTTGGAGACGTGGTTACACCCAAGATGCAGGAAGAGTGACAGGTGACCGCCATATAGGGAGACAGTCAATTCAGGAATTGCATGTGGCTGCCCTTCCCTTTAACAAGACAATCGTTTTGGATATTGTTGGAGTGGATGGCCTATCAGGGAAAACAGCAGCAGCATTTAGAGCAGTGGCACAATGACTGGCTCTGTATTTAAGTAGGAGGTACAAAGCGCAGAAGGGAAATAGTTATAGTGGACTGTATAGTCATGGGCACAGACCGACGCTTTTGAGGCAGTGAACGGGCCTCAAAATTGGCATGTTGACTCCATGGTGCGAGGGTACAGGATGTATCTGAATGGCAGAAATCATCCTGACGGAAGAGGGTGAACAGCAAGATGCCGTGGTACATATTGGTACCA
This sequence comes from Scyliorhinus torazame, assembly GCF_047496885.1. Classification (NCBI taxonomy): domain Eukaryota; kingdom Metazoa; phylum Chordata; class Chondrichthyes; order Carcharhiniformes; family Scyliorhinidae; genus Scyliorhinus; species Scyliorhinus torazame. Next base: position 104,986,765 of record NC_092726.1, read on the forward strand.
ACGATAGACCAGAGGAGTGACGGGGTCCTAGAGCAGGCGTACAGGAGTGTAAAGTTAAAAATAAAACAGGATATCCCTGTACTGACTGCTTCCTCCCAGCCCCTCTCACCGTCACCCATCTATCTTGATTCTTCGGAGTAGCTACATCCCTGAAGCTACTATCTTTGACCACCTCTGCCTCCCGAATGATCCGATGTTCATCCAGCTCCAGCTCCAGCTCCTTAACGCGGTTTCTGAGGAGCTGGAGATGGGTGCACTTCCCACAGGTGAAATCAGCAGGGACACTGACGGTGTCCCTCACCTCAAAGATTCTGCAGGAGGAACATTGCACTGCCTTCCCCCCTAGATTGGCAACCGCCCAACTTAAATACAGGTGAAAATAAAACACTTAAGCAGCAACCACTGCGTCCCGCACGATAACAGGAATCAGCTTTTGCGGACCCGCGCAAATAATTTAAATCTGTACTACTTACCCAGCAGTCACTCTTTCCTCACTCTGACAGGATTCAGTTGAAAACACCCGACGGTAAGATTTTTAAAAATTCGGTCGCCTTCCTAGAAGCACTCGGCAACCACTGCGTCCCGCACTATAACAGCAATCAGCTGTACCTTTCAATAAGATCCCCCTAATCCTTCTAAACTCCGAGAAGTACAGACTCAGATATCTCAACCCTTCCAAATATGAGATGGTCTTCATTGCTTCTTGTGAACCTCCTCTGGCCCCTTTCCAAGGCCAGCACATGCTTTCCTAGATATGGAGCCCAATATTGCTCACAATACTCCAAATGGGATCTGACCAGGGCCTTGTATAGCCTCGGAATGACATGCCCGCTCTTGTATTCTATTGTATGACAATCACTGATGAAATCGGTGTAGATTAGATGGACCGAATAGCTCTAGTGGCGTCTTTCTCCACTGTTGGGCTTCTCTGATTCCATGGTGTGTGAACCCATGCCAGGAGTCACAGAGCCTAATTCCATATGGGAAGTCACAGATTCACACTGGCGGTGTGTGGGGTAACATGTCTCCACAGGGGAAGCAGGTATTTTCTGCCTACTCCTCCTGAGCCTCTCAGCATATCGTACACGCCAATAAAAACACCCTTGCGTCTCCAAATAATATAACATTGACCTGTCCGATTCTTCCACGTAGCTGTAATTTAGAAGCTTCGGCAGCTTCAAAAGAAAGTAACATTTGTCTGACAGCAGCAAATCCCTCCTTCCTCTAACGTCGCGCCCATACATGCGCAGACAACTCCAGGCTTTTCCTAACAACCGTTTCATTCGGTTGCATCGTTACATCATTGATTTTCTACTTTACACTTTTAAATTGCTGACTCTGTGCAGTAGATTTGTCCTCAAGTGTTCTGTGCATTTCCTCAGAAAAATATAATAATATCGAGGCGACCCCGGGCATCACCATCATCAAGTCTGGTGAGATTCCCGCGTTGTAACATTTCCCAACAATAAGTTCTCTGGTTCCACTTTTTTTCTTCTAATTTGTACCTTAAGTTTTTTGGTTCATGGTGCGGCGCGGGGAGGGAGGCTGCAACGTCTCAGCGCGTCGGGCAGCATCAGTGAAACGAAAAACAGAGCAAACGGGGAGGAGTAATCTCGATAACCCTGCACCAGATATTTTGGTTTGCTGTTTTTTTAGTTCTTTCCAGAGACAGGTGTTTCCAGTCTCGTTTGTATTGATTTTGATCAGATATGTTTTTGTAACATTGAACAGACGCAAAGCGGTGCGTGTTTTACCAGAAGCAGCGGCCTGGTTGGTTTTAACACTGTGTGATGTGAAAATGCGATGCTTGTCGAGTTGCTTTGAAAGCGGTGTGAGCCTCCTGCCCTGACGTTGTTGCTGTAGTGTTGGACACGGCAAGCAGGTCAGCAAGGCTGCAACACAGAATGTTCCAACAGAGCTCCGAAAAAATAAATATCCCTGCTCCATTTCTTTGAACCAGTGTCAGTTGCAAGATAATATTGGAATCGGTCCCTGACAATTCATGCAGACTCCAGTTTAAGATGTACGAACTCCTCGTATAAGGAACAAAGGACAAGGAAATGTGCAGCGCAGGCACCGGCCCTTCGGCTTTCCAAGCCTCCGGCGATCATGTTGCCCGTCTTATAAAATATCGTCTACACTTCCGGGTTCCACCTCACACTTTCTCCATCCTATTCATGTATTTGGAAAGACCCTCCTTAAACGTTGCTATTGTACGTGCTTCCATAATCTACTTCGGCAGCGGGTTCCAGGCATCCACTACCCTCTGCGTAAAACACTTTCCTCACATCTCCTTTAAATGTTGCCCCTCTCACCTTATCAATATGCGCCCTAGTAATTAGCACTTACTCCCTTGAAAAATGCTGAGAACTATCCACATTGCCCATGGCCCTCAGAATTTGGTAGGCTTTAAGTCGGTTGCCCCTCAACATCCGTCGTTACAGTGAGAACAAATGGAGTAGATCCAATCGCCTCTCAAAGGAAATGCCCGCCATTCCAGGCAACATCCTGGTAAATCTCTTCTGTGTCCTCTCCAACGCCTCCACATCCTTCTGGAAGTGTTGCGACCAGAATTGAATGCTATATTCCAAGTGCGGCCGAACTAAAGTTCTGCACAGCCGCAGTACGACGTGCTAACTATTATACTCAATGCCACGGCCGATGAAGGCCAGCATGCTGTATACCTTCTTGTCTACGCTCTCCACCTGCATCTCCGCTTTCAGTGACCCGTGGGCCTGTACTCCAGATCCCTCTGCCTATAAATACTCTCAATGGTTTCACCATTTACTGCATATTTCCCATCTGTATTAGACCTTGCATAATGCATTACCTCACATTTGTCCGGATTAAACTCCACCTGTCATCTCTCCGCCCACGTCTCCAACTGGTCTATAACCTGTTGTATCCTCTGACTGTCCTTATTGCTATCTGCTATTCTACCAAACTTTCTGTCATCCACAAAGCTACTGCTCAGACCAGTTACATTGTTCTCCTAATCGATCGTATATACTACAATCTGCAAAGGTCCCAACATTGATCGCTGTGGAAGCACCCCTATTTACAGCACTCCATTCAGAAAAACAAACTTCTACTGCTATCCTCTGTCTTCTATGACCGAACCAGTTCTGTCTCATTCTTGCCAGCTCACCTCTGATCCCGTGTGACGTCACCTTCTGTACCAGCCTGACAGGAGGTACCTTGTAACAGTCTTTCCTGAAGAGCGTGTAGACAACTGGCCTACCTTCATGATTCATCTTCGTCACTTCCTTTAAAACACTGGATCAAGTTACTGAGACATGACCTCCCCTTCACAAAACCGTGCTGCATCTTGCCTATACGTCCAATTGCTTTCGAATGTGTGAAAATGATGACGCGAGGAATCCTCTCCAATAATTTACGTACCACTGACGTAAGGATCACTCACTCTAAGTTACCTGATTATCCACGATACCCTTCTTAATCAATGGAACAACTTTGGCTCCTCTCCAAGCTATTCTCCAGGAAGTCCTGTCCGATTAGGAACTAGGGAGACCATCTCAGAATGTGACTTTTACGATTTAAAATGAAGATGAGGAATGATTTCCTATCCCAAGGCTTTAATCTTTAATCGATTGTATTTTCTTTCCCAGAGAGGGGGAGAGAGAGAGAGAGAGAGAGAGCAGAGGAGGTTGACCTTCGAATACATTTTACTCTAATGTCGTTTCATTGAAGTTATTTGCAGTGGTGATTGGGATTAGGCAGGATGGAAATTGGGCTCTTGAACAAGCTCCACATTTCCATTGTGCCCATCCCCTGCAGTTTTCCTCTCCATCCGATGCATCCTAAGTCTTGCCTCATCGCATCATAATTGCCTTTCCCCATGACCCCAAAATGACCCCAATTATCCAGAAATCTGAAATGCTCCCTCCTGCACATGGGAGTGAGAGTGGGTGACAGTGAGGGGAGTGAGAGTGGGAGACAGTGAGGGGAGTGGGAGTGGGAAACAGTGAGGGGAGTGAGCGTGGGAGACAGTGAGGGGAGTGAGAGTGGGAGACAGTGAGGGGAGTGAGAGTGGGAGACAGTGAGGTGAGTGAGAGTGGGAGACAGTGAGGGGTGTGAGAGTGGGAGTCAATGAGGGGAGTGAGAGTGGGAGACAGTGAGGGGAGTGTGAGGGGGAGACAGTGAGGGGAGTGAGATTGGGTGACAGTGAGGGGAGTGAGAGTGCGAGACAGTGAGGGGTGTGAGAACGGGAGACAGTGAGGGGAGTGAGAGTGGGAGACAGTGAGGGGTGTGAGAGTGGGAGACAGTGAGGGGAGTGAGAGTGGGAGACAGTGAGGTGTGTGAGAGTGGGAGACAGTGAGGGGAGTGAGAGTGGGAGACAGTGAGGGGAGTGAGAGTGGGAGACAGTGAGGGGAGTGAGAGTGGGAGACAGTGAGGGGGTGAGAGTGGGAGACAGTGAGGGGAGTGAGGGTGAGAGACAGTGAGGGGTGTGAGAGTGGGAGACAGTGAGGGGAGTGAGAGTGGGAGACAGTGAGGGGTGTGAGAGTGGGAGACAGTGAGGGGAGTGAGAGTGGGAGACAGTGAGGTGTGAGAGATTGGGAGACAGTGAGGGGAGTGAGAGTGGGAGACAGTGAGGGGAGTGAGATTGAAGACAGTGAGGGGGGTGAGAGTGGGAGACAGTGAGGGGAGTGAGAGTGAGAGACAGTGAGGTGTGTGAGAGTGGGAGACAGTGAGGGGAGTGAGAGTGGGAGACAGTGAGGTGTGTGAGATTGGGAGACAGTGAGGGGAGTGAGAGTGGGAGACAGTGAGGGGAGTGAGATTGCAGGCAGTGAGGGGTGTGAGAGTGGGAGACAGTGAGGGGAGTGATAGTGGGAGACAGTGAGATTTGTGAGCGTGGGAGACAGTGACGGGAATGAAAGTGGAGACTGTAAAGGGTGTGAGAGTGGGTGTCAATGAGGGAGTGAGAGCGGAGACTGTGAGGGTGGGGCACCGTGACCCGTGTGAGCGTGGGAGACAGTGAGGTGTGTGAGAGTGGGGCAAAGTGAGGGGTGAGCGTGGGAGACAGTGAGGGGTCTGAAGTGGGGAGACAGTGAGGAGAATGAGTGTGGGGCACAGTGAGGGGTGGGAGAGTGGGAGGCAGTGAGGGGAATGAGAGTGGGAGACAGTGAGGGGAGTGAGAGTGGGAGACAGTGAGGGGAGTTAGAGTGGGTGACAGTGAGGGGAGTGAGAGTGGGAGGCAGTGAGGGGAGTGAGAGTGGGAGACAGTGAGGGGAGTGAGAGTGGGAGACAATGAGGTTTGTGAGAGTGGGAGACAGTGACGGGAATGAAAGTGGAGACTGTAAAGGGTGTGAGAGTGGGTGTCAATGAGGGAGTGAGAGCGGAGACTGTGAGGGTGGGGCACCGTGACCCGTGTGAGCGTGGGAGACAGTGAGGTGTGTGAGAGTGGGGCAAAGTGAGGGGTGAGCGTGGGAGACAGTGAGGGGTCTGAAGTGGGGAGACAGTGAGGAGAATGAGTGTGGGGCACAGTGAGGGGTGGGAGAGTGGGAGGCAGTGAGGGGAATGAGAGTGGGAGACAGTGAGGGGAGTGAGAGTGGGAGACAGTGAGGGGAGTGAGAGTGGGAGACAGTGAGGGGAGTTAGAGTGGGTGACAGTGAGGGGAGTGAGAGTGGGAGGCAGTGAGGGGAGTGAGAGTGGGAGACAGTGAGGGGAGTGAGAGTGGGAGACAGTGAGGGGTGTGAGTCTGGGAGACAGTGAGGGGAGTGAGAGCAGGAGAAAGTGAGGGCGTGAGAGTGGGAGACTACACACACATCAGTTAAAACACACACATCCTTTAACACGAAAACATCCATTAACACACACACATCCATTAACACACACACATTAACACACACACATCCAGTGACACACATATCCATTAACACACTTCCAGTGACACACACATCCATTAACACACACACACACACATCCAGTGACACAAACTGATCCAGTGACACTCACATCCAATAACACACACACATCCATTAACACGCACACACATCCATGAACACACACACACACATCCAGTGACACATACACATCCAGTGACACACGCATCCATTGCCGGACATACACAGCCATTAACACACACACGAATCCATTAGCACACACATACGTCCACAAAACACACACACACAATAATGGAACATCAGGAAAGCAGCAGAATAAATCGTGCTGGTGTTTCAACCATTCTGCAATGTGGGTGATTGGAGAAGGCAGTGCGCTGCATCCCACCTTCGGGCAGCAACAACAACTGAGTGACAACCAAGTTGTTCTGGAAACCCGAGCGGTTTCTCTTTATACATTTGAACCTGGCTCACTGTGGTGCCTGTTTGGAACAATTTTATTTCATCTCTTTTCTCCCGTAGGATGTTGGACACTTCACTAACAGTGTTTTGGAGATTCAAGAATTGGTTTTCAAACCTGGTTTACTTCCCTCCTGTAGGATCAAAGTATTTTTAAAACTCCTAATTCAGCAAAGGATGATCAAGACAGAATTCGGAAAAAACACAATGGAGCAGGTGTATTATACGGTCTGTCTGAGAGGCCAGCGATTGGCTGGTCTCCAGGGAATTGGAAAGCGTCATAAACAGCAGCTGTTGGAAGTGAGCTTCACTCAGTGTCCCCGCAGGAGACAGACAGCTTTTCACAATACAAGAGCCGCCTTTACAAAATGTAAAATACAGCATAATTCTAGAAACAGGCTCAACGGCAGCGAGGCTCAAAGACAGTTATTACATTCATAGAGAGAAAATCAGCAAGTATTGAAACATTCACCTGCAACAACAATCGAGTTGAGCAACCTGCCTTTCTAATCTGGCCACTGAATTCTCTCAATCCCACTGAATTCTCTCAATCCCACTGAATTCTCTCAATCCCAATCTGTGCGCTGACTCTCAGCCGCCAGAGCTCATTTCAAACGCTCAAACAATCCATCAGTTTACGGACTGATTTAGTTCAGTTCTCTAACCCGCTGCCTGCGCCAAATCAAAAACCCAGGTTTACCTGTCCGGCAGACTGCAGCTGATCCATCTCCTTCACCCTGCAGCAGTGTTGTCCTGGGAAACAGGCAGCTTGGAGTTTCAGTGTGAACCAGGTGAGGAGCCGCCCCGATTGACAAAGGGAGTTACAGACACGCCCCTTAAACTGGCATTCAGATCTTGAGCAGAAAAATATATTTAAATATCTAGCAATATTTAAATGGTATAGAAAACTTTTTAAAAGTTGTTACATTTTAAATACAATTAACATTTCAAAAATGTGTTTAAAACTGAGAAACAGCGATGAAATCATTACTCCGACAGATTCGGGGTTTCTGTTAAACTATTAATTCAGCAAAGAATCTGCAAAACTGACATCTGAAAAGCACAATAGTTTGCGAATGTTACTCATTCCGCCTGACAGGGAGAGATTGACTGGTGTCCAGGGAATGGGAAAGCGTCATAAACAACAGATGTTGCAAGACAGCGTCGCTCAGTGTAACCGCAGGGGAGAGACATCGGAGAGTTAAAATATAGCTTTTTGTAATACAAGAGCAGCCTTTACAACATGTATCGTTTAGTACGATCAGGGAGACAGGCACAAGGATAGGAAGGTTGAATACAATTAATACACTTATATGATAAAATGAACAAATATTTCAACATTCACCGACAACAACTATCGAGTTGAGCATTCTGCATTTCCAGTCTGCTCACTGAATCCTCTCAATCCCAATCTGCGTACTGTATCTCAGCCGCTTGCACAATATCATTTCATTTCAAAGGTTCAAATAATTCAACATAGAACATAGAATATTACAGCGCAGTACAGGCCCTTCGGCCCTCGATGTTGCGCCGACCTGTGAAACCACTTTGTACTGCTGCAACATGACCTCATGGCTCTGAAACTCAGTCCCTCTACCAATAAACGCTAACACCGCCTTCTTAACAACCCTCTCAACCTGGGTGGCAACTTTCAGGGATCTATGTGCATGGACACCGAGATCTCTCTGCTCATCCACACTACCAAGAATCTTACCATTAGCCCAGTACTCTGTCTTCCTGTTATTCCTTCCAAAATGAATCACCTCACACTTTTCTGCATTAAACTCGATTTGACAGTTCTCAGCCCAGATCTGTAGCTTATCTATGCCCCTCTGTAACTTGGAACATGCTTCCTCACTGTCACAACTCTACCGACTTTAGTGTCATCTGGAAATGTACTCACCCATCCTTCTACGCCCTCCTCCAGGTCATTTATAAAAATGACAAACAGCAGTGGCCCCAAAACAGATGCTTGTGGCACACCACTAGTAACTTGACTGCAGGCTGAACATTTCCCATCAACCACCGCACTTTGTCTGATTCCGCTAGCCAATTTCTGATCCAAACTGCTAAATCACCCTGAATACCATGCCTCCGTATTTTCTGCAATAGCCTACCGTGGGGAACCTTATCAAATGATTTAGTGAAATGCATATACACCACATTAACTGCTTTACCCTCATCCACCTGCTTGGTCACCTTCTCAAAGAACTCAATAAGGTTTGTGAGGTACGACCTACCTTTCACAAAACCATGTTGAATGTCTCTAATCAAATTATTCCCTTTCCAGATGATTATACATACTATCTCTCATTACTCTTTCCAAGACATTGCAAACAACTGAAGTAAGGCTCACTGGTCTATACTTACCGGGGTTGTCTCTACTCCCCTTCTTGAACAAGGGAACAACATTTGCTATCCTCCAGTCTTCTGGCACTATTACTGTAGACAAAGATGACTTAAAGATCAGAACCAAGGGCTTAGCAATCTCCTCCCTAGCTTCCCAGAGAATCCTAGGATAAATCCCATCCGGCCCAATTGACTTATCTATTTTCACACTTTCCAGAATCACTCCCCTCACTATCTCCCACTCTCACTCACTTCACTGTCTCCCAAGCTCACTCCCCTCACTGTCTCCCACTCTCACCTCCCTCACTGTCTCCCACTCTCACTCCCCTCACTGTCTCCCACTCTCACTCCCCTCACGGTCTCCCACTCTCACTCCTCTCACTGTCACCCACTCACACTCCCCTCACTGTCTCGCACTCTCACTCCCCTCACTGTCTCCCACTGTCACTCCCCTCACTGTCTCCCACTTTCACTCCCTCAACTGTCTCCCACTCTCACACCCATCACTGCCTCCCACTCTCATTCCCCCTACTGTCTCCCACTCTCAGACCCCTCACTGTCTCTCCCTCTCGCTCCCCTCACTGTCTCCCACTCTCACACGCCTCACTGTCTCCCACTCTCACTCCCCTCACTGTCGCCCACTCGCACACCCCTCACTGTCTCTCCCTCTCACTCCCCTCAGTGTCTCCCCCTCTCACACCCCTCACTACCTCCCACTCTCACTCCCCTCACTGTTTCACACTCTCACTCCCCCCACTGTTTCCCACTCTCACAACCTCATTGTCTCCCACTCTCACACCCCTCACTGTCTCCCACTCTCACTCCCCTCACTGTCTCCCACTCTCACTCCCCTCACTGTCTCCCACTCTCACTCCTCTCACTGTCACCCACTCTCACTCCCCTCACTGTCCCGCACTCTCACTCCCCTCACTGTCTCTCACTCTTACACACCTCACTGTCTCCCACTCTCACTCCCCTCACTGTCTCCCACTCTCGCTCCCCTCACTGTCTCCCACTCTCACGCCCCTCACTGTCTCCCACTTTCACTCTCCTCACTGTCTCCCAATCTTACACCCATCACTGTCTTTCACTCTCATTCCCCTCACTGTCTCCCAATCTCACTCCCCTCACTGTCTCCCACTCTCACTCCTCTCACTGTATCCCACTCTCACTCACCTGACTGTCTCCCACTCTCACTCCCCTCACTGTCTCCCACTCTCACTCACCTCACTGTCTCCCTCGCTCACTCCCCTCACTGTCTGCCACTCTCATCTCCCTCACTGTCTCCCACTCTCACTCCGCTCACTGTCTCCCACTCTCACTCCCCTTTCGATTTCGGCGGCGTGAGAGCAGCTGGTTAGTCAATTTCAGCGGGAGCATTGCGGAAGGAGGTTGCTGGGAGGTAAGTCAACCTTTAAAAGCACTTCTCTTTGCAGGGGCAGGCCAGTCGATTTCGGCGGCGTGAGAGCAGCTGGTTAGTCAATTTCAGCGGGAGCATTGCGGAAGGAGGTTGCTGGGAGGTAAGTCAACCTTTAAAAGCACTTCTCTTTGCAGGGGCAGGCCAGTCGATTTCGGCGGCGTGAGAGCAGCTGGTGAGTCAGTTTCAGCGGGAGCATTGCGGAAGGAGGTTGCTGGGAGGTAAGTCAACCTTTAAAAGCACTTCTCTTTGCAGGGGCAGGCCAGTCGATTTCGGCGGCGTGAGAGCAGCTGGTGAGTCAGTTTCAGCGGGAGCATTGCGGAAGGAGGTTGCTGGGAGGTAAGTCAACCTTTAAAAGCACTTCTCTTTGCAGGGGCAGGCCAGTCGATTTCGGCGGCGTAAGAGCAGCTGGTTAGTCAATTTCAGCGGGAGCATTGCGGAAGGAGGTTGCTGGGAGGTAAGTCAACCTTTAAAAGCACTTCTCTTTGCAGGGGCAGGCCAGTCGATTTCGGCGGCGTGAGAGCAGCTGGTGAGTCAGTTTCTGCGGGAGCATTGAGGAAGGAGGGGGCAGGCCAGTCGATTTCGGCGGGAGTGGAGCTGGCTGGTTAGTCAATTTCAGCAGGAGCTGAGAATTTTTCTTTTTTTTTTTAAATTAGTTTTTTAGGCGGGATCAGGAAGTCGACCCGCGGACGTCTGGGAAGACCCTCACCAATAAATTCCCACTCTCACTCCCCTCACTGTCTCCCACTCTCACTCCTCTCACTGTCACCCACTCACACTCCCCTCACTGTCTACCACTCTCACTCCCCTCACAGTCTCCCACTCTCACACGCCTCACTATCTTCAATTCTGATACCCCTCACTCTGTCCCATTCTCACACCACTTTTTGTCTCCCATTCACACACCTCATTCTTTCCCAACATCACACATTTTACTGTCCCCGTCTTTCATTCCTTCACTGTATCCCACCCTCACTCCTCACTGTGTCCCTCGCTCACAACCCTCACTGTCTCCCACTCAAACGTCTCTGTTACCTACTCTCACAGCCCTCATTATCTTCCACTCTCACACCCCTCACTGACTCTCACTCTAAAACACCTCACTCTCTCCCACTCTCACTCCCCTCACTGCCTCCCACTCTCACTCCCCTCACTTTCTCCCACTCTCACACCCCTCACAGTCACCCACTCACACTCCCCTCACTGTCTCCCACTCTCACTCCCCTCACTGTCTCCCACTCTCACACCCCTCACTGTCTCCCACTCTCACTCCCCTCACTGTCTCCCACTCTCACTCCCCTCATTGTCTACCACTCGCACACCCCTCACAGTCACCCACTCTCACTCCCCTCACTGTCTCCCACTCTCACACCCCTCACTGTCTCCCACTCTCACTCTCCTCACTGTCTCCCACTCTCACTCCCCTCATTGTCTACCACTCGCACACCCCTCACAGTCACCCACTCTCACTCCCCTCACTGTCTCCCACTCTCACTCCCCTCACTGTCTCCCACTCTCACACCCCTCACTGTCTCCCACTCTCACTCCCCTCACTGTCTCCCACACTCACTCCCCTCATTGTCTACCACTCTCACACCCCTCACTGACTCCCACTCTAAAACACCTCACTGTCTCCCACTCTCACTCCCCTCACTGTCTCCCACTCTCACACCCCTCACTGTCTCCCACTCTCACTCCCCTCACTGTCTCCCACTCTCACTCCCCTCATTGTCTACCACTCTCACACCCCTCACTGATTCCCACTCTCACTCCCCTCACTGTCTCTCACTCTAACAACCCTCACAGTCTTCCTCTCTAACATCCCTCACTGTCTCCCACTCTCATTCGCCTCACTGTATCCCACACTCACACCCCTCACTCTCTCCCTCTCTCACGCCCCTCACTGTCTCTCAATCCCACTCTCCTCACTGTCTCCTTCTCTCATTCCCCTCACTGGCTCCCACTCTCACAACCCACACCCTCTCCCGCTCTCACTCCCCTCACTGCCTCCTACCTTAATATCCCTCACTCTCACCCACTCTCACACCCCTCACTATCTACCACGCTCACACACCTCATTCTGTCCCACTCCCATTCGCCTCTCGGTCTCCCACTCTCACTCCCCTCACTGTCTCCCACTCTCACACACCTCACTGTCTCCCATTCTCACACCCCTCACTGTCACAAACTCTCACACCCCTCACTGCCTGCACTCGAACTCCCCTCACTGTCTCCCACTCTCACTCCCCTCACTGTCACCCAGTCTCACACCCCTCACTGTCTGAACTCTCACTCCCCTCACTGTCCCCCACTCTCACACCCCTCACTGCCTTCCACTCTAACTCCCCTCACTGTCTCCCACTCTAACTCCCCTCATTGTCTGCCACTCTCACTCCCATCACTGTCTCCCACTATCATACACCTCACTCTCAACTCTCACTCCCCTCACTGCCTTCCACTCTAACTCCCCTCACCGTCCCCCACTCTTACTCACCTCACCCTCAACTCTCACTTTCCTCACTGCCTTCCACTCTCACTCCCCTCACTGCCTCCAACTCTCACACCCCACACTCTCTCAAAACCTAACTCCCAATCTCACACGCATTAGTAAGGAGATTGTGTAAACGGCTGAGATACAGACAGAGATCGGGATTTAGAGATTTCAGTGAGCAGGCTGGAAAAGCAGAATGCTCAACTCGGTTATGGTTGTCGGTGAATGTTGAAATATTTGTATTTTTATCATACAAGTGTATTAATTGTATTCAAGCATCCCGATCCTTGCGCCTGTCTCCCTGATTGTACTAAACTATACGTTTTGTAAAGTACGCTCTTGTATTACGAAAAGCTTTATTTTAACTCTCCGAGGTCTCTCCCCTGCGGTTACACTGAGCGACGCTGTCTTGCAACATCTGTTGTTTATGACGCTTTCCCATTCCCTGGACACCAGTCAATCTCTCCCTGTCAGGCGGACTGAGTAACATTCGCAAACTATTGTGCTTTTCAGAAGTCAGTTTTGCAGATATTTGCTGAATTAATAGTTTAAATGAAAAGCACATAACAAAATACGAATCTTTGTCCTCACAGACAGACCGAATAACATTTGCAGCCTATTGTGCTTTTCAGATGTTAGTTTTGCAGATTCTTTGCTGAACTAATAGTTTTAAAGGAACCCCGAAACTGTCGGAGTCATGATTTCATCGTTGTTTCTATGCTTTTAACGCATTTTAGAAGTGCTAATTGTATTTAAAAAGTAATAACTTTAAAAGTTTTCTATACCATTTAAATATTGATAGGTATTTAAATGTGTATTTCTGCTCAAGATCTGAATGCCAGTTTAAGGGGCGTGTCTGTAACTCCCTTTGTCAATCGGGGCGGATCCTCACCTGGTTCACACTGAAACTCCAAGCTGCCTGTTTCCCAGGACAACACTGCTGCAGGGTGAAGGAGATGGATCAGCTGCAGTCTGCCGGACAGGTAAACCTGGGTGTTTGATTTGGCGCAGGCAGCGGGTTAGAGAACTGAACTAAATCAGTCCGTAAACTGATGGATTGTTTGAGCGTTTGAAATGAGCTCTGGCGGCTGAGAGTCAGCGCACAGATTGGGATTGAGAGAATTCAGTGGGATTAAGAGAATTCAGTGGGATTGAGAGAATTCAGTGCCCAGACTAGAAAGGCAGGATGGTCAACTCGATTGTTGTTGCAGGTGAATGTTTCAATACTTGCTGATTTTCTCTCTATGAATGTAATAACTGTCTTTGAGCCTCGCTGCCGTTGAGCCTGTTTCTAGAATTATGCTGTATTTTACATTTTGTAAAGGCGGCTCTTGTATTGTGAAAAGCTGTCTGTCTCCTGCGGGGACACTGAGTGACGCTCACTTCCATCAGCTGCTGTTTATGACGCTTTCCAATTCCCTGGAGAGCAGCCAATCGCTGGCCTCTCAGACAGACCGTATAATACACCTGCTCCATTGTGTTTTTTCCGAATTCTGTCTTGATCATCCTTTGCTGAATTAGGAATTTTAAAAATACTTTGATCCTGCAGGAGGGGAGTAAGCCAGGTTTGAAAACCAATTCTTGAATCTCCAAAACACTATTAGTGAAGTGTCCAACATCCTGCTGGAGACAAGAGATGAAATCAAATTGTTCCAAACAGGCACCACAGTGAGCCAGGTTCAAATGTATACAGAGAAATCGCTCGGGTTTCCAGAACAACTTGGTTGTCACTCAGTTGTTGTTGCTGCCCGAAGGTGGGATGCAGCGCACTGCCTTCTCCAATCACCCACATTGCAGAATGGTTTAAACACCAGCAAGATTTATTCTGCTGCTTTCCTGATGTTCCATTATTGTGGGTGTGTGTTTTGTGGACGTATGTGTGTGCTAATGGATTCGTGTGTGTGTTAATGGATGTGTATGTCCGTTAATGGATGCGTGTGTCACTGGATGTGTATGTGTCACTGGAGGTGTGTGTGTTAATGGATGTGTGTGCGTGTCACTGGATGTGTGTGTGTTAATGGATGTGTGTGCGTGTCACTGGATGCCTGTGAGTGTGTTCATGTGTGTGTTAATGGATGTGTGTGCGTGTCACTGGATGCCTGTGAGTGAGTTCATGTGTGTGTCTTAATGGATGTATGTGCGTGTTAATGGATGTATGTGTGCTAATGGACGTGAGTGTCACTGGATCAGTGTGTGCGTTAATGGATGTGTGTGTCACTGGAAGAGTGTGTGTGTTAATGGAAGTGTGTGTTGTCTCCTCCACTCACTACTTCACTCTCTCTCACTCTCACTCCCCTCACTGTCTCCCACTGTCACACACCTCACTGTCTCCCACTTTCACTCCCCTCACTGTCTCCTACTCTCACTCCCCTCACTGTCTCCCACTCTCACTCCCCTCACTGTCTCCCAATCTCACTCCCCTCAGTGTCTCCCCCTCTCACACCCCTCACTGTCACCCACTCTCACTCCCCTCACTGTCTCCCCACACTCACACCCCTCACTGTCTCCCACTCTCACACCCCTCACTGTCTCCCACTCATACTCCCCTCACTGTCTCCCACTCTCACACCCCTCACTGTCTCCCCACTCTCACAGCCCTCACTGTCTCCCACACTCACACGCCTCACTGTCTCCCACTCTCACACGCCTCACTGTCTCCCCACTCTCACGCCTCACTGTCACCCACTCAGAAACCCCTCACTGTCTCCCACTCAGAAACCCCTCACTGTCTCCCACTCCCACTCCCCTCACTGTCTCCCACTCTCACACACCTCACTGTCTCTCCCTCTCGCTCCCCTCACTGACTCCCACTCTCACAAACCTCACTGTCTCCCACTCTCACTCCCCTCACTCCCACTCTCACACCCCTCACTGTCTCACCCTCTCACTCACCTCAGTGTCTCCCCCTCTCACAACCCTCACTGTCTCCCACTCTCACACACCTCACTATCTACCACTCTCACTCCCCTCACTGTCTCCCATTCTCACACCCCTCACTATCTCCCACTATCACTCCCCTCACTGTCTCCCGCTCTCACTCCCCTCACTATCTCCCACGCTCACTCCCCTCACTGTCTCCCACTCCCACCTCCCTCACTGCCTCCCACTCTCACTCCCCTCACTGTCTCCGACTCTCACTCCCCTCACTCTCTCCCACTGTCACTCCCCTCACTGTCACACACTGTCACTCCCTTCACTGTCTCGCACTCTCACTCCGCTCACTGTCTCCCACTCTTACACACCTCACTGTCTCCCACTCTCACTCTCCTCACTGTCTCCCACTCGCGAACCCCTCACGGTCTCCCACTCTCACTCCTCTCACTGTCCCCCACTCTCACTCCCCTCACTGTCTCCCACTCTCAAACACCTCACTGTCTCCCACTCTCATTCCCCTCACTGTCGCCCACTCTCACTCCCCTCACTGCCTCCCCCTCTAACTCCCCTCACTGCCTCCCCCTCTAACTCCCCTCACTGTCTCCCACTCTCACTCACCTCACTGTCTCCTACTCTCACTCCCCTCACTATCTCCCAGTCTCACTCCACTCACTGTCTCCCACTCTCACACCCCTCACTGTCTCCCACTCTCACTCCCCTCACTGTTTCCCACTCTCACTCCCCTCACTGTCACCCACTCTCACTCCCCTCACTGTCTCGCACTCTCACTCCCCTCACTGTCTCCCACTCTCACTCCCCTCACTGTCTCCCACTCTCACTACCCTCACTGCCTCCCACTCTAACTCCCCTCACTGTCGCCCACCTCTCACACCCCTCACTGTCTCCAACTCTCACTCCCCTCACGGTTCCCCACTCTCACTCCCCTCACTGTCTCTCACTCTCACTCCCCTTAATGTCTCCCACTCTCACAACACTCACTCTCTCCCACTCTTACACCCCTCACTGTTTCCCACTCTCACTCGCCTCACTGTCTCCCACTCTCACTCCCCTCACTGTCTCCCACTCTCACTCCCCACAGTGTCTCCCACTCTCACTCCCCTCACTGTCTCCCACTCTCACTCCCCTCACTGTCTCCCACTCTCACTCCTCTCACTGTTTCCCACTCTCACTCCCCTCACTGTTTCCCACTCTCACTCCCCTCACTGTCACCCACTCTCACTCCCCTCACTGTCTCGCACTCTCACTCCCCTCACTGTTTCCCACTCTCACTCCCCTCACTGTCACCCACTCTCACTCCCCTCACTGTCTCGCACTCTCACTCCCCTCACTGTCTCCCACTCTCACTCCCCTCACTGCCTCTCACTCTCACTCCCCTCACTGTCTCCCACTCTCACTCCCCTCACTGTCTCCCACACACACACACCTCACTGCCTCCCACTCTCACACCCCTCACTGTCTGCACTCACAGCCCTCACTGTCTCCCACTCTCACTCCCCTCACTGTCTCCCACTCTCACTCCCCTCACTGTTTCCCACTCTCATTCCCCTCACTGTCTCCCACTCTCACTCCCCTCACTGTCTCCCACACTCATTCCCCTCACTGTCTCCCACCCTCACTCCCCTCACTGTCTCCCACTCTCACACACCTCAATGTCTGAACTCTCACTCACCTCATTGTCTCCAACTCTCACGACCCTTACTGTCTCCCACTCTCACTCCCCTCACTGTCTCCCACTCTCACTCCCCTTACTGTCTCCCACTCTCCCACCCCTCATTGTCTCCCACTCTCACTCCCCTCAATGTCTCCCAATCTCACTCCCCTCACTTTCTCCCACTCTCACAACCCTGACTGTCTCCCACTCGCACTCCCTCAATGTCTCGCACTCTCACTCCCCTCACTGTTTCCCTCTCTTACTCCCCTCACTGACTCCCACTCTCACTCCCTCACTGACTCCCAACCCTCACTGTCACCCGCTCTCACTCTCCTCACTGTCACACACTCTCACACCCCTCACTGTCTGCACTCTCACTCCCCTCACTGTCTCCACTCTCACTCCCCTCACTGTCTCCCACTCCCTCTCCCCTCACTGTCTGTGAATCTCACTCCCCTCACTGTCTCCCACTCTCACTCCCCTCGCTGTCTCCCACTCTCACACGCCTCACTGTCTCCCACTCTCATTCCCCTCACTGCCTCCCACTCTCACTCCCCTCACTGTCGCCCACTCTCACACCCCTCACTCTCTCTCACTCTCACTCCCCTCACTGTCACCCACTCTCACACCCCTCACTGTCACCCACTCTCACTCCCCTCACTGTCTCCCACTCTCATTCCCCTCACTGACTCCCACTCTCACTCCCCTCACTGTCTCCCACTCTCACTCCCCTCCCTCTTTCCCACTCTCACTCCCTTCACTGGCTCCCACTCATCTCTCTGTCTCCCACTCACACTACCCTCACTGTCTCCCACTCTCACTCCATACACTGTCTCCCACTCAGAATCCCCTCACTGTCTCCCACTCTCACTCCCGTAACTGTCTCCCACTCTCACTCCCCTCACTGTCTCCCACTCTCACTCCCCTCACTGTCTCCCACTCTCACTCCCCTCACTGTTTCCCACTAACACTCCCCTCACGGTCACCCAGTCTCACTCCCCGTAATGTCTCCCAGTCTGACACTCTTCAATGTCTCCACACTCACTAATCTCACTGTCTCCCACTCTCGCACCCCTCACCGATTCCCACTCAAACCCTCTCTGTTACCTACTCTCACGCCCCTTCTTATCTTCCATTGTCACTCCCCTCATTGCCTCACAGTCGAAAACACCGCACTGTCTCCCATTCTCACAAAACTCACCGTCTCACACTCTCACTCCCCTCACTGTCTCCTACCTTAATAACCCAAACTGTCATCCACTCTCCCACACCTCACTGTCTCCCACTCTCACTCCCCACACTGTCTCCCACTTTCACTCCCCTCACTGCCTCCCACTCTCACACCCCTCACTGTCACACACTCTCACACCCCTCACTGTCTGCACACTCACTCCCCTCACTGTCTCCCACTCTCACTACCCTCACTGTCTCCCACTCTCACTCCCCTCACTGTTTGTGAATCTCACTCCCCTCACTGTCTCCCACTCTCACACCCCTCACTGTCTCCCACTCTCATTCCCCTCACTGCCTCCCACTCTCACTCCCCTCACTGTCTCCCACTCTCACACCCCTCACTATCTCCCACTCTCACTCCCCTCCCTGTCACCCACTCTCACACCCCTCACTGTCACCCTCTCTCACTCCCCTCACTGTCTCCCACTCTCACTCCCCTCACTGTCTCCCACTCTCACACCACTCAATGTCTCCCACTCTCATTCCCCTCACTGTCTCCCACTCTCAATCCCCTCACTGTCTCCCACTCTCACTCCCCTCACTGTCTCCCACTCTCACTCTCCTCACTGTCTACCACTCTCACTCCCCTCACTGTCGCCCACTCTCACACGCCTCACTATCTTCAATTCCGACACCCCTCACTCTGTCCCATTCTCACACCTCTTTTTGTCTCCCATTCACACACCTCATTGTTTCCCAACATCACACATTTTACTGTCCCCGTCTTTCATTCCCTCACTGTATCCCACCCTCACTCCTCACTGTATCCCTCGCTCACAACCCTCACTGTCTCCCACTCAAACGTCTCTGTTACTTACTCTGACAGCCCTCATTATCTTCCACTCTGACACGCCTCACTGACTCCCACTCCAAAACACCTCACTCTCTCCCACTCTCACGCACCTCACTTTCTCCCACTCTAACAACCCTCACAGTCTTCCTCTCTAACATCCCTCACTGTCTCCCACTCGTAGTCGCCTCACTCTATTCCACACTCACACCCCTCACTCTCTCCCTCTCTCAAGCCCCTCATTGTCTCTCAATCCCACTCTCCTCACTGTCTCCTTCTCTCATTCCCCTCATTGGCTCCCACTCTCACAACCCACACCCTCTCCCGCTCTCACTCCCCTCACTGTCTCCTACCTTAATATCCCTCACTCTCACCCACTCTCCCACACCTCACTGTCTCTCACTCTTAAACCCCTCACTATCTCTCATTCTCGCTCTCCTCATTATCTCCCACTCTCACACCCCTCACTATCTACCACTCTCACACACCTCATTGTGTCCCACTCTCATTCGCCTCTCGGTCTCCCACGCTCACTCCCCTCACTGTCTCCCACTCTCACACACCTCACTGTCTCCCACTCTCACACCCCTCATTGTCACACACTCTCACACCCCTCACTGCCTGCACTCGCACTCCCCTCACTGTCTCCCACTCTTACTCCCCTCACTGTCACCCACTCTCACACCCCTCACTGCCTACCACTCTAACTCCCCTCACTGTCTCCCACTCTAACTCCCCTCATTGTCTGCCACTCTCACTCCCATCACTGTCTCCCACTATCACACACCTCACTCTCAACTCTCACTCCCCTCACTGCCTTCCACTCTAACTCCCCTCACCGTCTCCCACTCTTACTCACCTCACGCTCAACTCTCACTTTCCTCACTGCCTTCCACTCTCACTCCCCTCACTGTCTCCAACTCTCACACCCTACAATCTCTGAAAACCTAACTCCCAATCTCACACGCATTAGTAAGGAGATTGTGTAAACGGCTGAGATACAGACAGAGATCGGGATTGAGAGATTTCAGTGAGCAGGCTGGAAAAGGAGAATGCTCAACTCGATTATGGTTGTCGGTGAATGTTGAAATATTTTTATCATACAAGTGTATTAATTGTATTCAAGCCTCCCGATCCTTGTGCCTGTCTCCCTGATTGTACTAAACTATACGTTTTGTAAAGGATGCTCTTGTATTACGAAAAGCTTTATTCTTACTCCCCGAGGTCTCTCCCCTGCGGTTACACTGAGCGACGCTGTCTTGCAACATCTGTTGTTTATGACGCTTTCCCATTCCCTGGACACCAGTAAATCTCTCCCTGTCAGGCGGACTGAGTAACATTCGCAAACTATTGTGCTTTTCAGAAGTCAGTTTTGCAGATATTTGCTGAATTAATAGTTTAAAAGAAAAGCACATAACAAAATACGAATCTTTGTCCTCACAGACAGACCGAATAACATTTGCAGCCTATTGTGCTTTTCAGATGTTAGTTTTGCAGATTCTTTGCTGAACTAATAGTTTTAAAGGAACCCCGAAACTGTCGGAGTCATGATTTCATCGCTGTTTCTATGCTTTTAACGCATTTTAAAAGTGCTAATTGTATTTAAAAAGTAATAACTTTAAAAGTTTTCTATACCATTTAAATATTGATAGGTATTTAAATGTGTATTTCTGCTCAAGATCTGAATGCCAGTTTAAGGGGCGTGTCTGTAACTCCCTTTGTCAATCGGGGCGGATCCTCACCTGGTTCACACTGAAACTCCAAACTGCCTGTTTCCCAGGACAACACTGCTGCAGGGTGAAGGAGATGGATCAGCTGCAGTCTGCCGGACAGGTAAACCTGGGTGTTTGATTTGGCGCAGGCAGCGGGTTAGAGAACTGAACTAAATCAGTCCGTAAACTGATGGATTGTTTGAGCGTTTGAAATGAGCTCTGGCGGCTGAGAGTCAGCGCACAGATTGGGATTGAGAGAATTCAGTGGGATTAAGAGAATTCAGTGGGATTGAGAGAATTCAGTGCCCAGACTAGAAAGGCAGGATGGTCAACTCGTTGTTGTTGCAGGTGAATGTTTCAATAGTTGCTGATTTTCTCTCTATGAATGTAATAACTGTCTTTGAGCCTCGCTGCCGTTGAGCCTGTTTCTAGAATTATGCTGTATTTTACATTTTGTAAAGGCGGCTCTTGTATTGTGAAAAGCTGTCTGTGTCCTGCGGGGACACTGAGTGACGCTCACTTCCATCAGCTGCTGTTTATGACGCTTTCCAATTCTCTGGAGAGCAGCCAATCGCTGGCCTCTCAGACAGACCGTATAATACACCTGCTCCATTGTGTTTTTTCCGAATTCTGTCTTGATCATCCTTTGCTGAATTAGGAGTTTTAAAAATACTTTGATCCTGCAGGAGGGAAGTAAGCCAGGTTTGAAAACCATTTCTTGAATCTCCAAAACACTATTAGTGAAGTGTCCAACATCCTGCTGGAGAAAAGAGATGAAATCAAATTGTTCCAAACAGGCACCACAGTGAGCCAGGTTCAAATGTATACAGAGAAATCGCTCGGGTTTCCAGAACAACTTGGTTGTCACTCAGTTGTTGTTGCTGCCCGAAGGTGGGATGCAGCGCACTGCCTTCTCCAATCACCCACATTGCAGAATGGTTTAAACACCAGCACGATTTATTCTGCTGCTTTCCTGATGTTCCATTATTGTGTGTGTGTGTTTTGTGGACGTATGTGTGTGCTAATGGATTCGTGTGTGTGTTAATGGATGTGTATGTCCGTTAATGGATGCGTGTATCACTGGATGTGTATGTGTCACTGGAGGTGTGTGTGTTAATGGATGTGTGTGCGTGTCACTGGATGTGTGTGTGTTAATGGATGTGTGTGCGTGTCACTGGATGCCTGTGAGTGTGTTCATGTGTGTGTTAATGGATGTGTGTGCGTGTCACTGGATGCCTGTGAGTGAGTTCATGTGTGTGTCTTAATGGATGTATGTGCGTGTTAATGGATGTATGTGTGCTAATGGACGTGAGTGTCACTGGATCAGTGTGTGCGTTAATGGATGTGTGTGTCACTGGAATAGTGTGTGTGTTAATGGAAGTGTGTGTTGTCTCCTCCACTCACTACTTCACTCTCTCTCACTCTCACTCCCCTCACTGTCTCCCACTGTCACACCCCTCACTGTCTCCCACTTTCACTCCCCTCACTGTCTCCTACTCTCACTCCCCTCACTGTCTCCCACTCTCACTCCCCTCACTGTCTCCCACTCTCACTCCCCTCAGTGTCTCCCCCTCTCACACCCCTCACTGTCACCCACTCTCACTCCCCTCACTGTCTCCACACACTCACACCCCTCACTGTCTCCCACTCTCACACCCCTCACTGTCTCCCACTCACACTCCCCTCACTGTCTCCCACTCTCACACCCCTCACTGTCTCCCCACTCTCACACCCCTCACTGTCTCCCACACTCACACGCCTCACTGTCTCCCACTCTCACACGCCTCACTGTCTCCCCACTCTCACGCCTCACTGTCTCCCCACACTCACACCCCTCACTGTCTCCCACTCTCACTCCCCTCACTGTCTCCCACTCTCACAAACCTCACTGTCTCCCACTCTCACTCCCCTCACTGTCTCCCACTCTCACAAACCTCATTGTCTCCCACTATCACTCACCTCACGGTCTCGCAGTCTCACTCCCTTCAATGTCTCCACACTCACTAATCTCACTGTCTCCCACTCTCGCACCACTCACCGTTTCCCACTCAAACCGGCTCTGTTACACATTCTCACACCCCTTCTTATCTTCCACTGTCACTCCCCTCATTCTCTCACAGTCTAAAACACCGCACTGTCTCCCATTCTCACAAAACTCACCGTTTCCGACTATCATACCCCTCACTTTCTCAAACTCTCAGAAACCTCACTATCTCCCACTCTCACACCCCTCACTGTATCCCACTCTCACTCCCCTCACTGTCTCCCACTCTCACACCCCTCACTGTCACGTTTTCTCACTCCCCTCACTGTCTGCACTCAGCCCCCTCACTGTCTCCAACTCTCACTCCCCTCACTGTCTCCCACTCTCACTCCCCTCACTGTCTCGCACTCTCACTCCCCTCACTGTCTCCCACTCTCACTCCCCTCACTGTCTCCCACTCTTACTCCCCTCACTGTTCCCACTCTCACTCCCCTCACTGTCTCCCACTCTCACTCACCTCACTGTCTCCCACTCTCACTCCTCTCACTGTCTCCCACTCTCACTCCCCTCACTGTCTCCCACTCTCACTCCCCTCACTGTCTCCCACTCTCACTCCCCTCCCTGTCACCCACTCTCACACCCCTCACTGTCTCCCACTCTCACTCCCCTCACTGTTCCCACTCTCACTCCCCTCACTGTCTCCCACTCTCACTCACCTCACTGTCTCCCACTCTCACTCCTCTCACTGTCTCCCACTCTCACTCCCCTCACTGTCTCCCACTCTCACTCCCCTCACTGTCTCCCACTCTCACTCCCCTCCCTCTCTGCACTCACACCCCTCACTGTATGCCACTCTCACTCCCCTCACTGTCTCCCACTCTCACACCCCTCACTGTCACGTTTTCTCACTCCCCTCACTGTCTGCACTCAGCCCCCTCACTGTCTCCAACTCTCACTCCCCTCACTGTCTCCCACTCTCACTCCCCTCACTGTCTCGCACTCTCACTCCCCTCACTGTCTCCCACTCTCACTCCCCTCACTGTCTCCCACTCTCACTCCCCTCACTGTTCCCACTCTCACTCCCCTCACTGTCTCCCACTCTCACTCACCTCACTGTCTCCCACTCTCACTCCTCTCACTGTCTCCCACTCTCACTCCCCTCACTGTCTCCCACTCTCACTCCCCTCACTGTCTCCCACTCTCAGTCCCCTCCCTGTCTGCACTCACTCTCCTCACTGTCTCCCACTCTCACTCCCCTCACTGTCTCACACTCTCACTCCCCTCACTGTCTCCCACTTTCACTCCCCTCACTGTCTCCCACTCTCACTCCCCTCACTGTCTCCCACTCCCACTCCCCTCACTGTCTGCACTCTCACTCCCCTCACTGTCTCCCACTCTCACTCCCCTCACTGTCTCCCACTCTCACTCCCCTCACTGTCTACACTCTCACTCACCTCACTGTCTCCTACTCTCACTCCCCTCACTATCTCCCAGTCTCACTCCACTCACTGTCTCCCACTCTCGCTCCCCTCCCTGTCGCCCACCTCTCACACCCCTCACTGTCTCCCACTCTCACTCCCCTCACTGTTCCCCACTCTCACTCCCCTCACTGTGTCCCACTCTCACTCCCCTCACTGTCTCCCACTCTCACTCCCCTCACTGTCTCCCACTCTCACTACCCTCACTGTCTCCCACTCTAACTCCCCTCACTGTCGCCCACCTCTCACACCCCTCACTGTCTCCAACTCTCACTCCCCTCACGGTTCCCCACTCTCACTCCCCTCACTGTCTCTCACTCTCACTCCCCTCACTGTCTCCCACTCTCACAACACTCACTTTCTCCCACTCTTACACCACTCACTGTCTCCCACTGTCACTCGCCTCACTGTCTTCCACTCTCACTCCCCTCACTGTCTCCCACTCACACCACTCACTGTCACGTTTTCTCACTCGCCTCACTGTCTCAAACTCTCACTCCCCTCACTGTCTCCCACTCTCACTCCCCTCACTGTCTCCCACTCTCACTCCCCTCACTGTCTCCCACTCCCCCTCCCCTCACTGTCTCCCTCTCTCACTCCCCTCATTGTCTCCCACTCTCACTCACCTCACTGTCTCCCACTCTCACTACCCTCAGTGTCTCTCCCTCTCGCTCCCCTCACTGTCTCCCACTCTCACACCCCTCACTGTCTCCCACTCTCACTCCCCTCACTGTCTCCCACTCTCACACACCTCACTGTCTCTCCCTCTCACTCCCCTCAGTGTCTCCCCCTCTCACACCCTCACTGCCTCCCACTCACACTCCCCTCACTGTCTCCCCCTCTCACTCCCCTCACGGTCTCCCACTCTCACTCCCCTCACTGTTTCCCACTCTCACTCCCCTCACTGTTTCCCACTCTCACACCCTCATTGTCTCCCACTCTAACACCCCTCACTATCTCCCACTCTCACTCCCCTCACTGTCTCCCATTCTCACACCCCTCACTATCTCCCACTCTCACTCCCCTCACTGTCTCCCACTCTCACTCCCCTCACTGTCTCCCACCCTCACTCCCCTCACTGTCTCCCACTCTCACTCCCCTCACTGTCTCCCACTCTCACTCCTCTCACTGTGCCCCACTCTCACACCACTCACTGTCTCCCACTCACACTCCACTCACTGTCTCCCCCTCTCACTCCCCTCACGGTCTCCCACTCTCGCACCCCTCACTGTCTCCCACTCTCACACCCCTCACTGTCTCCTATTCTCACTCCCCTCACTGTCTCCCAGTCTAACTCCCCTCACTGTCTACCTCTCTCACTCCCCTCACTGTCTCCCTCTCTCACACCCCTCACTGTCTCCCACTCTCACACCCCTCATTGTCACACACTCTCACACCCCTCACTGCCTGCACTCGCACTCCCCTCACTGTCTCCCTCTCTCACTCCCCTCACTGTCACCCAGTCTGACTCCCCTCACTGTCTCCCACTCTCACTCCAATCACTGATTGCACTTTCACTCCCCTCACTGCCTACCACTCTAACTCCCCTCACTGTCTCCCACTCTAACTCCCCTCATTGTCTGCCACTCTCACTCCCATCACTGTCTCCCACTATCACACACCTCACTCTCAACTCTCACTCCCCTCACTGCCTTCCACTCTAACTCCCCTCACCGTCTCCCACTCTTACTCACCTCACGCTCAACTGTCACTTTCCTCACTGCCTTCCACTCTCACTCCCCTCACTGTCTCCAACTCTCACACCCTTCAATCTCTCAAAACCTAACTCCCAATCTCACACGCATTAGTAAGGAGATTGTGTAAACGGCTGAGATACAGACAGAGATCGGGATTTAGAGATTTCAGTGAGCAGGCTGGAAAAGCAGAATGCTCAACTCGATTATGGTTGTTGGTGAATGTTGAAATATTTTTATCATACAAGTGTATTAATTGTATTCAAGCCTCCCGATCCTTGTGCCTGTCTCCCTGATTGTACTAAACTATACGGTTTGTAAAGGATGCTCTTGTATTACGAAAAGCTTTATTCTTACTCCCCGTTGTCTCTCCCCTGCGGTTACACTGAGCGACGCTGTCTTGCAACATCTGTTGTTTATGACGCTTTCCCATTCCCTGGACACCAGTCAATCTCTCCCTGTCAGGCGGACTGAGTAACATTCGCAAACTATTGTGCTTTTCAGAAGTCAGTTTTGCAGATATTTGCTGAATTAATAGTTTAAAAGAAAAACACATAACAAAATACGAATGTTTGTCCTCACAGACAGACCGGATAACATTTGCAGCCTATTGTGCTTTTCAGGTGTTAGTTTTGCAGATTCTTTGCTGAACTAATAGTTTTAAAGGAACCCCGAAACTGTCGGAGTCATGATTTCATCGTTGTTTCTATGCTTTAAACGCATTTTAGAAGTGCTAATTGTATTTAAAATGTAATAACTTTTTAAAAGTTTTCTATACCATTTAAATATTGATAGATATTTAAATATATTTTTCTGCTCAAGATCTGAATGCCAGTTTAAGGGGCGTGTCTGTAACTCCCTTTGTCAATCGGGGCGGCTCCTCACCTGGTTCACACTGAAACTCCAAGCTGCCTGTTTCCCAGGACAACACTGCTGCAGGGTGAAGGAGATGGATCAGCTGCAGTCTGCCGGACAGGTAAACCTGGGTGTTTGATTTGGTGCAGGCAGCGGGTTAGAGAACTGAACTAAATCAGTCCGTAAACTGTTGGAGTGTTTGAACGTTTGAAATGAGCTCTGGCAGCTGAGAGTCAGCGCACAGATTGGGATTGAGAGAATTCAGTGGGATTAAGAGAATTCAGTGGGATTGAGAGAATTCAGTGCCCAGACTAGAAAGGCAGGATGGTCAACTCGATTGTTGTTGCAGGTGAATGTTTCAATAGTTGCTGATTTTCTCTCTATGAATGTAACAACTGTCTTTGAGCCTCGCTGCCGTTGACCCTGTTTCTAGAATGATGCTCCCACTCTCACTCCCCTCACTGTCACACACTCTCACTCCCCTCACTGTCTCCTACTCTCACTCCCCACACTGTGCCCCACTCTCACACCACTCACTGTCTCCCACTCTCACTCCCCTCACTGACTCCCACTCTCACTCCCCTCACTGTCTCCCACTCTCACTCCCCTCACTGTCTCCCACTCTCACTCCCCTCACTGTCTCCCACTCTCACTCCCCTCACTGTCTCCCACTCTCACTCCCCTCACTGTCTCCCACTCTCACTCCCCTCACTGTCTCCCATTCTCACTCCCCTCACTGTCTCCCACTCTCACTCCCCTCACTGTCTCACACTCTCACCCCCTCACTGTCTCCCACTCTCACTCCCCTCACTGTCTCCCTCTCTCACTCCCCTCACTGACTCCCACTCTCACTCCCCTCACTGTCTCCAACTCTCACTCCCCTCACTGTCTCCCACTCTCACTCCTCTCACTGTCTCCCACTCTCACTCCCCTCACTGTCTCCAACTCTCACTCCCCTCACTGTCTCCCACTCTCACCCCCCTCACTGTATCCCAACTCTCACACAGCTCACTGTCTCCCAACTCTCACACCCCTCACTGTCTCCCACTCTCACTCCCCTCACTGTCTCCCAATCTCACTCCCCTTACTGTCTCCCACTATCACCCCCTCACTGTCTCCCAACTCACACACCCCTCACTGTCTCCCACTCTCTCCCCCCTCACTGTCTCACACTCTCACAACCCTCACTGTCTCCCACTCCCCCTCCACTCACTGTCTCACACTCTCACTCCCCTCACTGTCTCCCAACTCTCACACCCCTCACTGTCTCCCACTCTCACTCCCCTCACTGTCTCCCACCTCTCACTCCCGTTACGGTCGCCCCTCTCACTCCCTCATTGTCACCCACTCCTTCTCCCTTTACAGTCTCCACTTTCATTCCCGTCACTGTCTCCCACTCTCACAAACCTCATTGTCTCCCACTCTCACTCCCCTCACTGTCTCCCAATCTCACTCCCCTTACTGTCTCCCACTATCACCCCCTCACTGTCTCCAAACTCTCACACCCCTCACTGTCTCCCACTCTCTCCCCCCTCACTGTCTCACACTCTCACAACCCTCACTGTCACCCACTCTCACTCCCCTCACTGTCTCTCACTCTCACTCCCCTCACTGTCTCCCACTCCCACTCCACTCACTGTCTCCCACTCTCACTCCCCTCACTGTCTCCCAACTCTCACACCCCTCACTGTCTCCCACTCTCACTCCCCTCACTGTCTCCCACTCTCACTCCCCTCACTGTCTCCCACTCCCACTCCACTCACTTTCTCCCACTCTCACTCCCCTCACTGTCTCCCAACTCTCACACCCCTCACTGTCTCCCACTCTCACTCCCCTCACTGTCTCCCACTCCCACTCCACTCACTGTCTCCCACTCTCACTCCCCTCACTGTCTCCCAACTCTCACACCCCTCACTGTCTCCCACTCTCACTCCCCTCACTGTCTCCCACCTCTCACTCCCGTTACGGTCGCCCCTCTCACTCCCTCATTGTCACCCACTCCTTCTCCCTTTACAGTCTCCACTTTCACTCCCGTCACTGTCTCCCACTCTCACAAACCTCACTGTCTCCCACTCTCACAAACCTCATTGTCTCCCACTATCACTCACCTCACGGTCTCGCAGTCTCACTCCCTTCAATGTCCACACTCAGTAATATCACTGTCCCCCACTGTCGGACCCCTCACCGTTTCCCACTCAAGCCCTCTCTGTTACCCACTCTCACACCCCTTCTTATCTTCCACTGTCACTTCCCTCATTGCCTCACAGTCTAAAACACCTCACTGTCTCCCATTCTCACAAAACTCACCGTTTCCCACTATCATACCCCTCACTTTCCCAAACTCTCAGAAACCTCACTATCTCCCACTCTAACACCCTTCACGGTCCCCAACTCTCATTCACCTCACTGTATCCCACTCTCACAACCCACACCCTCTCCCACTCTCACTCCACTCACTGTCACCTACCTTAATACCCCTCACTGTCACACAATCTCCCACACCTCACTGTCTCTCACTCGAAAACCCCTCACTGTCTCTCATTCTCGCTCTCCTCACTGTCTCACAATTTCACTCCCCTCACTCTCTCCCACTCTCACCCCCCCAATCTCTCCCACTTTCATTCGCCTCTCTGTCTCCCACTCTCACACCCCTTACTGTCTCCCACTCTCACACACCGCACTGTCTCCCACTCTCACTCCCCTCACTGTCTCCCACTCTCACTCCCCTCACTGTCTCCCGTTCTCACTCCCCTCACTGTCTCCCAACCTCACTCCCCTCACTGTCTCCCACTCTCACTCCCCTCACTGTCTCCCACTCTCACTCCCCTCACTGTCTCCTACTCTCACACATCTCACTGTCTCCCACTCTCACTCCCCTCACTGTCTCCCACTCTCACTCCCCTCACTGTCTCCCACTCTAACTCCCCTCACTGTCTCCCACTCTCACTCCCCTCACTGTCTCCCACTCTCACTCCCCTCACTGTCTCCTACTCTCACTCCCCTCACTGTCTCCCACTCAAACCCTCTCTGTTACCCACTCTCACACTCCTCACTGTCTCCCTCTCTCACACATCTTACTCTCTCCCACTCTCACTCCCCTCACTGTCTCCCACTCTCACTCCCCTCACTGTCTCCCACTCTCACTCCCCTCACTGTCTCCCACTCTCACTCCCCTCACTGTCTCCCACTCTCACTCCCCTCACTGTCTTCCACTCTCACTCCCCTCACTGTCTCCCACTCTCACTCCCCTCACTGTCTCCCAGTCTCACTCCCCTCACTGTCTCCCACTCTCTCTCCCCTCACTGTCCCCCACTCTCGCTCTCCTCACTGTCTCCCACTCTCACTCCCCTCACTGTCTCCTACTCTCACACATCTCACTGTCTCCCACTCTCACTCCCCTCACTGTCTCCCACTCTATCTCACCTCTCTGTCTCCCATTCTCACTCCCCTCACTGTCTCCCACTCTCACTCCCCTCACTGTCTCCCACTCTCACTCCCCTCACTGTCTCCAACTCTCACTCCCCTCACTGTCTCCCACTCTCACTCCCCTCACTGTCTCCCACTCTCACTCCCCTCACTGTCTCCCACTCTCACTCCCCTCACTGTCTCCCACTCTCACTCCCTTCACTGTCTCCCACTCTCACTCCCCTCACTCTCTCCCACTCTCACTCCCCTCACTGTCTCTCACTCTCACTACCCTCACTGTCTCCCACTCTCACCCCCTCACTGTCTCCCACTCTAACTCCCGTCACTGTCTCCCACTCTCACTCGCCTCACTGGCTACCACTCAAACCCTCTCTGTTACCCACTCTCACACTCCTCACTGTCTCCCTCTCTCACACATCTTACTGTCTCCCACTCTCACTCCCCTCACTGTCTCCCACTCTCACTCCCCTCACTGTCTCCCACTCTCACTCCCCTCACGGTCTCCCACTCTCACTCCCTCACTGTCTCCCACTCTCACTCCCCTCACTGTCTTCCACTCTCACTCCCGTCACTGACTCCCACTCTCACTCCCCTCACTGTCTCCCAGTCTCACTCCCCTCACTGTCTCCCACTCTCTCTCCCCTCACTGTCCCCCACTCTCGCTCCCCTCACTGTCTCCCAGTCTCACTCCCCTCACTGTCTCCCACTCTCAATCCCCTCACTGTCTCCCACTCTCACTCCCCTCACTGTCTCCCACTCTCACTCCCCTAACTGTCTCCCACTCTCACTCCCCTCACTGTCTCCCACTCTCACTCCCTTCACTGTCTCCGACTCTCACTCCCCTCACTCTCTCCCACTCTCACTCCCCTCACTCTCTCCCACTCTCACTCCCCTCACTGTCTCTCACTCTCACTCCCCTCACTGTCTCCCACTCTTACCCCCTCACTGTCTCCCACTCTCACTCCCGTCACTGTCTCCCACTCTCACTCCCCTCACTGTCTCCCACTCTCACTCCCCTCACTGTCTCCCACTCTCACTCCCCTCACTGTCTCCCATTCTCACTCCCCTCACTGTCTCCCACTATCACTCCCCTCACTGTCTCCCACTCTCACTCCCCTCACTGTCTCCCACTCTCACTCCCCTCACTGTCTCCCACACCCACTCCCCTCACTGTCTTCCACTCTCTCTCCCCTCACTGTCTCCCACTCTCATTCCCCTCACTATCTCCCACTTTCACTCCCCTCACTGTCTCCCACTCTCACTCCCCTCACTGTCTCCCACTCTCACTCCCCTCACTGTCTCCCACTCTCACTCCTCTCACTGTCTCCCACTCTCACTCCCCTCACTGTCTCCCACTCTCACTCCCCTCACTGTCTCCCACTGTCACTCCCCTCACTGTCTCCCACTCTCACACCCCTCGCTATCTCCCACTCTCACTCTCCTCATTGTCTCTTACTCTCACACCCCTCACTGTCTCCCACTCTCACTCCCATTACAGTCTCCTCTTTCATTCCCTTTACTGTCTCCCACTCTCACTCCCCTCAAAATCTCCCACTCTCACTCCCCTCACTGTCTCCCACACTCACTCCCCTCACTGTCTCCCACTCTCACTCCCCTCACTGTCTCCAACTCTCACTCCCCTCACTGTCTCCCACTCTCACTCCCCTCACTGTCTCCCACTCTCACTCCCCTCACTGTCTCCCACTCTCAATCCCCTAACTGTCTCCCACTCTCACACCCCTCACTGTCTCCCACTCTCTCACCCCTCACTGCCTGCACTCGCACTCCCCTCACTGTCTCCCTCTCTCACTCCCCTCACTGTCACCCAGTCTGACTCCCCTCACTGTCTCCCACTCTCACTCCAATCACTGATTGCACTTTCACTCCCCTCACTGCCTACCACTCTAACTCCCCTCACTGTCTCCCACTCTAACTCCCCTCATTGTCTGCCACTCTCACTCCCATCACTGTCTCCCACTATCACACACCTCACTCTCAACTCTCACTCCCCTCACTGCCTTCCACTCTAACTCCCCTCACCATCTCCCACTCTTACTCACCTCACGCTCAACTGTCACTTTCCTCACTGCCTTCCACTCTCACTCCCCTCACTGTCTCCAACTCTCACACCCTTCAATCTCTCAAAACCTAACTCCCAATCTCACACGCATTAGTAAGGAGATTGTGTAAACGGCTGAGATACAGACAGAGATCGGGATTTAGAGATTTCAGTGAGCAGGCTGGAAAAGCAGAATGCTCAACTCGATTATGGTTGTTGGTGAATGTTGAAATATTTTTATCATACAAGTGTATTAATTGTATTCAAGCCTCCCGATCCTTGTGCCTGTCTCCCTGATTGTACTAAACTATACGGTTTGTAAAGGATGCTCTTGTATTACGAAAAGCTTTATTCTTACTCCCCGTTGTCTCTCCCCTGCGGTTACACTGAGCGACGCTGTCTTGCAACATCTGTTGTTTATGACGCTTTCCCATTCCCTGGACACCAGTCAATCTCTCCCTGTCAGGCGGACTGAGTAACATTCGCAAACTATTGTGCTTTTCAGAAGTCAGTTTTGCAGATATTTGCTGAATTAATAGTTTAAAAGAAAAACACATAACAAAATACGAATGTTTGTCCTCACAGACAGACCGGATAACATTTGCAGCCTATTGTGCTTTTCAGGTGTTAGTTTTGCAGATTCTTTGCTGAACTAATAGTTTTAAAGGAACCCTGAAACTGTCGGAGTCATGATTTCATCGTTGTTTCTATGCTTTAAACGCATTTTAGAAGTGCTAATTGTATTTAAAATGTAATAACTTTTTAAAAGTTTTCTATACCATTTAAATATTGATAGATATTTAAATATATTTTTCTGCTCAAGATCTGAATGCCAGTTTAAGGGGCGTGTCTGTAACTCCCTTTGTCAATCGGGGCGGCTCCTCACCTGGTTCACACTGAAACTCCAAGCTGCCTGTTTCCCAGGACAACACTGCTGCAGGGTGAAGGAGATGGATCAGCTGCAGTCTGCCGGACAGGTAAACCTGGGTGTTTGATTTGGTGCAGGCAGCGGGTTAGAGAACTGAACTAAATCAGTCCGTAAACTGTTGGAGTGTTTGAACGTTTGAAATGAGCTCTGGCGGCTGAGAGTCAGCGCACAGATTGGGATTGAGAGAATTCAGTGGGATTAAGAGAATTCAGTGGGATTGAGAGAATTCAGTGCCCAGACTAGAAAGGCAGGATGGTCAACTCGATTGTTGTTGCAGGTGAATGTTTCAATAGTTGCTGATTTTCTCTCTATGAATGTAACAACTGTCTTTGAGCCTCGCTGCCGTTGACCCTGTTTCTAGAATTATGCTCCCACTCTCACTCCCCTCACTGTCACACACTCTCACTCCCCTCACTGTCTCCTACTCTCACTCCCCACACTGTGCCCCACTCTCACACCACTCACTGTCTCCCACTCTCACTCCCCTCACTGACTCCCACTCTCACTCCCCTCACTGTCTCCCACTCTCACTCCCCTCACTGTCTCCCACTCTCACTCCCCTCACTGTCTCCCACACTCACTCCCCTCACTTTCTCCCACTCTCACTCCCCTCACTGTCTCCCACTCTAACTTTCCTCACTGTCTCTCACTCTCATTCCCCTCACTGTCTCCCACTCTCACTCCCCTCACTGTCTCCCACTCTCACTCCCCTCACTGTCTCCCATTCTCACTCCCCTCACTGTCTCCCACTCTCACTCCCCTCACTGTCTCACACTCTCACCCCCTCACTGTCTCCCACTCTCACTCCCCTCACTGTCTCCCTCTCTCACTCCCCTCACTGACTCCCACTCTCACTCCCCTCACTGTCTCCAACTCTCACTCCCCTCACTGTCTCCCACTCTCACTCCTCTCACTGTCTCCCACTCTCACTCCCCTCACTGTCTCCAACTCTCACTCCCCTCACTGTCTCCCACTCTCACCCCCCTCACTGTATCCCAACTCTCACACAGCTCACTGTCTCCCAACTCTCACACCCCTCACTGTCTCCCACTCTCACTCCCCTCACTGTCTCCCAATCTCACTCCCCTCACTGTCTCCCAATCTCACTCCCCTTACTGTCTCCCAACTCACACACCCCTCACTGTCTCCCACTCTCTCCCCCCTCACTGTCTCACACTCTCACAACCCTCACTGTCTCCCACTCCCCCTCCACTCACTGTCTCCCACTCTCACTCCCCTCAC
This sequence comes from Scyliorhinus torazame, assembly GCF_047496885.1. Lineage (NCBI taxonomy): Eukaryota > Metazoa > Chordata > Chondrichthyes > Carcharhiniformes > Scyliorhinidae > Scyliorhinus > Scyliorhinus torazame. Next base: position 105,021,289 of record NC_092726.1, read on the forward strand.
TGTCTCCCAACTCTCACACCCCTCACTGTCTCCCACTCTCACTCCCCTCACTGTCTCCCACCTCTCACTCCCGTTACGGTCGCCCCTCTCACTCCCTCATTGTCACCCACTCCTTCTCCCTTTACAGTCTCCACTTTCATTCCCGTCACTGTCTCCCACTCTCACAAACCTCATTGTCTCCCACTCTCACTCCCCTCACTGTCTCCCAATCTCACTCCCCTTACTGTCTCCCACTATCACCCCCTCACTGTCTCCAAACTCTCACACCCCTCACTGTCTCCCACTCTCTCCCCCCTCACTGTCTCACACTCTCACAACCCTCACTGTCACCCACTCTCACTCCCCTCACTGTCTCTCACTCTCACTCCCCTCACTGTCTCCCACTCCCACTCCACTCACTGTCTCCCACTCTCACTCCCCTCACTGTCTCCCAACTCTCACACCCCTCACTGTCTCCCACTCTCACTCCCCTCACTGTCTCCCACTCTCACTCCCCTCACTGTCTCCCACTCCCACTCCACTCACTGTCTCCCACTCTCACTCCCCTCACTGTCTCCCAACTCTCACACCCCTCACTGTCTCCCACTCTCACTCCCCTCACTGTCTCCCACTCCCACTCCACTCACTGTCTCCCACTCTCACTCCCCTCACTGTCTCCCAACTCTCACACCCCTCACTGTCTCCCACTCTCACTCCCCTCACTGTCTCCCACCTCTCACTCCCGTTACGGTCGCCCCTCTCACTCCCTCATTGTCACCCAGTCCTTCTCCCTTTACAGTCTCCACTTTCACTCCCGTCACTGTCTCCCACTCTCACAAACCTCATTGTCTCCCACTATCACTCACCTCACGGTCTCGCAGTCTCACTCCCTTCAATGTCCACACTCAGTAATATCACTGTCCCCCACTGTCGGACCCCTCACCGTTTCCCACTCAAGCCCTCTCTGTTACCCACTCTCACACCCCTTCTTATCTTCCACTGTCACTTCCCTCATTGCCTCACAGTCTAAAACACCTCACTGTCTCCCATTCTCACAAAACTCACCGTTTCCCACTATCATACCCCTCACTTTCCCGAACTCTCAGAAACCTCACTATCTCCCACTCTAACACCCTTCACGGTCCCCAACTCTCATTCACCTCACTGTATCCCACTCTCACAACCCACACCCTCTCCCACTCTCACTCCACTCACTGTCACCTACCTTAATACCCCTCACTGTCACACAATCTCCCACACCTCACTGTCTCTCACTCGAAAACCCCTCACTGTCTCTCATTCTCGCTCTCCTCACTGTCTCACAATTTCACTCCCCTCACTCTCTCCCACTCTCACCCCCCCAATCTCTCCCACTTTCATTCGCCTCTCTGTCTCCCACTCTCACACCCCTTACTGTCTCCCACTCTCACACACCGCACTGTCTCCCACTCTCACTCCCCTCACTGTCTCCCACTCTCACTCCCCTCACTGTCTCCCGTTCTCACTCCCCTCACTGTCTCCCAACCTCACTCCCCTCACTGTCTCCCACTCTCACTCCCCTCACTGTCTCCCACTCTCACTCCCCTCACTGTCTCCTACTCTCACACATCTCACTGTCTCCCACTCTCACTCCCCTCACTGTCTCCCACTCTCACTCCCCTCACTGTCTCCCACTCTAACTCCCCTCACTGTCTCCCACTCTCACTCCCCTCACTGTCTCCCACTCTCACTCCCCTCACTGTCTCCTACTCTCACTCCCCTCACTGTCTCCCACTCAAACCCTCTCTGTTACCCACTCTCACACTCCTCACTGTCTCCCTCTCTCACACATCTTACTCTCTCCCACTCTCACTCCCCTCACTGTCTCCCACTCTCACTCCCCTCACTGTCTCCCACTCTCACTCCCCTCACTGTCTCCCACTCTCACTCCCCTCACTGTCTCCCACACTCACTCCCCTCACTGTCTTCCACTCTCACTCCCCTCACTGTCTCCCACTCTCACTCCCCTCACTGTCTCCCAGTCTCACTCCCCTCACTGTCTCCCACTCTCTCTCCCCTCACTGTCCCCCACTCTCGCTCTCCTCACTGTCTCCCACTCTCACTCCCCTCACTGTCTCCTACTCTCACACATCTCACTGTCTCCCACTCTCACTCCCCTCACTGTCTCCCACTCTATCTCACCTCTCTGTCTCCCATTCTCACTCCCCTCACTGTCTCCCACTCTCACTCCCCTCACTGTCTCCCACTCTCACTCCCCTCACTGTCTCCAACTCTCACTCCCCTCACTGTCTCCCACTCTCACTCCCCTCACTGTCTCCCACTCTCACTCCCCTCACTGTCTCCCACTCTCACTCCCCTCACTGTCTCCCACTCTCACTCCCTTCACTGTCTCCCACTCTCACTCCCCTCACTCTCTCCCACTCTCACTCCCCTCACTGTCTCTCACTCTCACTACCCTCACTGTCTCCCACTCTCACTCCCCTCACGGTCTCCCACTCTCACTCCCCTCACTGTCTCCCACTCTCACTCCCCTCACGGTCTCCCACTCTCACTCCCCTCACTGTCTCCCACTCTCACTCCCCTCACTGTCTTCCACTCTCACTCCCGTCACTGACTCCCACTCTCACTCCCCTCACTGTCTCCCAGTCTCACTCCCCTCACTGTCTCCCACTCTCTCTCCCCTCACTGTCCCCCACTCTCGCTCCCCTCACTGTCTCCCAGTCTCACTCCCCTCACTGTCTCCCACTCTCAATCCCCTCACTGTCTCCCACTCTCACTCCCCTCACTGTCTCCCACTCTCACTCCCCTAACTGTCTCCCACTCTCACTCCCCTCACTGTCTCCCACTCTCACTCCCTTCACTGTCTCCGACTCTCACTCCCCTCACTCTCTCCCACTCTCACTCCCCTCACTCTCTCCCACTCTCACTCCCCTCACTGTCTCTCACTCTCACTCCCCTCACTGTCTCCCACTCTTACCCCCTCACTGTCTCCCACTCTCACTCCCGTCACTGTCTCCCACTCTCACTCCCCTCACTGTCTCCCACTCTCACTCCCCTCACTGTCTCCCACTCTCACTCCCCTCACTGTCTCCCACTCTCACTCCCCTCACTGTCTCCCATTCTCACTCCCCTCACTGTCTCCCACTATCACTCCCCTCACTGTCTGCCACTCTCACTCCCCTCACTGTCTCCCACTCTCACTCCCCTCACTGTCTCCCACACCCACTCCCCTCACTGTCTTCCACTCTCTCTCCCCTCACTGTCTCCCACTCTCATTCCCCTCACTATCTCCCACTCTCACTCCCCTCACTGTCTCCCACTCTCACTCCCCTCACTGTCTCCCACTCTCACTCCCCTCACTGTCTCCCACTCTCACTCCTCTCACTGTCTCCCACTCTCACTCCCCTCACTGTCTCCCACTCTCACTCCCCTCGCTGTCTCCCACTGTCACTCCCCTCACTGTCTCCCACTCTCACACCCCTCGCTATCTCCCACTCTCACTCTCAACATTGTCTCTTACTCTCACACCCCTCACTGTCTCCCACTCTCACTCCCATTACAGTCTCCTCTTTCATTCCCTTTACTGTCTCCCACTCTCACTCCCCTCAAAATCTCCCACTCTCACTCCCCTCACTGTCTCCCACACTCACTCCCCTCACTGTCTCCCACTCTCACTCCCCTCACTGTCTCCAACTCTCACTCCCCTCACTGTCTCCCACTCTCACTCCCCTCACTGTCTCCCACTCTCACTCCCCTCACTGTCTCCCACTCTCAATCCCCTAACTGTCTCCCACTCTCACACCCCTCACTGTCTCCCACTCTCTCACCCCTCACTGTCGCACACTCTCACTCACTCACTGTCTCTCACTCTCACGCCCCTCACTGTCTCCCACTCTCACTCCCCTCACTGTCTCCCACTCTCACTCCCCTCACTGTCTCCCACTCTCACTCCCCTCACTGTCTTCCACTCTCACTCCCCTCACTGTCTCCCACTCTCACTCCCCTCACTGTCTCCCAGTCTCACTCCCCTCACTGTCTCCCACTCTCTCTCCCCACACTGTCCCCCACTCTCGCTCTCCTCACTGTCTCCCACTCTCACTCCCCTCACTGTCTCCTACTCTCACACATCTCACTGTCTCCCACTCTCACTCCCCTCACTGTCTCCCACTCTATCTCACCTCTCTGTCTCCCATTCTCACTCCCCTCACTGTCTCCCACTCTCACTCCCCTCACTGTCTCCCACTCTCACTCCCCTCACTGTCTCCAACTCTCACTCCCCTCACTGTCTCCCACTCTCACTCCCCTCACTGTCTCCCACTCTCACTCCCCTCACTGTCTCCCACTCTCACTCCCCTCACTGTCTCCCACTCTCACTCCCTTCACTGTCTCCCACTCTCACTCCCCTCACTCTCTCCCACTCTCACTCCCCTCACTGTCTCTCACTCTCACTACCCTCACTGTCTCCCACTCTCACTCCCCTCACGGTCTCCCACTCTCACTCCCCTCACTGTCTCCCACTCTCACTCCCCTCACGGTCTCCCACTCTCACTCCCCTCACTGTCTCCCACTCTCACTCCCCTCACTGTCTTCCACTCTCACTCCCGTCACTGACTCCCACTCTCACTCCCCTCACTGTCTCCCAGTCTCACTCCCCTCACTGTCTCCCACTCTCTCTCCCCTCACTGTCCCCCACTCTCGCTCCCCTCACTGTCTCCCAGTCTCACTCCCCTCACTGTCTCCCACTCTCAATCCCCTCACTGTCTCCCACTCTCACTCCCCTCACTGTCTCCCACTCTCACTCCCCTAACTGTCTCCCACTCTCACTCCCCTCACTGTCTCCCACTCTCACTCCCTTCACTGTCTCCGACTCTCACTCCCCTCACTCTCTCCCACTCTCACTCCCCTCACTCTCTCCCACTCTCACTCCCCTCACTGTCTCTCACTCTCACTCCCCTCACTGTCTCCCACTCTTACCCCCTCACTGTCTCCCACTCTCACTCCCGTCACTGTCTCCCACTCTCACTCCCCTCACTGTCTCCCACTCTCACTCCCCTCACTGTCTCCCACTCTCACTCCCCTCACTGTCTCCCACTCTCACTCCCCTCACTGTCTCCCATTCTCACTCCCCTCACTGTCTCCCACTATCACTCCCCTCACTGTCTGCCACTCTCACTCCCCTCACTGTCTCCCACTCTCACTCCCCTCACTGTCTCCCACACCCACTCCCCTCACTGTCTTCCACTCTCTCTCCCCTCACTGTCTCCCACTCTCATTCCCCTCACTATCTCCCACTCTCACTCCCCTCACTGTCTCCCACTCTCACTCCCCTCACTGTCTCCCACTCTCACTCCCCTCACTGTCTCCCACTCTCACTCCTCTCACTGTCTCCCACTCTCACTCCCCTCACTGTCTCCCACTCTCACTCCCCTCACTGTCTCCCACTGTCACTCCCCTCACTGTCTCCCACTCTCACACCCCTCGCTATCTCCCACTCTCACTCTCCTCATTGTCTCTTACTCTCACACCCCTCACTGTCTCCCACTCTCACTCCCATTACAGTCTCCTCTTTCATTCCCTTTACTGTCTCCCACTCTCACTCCCCTCAAAATCTCCCACTCTCACTCCCCTCACTGTCTCCCACACTCACTCCCCTCACTGTCTCCCACTCTCACTCCCCTCACTGTCTCCAACTCTCACTCCCCTCACTGTCTCCCACTCTCACTCCCCTCACTGTCTCCCACTCTCACTCCCCTCACTGTCTCCCACTCTCAATCCCCTAACTGTCTCCCACTCTCACACCCCTCACTGTCTCCCACTCTCTCACCCCTCACTGTCGCACACTCTCACTCACTCACTGTCTCTCACTCTCACGCCCCTCACTGTCTCCCACTCTCACTCCCCTCACTGTCTCCCTCTCCCACTTCCATCACTGTCTCCCATTCTCACTCCCCTCGCTGTCTCCCACTCTCACACCCCTCACTGTCTACACTCTCACTCCCCTCACTGTCTCCCACTCTCACTCCCCTCACTGTCTCCCACTCTCACTCCCCTCATTGTCTCCCACTCTCACACCCCTCACTGTCTCCCACTCTCACTCCCCTCACTGTCTCCCACTCTCACTCCCCTCACTGTCTCCCACTCTCACACCCCTCACTGTCTCCCTCTCTCTCACCCCTCACTGTCTCCCACACTCACTCCCCTCACTGTCTCACACTCTCACACCCCTCCCTGTCTCCCACTCTCACTCACCTCACTGTCTCCCAGTTTCACTCCCCTCACTGTCTCCCACTCTCACTCACCTCACTGTCTCCCACTCTCACTCCCCTCACTGTCTCCCACTCTCACACCCCTCACTGTCTCCCACTCTCACTCCCGTCACTGTCTCCCACTGTCACTCCCCTCACTGTCTCCCACTCTCACTCCCCTCACTGTCTCCCACTCTCACTCCCCTCACTGTCTCCCACTCTCACTCCCCTCACTGTCTCCCATTCTCACTCCCCTCACTGTCTCCCACTATCACTCCCCTCACTGTCTCCCACTCTCACTCCCCTCACTGTCTCCCACTCTCACTCCCCTCACTGTCTCCCACACCCACTCCCCTAACTGTCTTCCACTCTCTCTCCCCTCACTGTCTCCCACTCTCACTCCCCTCACTATCTTCCACTCTCACTCCCCTCACTGTCTCCCACTCTCACTCCCCTCACTCTCTCCCACTCTCACTCCCCTCACTGTCTCTCACTCTCACTACCCTCACTGTCTCCCACTCTCACCCCCTCACTGTCTCCCACTCTCACTCCCGTCACTGTCTCCCGCTCTCACTCCCCTCACTGTCTCCCACTCTCACTCCCCTCACTGTCTCCCACTCTCACTCCCCTCACTGTCTCCCACTCTCACTCCCCTCACTGTATCCCATTCTCACTCCCCTCACTGTCTCCCACTATCACTCCCCTCACTGTCTCCCACTCTCACTCCCCTCACTGTCTCCCACTCTCACACCCCTCACTGTCTCCCACACCCACTCCCCTCACTGTCTTCCACTCTCTCTCCACTCACTGTCTCCCACTCTCACTCCCCTCACTATCTCCCACTCTCACTCCCCTCACTGTCTCCCACTCTCACTCCCCTCACTGTCTCCCACTCTCACTCCCCTCACTGTCTCCCACTCTCACTCCTCTCACTGTCTCCCACTCTCACTCCCCTCACTGTCTCCCACTCTCACTCCCCTCACTGTCTCCCACTGTCACTCCCCTAACTGTCTCCCACTCTCACTCCCCTCACTGTCTCCCACTCTCACTCCCTTCACTGTCTCCGACTCTCACTCCCCTCACTCTCTCCCACTCTCACTCCCCTCACTCTCTCCCACTCTCACTCCCCTCACTGTCTCTCACTCTCACTCCCCTCACTGTCTCTCACTCTCACTCCCCTCACTGTCTCCCACTCTTACCCCCTCACTGTCTCCCACTCTCACTCCCGTCACTGTCTCCCACTCTCACTCCCCTCACTGTCTCCCACTCTCACTCCCCTCACTGTCTCCCACTCTCACTCCCCTCACTGTCTCCCACTCTCACTCCCCTCACTGTCTCCCATTCTCACTCCCCTCACTGTCTCCCACTATCACTCCCCTCACTGTCTGCCACTCTCACTCCCCTCACTGTCTCCCACTCTCACTCCCCTCACTGTCTCCCACACCCACTCCCCTCACTGTCTTCCACTCTCTCTCCCCTCACTGTCTCCCACTCTCATTCCCCTCACTATCTCCCACTCTCACTCCCCTCACTGTCTCCCACTCTCACTCCCCTCACTGTCTCCCACTCTCACTCCCCTCACTGTCTCCCACTCTCACTCCTCTCACTGTCTCCCACTCTCACTCCCCTCACTGTCTCCCACTCTCACTCCCCTCGCTGTCTCCCACTGTCACTCCCCTCACTGTCTCCCACTCTCACACCCCTCGCTATCTCCCACTCTCACTCTCAACATTGTCTCTTACTCTCACACCCCTCACTGTCTCCCACTCTCACTCCCATTACAGTCTCCTCTTTCATTCCCTTTACTGTCTCCCACTCTCACTCCCCTCAAAATCTCCCACTCTCACTCCCCTCACTGTCTCCCACACTCACTCCCCTCACTGTCTCCCACTCTCACTCCCCTCACTGTCTCCAACTCTCACTCCCCTCACTGTCTCCCACTCTCACTCCCCTCACTGTCTCCCACTCTCACTCCCCTCACTGTCTCCCACTCTCAATCCCCTAACTGTCTCCCACTCTCACACCCCTCACTGTCTCCCACTCTCTCACCCCTCACTGTCGCACACTCTCACTCACTCACTGTCTCTCACTCTCACGCCCCTCACTGTCTCCCACTCTCACTCCCCTCACTGTCTCCCACTCTCACTCCCCTCACTGTCTCCCACTCTCACTCCCCTCACTGTCTTCCACTCTCACTCCCCTCACTGTCTCCCACTCTCACTCCCCTCACTGTCTCCCAGTCTCACTCCCCTCACTGTCTCCCACTCTCTCTCCCCACACTGTCCCCCACTCTCGCTCTCCTCACTGTCTCCCACTCTCACTCCCCTCACTGTCTCCTACTCTCACACATCTCACTGTCTCCCACTCTCACTCCCCTCACTGTCTCCCACTCTATCTCACCTCTCTGTCTCCCATTCTCACTCCCCTCACTGTCTCCCACTCTCACTCCCCTCACTGTCTCCCACTCTCACTCCCCTCACTGTCTCCAACTCTCACTCCCCTCACTGTCTCCCACTCTCACTCCCCTCACTGTCTCCCACTCTCACTCCCCTCACTGTCTCCCACTCTCACTCCCCTCACTGTCTCCCACTCTCACTCCCTTCACTGTCTCCCACTCTCACTCCCCTCACTCTCTCCCACTCTCACTCCCCTCACTGTCTCTCACTCTCACTACCCTCACTGTCTCCCACTCTCACTCCCCTCACGGTCTCCCACTCTCACTCCCCTCACTGTCTCCCACTCTCACTCCCCTCACGGTCTCCCACTCTCACTCCCCTCACTGTCTCCCACTCTCACTCCCCTCACTGTCTTCCACTCTCACTCCCGTCACTGACTCCCACTCTCACTCCCCTCACTGTCTCCCAGTCTCACTCCCCTCACTGTCTCCCACTCTCTCTCCCCTCACTGTCCCCCACTCTCGCTCCCCTCACTGTCTCCCAGTCTCACTCCCCTCACTGTCTCCCACTCTCAATCCCCTCACTGTCTCCCACTCTCACTCCCCTCACTGTCTCCCACTCTCACTCCCCTAACTGTCTCCCACTCTCACTCCCCTCACTGTCTCCCACTCTCACTCCCTTCACTGTCTCCGACTCTCACTCCCCTCACTCTCTCCCACTCTCACTCCCCTCACTCTCTCCCACTCTCACTCCCCTCACTGTCTCTCACTCTCACTCCCCTCACTGTCTCCCACTCTTACCCCCTCACTGTCTCCCACTCTCACTCCCGTCACTGTCTCCCACTCTCACTCCCCTCACTGTCTCCCACTCTCACTCCCCTCACTGTCTCCCACTCTCACTCCCCTCACTGTCTCCCACTCTCACTCCCCTCACTGTCTCCCATTCTCACTCCCCTCACTGTCTCCCACTATCACTCCCCTCACTGTCTGCCACTCTCACTCCCCTCACTGTCTCCCACTCTCACTCCCCTCACTGTCTCCCACACCCACTCCCCTCACTGTCTTCCACTCTCTCTCCCCTCACTGTCTCCCACTCTCATTCCCCTCACTATCTCCCACTCTCACTCCCCTCACTGTCTCCCACTCTCACTCCCCTCACTGTCTCCCACTCTCACTCCCCTCACTGTCTCCCACTCTCACTCCTCTCACTGTCTCCCACTCTCACTCCCCTCACTGTCTCCCACTCTCACTCCCCTCACTGTCTCCCACTGTCACTCCCCTCACTGTCTCCCACTCTCACACCCCTCGCTATCTCCCACTCTCACTCTCCTCATTGTCTCTTACTCTCACACCCCTCACTGTCTCCCACTCTCACTCCCATTACAGTCTCCTCTTTCATTCCCTTTACTGTCTCCCACTCTCACTCCCCTCAAAATCTCCCACTCTCACTCCCCTCACTGTCTCCCACACTCACTCCCCTCACTGTCTCCCACTCTCACTCCCCTCACTGTCTCCAACTCTCACTCCCCTCACTGTCTCCCACTCTCACTCCCCTCACTGTCTCCCACTCTCACTCCCCTCACTGTCTCCCACTCTCAATCCCCTAACTGTCTCCCACTCTCACACCCCTCACTGTCTCCCACTCTCTCACCCCTCACTGTCGCACACTCTCACTCACTCACTGTCTCTCACTCTCACGCCCCTCACTGTCTCCCACTCTCACTCCCCTCACTGTCTCCCTCTCCCACTTCCATCACTGTCTCCCATTCTCACTCCCCTCGCTGTCTCCCACTCTCACACCCCTCACTGTCTACACTCTCACTCCCCTCACTGTCTCCCACTCTCACTCCCCTCACTGTCTCCCACTCTCACTCCCCTCATTGTCTCCCACTCTCACACCCCTCACTGTCTCCCACTCTCACTCCCCTCACTGTCTCCCACTCTCACTCCCCTCACTGTCTCCCACTCTCACACCCCTCACTGTCTCCCTCTCTCTCACCCCTCACTGTCTCCCACACTCACTCCCCTCACTGTCTCACACTCTCACACCCCTCCCTGTCTCCCACTCTCACTCACCTCACTGTCTCCCAGTTTCACTCCCCTCACTGTCTCCCACTCTCACTCACCTCACTGTCTCCCACTCTCACTCCCCTCACTGTCTCCCACTCTCACACCCCTCACTGTCTCCCTCTCTCTCACCCCTCACTGTCTCCCACACTCACTCCCCTCACTGTCTCACACTCTCACACCCCTCACTGTCACCCACTCTCACTCACCTCACTGTCTCCCAGTCTCACTCCCCTCACTGTCTCCCACTCTCAATCCCCTCACTCTCTCCCACTCTCACTCCCCTCACTGTCTCTCACTCTCACTACCCTCACTGTCTCCCACTCTCACCCCCTCACTGTCTCCCACTCTCACTCCCGTCACTGTCTCCCACTGTCACTCCCCTCACTGTCTCCCACTCTCACTCCCCTCACTGTCTCCCACTCTCACTCCCCTCACTGTCTCCCACTCTCACTCCCCTCACTGTCTCCCATTCTCACTCCCCTCACTGTCTCCCACTATCACTCCCCTCACTGTCTCCCACTCTCACTCCCCTCACTGTCTCCCACTCTCACTCCCCTCACTGTCTCCCACACCCACTCCCCTAACTGTCTTCCACTCTCTCTCCCCTCACTGTCTCCCACTCTCACTCCCCTCACTATCTTCCACTCTCACTCCCCTCACTGTCTCCCACTCTCACTCCCCTCACTCTCTCCCACTCTCACTCCCCTCACTGTCTCTCACTCTCACTACCCTCACTGTCTCCCACTCTCACCCCCTCACTGTCTCCCACTCTCACTCCCGTCACTGTCTCCCGCTCTCACTCCCCTCACTGTCTCCCACTCTCACTCCCCTCACTGTCTCCCACTCTCACTCCCCTCACTGTCTCCCACTCTCACTCCCCTCACTGTATCCCATTCTCACTCCCCTCACTGTCTCCCACTATCACTCCCCTCACTGTCTCCCACTCTCACTCCCCTCACTGTCTCCCACTCTCACACCCCTCACTGTCTCCCACACCCACTCCCCTCACTGTCTTCCACTCTCTCTCCACTCACTGTCTCCCACTCTCACTCCCCTCACTATCTCCCACTCTCACTCCCCTCACTGTCTCCCACTCTCACTCCCCTCACTGTCTCCCACTCTCACTCCCCTCACTGTCTCCCACTCTCACTCCTCTCACTGTCTCCCACTCTCACTCCCCTCACTGTCTCCCACTCTCACTCCCCTCACTGTCTCCCACTGTCACTCCCCTCACTGTCTCCCACTCTCACACCCCTCGCTATCTCCCACTCTCACTCACCTCATTGTATCTTACTCTCACACCCCTCACTGTCTCCCACTCTCACTCCCATTACAGTCTCCTCTTCCATTCCCTTTACTGTCTCCCACTCTCACTCCCCTCAAAATCTCCCACTCTCACTCCCCTCACTGTCTCCCACACTCACTCCCCTCACTGTCTCCCACTCTCACTCCCCTCACTGTCTCCAACTCTCACTCCCCTCACTGTCTCCCACTCTCACTCCCCTCACTGTCTCCCACTCTCAATCCCCTCACTGTCTCCCACTCTCACCCCCTCACTGTCTCCCACTCTCACACCCCTCACTGTCTCCCACTCTCTCACCCCTCACTGTCGCACACTCTCACTCACTCACTGTCTCTCACTCTCACGCCCCTCACTGTCTCCCACTCTCACTCCCCTCACTGTCTCCCTCTCCCACTTCCATCACTGTCTCCCACTCTCACTCCCCTCGCTGTCTCCCACTCTCACTCCCCTCACTGTCTACAATCTCACTCCCCTCACTGTCTCCCACTCTCACTCCCCTCACTGTCTCCCACTCTCACTCCCCTCACTATCTCCCACTCCCACTCCCCTCACTGTCTCCCACTATCACTCCCCTCACTGTCTCCCACTCTCACTCCCATCACTGTCTCCCACACTCACTCCCCTCACTGTCACCCTCTCTCACTCCCCTCACTGTCTCCCACTCTCACTCCCCTCACTGTCTCCCACACTCACTCCCCTCACTGTCTCCCACTCTCACTCCCCTCACTGTCACCCTCTCTCACTCCCCTCACTGTCTCCCACTCTCACTCCCCTCACTGCCTCCCACTCTCACTCCAATCACAGTCTCCCACTCTCACTCCCCTCACTGTCTCCCACTCTCACTCCCCTCACTCTCTCCCACTCTCGCTCCCGTCACTGTCTCCCTCTCTCACTCCCCTCACTGTCTCCCACTCCCACTCCCCTCACTGTCTCCCACTCTCACTCCCCTCATTGTCTCCCACTCTCACTCCCCTCACTGTCTCCCACTCTCACTCCACTCACTGTCTCCCACTCTCACTCCCCTCACTGTCTCCCACTCTCACTCCACTCACTGTCTCCCACTCTCACCCCCTCACTGTCTCCCACTCTCACTCCGCTCACTGTCACCCACTCTCACACCCCTCACTGTCTTCCACTCTCACTCCCCTCACTGTCTCCCACTCTCACTCTCCTCACTGCCTCCCACTCTCACTCCCCTCACTGTCTCCCACTCTCACACACCTCACTGTCTCCAACTATCTCTCCCCTCACTGTCTCCAACTCTCACTCCCCTCACTGTCTCCCACTCTCACTCCCCTCACTGTCTCACACTTTCACTCCTCTCATTGTCAACTACTCTCACTCCCCTCACTGTCTCCCACTCTCACTCCCCTCACTGTGCCCCACTCTCACACCGCTCACTGTCTCCCGCTCTCACTCCCCTCACTGTCCCCCCCTCTCACTCCCCTCACTGTCTCCCACTCTCGCACCCCCCACTGTCTCCTACTCTCACTCCCTTCACTGTCTCCCAGTCTCTCTCCCCTCACTGCCTCCTCTCTCACTCCCCTCACTGTCTCCCACTCTCACTCCCCTCACTGTTTCCCTCTCTCACGCCCCTCACTGTCTCACACTCTCACTCCCCTCACTGTCTCACACTCTCACTTCCCTCACTGTCTCCCACTCTCACTCCCCTCACTGTATCCCAGTCTCACTCCCCTCACTGTCTCCCACGCTCACTCCCCTCACTGTCTCCCACTCTCACTCCCCTCACTGTCTCCCACTCTCACTCCCCTCACTGTCTCCCACTCTCACTCCCCTCACTGTCTCCCACTCTCACTCCCCTCACTGTCTCCCACTCTCACTCCTCTCACTGTCTCCCACTCTCACTCCCCTCACTGTCTCCCACTCTCACTCCCCTCACTGTCTCCCACTGTCACTCCCCTCACTGTCTCCCACTCTCACACCCCTCGCTATCTCCCACTCTCACTCTCCTCATTGTCTCTTACTCTCACACCCCTCACTGTCTCCCACTCTGACTCCCATTACAGTCTCCTCTTTCATTCCCTTTATTGTCTCCCACTCTCACTCCCCTCAAAATCTCCCACTCTCACTCCCCTCACTGTCTCCCACACTCACACCCCTCACTGTCTCCCACTCTCACTCCCCTCACTGTCTCCAACTCTCACTCCCCTCACTGTCTCCCACTCTCACTCCCCTCACTGTCTCCCACTCTCAATCCCCTCACTGTCTCCCACTCTCACCCCCTCACTGTCTCCCACTCTCACACCCCTCACTGTCTCCCACTCTCTCACCCCTCACTGTCGCACACTCTCACTCACTCACTGTCTCTCACTCTCACGCCCCTCACTGTCTCCCACTCTCACTCCCCTCACTGTCTCCCTCTCCCACTTCCATCACTGTCTCCCATTCTCACTCCCCTCGCTGTCTCCCACTCTCACTCCCCTCACTGTCTACACTCTCACTCCCCTCACTGTCTCCCACTCTCACTCCCCTCACTGTCTCCCACTCTCACTCCCCTCATTGTCTCCCACTCTCACTCCCCACACTGTCTCCCACTCTCACACCCCTCACTGTCTCCCTCTCTCTCACCCCTCACTGTCTCCCACACTCACTCCCCTCACTGTCTCACACTCTCACACCCCTCACTGTCTCCCACTCTCACTCACCTCACTGTCTCCCAGTCTCACTCCCCTCACTGTCTCCCACTCTCACTCCCCTCACTGTCTCCCACTCTCACTCCCCTCACTGTCTCCCACTCTCACACCCCTCACTGTCTCCCTCTCTCTCACCCCTCACTGTCTCCCACACTCACTCCCCTCACTGTCTCACACTCTCACACCCCTCACTGTCACCCACTCTCACTCACCTCACTGTCTCCCAGTCTCACTCCCCTCACTGTCTCCCACTCTCAATCCCCTCACTCTCTCCCACTCTCACTCCCCTCACTGTCTCTCACTCTCACTACCCTCACTGTCTCCCACTCTCACCCCCTCAATGTCTCCCACTCTCACTCCCGTCACTGTCTCCCACTGTCACTCCCCTCACATTCTCCCACTCTCACTCCCCTCACTGTCTCCCACTCTCACTCCCCTCACTGTCTCCCACTCTCACTCCCGTCACTGTCTCCCACTCTCACTCCCCTCACTGTCTCCCACTCTCACTCCCCTCACTGTCTCCCACACCCACTCCCCTCACTGTCTTCCACTCTCTCTCCCCTCACTGTCTCCCACTCTCACTCCCCTCACTATCTCCCACTCTCACTCCCCTCACTTTCTCCCACTCTCACTCCCCTCACTCTCTCCCACTCTCACTCCCCTCACTGTCTCTCACTCTCACTACCCTCACTGTCTCCCACTCTCACCCCCTCACTGTCTCCCACTCTCACTCCCGTCACTGTCTACCACTCTCACTCCCCTCACTGTCTCCCACTCTCACTCCCCTCACTCTCTCCCACTCTCACTCCCCTCACTGTCTCCCACTCTCACTCCCCTCACTGTATCCCATTCTCACTCCCCTCACTGTCTCCCACTATCACTCCCCTCACTGTCTCCCACTCTCACTCCCCTCACTGTCTCCCACTCTCACTCCCCTCACTGTCTCCCACACCCACTCCCCTCACTGTCTTCCACTCTCTCTCCCCTCACTGTCTCCCACTCTCACTCCCCTCACTATCTCCCACTCTCACTCCCCTCACTGTCTCCCACTCTCACTCCCCTCACTGTCTCCCACTCTCACTCCACTCACTGTCTCCCACTCTCACTCCTCTCACTGTCTCCCACTCTCACTCCCCTCACTGTCTCCCACTCTCACTCCCCTCACTGTCTCCCACTGTCACTCCCCTCACTGTCTCCCACTCTCACACCCGTCGCTATCTCCCACTCTCACTCTCCTCATTGTCTCTTACTCTCACACCCCTCACTGTCTCCCACTCTCACTCCCATTACAGTCTCCTCTTCCATTCCCTTTACTGTCTCCCACTCTCACTCCCCTCAAAATCTCCCACTCTCACTCCCCTCACTGTCTCCCACACTCACTCCCCTCACTGTCTCCCACTCTCACTCCCCTCACTGTCTCCAACTCTCACTCCCCTCACTGTCTCCCACTCTCACTCCCCTCACTGTCTCCCACTCTCAATCCCCTCACTGTCTCCCACTCTCACCCCCTCACTGTCTCCCACTCTCACACCCCTCACTGTCTCCCACTCTCTCACCCCTCACTGTCGCACACTCTCACTCACTCACTGTCTCTCACTCTCACGCCCCTCACTGTCTCCCACTCTCACTCCCCTCACTGTCTCCCTCTCCCACTTCCATCACTGTCTCCCATTCTCACTCCCCTCGCTGTCTCCCACTCTCACTCCCGTCACTGTCTACAATCTCACTCCCCTCACTGTCTCTCACTCTCACTCTCCTCACTGTCTCCCACTCTCACTCCCCTCACTGTCTCCCACTCCCACTCCCCTCACTGTCTCCCACTCCCACTCCCCTCACTGTCTCCCACTCTCACTCCCATTACTGTCTCCCACTCTCACTCCCCTCACTGTCACCCTCTCTCACTCCCCTCACTGTCTCCCACTCTCACTCCCCTCACTGTCTCCCACTCTCACTCCCCTCACTGTCTCCCACTCTCACTCCAATCACAGTCTCCCACTCTCACTCCCCTCACTGTCTCCCACTCTCACTCCCCTCACTCTCTCCCACTCTCGCTCCCGTCACTGTCTCCCTCTCTCACTCCCCTCACTGTCTCCCACTCCCACTCCCCTCACTGTCTCCCACTCTCACTCCCCTCATTGTCTCCCACTCTCACTCCCCTCACTGTCTCCCACTCTCACTCCACTCACTGTCTCCCACTCTCACTCCCCTCACTGTCTCCCACTCTCACTCCACTCACTGTCTCCCACTCTCACCCCCTCACTGTCTCCCACTCTCACTCCGCTCACTGTCACCCACTCTCACACCCCTCACGGTCTTCCACTCTCACTCCCCTCACTGTCTCCCACTCTCACTCTCCTCACTGCCTCCCACTCTCACTCCCCTCACTGTCTCCCACTCTCACACACCTCACTGTCTCCCACTACCTCTCCCCTCACTGTCTCCAACTCTCACTCCCCTCACTGTGTCCCACTCTCACTCCCCTCACTGTCTCACACTATCAATCCTCTCACTGTCTACTACTCTCACTCCCCTCACTGTCTCCCACTCTCACTCCCCTCACTGTGCTCCACTATCACACCGCTCACTGTCTCCCGCTCTCACTCCCCTCACTGTCTCCCCCTCTCACTCCCCTCACTGTCTCCCACTCTCGCACCCCCCACTGTCTCCTACTCTCACTCCCTTCACTGTCTCCCAGTCTCTCTCCCCTCACTGCCTCCTCTCTCACTCCCCTCACTGTCTCCCACTCTCACTCCCCTCACTGTTTCCCTCTCTCACGCCGCTCACTGTCTCACACTCTCACTTCCCTCACTGTCTCCCACTCTCACTCCCCTCACTGTATCCCAGTCTCACTCCCCTCACTGTCTCCCACGCTCACTCCCCTCACTCTCTCCCACTCTCACTCCCCTCACTGTCTCCCACTCTCACTCCCCTCACTGTCTCCCACTCTCACTCCCCTCACCTTCTCCCACTCTCACTCCCCTCACTCTCTCCCACTCTCACTTTCCTCACTGTCTCTCACTCTCATTCCCCTCACTGTCTCCCACTCTCACTCCCCTCACTGTCTCCCACTCTCACTCCCCTCACTGTCTCCCATTCTCACTCCCCTCAATGTCTCCCACTCTCACTCCCCTCACTGTCTCCCACTCTCACCCCCTCACTGTCTCCCACTCTCACTCCCCTCACTGTCTCCCACTCTCACTCCCCTCACTGACTCCCACTCTCACTCCCCTCACTGTCTCCAACTCTCACTCCCCTCACTGTCTCCCACTCTCACTCCCCTCACTGTCTCCCACTCTCACTCCCCTCACTGTCTCCCCCTCTCACTCCCCTCACTGTGCCCCACTCTCACACCACTCACTGTCTCCCACTCTCACTCCCCTCACTGTCTCCCCCTCTCACTCCCCTCACTGTCTCCCACTCTCGCACCCCCCACTGTCTCCTACTATCACTCCCTTCACTGTCTCCCAGTCTCTCTCCCCTCACTGCCTCCCTCTCTCACTCCCCTCACTGTCTCCCACTCTCACTCCCCTCACTGTCTCCCTCTCTCACGCCCCTCACTGTCTCCCACTCTCACTCCCCTCACTGTCTCCCACTCTCACCCCCCTCACTGTCTCCCACTATCACTCACCTCACGGTCTCGCAGTCTCACTCCCTTCAATGTCCACACTCAGTAATATCACTGTCACCGACTCTCGGACCCCTCACCGTTTCCAACTCAAGCCCTATCTGTTACCCACTCTCACACCCCTTCTTATCTTCCACTGTCACTTCCCTCATTGCCTCACCGTCTAAAACACCTCACTCTCTCCCATTCTCACAAAACTCACCGTTTCCCACTATCATACCCCTCACTTTCCCAAACTCTCAGAAACCTCACTATCTCCCACTCTCACACCCCTCACGGTCCCCCACTCTCATTCACCTCACTGTATCCCACTCTCACAACCCACACCCTCTCCCACTCTCACTCCACTCACTGTCACCTACCTTAATACCCCTCACTGTCACACACTCTCCCACATCTCACTGTCTCCCACTCTCACTCCCCTCACTGTCTCCCACTCTCACTCCCCTCACTGTCTCCCACTCTCACTCCCCTCACTGTCTCCCACTCTCACACCCCTCACTGTCTTCCTCTCTCTCACCCCTCACTGTCTCCCACACTCACTCCCCTCACTGTCTCACACTCTCACACCCCTCACTGTCTCCCACTCTCACTCACCTCACTGTCTCCCAGTCTCACTCCCCTCACTGTCTCCCACTCTCACTCCCCTCACTGTCTCCCACTCTCACTCCCCTCCCTGTCTCCCACTCTCACTCCCCTCACAGTCTCCCACTCTCACTCCACACACTGTCTCCTACTCTCACTCCCCTCACTGTCTCCCACTCAAACCCTCTCTGTTACCCACTCTCACACTCCTCACTGTCTCCCTCTCTCACACATCTTACAGTCTCCCACTCTCACTTCCCTCACTGTCTCCTACTCTCACTCCCCTCACTGTCTCCCACTCTCACTCCCCTCACTGTCTCCCACTCTCACTCTCTTCACTGTCTCCCACTCTCTCACCCCTCATTGTCTCCCACTCTCACTCCCCTCACTGTCTCCCACTCTCACTCCCCTCACTGTCTCCCAGTCTCACTCCACTCACTGTCTCCCACTCTCACACCCCTCACTGTCTCCCTCTCTCTCACCCCTCACTGTCTCCCACACTCACTCCTCTCACTGTCTCACACTCTCACTCCCCTCACTGTCTCCCACTCTCACTCCCCTCACTGTCTCCCACTCTCACTCCCCTCACTCTCTCCCACTCTCACCCCCCCCAATCTCTCGCACTTTCATTCGCCTCTCTATCTCCCACTCTCACACCCCTCACTGTCTCCCACTCTCACTCCCCTCACTGTCTCCCACTCTCACTCCCCTCACTGTCTCCCACTCTCACTCCCCTCACTGTCTCCCACTCTCTCTCCCCTCACTCACTCTCACTCCCCTCACTGTCTCCCACTCCCACTCCACTCACTGTCTCCCACTCTCACTCCCCTCACTGTCTCCCACTCTCTCTCCCCTCACTATTACCCACTCTCACTCCCCTCACTGTCTCCCATTCTCACTCCCCTCACTGTCTCCCAACCTCACTCCCCTCACTGTCTCCCACTCTCACTCCCCTCACTGTCTCCCGCTCTCACTCCCCTCACTGTCTCCCACTCTCACTCCCCTCACTGTCTCCCACTCTCACTCGCCTCACTGTCTCCCACTCTCACTCCCCTCACTGTCTCCCACTCTCACTCCCCTCACTGTCTCCCACTCTCACCCCCCTCACTGTCTCCCAACTCTCACTCAACTCACTGTCTCCCACTCTCACTCCCCTCACTGTCTCCCACTCTCACTCCCCTCACTGTCTCACACTCTCACAACCCTCACTGTCTCCCACTCCCACTCCACTCACTGTCTCCCACTCTCACTCCCCTCACTGTCTCCCAACTCTCACACCCCTCACTGTCTCCCACTCTCACTCCCCTCATTGTCTGCCACTATCACTCACCTCACTGTCTCACATTCTCGCTCTCCTCACTATCTCCCGCTCTCACACCCCTCACTGTCTCCCAGTCTCACTCCCCTCACTGTCTCCCACTCTCACTCCCCTCACTGTCTCCCACTCTCACTCCACTCACTGTCACCTACCTTAATACCCCTCACTGTCTCTCATTCTCGCTCTCCTCACTGTCTCACAATCTCACTCCCCTCACTGTCTCCCACTCTAACTCCCTTCTCTGTCTCCCACTCTCACTCCCCTCACTGTCTCCCACTCTCACTCCCCTCACTGTCTCTCATTCTCGCTCTCCTCACTGTCTCACAATCTCACTCCCCTCACTGTCTCCCACTCTCACTCCCCTCACTGTCTCCTACTCTCACTTCCCTCACTGTCTCCCACTCTCACTCCCCTCACTGTCTCCCACTCTCTCTCCCCTCACTGTCTCCCACTCTAACTCCCTTCTCTGTCTCCCACTCTCACTCCCCTCACTGTCTCCCACTCTCACTCCCCTCACTGTCTCCTACTCTCACTCCCCTCACTGTCTCCCACACAAACCCTCTCTGTTACCCACTCTCACACTCCTCACTGTCTCCCTCTCTCACACATCTTACTGTCTCCCACTCTCACTCCCCTCACTGTCTCCCACTCTCACTCCCCTCACTGTCTCCCAGTCTCACTCCCCTCACTGTCTCCCACTCTCACTCCCCTCACTGTCTCCCACTCTCACTCCCCTCACTGTGTTCCACTCTCACTCCCCTCACTGTCTCCCACTCACACTCCCCCACTGTCTCCCAGTCTCACTC
The DNA here is from genome assembly GCF_047496885.1 of Scyliorhinus torazame. Classification (NCBI taxonomy): domain Eukaryota; kingdom Metazoa; phylum Chordata; class Chondrichthyes; order Carcharhiniformes; family Scyliorhinidae; genus Scyliorhinus; species Scyliorhinus torazame. The sequence continues at coordinate 105,042,269 of NC_092726.1, forward strand.
CCCTCACTTTCTCCCACTCTCTCTCCCCTCACTGTCCCCCACTCTCGCTCCCCTCACTGTCTCCCACTCTCACTTTCTTCACTGTCTCACAATCTCACTCCCCTCACTGTATCCCACTCTCACTCCCCTCACTGTCTCCTACTCTCACTTCCCTCACTGTCTCCTTCTCTCACTCCCCTCACTGTCTCCCACTCTCACTCCCCTCACTGTCTCCCACTCTAACTCCCTTCTCTGTCTCCCACTCTCACTCCCCTCACTGTCTCCCACTCTCACTCCCCTCGCTGTCTCCTACTCTCACTCCCCTCACTGTCTCCCACACAAACCCTCTCTGTTACCCACTCTCACACTCCTCACTGTCTCCCTCTCTCACACATCTTACTGTCTCCCACTCTCACTCCCCTCACTGTCACCCACTCTCACTCCCCTCACTGTCTCCCACTCTCACTCCCCTCACTGTCTCCTACTCTCACTCCCCTCACTGTCTCCCACTCTCACTCCCCTCACTGTGTTCCACTCTCACTCCCCTCACTGTCTCCCACTCACACTCCCCCACTGTCTCCCAGTCTCACTCCCCTCACTGTCTCCCACTCTCTCTCCCCTCACTGTCCCCCACTCTCGCTCCCCTCACTGTCTCCCACTCTCACTTTCTTCACTGTCTCACAATCTCACTCCCCTCACTGTCTCCCACTCTCACTCCCCTCACTGTCTCCTACTCTCACTTCCCTCACTGTCTCCTTCTCTCACTCCCCTCACTGTCTCCCACTCTCACACCTCTCACTGTCTCCCTCTCTCTCACCCCTCACTGTCTCCCACACTCACTCCTCTCACTGTCTCACACTCTCACACCCCTCACTGTCTCCCACTATCACTCCCCTCACTGTCTCCCACTCTCACTCCCCTCACTGTCTCCCACTCTCACTCCCCTCACTGTCTCCCACTCTCACTCCCCTCACTGTCTCCCACTCTCACTCCCCTCTCTGTCTCCCACTCTCACTCCTCCCCTCACTGTCTCCCACTCTCACTCCCCTCACTGTCTCCCACTCTCACACCCCTCACTGTCTCCCACTCTCACTCCCCTCACTGTCTCCCACTCTCACTCCCCTAACTGTCTCCCACTCTCACACCCCTCACTGTCTCCCTCTCTCTCACCCCTCACTGTCTCCCACACTCACTCCCCTCACTCTCTCACACTCTCACACCCCTCACTGTCTCCCACTCTCACTCACCTCACTGTCTCCCAGTCTCACTCCCCTCACTGTCTCCCACTCTCACTCCCCTCACTGTCTCCCACTCTCAATCCACTCACTGTCTCCCACTCTCACTCCCCTCACTGTCTCCCACTCTCACTCCCCAAACTGTCTCCCACTCTCACTCCCCTCACTGTCTCCCACTCTCACTCCCCTCACTGTCTCCCACTCTCACTCCCCTCACTGTCTCCTACTCTCACTCCCCTCACTGTCTCCCACTCAAACCCTCTCTGTTACCCACTCTCACACTCCTCACTGTCTCCCTCTCTCACACATCTTACTGTCTCCCACTCTCACTCCCCTCACTGTCTCCCACTCTCACTCCCCTCACTGTCTCCCACTCTCACTCCCCTCACTGTCTCCCACTCTCACTCCCGTCACTGTCTCCCACTCTCACTCCCCTCACTGTCTCCCACTCTCACTCCCCTCACTGTCTTCTACTCTCACTCCCCTCACTGTCTCCCACTCTAACTCCCCAACTGTCTCCCACTCACACTCCCCCACTGTCTCCCAGTCTCACACCCCTCACTGTCTCCCACTCTCACTCCCCTCACTGTCTCCCACTCTCACTCCCCTCACTGTCTCCCACTCTCACTCCCCTCACTGTCTCCCACTCTCACTCCCCTCACTGTGTTCCACTCTCTCTCCCCTCACTGTCCCCCACTCTCGCTCCCCTCACTGTCTCCCACTCTCACTTTCTTCACTGTCTCCCACTCTCACTCCCCTCACTGTCTCCTACTCTCACTCCCCTCACTGTCTCCCACTCTCACTCCCCTCACTGTCTCCCACTCTCTCACCCCTCATTGTCTCCCACTCTCACTTCCCTCACTGTCTCCCACTCTCACTCCCCTCACTGTCTCCCACTCTCACTCCCCTCACTGTCTCCCACTCTCATACCTCTCACTGTCTCCCTCTCTCTCACCCCTCACTGTCTCCCACACTCACTCCCCTCACTGTCTCACACACTCACACCCCTCACTGTCTCCCACTCTCACTCACCTCTCTGTCTCCCACTCTCACTCCTCCACTCACTGTCTCCCACTCTCACTCCCCTCACTGTCCCCCACTCTCACACCCCTCACTGTCTCTCACTCTCACTCCCCTCACTGTCTCCCACTCTCACTCCCCTCACTGTCTCCCACTCTCACACCCCTCACTGTCTTCCTCTCTCTCACCCCTCACTGTCTCCCACACTCACTCCCCTCACTGTCTCACACTCTCACACCCCTCACTGTCTCCCACTCTCACTCACCTCACTGTCTCCCAGTCTCACTCCCCTCACTGTCTCCCACTCTCACTCCCCTCACTGTCTCCCACTCTCAATCCCCTCACTGGCTCCCACTCTCACTCCCCTCACTGTCTCCCACTCTCACTCCCCAAACTGTCTCCCACTCTCACTCCCCTCACTGTCTCCCACTCTCACTCCCCTCACTGTCTCCCACTCTCACTCCCCTCACTGTCTCCTACTCTCACTCCCCTCACTGTCTCCCACTCAAACCCTCTCTGTTACCCACTCTCACACTCCTCACTGTCTCCCTCTCACACATCTTACTGTCTCACACTCTCACTCCCCTCACTGTCTCCCACTCTCACTCCCCTCACTGTCTCCCACTCTCACGCCCCTCACTGTCTCCCACTCTCACTCCCCTCACTGTCTCCCACTCTCACTCCCCTCACTGTCTCCCACTCTCACTCCCCTCACTGTCTTCCACTCTCACTCCCCTCACTGTCTCCCACTCTAACTCCCCAACTGTCTCCCACTCTCACTCCCCTCACTGTCTCCCACTCTCACTCCCCTCACTGTCTCCCACTCTCACTCCCCTCACTGTCTCCTACTCTCACACTTCTCACTGTCTCCAACTCTCACTCCCCTCACTATCTCCCACTCAAACCCTCTCTGTTACCCACTCTCACACTCCTCACTGTCTCCCTCTCTCACACATCTTTCTGTCTCCCACTCTCACTACCCTCACTGTCACCCACTCTCACTCCCCTCACTGTCTCCCACTCTCACTCCCCTCACTGTCTCCCACTCTCACTCCCCTCACTGTCTCCCACTCTCACTCCCCTCACTGTCTTCCACTCTCACTCCCATTACTGTCTCCCACTCTCACCCCCCCTCACTGTCTCCCAAGTCTCACTCCCCTCACTGTCTCCCACTCTCACTCCCCTCACTGTCTCCCACTCTCACTCCCCTCACTGTCTCACACTCTCACAACCCTCACTGTCTCCCACTCCCACTCCACTCACTGTCTCCCACTCTCACTCCCCTCACTGTCTCCCAACTCTCACACCCCTCACTGTCTCCCACTCTCACTCCCCTCACTGTCTCCCACTCTCATACCTCTCACTGTCTCCCTCTCTCTCACCCCTCACTGTCTCCCACACTCACTCCTCTCACTGTCTCACACACTCACACCCCTCACTGTCTCCCACTATCACTCCCCTCACTGTCTCCCACTCTCACACCCCTCACTGTCTCCCACTCTCACTCCCCTCACTGTCTCCCACTCTCACTCCCCTCACTGTCTCCCACTCTCACTCCCCTCTCTGTCTCCCACTCTCACTCCTCCCCTCACTGTCTCCCACTCTCACTCCCCTCACTGTCCCCCACTCTCACACCCCTCACTGTCTCCCACTCTCACTCCCCTCACTGTCTCCCACTCTCACTCCCCTCACTGTCTCCCACTCTCACACCCCTCACTGTCTTCCTCTCTCTCACCCCTCACTGTCTCCCACACTCACTCCCCTCACTGTCTCACACTCTCACACCCCTCACTGTCTCCCACTCTCACTCACCTCACTGTCTCCCAGTCTCACTCCCCTCACTGTCTCCCACTCTCACTCCCCTCACTGTCTCCCACTCTCAATCCCCTCACTGTCTCCCACTCTCACTCCCCTCACTGTCTCCCACTCTCACTCCCCAAACTGTCTCCCACTCTCACTCCCCTCACTGTCTCCCACTCTCACTCCCCTCACTGTCTCCCACTCTCACTCCCCTCACTCTCTCCTACTCTCACTCCCCTCACTGTCTCCCACTCAAACCCTCTCTGTTACCCACTCTCACACTCCTCACTGTCTCCCTCTCACACATCTTACTGTCTCCCACTCTCACTCCCCTCACTGTCTCCCACTCTCACTCCCCTCACTGTCTCCCACTCTCACGCCCCTCACTGTCTCCCACTCTCACTCCCCTCACTGTCTCCCACTCTCACTTCCCTCACTGTCTCCCACTCTCACTCCCCTCACTGTCTTCCACTCTCACCCCCCTCACTGTCTCCCACTCTAACTCCCCAACTGTCTCCCACTCTCACTCCCCTCACTGTCTCCCACTCTCACTCCCCTCACTGTCTCCCACTCTCACTCCCCTCACTGTCTCCTACTCTCACACTTCTCACTGTCTCCTACTCTCACTCCCCTCACTATCTCCCACTCAAACCCTCTCTGTTACCCACTCTCACACTCCTCACTGTCTCCCTCTCTCACACATCTTTCTGTCTCCCACTCTCACTACCCTCACTGTCTCCCACTCTCACTCCCCTCACTGTCTCCCACTCTCACTCCCCTCACTGTCTCCCACTCTCACTCCCCTCACTGTCTCCCACTCTCACTCCCTTCACTGTCTTCCACTCTCACTCCCCTTACTGTCTCCCACTCTCACCCCCCCTCACTGTCTCCCAAGTCTCACTCCCCTCACTGTCTCCCACTCTCACTCCCCTCACTGTCTCCCACTCTCACTCCCCTCACTGTCTCACACTCTCACAACCCTCACTGTCTCCCACTCCCACTCCACTCACTGTCTCCCACTCTCACTCCCCTCACTGTCTCCCAACTCTCACACCCCTCACTGTCTCCCACTCTCACTCCCCTCACTGTCTGCCACCTCTCACTCCCGTTACGGTCTCCCCTCTCACTCCCTCATTGTCACCCACTCCTTCTCCCTTCACAGTCTCCACTTTCATTCCCGTCTCTGTCTCCCACTCCCACACACCTCATTGTCTGCCACTATCACTCACCTCACTGTCTCACATTCTCGCTCTCCTCACTATCTCCCGCTCTCACACCCCTCACTGTCTTCCAGTCTCACTCCCATCACTGTCTCCCACTCTCTCTCCCCTCACTGTCCCCCACTCTCGCTCCCCTCACTGTCTCCCACTCTCACTCCCCTCACTGTCTCCCACTCTCACTCCACTCACTGTCACCTACCTTAATACCCCTCACTGTCTCTCATTCTCGCTCTCCTCACTGTCTCACAATCTCACTCCCCTCACTGTCTCCCACTCTCACTCCCCTCACTGTCTCCCACTCTCACTCCCCTCACTGTCTCATACTCTCACTCCCCTCACTGTCTCTCATTCTCGCTCTCCTCACTGTCTCACAATCTCACTCCCCTCACTGTCTCCCACTCTCACTCCCCTCACTGTCTCCTACTCTCATTTATTTCACTGTCTCCCACTCTCACTCCCCTCACTGTCTCCCACTCTCACTCCCCTCACTGTCTCCCACTCTAACTCCCTTCTCTGTCTCCCACTCTCACTCCCTTCACTGTCTCCCACTCTCACTCCCCTCACTGTCTCCCACTCTCACTCCCCTCACTGTCTCCTACTCTCACACTTCTCACTGTCTCCCACTCTCACTCCCCTCACTGTCTCCCACTCACACTCCCCTCACTGTCTCCCACTCTAACTCCTCTCACTGTCTCCCACTCTCACTCCCCTCACTGTCTCCCACTCTCACTCCCCTCACTGTCTCCTACTCTCACTCCCCTCACTATCTCCCACTCAAACCCTCTCTGTTACCCACTCTCAAACTCCTCACTGTCTCCCCCTCTCACACATCTTACTGTCTCCCACTCTCACTCCCCTCACTGTCTCCTACTCTCACTCCCCTCACTGTCTCCCACTCTCACTCCCCTCACTGTCTCCCACTCTCACTCCCCTCATTGTCTCCCACTCTCACTCCCCTCACTGTCTTCCACTCTCACTCCCCTTACTGTCTCCCACTCTCACCCCCCTCACTGTCTCCCAACTCTCACTCCCCTCACTGTCTCCCACTCTCACTCCCCTCACTGTCTCCCACTCTCACTCCCCTCACTGTCTCACACTCTCACAACCCTCACTGTCTCCCACTCCCACTCCACTCACTGTCTCCCACTCTCACTCCCCTCACGGTCTCCCAACTCTCACACCCCTCACTGTCTCCCACTCTCACTCCCCTCACGGTCTCCCAACTCTCACACCCCTCACTATCTCCCGCTCTCACACCCCTCACTGTCTCCCAGTCTCACTCCCCTCACTGTCTCCCACTCTCACTCCCCTCACTGTCTCCCACTCTCAACCCACTCATTGTCACCTACCTTAATACCCCTCACTGTCTCTCATTCTCGCTCTCCTCACTGTCTCACAATCTCACTCCCCTCACTGTCTCCCACTCTCACTCCCCTCACTGTCTCCCACTCTAACTCCCTTCTCTGTCTCCCACTCTCACTCCCCTCACTGTCTCCCACTCTCACTCCCCTTACTGTCTCTCATTCTCGCTCTCCTCACTGTCTCACAATCTCACTCCCCTCACTGTCTCCCACTCTCACTTCCCTCACTGTCTCCTACTCTCACTTCCCTCACTGTCTCCCACTCTCACTCCCCTCACTGTCTCCCACTCTCACTGCCCTCACTGTCTCCCACTCTAACTCCCTTCTCTGTCTCCCACTCTCACTCCCCTCACTGTCTCCCACTCTCACTCCCCTCTCTGTCTCCTACTCTCACTCCCCTCACTGTCTCCCACACAAACCCTCTCTGTTACCCACTCTCACACTCCTCACTGTCTCCCTCTCTCACACATCTTACTGGCTCCCACTATCACTCCCCTCACTGTCTCCCACTCTCACTCCCCTCACTGTCTCCCACTCTCACTCCCCTCACTGTCTCCCACTCTCACTCCCCTCACTGTCTCCCACTCTCACTCCCCTCACTGTGTTCCACTCTCACTCCCCTCACTGTCTCCCACTCAAACTCCCCCACTGTCTCCCAGTCTCACTCCCCTCACTCTCTCCCACTCTCTCTCCCCTCACTGTCCCCCACTCTCGCTCCCCTCACTGTCTCCCACTCTCACTTTCTTCACTGTCTCACAATCTCACTCCCCTCACTGTCTCCCACTCTCACTCCCCTCACTGTCTCCTACTCTCACTTCCCTCACTGTCTCCCACTCTCACTCCCCTCACTGTCTCCCACTCTCACTCCCCTCACTGTCTCCCACTCTAACTCCCTTCTCTGTCTCCCACTCTCACTCCCCTCACTGTCTCCCACTCTCACTCCCCTCGCTGTCTCCTACTCTCACTCCCCTCACTGTCTCCCACACAAACCCTCTCTGTTACCCACTCTCACACTCCTCACTGTCTCCCTCTCTCACACATCTTACTGTCTCCCACTCTCACTCCCCTCACTGTCTCCCACTCTCACTCCCCTCACTGTCTCCCACTCTCAATCCCCTCACTGTGTCCCACTCTCACTCCCCTCACTGTCTCCCACTCTCACTCCCCTCACTGTGTTCCAATCTCACTCCCCTCACTGTCTCCCACTCACACTCCCCCACTGTCTCCCAGTCTCACTCCCCTCACTGTCTCCCACTCTCTCTCCCCTCACTGTCCCCCACTCTCGCTCCCCTCACTGTCTCCCACTCTCACTTTCTTCACTGTCTCCCACTCTCACTCCCCTCACTGTCTCCCACTCTCACTCCCCTCACTGTCTCCCACTCTCACTCCCCTCACTGTCTCCCACTCTCTCACCCCTCATTGTCTCCCACTCTCACTCCCCTCACTGTCTCCCACTCTCACTCCCCTCACTGTCTCCCACTCTCACTCCCCTCACTGTCTCCCACTCTCACACCTCTCACTGCCTCCCTCTCTCTCACCCCTCACTGTTTCCACACTCTCACCCCTCACTGTCTCCCACACTCACTCCTCTCACTGTCTCACACTCTCACACCCCTCACTGTCTCCCACTATCACTCCCCTCACTGTCTCCTACTCTCACTTCCCTCACTGTCTCCCACTCTCACTCCCCTCACTGTCTCCCACTCTCACTCCCCTCACTGTCTCCCACTCTAACTCCCTTCTCTGTCTCCCACTCTCACTCCCCTCACTGTCTCCCACTCTCACTCCCCTCACTGTCTCCCACTCTCACTCCCCTCACTGTCTCCCACTCTCACTCCCCTCACTGTCTCCCACTCTCACTCCCCTCACTGTCTTCCACTCTCACTCCCCTTACTGTCTCCCACTCTCACCCCCCTCACTGTCTCCCAACTCTCACTCCCCTCACTGTCTCCCACTCTCACTCCCCTCACTGTCTCCCACTCTCACTCCCCTCACTGTCTCACAATCTCACAACCCTCACTGTCTCCCACTCCCACTCCACTCACTGCCTCCCACTCTCACTCCCCTCACTATCTCCCAACTCTCACACCCCTCACTGTCTCCCACTCTCACTCCCCTCATTGTCTGCCACTATCACTCACCTCACTGTCTCACATTCTCGCTCTCCTCACTATCTCCCGCTCTCACACCCCTCACTGTCTCCCAGTCTCACTCCCCTCACTGTCTCCCACTCTCACTCCCCTCACTGTCTCCCACTCTCACTCCACTCACTGTCACCTACCTTAATACCCCTCACTGTCTCTCATTCTCGCTCTCCTCACTGTCTCACAATCTCACTCCCCTCACTGTCTCCCACTCTCACTCCCCTCACTGTCTCCTACTCTCACATCCCTCACTGTCTCCCACTCTCACTCCCCTCACTGTCTCCCACTCTAACTCCCTTCTCTGTCTCCCACTCTCACTCCCCTCACTGTCTCCCACTCTCACTCCCCTCACTGTCTCTCATTCTCGCTCTCCTCACTGTCTCACAATCTCACTCCCATCACTGTCTCCCACTCTCACTCCCCTCACTGTCTCCTACTCTCACTTCCCTCACTGTCTCCCACTCTCACTCCCCTCACTGTCTCCCACTCTCACTGCCCTCACTGTCTCACACTCTAACTCCCTTCTCTGTCTCCCACTCTCACTCCCCTCACTGTCTACCACTCTCACTCCCCTCACTGTCTCCTACTCTCACTCCCCTCAGTGTCTCCCACACAAACCCTCTCTGTTACCCACTCTCACACTCCTCACTGTCTCCCTCTCTCACACATCTTACTGTCTCCCACTCTCACTCCCCTCACTGTCTCCCACTCTCACTCCCCTCACTGTCTCCCACTCTCACTCCCCTCACTGTCTCCCACTCTCACTCCCCTCACTGTCTCCCACTCTCACTCCCCTCACTGTGTTCCACTCTCACTCCCCTCACTGTCTCCCACTCACACTCCCCCACTGTCTCCCAGTCTCACTCCCCTCACTGTCTCCCACTCTCTCTCCCCTCACTGTCTCCCACTCTCACTCCCCTCACTGTCTCCTCTTCTCACTTCCCTCACTGTCTCCCACTCTCACTCCCCTCACTGTCTCCCACTCTCACTCCCCTCACTGTCTCCCACTCTAACTCCCTTCTCTGTCTCCCACTCTCACTCCCCTCACTGTCTCCCACTCTCACTCCCCTCGCTGTCTCCTACTCTCACTCCCCTCACTGTCTCCCACACAAACCCTCTCTGTTACCCACTCTCACACTCCTCACTGTCTCCCTCTCTCACACATCTTACTGTCTCCCACTCTCACTCCCCTCACTGTCTCCCACTCTCACTCCCCTCACTGTCTCCCACTCTCACTCCCCTCACTGTCTCCCACTCTCACTCCCCTCACTGTCTCCCACTCTCACTCCCCTCACTGTGTTCCACTCTCACTCCCCTCACTGTCTCCCACTCACACTCCCCCACTGTCTCCCAGTCTCACTCCCCTCACTGACTCCCACTCTCTCTCCCCTCACTGTCCCCCACTCTCGCTCCCCTCACTGTCTCCCACTCTCACTTTCTTCACTGTCTCCCACTCTCACTCCCCTCACTGTCTCCCACTCTCACTCCCCTCACTGTCTCCCACTCTCACTCCCCTCACTGTCTCCCACTCTCTCACCCCTCATTGTCTCCCACTCTCACTCCCCTCACTGTCTCCCACTCTCACTCCCCTCACTGTCTCCCACTCTCACTCCCCTCACTGTCTCCCACTCTCACACCTCTCACTGTCTCCCACTCTCACTCCCCTCACTGTCTCCCACTCTCACTCCCCTCTCTGTCACCCACTCTCACTCCTCCCCTCACTGTCTCCCACTCTCACTCCCCTCACTGTCTCCCACTCTCACACCCCTCACTGTCTCCCAATCTCACTCCCCTCACTGTCTCCCACTCTCACTCCCCTCACTGTCTCCCACTCTCACACCCCTCACTGTCTCCCTCTCGCTCACCCCTCACTGTCTCCCACACTCACTCCCCTCACTGTCTCACACTCTCACACCCCTCACTGTCTCCCACTCTCACTCACCTCACAGTCTCCCAGTCTCACTCCCCTCACTGTCTCCCACTCTCACTCCCCTCACTGTCTCCCACTCTCAATCCACTCACTGTCTCCCACTCTCACTACCCTCACTGTCTCCCACTCTCACTCCCCAAACTGTCTCCCACTCTCACTCCCCTCACTGTCTCCCTCTCTCACTCCCCTCACTGTCTCCCACTCTCACTCCCCTCACTGTCTCCTACTCTCACTGCCCTCACTGTCTCCCACTCAAACCCTCTCTGTTACCCACTCTCACACTCCTCACTGTCTCCCTCTCTCACACATCTTACTGTCTCCCACTCTCACTCCCCTCACTGTCTCCCACTCTCACTCCCCTCACTGTCTCCCACTCTCACTCCCCTCACTGTCTCCCACTCTCACTCCCGTCACTGTCTCCCACTCTCACTCCCCTCACTGTCTCCCACTCTCACTCCCCTCACTGTCTTCCACTCTCACTCCCCTCACTGTCTCCCACTCTAACTCCCCAACTGTCTCCCACTCTCACTCCCCTCACTGTCTCCCACTCTCACTCCCCTCACTGTCTCCCACTCTCACTCACCTCACTGTCTCCCACTCTCGCTCCCCTCACTGTCTCCCAATCTCACTCCCCTCACTGTCTCCTACTCTCACACATCTCACTGTCTCCCACTCTCACTCCCCTCACTGTCTCCCACTCTCACTCCCCTCACTGTCTCCAACTCTCACTCCCCTCACTGTCTCCCACTCTCACTCCCCTCACTGTCTCCCACTCTCACTCCGCTCACTGTCTCCCACTCTCACTCCCCTCACTGTCTCCCACTCTCTCACCCCTCAGTGTCTCCCACTCTCACTCCCCTCACTGTCTCCCACTTTCACTCCCCTCACTGTCTCCCACTCTCACACCCCTCACTGTCTCTCTCTCTCTCACCCCTCACTGTCTCCCACAATCACTCCTCTCACTGTCTTACACTCTCACACCCCTCACTGTCTCCCTCTCTCATTCACCTCACTGTCTCCCAGTCTCACTCCCCTCACTGTCTCCCATCTCACTCCCCTCACTGTCTCTCACTCTCACTCCCCTCACTGTCTCCCACTCTCACTCCCCTCACTGTCTCCCACTCTCACTCCCCTCACTGTCTCCCACTCTCACTCCCCTAACTGTCTCCCACTCTCACTCCCCTCACTGTCTCCCACTCTCACTCCCTTCACTGTCTCCCACTCTCACTCCCCTCACTCTCTCCCACTCTCACTCCACTCACTGTCTCTCACTCTCACTCCCCTCACTCTCTCCCACTCTCACTCCCCTCACTGTCTCTCACTCTCACATCCCTCACTGTCTCCCACTCTCACTCCCCTCACTGTCTCCCACTCTCACTCCCCTCACTGTCTCCCACTCTAACTCCCTTCACTGTCTCCCACTCTCACTCCCCTCACTGTCTCCCACTCTCACTCCCCTCACTGTCTCCTACTCTCACTCCCCTCACTGTCTCCCACTCAAACCCTCTCTGTTACCCACTCTCACACTCCTCACTGTCTCCCTCTCTCACACATCTTACTGTCTCCCACTCTCACTTCCCTCACTGCCTCCCACTCTCACTCCACTCACTGTCTCCCACTCTCACTCCCCTCAATGTCTCCCACTCTCACTCTCTTCACTGTCTCCCACTCTCTCACCCCTCATTGTCTCCCACTCTCACTCCCCTCACTGTCTCCCACTCTCACTCCCCTCACTGTCTCCCAGTCTCACTCCCCTCACTGTCTCCCACTCTCACACCCCTCACTGTCTCCCTCTCTCTCACCCCTCACTGTCTCCCACACTCACTCCTCTCACTGTCTCACACTCTCACACCCCTCACTGTCTCCCACTATCACTCCCCTCACTGTCTCCCACTCTCACTCCCCTCACTGTCTCCCACTCTCACTCCCCTAACTGTCTCCCACTCTCACTCCCCTCACTGTCTCCCACTCTCACTCCCCTCACTGTCTCCCACTCTCACTCTCTTCACTGTCTCCAACTCTCTCACCCCTCATTGTCTCCCACTCTCACTCCCCTCACTGTCTCCCACTCTCACTCCCCTCACTGTCTCCCAGTCTCACTCCCCTCACTGTCTCCCACTCTCACACCCCTCACTGTCTCCCACACTCACTCCTCTCACTGTCTCACACTCTCACACCCCTCACTGTCTCCCACTATCACTCCCCTCCCTGTCTCCCACTCTCACACCCCTCACTGTCTCCCTCTCTCTCACCCCTCACTTTCTCCCACACTCACTCCCCTCACTGTCTCACACTCTCACACCCCTCACTGTCTCCCACTCTCACTCACCTCACTGTCTCCCAGTCTCACTCCCCTCACTGTCTCCCACTCTCACTTCCCTCACTGTCTCCACTCTCAATCCCCTCACTGTCTCCCACTCTCACTCCCCTCACTGTCTCCCAGTCTCACTCCCCTCACTGTCTCCCACTCTCACACCCCTCACTGCCTCTCTCTCTCTCACCCCTCACTGTCTCCCACACTCACTCCCCTCACTGTCTCACACTCTCACACCCCTCACTGTCTCCCACTCTCACTCACCTCACTGTCTCCCAGTCTCACTCCCCTCACTGTCTCCCACTCTCACTCCCCTCACTGTCTCCCACTCTCAATCCCCTCAATGTCTCCCACTCTCACTCCCCTCACTGTCTCCCAGTCTCACTCCCCTCAAAATCTCCCACTCTCACTCACCTCACTGTCTCCCACACTCACTCCCCTCACTGTCTCCCACTCTCACTCCCCCCACTGTCTCCCACTCTCACTCCCCTCACTGTCTCCCACTCTCACCCCCTCACTGTCTCCCACTCTCACTCCCCTCACTGTCTCCCACTCTCACTCCCCTCACTGTCTCCCACTCTCACTCCCCTCACTGTCTCCCACTCTCACTCCCCTCACTGTCTCCCACTCTCACTCCCCTCACTGTCTCCCACACTCACTCCCCTCACTGTCTCCCACTCTCACTCCCCTCTGTCTCCCACTCTCACTCCCCTCACTGTCTCCCACTCACACTCCCCTCACTGCCTCCCACTCTCATCCCCTCACTGTCTCCCACTCTCACTCCCCTCACTGTCTCCCACTCTCACTCCCCTCACTGTCTCCCACTCTCACTCCCCTCACTGTCTCCCACTCTCACTCCCCTCACTATCTCATACTCTCACTCCCCTCACTGTCTCTCATTCTCGCTCTCCTCACTGTCTCACAATCTCACTCCCCTCACTGTCTCCCACTCACACTCCCCTCACTGTCTCCTACTCTCACTTCCCTCACTGTCTCCCACTCTCACTCCCCTCACTGTCTCCCACTCTCACTCCCCTCACTGTCTCCCACTCTAACTCCCTTCTCTGTCTCCCACTCTCACTCCCCTCACTGTCTCCCACTCTCACTCCCCTCACTGTCTCCCACTCTCACTCCCCTCACTGTCTCCTACTCTCACACTTCTCACTGTCTCCCACTCTCACTCCCCTCACTGTCTCCCACTCACACTCCCCTCACTGTCTCCCACTCTAACTCCCTTCACTGTCTCCCACTCTCACTCCCCTCACTGTCTCCTACTCTCACTCCCCTCACTGTCTCCCACTCAAACCCTCTCTGTTACCCACTCTCACACTCCTCACTGTCTCCCTCTCTCACACATCTTACTGTCTCCCACTCTCACTTCCCTCACTGCCTCCCACTCTCACTCCACTCACTGTCTCCCACTCTCACTCCCCTCAATGTCTCCCACTCTCACTCTCTTCACTGTCTCCCAGTCTCACTCCCCTCACTGTCTCGCACTCTCACACCCCTCACTGTCTCCCTCTCTCTCACCCCTCACTGTCTCCCACACTCACTCCTCTCACTGTCTCACACTCTCACACCCCTCACTGTCTCCCACTATCACTCCCCTCACTGTCTCCCACTCTCACTCCCCTCACTGTCTCCCACACTCACTCCCCTAACTGTCTCCCACTCTCACTCCCCTCACTGTCTCCCACTCTCACTCCCCTCACTGTCTCCCACTCTCACTCCCCTCACTGTCTCCCACTCTCACTCTCTTCACTGTCTCCAACTCTCTCACCCCTCATTGTCTCCCACTCTCACTCCCCTCACTGTCTCCCACTCTCACTCCCCTCACTGTCTCCCAGTCTCACTCCCCTCACTGTCTCCCACTCTCACTCCCCTCACTGTCTCCCTCTCTCTCACCCCTCACTGTCTCCCACACTCACTCCTCTCACTGTCTCACACTCTCACACCCCTCACTGTCTCCCACTATCACTCCCCTCCCTGTCTCCCACTCTCACACCCCTCACTGTCTCCCTCTCTCTCACCCCTCACTTTCTCCCACACTCACTCCCCTCACTGTCTCACACTCTCACACCCCTCACTGTCTCCCACTCTCACTCACCTCACTGTCTCCCAGTCTCACTCCCCTCACTGTCTCCCACTCTCACTCCCCTCACTGTCTCCACTCTCAATCCCCTCACTGTCTCCCAATCTCACTCCCCTCACTGTCTCCCAGTCTCACTCCCCTCACTGTCTCCCACTCTCACTCCCCTCACTGTCTCCCACTCTCACACCCCTCACTGTCTCCCTCTTTCTCACCCCTCACTGTCTCCCACACTCACTCGCCTCACTGTCTCACACTCTCACACCCCTCACTGTCTCCCACTCTCACTCACCTCACTGTCTCCCAGTCTCACTCCCCTCACTGTCTCCCACTCTCACTCCCCTCACTGTCTCCCACTCTCAATCCCCTCACTGTCTCCCACTCTCACTCCCCTCACTGTCTCCCAGTCTCACTCCCCTCAAAATCTCCCACTCTCACTCACCTCACTGTCTCCCACACTCACTCCCCTCACTGTCTCCCACTCTCACTCCCCGCACTGTCTCCCACTCTCACTCCCCTCACTGTCTCCCACTCTCACCCCCTCACTGTCTCCCACTCTCACTCCCCTCACTGTCTCCCACTCTCACTCCCCTCACTGTCTCCCACTCTCACTCCCCTCACTGTCTCCCACTCTCACTCCCCTCACTGTCTCCCACTCTCACTCCCCTCACTGTCTCCCACACTCACTCCCCTCACTGTCTCCCACTCTCACTCCCCTCTGTCTCCCACTCTCACTCCCCTCACTGTCTCCCACTCACACTCCCCTCACTGCCTCCCACTCTCATCCCCTCACTGCCTCTCACTCTCACTCCCTTCACTGTCTCCCACTCTCACTCCCCTCACTGTCTCCCACTCTCACTCCCCTCACTGTCTCCCACTCTCACTCCCCTCACTGTCTCCCACTCTCACCCCCTCACTGTCTCCCACTCTCACTCCCCTCACTGTCTCCCACTCTCACTCCCCTCACTGTCTCCCACTCTCACTCCCCTCACTGTCTCCCACTCTCACTCCCCTCACTGTCTCCCACTCTCACTCCCCTCACTGTCTCCCACACTCACTCCCCTCACTGTCTCCCACTCTCACTCCCCTCTGTCTCCCACTCTCACTCCCCTCACTGTCTCCCACTCACACTCCCCTCACTGCCTCCCACTCTCATCCCCTCACTGCCTCTCACTCTCACTCCCTTCACTGTCTCCCACTCTCACTCCCCTCACTGTCTCCCACTCTCACTCCCCTCACTGTCTCCCACTCTCACTCCCCTCACTGTCTCCCACTCTCACTCCCCTCACTGTCTCCCACTCTCACTCTCTTCACTGTCTCCAACTCTCTCACCCCTCATTGTCACCCACTCTCACTCCCCTCACTGTCTCCCACTCTCACTCCCCTCACTGTCTCCCAGTCTCACTCCCCTCACTGTCTCCCACTCTCACACCCCTCACTGTCTCCCTCTCTCTCACCCCTCACTGTCTCCCACACTCACTCCTCTCACTGTCTCACACTCTCACACCCCTCACTGTCTCCCACTATCACTCCCCTCCCTGTCTCCCACTCTCACACCCCTCACTGTCTCCCTCTCTCTCACCCCTCACTTTGTCCCACACTCACTCCCCTCACTGTCTCACACTCTCACACCCCTCACTGTCTCCCACTCACACTCACCTCACTGTCTCCCAGTCTCACTCCCCTCACTGTCTCCCACTCTCACTCCCCTCACTGTCTCCACTCTCAATCCCCTCACTGTCTCCCACTCTCACTCCCCTCACTGTCTCCCAGTCTCACTCCCCTCACTGTCTCCCACTCTCACACCCCTCACTGTCTCCCTCTCTCTCACCCCTCACTGTCTCCCACACTCACTCCCCTCACTGTCTCACACCCCTCACTGTCTCCCACTCTCACTCACCTCACTGTCTCCCAGTCTCACTCCCCTCAGTGTCTCCCACTCTCACTCCCCTCACTGTCTCCCACTCTCAATCCCCTCACTGTCTCCCACTCTCACTCCCCTCACTGTCTCCCAGTCTCACTCCCCTCAAAATTTCCCACTCTCACTCACCTCACTGTCTCCCACACTCACTCCCCTCACTGTCTCCCACTCTCACTCCCCCCACTGTCTCCCACTCTCACTCCCCTCACTGTCTCCCACTCTCACCCCCTCACTGTCTCCCACTCTCACTCCCCTCACTGTCTCCCACTCTCACTCCCCTCACTGTCTCCCACTCTCACTCCCCTCACTGTCTCCCACTCTAACTCCCTTCTCTGTCTCCCACTCTCACTCCCCTCACTGTCTCCCACTCTCACTCCCCTCACTGTCTCCCACTCTCACTCCCCTCACTGTCTCCTACTCTCACACTTCTCACTGTCTCCCACTCTCACTCCCCTCACTGTCTCCCACTCACACTCCCCTCACTGTCTCCCACTCTAACTCCCTTCACTGTCTCCCACTCTCACTCCCCTCACTGTCTCCCACTCTCACTCCCCACACTGTCTCCTACTCTCACTCCCCTCACTGTCTCCCACTCAAACCCTCTCTGTTACCCACTCTCACACTCCTCACTGTCTCCCACTCTCACTCCCCTCACTGTCTCCTACTCTCACACTTCTCACTGTCTCCCACTCTCACTCCCCTCACTGTCTCCCACTCACACTCCCCTCACTGTCTCCCACTCTAACTCCCTTCACTGTCTCCCACTCTCACTCCCCTCACTGTCTCCCACTCTCACTCCCCTCACTGTCTCCCACTCTCACTCCCCTCACTGTCTCCCAGTCTCACTCCCCTCACTGTCTCCCACTCTCACACCCCTCACTGTCTCCCTCTCTCTCACCCCTCACTGTCTCCCTCACTCACTCCTCTCACTGTCTCACACTCTCACACCCCTCACTGTCTCCCACTATCACTCCCCTCACTGTCTCCCACTCTCACTCCCCTCACTGTCTCCCACTCTCACTCCCCTAACTGTCTCCCACTCTCACTCCCCTCACTGTCTCCCACTCTCACTCCCCTCACTGTCTCCCACTCTCACTCCCCTCACTGTCTCCCACTCTCACTCTCTTCACTGCCTCCAACTCTCTCACCCCTCATTGTCTCCCACTCTCACTCCCCTCACTGTCTCCCACTCTCACTCCCCTCACTGTCTCCAAGTCTCACTCCCCTCACTGTCTCCCACTCTCACACCCCTCACTGTCTCCCTCTCTCTCACCCCTCACTGTCTCCCACACTCACTCCTCTCACTGTCTCACATTCTCACACCCCTCACTGTCTCCCACTATCACTCCCCTCCCTGTCTCCCACTCTCACACCCCTCACTGTCTCCCTCTCTCTCACCCCTCACTTTCTCCCACACTCACTCCCCTCACTGTCTCACACTCTCACACCCCTCACTGTCTCCCACTCTCACTCACCTCACTGTCTCCCAGTCTCACTCCCCTCACTGTCTCCCAGTCTCACTCCCCTCACTGTCTCCACTCTCACTCCCCTCACTGTCTCCACTCTCAATCCCCTCACTGTCTCCCACTCTCACTCCCCTCACTGTCTCCCAGTCTCACTCCCCTCACTGTCTCCCACTCTCACACCCCTCACTGTCTCCCACTCTCACTCCCCTCACTGTCTCCCACTCTCAATCCCCTCACTGTCTCCCACTCTCACTCCCCTCACTGTCTCCCAGTCTCACTCCCCTCAAAATCTCCCACTCTCACTCACCTCACTGTCTCCCACACTCACTCCCCTCACTTTCTCCCACTCTCACTCCCCCCACTGTCTCCCACTCTCACTCCCCTCACTGTCTCCCACTCTCACCCCCTCACTGTCTCCCACTCTCACTCCCCTCACTGTCTCCCACTCTCACTCCCCTCACTGTCTCCCACTCTCACTCCCCTCACTGTCTCCCACTCTCACTCCCCTCACTGTCTCCCACTCTCACTCCCCTCACTGTCTCCCACTCTCACTCCCCTCTGTCTCCCACTCTCACTCCCCTCACTGTCTCCCACTCACACTCCCCTCACTGCCTCCCACTCTCATCCCCTCACTGCCTCTCACTCTCACTCCCTTCACTGTCTCCCACTCTCACTCCCCTCACTGTCTCCCACTCTCACTCCCCTCACTGTCTCCCACTCTCACTCCCCTCACTGTCTCCCACTCTCACTCCCCTCACTGTCTCCCACTCTCACTCTCTTCACTGTCTCCAACTCTCTCACCCCTCATTGTCTCCCACTCTCACTCCCCTCACTGTCTCCCACTCTCACTCCCCTCACTGTCTCCCAGTCTCACTCCCCTCACTGTCTCCCACTCTCACACCCCTCACTGTCTCCCTCTCTCTCACCCCTCACTGTCTCCCACACTCACTCCTCTCACTGTCTCACACTCTCACACCCCTCACTGTCTCCCACTATCACTCCCCTCCCTGTCTCCCACTCTCACACCCCTCACTGTCTCCCTCTCTCTCACCCCTCACTTTCTCCCACACTCACTCCCCTCACTGTCTCACACTCTCACACCCCTCACTGTCTCCCACTCTCACTCACCTCACTGCCTCTCACTCTCACTCCCCTCACTGTCTCCACTCTCAATCCCCTCACTGTCTCCCACTCTCACTCCCCTCACTGTCTCCCAGTCTCACTCCCCTCACTGTCTCCAACTCTCACACCCCTCACTGTCTCCCTCTCTCTCACCCCTCACTCTCTCCCACACTCACTCCCCTCACTGTCTCACACTCTCACACCCCTCACTGTCTCCCACTCTCACTCACCTCACTGTCTCCCAGTCTCACTCCCTTCAGTGTCTCCCACTCTCACTCCCCTCACTGTCTCCCACTCTCAATCCCCTCACTGTCTCCCACTCTCACTCCCCTCACTGTCTCCCAGTCTCACTCCCCTCAAAATCTCCCACTCTCACTCACCTCACTGTCTCCCACACTCACTCCCCTCACTGTCTCCCACTCTCACTCCCCCCACTGTCTCCCACTCTCAGTCCCCTCACTGTCTCCCACTCTCACCCCCTCACTGTCTCCCACTCTCACTCCCCTCACTGTCTCCCACTCTCACTCCCCTCACTGTCTCCCACTCTCACTCCCCTCACTGTCTCCACTCTCACTCCCCTCACTGTCTCCCACTCTCACTCCCCTCACTGTCTCCCACACTCACTCCCCTCACTGTCTCCCACTCTCACTCCCCTCTGTCTCCCACTCTCACTCCCCTCACTGTCTCCCACTCACACTCCCCTCACTGCCTCCCACTCTCATCCCCTCACTGCCTCTCACTCTCACTCCCTTCACTGTCTCCCACTCTCACTCCCCTCACTGTCTCCCACTCTCACTCCCCTCACTGTCTCCCACTCTCACTCCCCTCACTGTCTCCCACTCTCACTCCCCTCACTGTCTCCCACTCTCACTCCCCTCACTGTCTCCCACTCTCACTCCCCTCACTGTCTCCCACTCTCACTCCCCTCACTGTCTCCCACTCTCACTCCCCTCACTGTCTCATACTCTCACTCCCCTCACTGTCTCTCATTCTCGCTCTCCTCACTGTCTCACAATCTCACTCCCCTCACTGTCTCCCACTCTCACTCCCCTCACTGTCTCCTACTCTCACTTCCCTCACTGTCTCCCACTCTCACTCCCCTCACTGTCTCCCACTCTCACTCCCCTCACTGTCTCCCACTCTAACTCCCTTCTCTGTCTCCCACTCTCACTCCCCTCACTGTCTCCCACTCTCACTCCCCTCGCTGTCTCCTACTCTCACTCCCCTCACTGTCTCCCACACAAACCCTCTCTGTTATCCACTCACACACCTCACTGTCTCCCTCTCTCACACTCCCCTCACTGTCTCCCACTCTAACTCCTCTCACTGTCTCCCACTCTCACTCCCCTCACTGTCTCCCACTCTCACTCCCCTCACTGTCTCCTACTCTCACTCCCCTCACTATCTCCCACTCAAACCCTCTCTGTTACCCACTCTCACACTCCTCACTGTCTCCCCCTCTCACACATCTTACTGTCTCCCACTCTCACTCCCCTCACTGTCTCCCACTCTCACTCCCCTTACTGTCTCCCACTCTCACTCCCCTCACTGTCTCCCACTCTCACTCCCCTCACTGTCTCCCACTCTCACGCCCCTCACTGTCTTCCACTCTCACTCCCCTTACTGTCTCCCACTCTCACCCCCCTCACTGTCTCCCAACTCTCACTCCCCTCACTGTCTCCCACTCTCACTCCCCTCACTGTCTCCCACTCTCACTCCCCTCACTGTCTCACACTCTCACAACCCTCACTGTCTCACACTCCCACTCCACTCACTGTCTCCCACTCTCACTCCCCTCACTGTCTCCCAACTCTCACACCCCTCACTGTCTCCCACTCTCACTCCCCTCACTGTCTCCCACTCTCACTCCCCTCACTGTCTCCCACTCTCACTCTCCTCACTATCTCCCGCTGTCACACCCCTCACTGTGTTCCACTCTCACTCCCCTCACTGTCTCCCACTCTCACTCCCCTCACTGTCTCCCACTCTCACTCCCCTCACTGTCTCCCACTCTCACACCTCTCACTGTCTCCCTCTCTCTCACCCCTCACTGTCTCCCACACTCACTCCTCTCACTGTCTCACACTCTCACACCCCTCACTGTCTCCCACTATCACTCCCCTCACTGTCTCCCACTCTCACTCCCCTCACTGTCTCCCACTCTCACTCCCCTCACTGTCTCCCACTCTCACTCCCCTCACTGTCTCCCACTCTCACTCCCCTCTCTGTCTCCCACTCTCACTCCTCCCCTCACTGTCTCCCACTCTCACTCCCCTCACTGTCTCCCACTCTCACACCCCTCACTGTCTCCCACTCTCACTCCCCTCACTGTTTCCCACTCTCACTCCCCTCACTGTCTCCCACTCTCACACCCCTCACTGTCTCCCTCTCTCTCACCCCTCACTGTCTCCCACACTCACTCCCCTCACTGTCTCCCACTCTCAATCCACTCACTGTCTCCCACTCTCACTCCCCTCACTGTCTCCCACTCTCACTCCCCAAACTGTCTCCCACACTCACTCCCCTCACTGTCTCCCACTCTCACTCCCCTCACTGTCTCCCACTCTCACTCCCCTCACTGTCTCCTACTCTCACTCCCCTCACTGTCTCCCACTCAAACCCTCTCTGTTACCCACTCTCACACTCCTCACTGTCTCCCTCTCTCACACATCTTACTGTCTCCCACTCTCACTCCCCTCACTGTCTCCCACTCTCACTCCCCTCACTGTCTCCCACTCTCACTCCCCTCACTGTCTCCCACTCTCACTCCCGTCACTGTCTCCCACTCTCACTTCCCTCACTGTCTCCCACTCTCACTCCCCTCACTGTCTTCCACTCTCACTCCCCTCACTGTCTCCCACTCTAACTCCCCAACTGTCTCCCAGTCTCACTCCCCTCACTGTCTCCCACTCTCACTCACCTCACTGTCTCCCACTCTCGCTCCCCTCACTGTCTCCCAATCTCACTCCCCTCACTGTCTCCTACTCTCACACATCTCACTGTCTCCCACTCTCACTCACCTCACTGCCTCCCACTCTCACTCCCCTCACTGTCTCCAACTCTCACTCCCCTCACTGTCTCCCACTCTCACTCCCCTCACTGTCTCCCACTCTCACTCCGCTCACTGTCGCCCACTCTCACTCCCCTCACTGTCTCCCACTCTCTCACCCCTCAGTGTCTCCCACTCTCACTCCCCTCACTGTCTCCCACTTTCACTCCCCTCACTGTCTCCCACTCTCACACCCCTCACTGTCGCCCTCTCTCTCACCCCTCACTGTCTCCCACACTCACTCCTCTCACTGTCTTACACTCTCACACCCCTCACTGTCTCCCTCTCTCATTCACCTCACTGTCTCCCAGTCTCACTCCCCTCACTGTTTCCCATCTCACTCCCCTCACTGTCTCTCACTCTCACTCCCCTCACTGTCTCCCACTCTCACTCCCCTCACTGTCTCCCACTCTCACTCCCCTCACTGTCTCCCACTCTCACTCCCCTAACTGTCTCCCACTCTCACTCCCCTCACTGTCTCCCACTCTCACTCCCTTCACTGTCTCCCACTCTCACTCCCCTCACTCTCTCCCACTCTCACTCCCCTCACTGTCTCTCACTCTCACTCCCCTCACTCTCTCCCACTCTCACTCGCCTCACTGTCTCTCACTCTCACTACCCTCACTGTCTCCCACTCTCACTCCCCTCACTGTCTCCCACTCTCACTCCCCTCACTGTCTCCCACTCTAACTCCCTTCACTGTCTCCCACTCTCACTCCCCTCACTGTCTCCCACTCTCACTCCCCTCACTGTCTCCTACTCTCACTCCCCTCACTGTCTCCCACTCAAACCCCCTCTGTTACCCACTCTCACACTCCTCACTGTCTCCCTCTCTCACACATCTTACTGTCTCCCACTCTCACTTCCCTCACTGCCTCCCACTCTCACTCCCCTCACTGTCTCCCACTCTCACTCCCCTCAATGTCTCCCACTCTCACTCTCTTCACTGTCTCCCACTCTCTCACCCCTCATTGTCTCCCACTCTCACTCCCCTCACTGTCTCCCACTCTCACTCCCCTCACTGTCTCCCAGTCTCACTCCCCTCACTGTCTCCCACTCTCACACCCCTCACTGTCTCCCTCTCTCTCACCCCTCACTGTCTCCCACACTCACTCCTCTCACTGTCTCACACTCTCACACCCCTCACTGTCTCCCACTATCACTCCCCTCACTGACTCCCACTCTCACTCCCCTCACTGTCTCCCACTCTCACTCCCCTAACTGTCTCCCACTCTCACTCCCCTCACTGTCTCCCACTCTCACTCCCCTCACTGTCTCCCACTCTCACTCTCTTCACTGTCTCCAACTCTCTCACCCCTCATTGTCTCCCACTCTCACTCCCCTCACTGTCTCCCACTCTCACTCCCCTCACTGTCTCCCAGTCTCACACCCCTCACTGTCTCCCTCTCTCACACATCTTACTGTCTCCCACTCTCACTCCCCTCCCTGTCTCCCACTCTCACTCCCCTCACTGTCTCCCACTCTCAATCCACTCACTGTCTCCCACTCTCACTCCCCTCACTGTCTCCCACTCTCACTCCCCAAACTGTCTCCCACACTCACTCCCCTCACTGTCTCCCACTCTCACTCCCCTCACTGTCTCCCACTCTCACTCCCCTCACTGTCTCCTACTCTCACTCCCCTCACTGTCTCCCACTCAAACCCTCTCTGTTACCCACTCTCACACTCCTCACTGTCTCCCTCTCTCACACATCTTACTGTCTCCCACTCTCACTCCCCTCACTGTCTCCCACTCTCACTCCCCTCACTGTCTCCCACTCTCACTCCCCTCACTGTCTCCCACTCTCACTCCCGTCACTGTCTCCCACTCTCACTTCCCTCACTGTCTCCCACTCTCACTCCCCTCACTGTCTTCCACTCTCACTCCCCTCACTGTCTCCCACTCTAACTCCCCAACTGTCTCCCAGTCTCACTCCCCTCACTGTCTCCCACTCTCACTCACCTCACTGTCTCCCACTCTCGCTCCCCTCACTGTCTCCCAATCTCACTCCCCTCACTGTCTCCTACTCTCACACATCTCACTGTCTCCCACTCTCACTCACCTCACTGCCTCCCACTCTCACTCCCCTCACTGTCTCCAACTCTCACTCCCCTCACTGTCTCCCACTCTCACTCCCCTCACTGTCTCCCACTCTCACTCCGCTCACTGTCGCCCACTCTCACTCCCCTCACTGTCTCCCACTCTCTCACCCCTCAGTGTCTCCCACTCTCACTCCCCTCACTGTCTCCCACTTTCACTCCCCTCACTGTCTCCCACTCTCACACCCCTCACTGTCGCCCTCTCTCTCACCCCTCACTGTCTCCCACACTCACTCCTCTCACTGTCTTACACTCTCACACCCCTCACTGTCTCCCTCTCTCATTCACCTCACTGTCTCCCAGTCTCACTCCCCTCACTGTTTCCCATCTCACTCCCCTCACTGTCTCTCACTCTCACTCCCCTCACTGTCTCCCACTCTCACTCCCCTCACTGTCTCCCACTCTCACTCCCCTCACTGTCTCCCACTCTCACTCCCCTAACTGTCTCCCACTCTCACTCCCCTCACTGTCTCCCACTCTCACTCCCTTCACTGTCTCCCACTCTCACTCCCCTCACTCTCTCCCACTCTCACTCCCCTCACTGTCTCTCACTCTCACTCCCCTCACTCTCTCCCACTCTCACTCGCCTCACTGTCTCTCACTCTCACTACCCTCACTGTCTCCCACTCTCACTCCCCTCACTGTCTCCCACTCTCACTCCCCTCACTGTCTCCCACTCTAACTCCCTTCACTGTCTCCCACTCTCACTCCCCTCACTGTCTCCCACTCTCACTCCCCTCACTGTCTCCTACTCTCACTCCCCTCACTGTCTCCCACTCAAACCCCCTCTGTTACCCACTCTCACACTCCTCACTGTCTCCCTCTCTCACACATCTTACTGTCTCCCACTCTCACTTCCCTCACTGCCTCCCACTCTCACTCCCCTCACTGTCTCCCACTCTCACTCCCCTCAATGTCTCCCACTCTCACTCTCTTCACTGTCTCCCACTCTCTCACCCCTCATTGTCTCCCACTCTCACTCCCCTCACTGTCTCCCACTCTCACTCCCCTCACTGTCTCCCAGTCTCACTCCCCTCACTGTCTCCCACTCTCACACCCCTCACTGTCTCCCTCTCTCTCACCCCTCACTGTCTCCCACACTCACTCCTCTCACTGTCTCACACTCTCACACCCCTCACTGTCTCCCACTATCACTCCCCTCACTGACTCCCACTCTCACTCCCCTCACTGTCTCCCACTCTCACTCCCCTAACTGTCTCCCACTCTCACTCCCCTCACTGTCTCCCACTCTCACTCCCCTCACTGTCTCCCACTCTCACTCTCTTCACTGTCTCCAACTCTCTCACCCCTCATTGTCTCCCACTCTCACTCCCCTCACTGTCTCCCACTCTCACTCCCCTCACTGTCTCCCAGTCTCACTCCCCTCACTGTCTCCCACTCTCACACCCCTCACTGTCTCCCTCTCTCTCACCCCTCACTGTCTCCCACACTCACTCCTCTCACTGTCTCACACTCTCACACCCCTCACTGTCTCCCACTATCACTCCCCTCCCTGTCTCCCACTCTCAATCCCCTCACTGTCTCCCACTCTCACTCCCCTCACTGTCTCCCAGTCTCACTCCCCTCACTGTCTCCCACTCTCACTCCCCTCACTGTCTCCCACTCTCACTCCCCTAAAAGTCTCCCACTCTCACTCCCCTCACTGTCTCCCACTCTCACTCCCTTCACTGTCTCCCACTCTCACTCCCCTCACTCTCTCCCACTCTCACTCCCCTCACTGTCTCTCACTCTCACTCCCCTCACTCTCTCCCACTCTCACTCCCCTCACTGTCTCCCACTCAAACCCTCTCTGTTACCCACTCTCACACTCCTCACTGTCTCCCTCTCTCACACATCTTACTGTCTCCAACTCTCACTTCCCTCACTGCCTCCCACTCTCACTCCCCTCACTGTCTACCACTCTCACTCCCCTCAATGTCTCCCACTCTCACTCTCTTCACTGTCTCCCACTCTCTCACCCCTCATTGTCTCCCAGTCTCACTCCCCTCACTGTCTTCCACTCTCACTCCCCTCACTGTCTCCCAGTCTCACTCCCCTCACTGTCTCCCACTCTCACACCCCTCACTGTCTCCCTCTCTCTCACCCCTCACTGTCTCCCACACTCACTCCTCTCACTGTCTCACACTCTCACACCCCTCACTGTCTCCCACTATCACTCCCCTCACTGTCTCCCACTCTCACTCCCCTCACTGTTTCCCACTCTCACTCCCCTAACTGTCTCCCACACTCACTCCCCTCACTGTCTCCCACTCTCACTCCCCTCACTGTCTCCCACTCTCACTCTCTTCACTGTCTCTAACTCTCTGATCCCTCATTGTCTCCCACTCTCACTCCCCTCACTGTCTCCCACTCTCACTCCCCTCACTGTCTCCCAGTCTCACTCCCCTCACTGTCTCCCACTCTCACACCCCTCACTGTCCCCCTCTCTCTCACCCCTCACTGTCTCCCACACTCACTCCTCTCACTGTCTCACACTCTCACATCCCTCACTGTCTCCCACTATCACTCCCCTCCCTGTCTCCCACTCTCACACCCCTCACTGTCTCCCTCTCTCTCACCCCTCACTTTCTCCCACACTCACTCCCCTCACTGTCTCACACTCTCACACCCCTCACTGTCTCCCACTCTCACTCACCTCACTGTCTCCCAGTCTCACTCCCCTCACTGTCTCCCACTCTCACTCCCCTCACTGTCTCCCACTCTCAATCCCCTCACTGTCTCCCACTCTCACTCCCCTCACTGTCTCCCAGTCTCACTCCCCTCACTGTCTCCCACTCTCACACCCCTCACTGTCTCCCTCTCTCTCACAACTCACTGTCTCCCACACTCACTCCCCTCACTGTCTCACACTCTCACACCCCTCACTGTCTCCCACTCTCACTCACCTCACTGTCTCCCAGTCTCACTCACCTCACTGTCTCCCACTCTCACTCCCCTCACTGTCTCCCAATCTCAATCCCCTCACTGTCTCCCACTCTCACTCCCCTCACTGTCTCCCAGTCTCACTCCCCTCACTGTCTCCCACTCTCACACCCCTCACTGTCTCCCTCTCTCTCACCCCTCACTGTCTCCCACACTCACTCCTCTCACTGTCTCACACTCTCACACCCCTCACTTTCTCCCACTATCACTCCCCTCACTGTCTCCCACTCTCACTCCCCTCACTGTCTCCCACTCTCACTCCCCTAACTGTCTCCCACTCTCACTCCCCTCACTGTCTCCCACTCTCACTCCCTTCACTGTCTCCCACTCTCACTCCCCTCACTCTCTCCCACTCTCACTCCCCTCACTTTCTCTCACTCTCACTACCCTCACTGTCTCCCACTCTCACCCCCTCACTGTCTCCCACTCTCACTCCCCTCACTGTCTCCCACTCTCACTCCCCTCACTGTCTCCCACTCAAACCCTCTCTGTTACCCACTCTCACACTCCTCACTGTCTCACTCTCTCACACATCTTACTGTCTCCCACTCTGACTCCCCTCACTGTCTCCCACTCTCACTCCCCTCACTGTCTCCCACTCTCACTCCCCTCACTGTCTCCCAATCTCACTCCCCTCACGGTCTCCCACTCTCACTCCCCTCACTGTCTCCCACTCTCACTCCCCTCACTGTCTTCCACTCTCACTCCCCTCACTGTCTCCCACTCTCACTCCCTTCACTGTCTCCCAGTCTCACTCCCCTCACTGTCTCCCACTCTCTCTCCCCTCACTGTCCCCCACTCTCGCTCCCCTCACTGTCTCCCACTCTCACTCCCCTCACTGTCTCCTACTCTCACACATCTCACTGTCTCCCACTCTCACTCCCCTCACTGACTCCCACTCTTTCTCACCTCACTGTCTCCCACTCTCACTCCCCTCACTGTGTCCCACTCTCACTCCCCTCACTGTCTCCAACTCTCACTCCCCTCACTGTCTCCCACTCTCACTCCCCTCACTGTCTCCCACTCTCACACCCCTCACTGTCTCCCACTCTCACTCCCCTCACTGTCTCCCACTCTCACTCCCCTCACTGTCTCCCACTCTCACACCCCTCACTGTCTCCCTCTCTCTCACCCCTCACTGTCTCCCACACTCACTCCCCTCACTGTCTCACACTCTCACACCCCTCACTGTCTCCCCCTCTCACTCACCTCACTGTCTCCCAGTCTCACTCCCCTCACTGTCTCCCACTCTCACTCCCCTAACTGTCTCCCACTCTCACTCCCCTCACTGTCTCCCACTCTCACTCCCCTCACTGTCTCCCACTCTCACCCCCTCACTGTCTCCCACTCTGACTCTCTCACTGTCTCCCACTCTCACTCCCCTCACTGTCTCCCACTCTCACTCCCCTCACTGTCTCCCACTCTCACACCCATCACTGTCTCCCTCTCTCTCACCCCTCACTGTCTCCCACACTCACTCCTCTCACTGTCTCACACTCTCACATCCCTCACTGTCTCCCACTATCACTCCCCTCCCTGTCTCCCACTCTCACACCCCTCACTTTCTCCCTCTCTCTCACCCCTCACTTTCTCCCACACTCACTCCCCTCACTGTCTCACACTCTCACACCCCTCACTGTCTCCCACTCTCACTCACCTCACTGTCTCCCAGTCTCACTCCCCTCACTGTCTCCCACTCTCACTCCCCTCACTGTCTCCCACTCTCAATCCCCTCACTGTCTCCCACTCTCACTCCCCTCACTGTCTCCCAGTCTCACTCCCCTCACTGTCTCCCACTCTCACACCCCTCACTGTCTCCCTCTCTCTCACAACTCACTGTCTCCCACACTCACTCCCCTCACTGTCTCACACTCTCACACCCCTCACTGTCTCCCACTCTCACTCACCTCACTGTCTCCCAGTCTCACTCCCCTCACTGTCTCCCACTCTCACTCCCCTCACTGTCTCCCACTCTCAATCCCCTCACTGTCTCCCACTCTCACTCCCCTCACTGTCTCCCAGTCTCACTACCCTCACTGTCTCCCACTCTCACACCCCTCACTGTCTCCCTCTCTCTCACCCCTCACTGTCTCCCACACTCACTCCTCTCACTGTCTCACACTCTCACACCCCTCACTGTCTCCCACTATCACTCCCCTCACTGTCTCCCACTCTCACTCCCCTCACTGTCTCCCACTCTCACTCCCCTAACTGTCTCCCACTCTCACTCCCCTCACTGTCTCCCACTCTCACTCCCTTCACTGTCTCCCACTCTCACTCCCCTCACTCTCTCCCACTCTCACTCCCCTCACTGTCTCTCACTCTCACTACCCTCACTGTCTCGCACTCTCACCCCCTCACTGTCTCCCACTCTCACTCCCCTCACTGTCTCCCACTCTCACTCCCCTCACTGTCTCCCACTCAAACCCTCTCTGTTACCCACTCTCACACTCCTCACTGTCTCCCTCTCTCACACATCTTACTGTCTCACAATCTCACTCCCCTCACTGTCTCCCACTCTCACTCCCCTCACTGTCTCCCACTCTCACTCCCCTCACTGTCTCCCAATCTCACTCCCCTCACGGTCTCCCACTCTCACTCCCCTCACTGTCTCCCACTCTCACTCCCCTCACTGTCTTCCACTCTCACTCCCCTCACTGTCTCCCACTCTCACTCCCCTCACTGTCTCCCAGTCTCACTCCCCTCACTGTCTCCCACTCTCTCTCCCCTCACTGTCCCCCACTCTCGCTCCCCTCACTGTCTCCCACTCTCACTCCCCTCACTGTCTCCTACTCTCACACATCTCACTGTCTCCCACTCTCACTCCCCTCACTGACTCCCACTCTATCTCACCTCACTGTCTCCCACTCTCACTCCCCTCACTGTCTCCCACTCTCACTCCCCTCACTGTCTCCAACTCTCACTCCCCTCACTGTCTCCCACTCTCACTCCCCTCACTGTCTCCCACTCTCACTCCCCACACTGTCTCCCACTCTCACTCCCCTCACTGTCTCCCACTCTCACTCCCCTCTCTGTCTCCCACTCTCACTCCTCCCCTCACTGTCTCCCACTCTCACTCCCCTCACTGTCTCCCACTCTCACACCCCTCACTGTCTCCCACTCTCACTCCCCTCACTGTCTCCCACTCTCGCTCCCCTCACTGTCTCCCACTCTCACACCCCTCACTGTCTCCCTCTCTCTCACCCCTCACTGTCTCCCACACTCACTCCCTTCACTGTCTCACACTCTCACACCCCTCACTGTCTCCCACTCTCACTCACCTCACTGTCTCCCAGTCTCACTCCCCTCACTGTCTCCCACTCTCACTCCCCTCACTGTCTCCCACTCTCAATCCCCTCACTGTCTCCCACTCTCACTCCCCTCACTGTCTCCCACTCTCACTCCCCTAACTGTCTCCCACTCTCACTCCCCTCACTGTCTCCCACTCTCACTCCCCTCACTGTCTCCCACTCTCACTCACTCACTGTCTCCCACTCTCACCCCCTCACTGTCTCCCACTCTCACTCTCTCACTGTCTCCCACTCTCACTCCCCTCACTGTCTCCCACTCTCACTCCCCTCACTGTCTCCCACTCGCACACCCCTCACTGTCACCCACTCTCACTCCCCTCACTGTCTCCCACTCTCACTCCCCTCACTGTCTCCCACTCTCACTCCCCTCACTGTCTCCCACTCTCACTCCCCTCACTGTCTGCCACTCTCACTCCCCTCACTGTCTCCCACACTCACTCCCCTCACTGTCTCCCACTCTCACTCCCCTCTGTCTCCCACTCTCACTCCCCTCACTGTCTCCCACTCTCACTCCCCTCACTGTCTCCCACTCTCCCTCCCCTCACTGTCTCCCACTCTCACACCCCTCACTGTCTTCCACTCTCACTCCCCTCACTGTCTCCCAGTCTCACTCCCCTCACTGTCTCCCACTCTCACACCCCTCACTGTCTCCCTCTCTCTCACCCCTCACTGTCTCCCACACTCACTCCTCTCACTGTCTCACACTCTCACACCCCTCACTGTCTCCCACTATCACTCCCCTCACTGTCTCCCACTCTCACTCCCCTCACTGTTTCCCACTCTCACTCCCCTAACTGTCTCCCACACTCACTCCCCTCACTGTCTCCCACTCTCACTCCCCTCACTGTCTCCCACTCTCACTCTCTTCACTGTCTCTAACTCTCTGATCCCTCATTGTCTCCCACTCTCACTCCCCTCACTGTCTCCCACTCTCACTCCCCTCACTGTCTCCCAGTCTCACTCCCCTCACTGTCTCCCACTCTCACACCCCTCACTGTCCCCCTCTCTCTCACCCCTCACTGTCTCCCACACTCACTCCTCTCACTGTCTCACACTCTCACATCCCTCACTGTCTCCCACTATCACTCCCCTCCCTGTCTCCCACTCTCACACCCCTCACTGTCTCCCTCTCTCTCACCCCTCACTTTCTCCCACACTCACTCCCCTCACTGTCTCACACTCTCACACCCCTCACTGTCTCCCACTCTCACTCACCTCACTGTCTCCCAGTCTCACTCCCCTCACTGTCTCCCACTCTCACTCCCCTCACTGTCTCCCACTCTCAATCCCCTCACTGTCTCCCACTCTCACTCCCCTCACTGTCTCCCAGTCTCACTCCCCTCACTGTCTCCCACTCTCACACCCCTCACTGTCTCCCTCTCTCTCACAACTCACTGTCTCCCACACTCACTCCCCTCACTGTCTCACACTCTCACACCCCTCACTGTCTCCCACTCTCACTCACCTCACTGTCTCCCAGTCTCACTCACCTCACTGTCTCCCACTCTCACTCCCCTCACTGTCTCCCAATCTCAATCCCCTCACTGTCTCCCACTCTCACTCCCCTCACTGTCTCCCAGTCTCACTCCCCTCACTGTCTCCCACTCTCACACCCCTCACTGTCTCCCTCTCTCTCACCCCTCACTGTCTCCCACACTCACTCCTCTCACTGTCTCACACTCTCACACCCCTCACTTTCTCCCACTATCACTCCCCTCACTGTCTCCCACTCTCACTCCCCTCACTGTCTCCCACTCTCACTCCCCTAACTGTCTCCCACTCTCACTCCCCTCACTGTCTCCCACTCTCACTCCCTTCACTGTCTCCCACTCTCACTCCCCTCACTCTCTCCCACTCTCACTCCCCTCACTTTCTCTCACTCTCACTACCCTCACTGTCTCCCACTCTCACCCCCTCACTGTCTCCCACTCTCACTCCCCTCACTGTCTCCCACTCTCACTCCCCTCACTGTCTCCCACTCAAACCCTCTCTGTTACCCACTCTCACACTCCTCACTGTCTCACTCTCTCACACATCTTACTGTCTCCCACTCTGACTCCCCTCACTGTCTCCCACTCTCACTCCCCTCACTGTCTCCCACTCTCACTCCCCTCACTGTCTCCCAATCTCACTCCCCTCACGGTCTCCCACTCTCACTCCCCTCACTGTCTCCCACTCTCACTCCCCTCACTGTCTTCCACTCTCACTCCCCTCACTGTCTCCCACTCTCACTCCCTTCACTGTCTCCCAGTCTCACTCCCCTCACTGTCTCCCACTCTCTCTCCCCTCACTGTCCCCCACTCTCGCTCCCCTCACTGTCTCCCACTCTCACTCCCCTCACTGTCTCCTACTCTCACACATCTCACTGTCTCCCACTCTCACTCCCCTCACTGACTCCCACTCTATCTCACCTCACTGTCTCCCACTCTCACTCCCCTCACTGTGTCCCACTCTCACTCCCCTCACTGTCTCCAACTCTCACTCCCCTCACTGTCTCCCACTCTCACTCCCCTCACTGTCTCCCACTCTCACACCCCTCACTGTCTCCCACTCTCACTCCCCTCACTGTCTCCCACTCTCACTCCCCTCACTGTCTCCCACTCTCACACCCCTCACTGTCTCCCTCTCTCTCACCCCTCACTGTCTCCCACACTCACTCCCCTCACTGTCTCACACTCTCACACCCCTCACTGTCTCCCCCTCTCACTCACCTCACTGTCTCCCAGTCTCACTCCCCTCACTGTCTCCCACTCTCACTCCCCTAACTGTCTCCCACTCTCACTCCCCTCACTGTCTCCCACTCTCACTCCCCTCACTGTCTCCCACTCTCACCCCCTCACTGTCTCCCACTCTGACTCTCTCACTGTCTCCCACTCTCACTCCCCTCACTGTCTCCCACTCTCACTCCCCTCACTGTCTCCCACTCTCACACCCATCACTGTCTCCCTCTCTCTCACCCCTCACTGTCTCCCACACTCACTCCTCTCACTGTCTCACACTCTCACATCCCTCACTGTCTCCCACTATCACTCCCCTCCCTGTCTCCCACTCTCACACCCCTCACTTTCTCCCTCTCTCTCACCCCTCACTTTCTCCCACACTCACTCCCCTCACTGTCTCACACTCTCACACCCCTCACTGTCTCCCACTCTCACTCACCTCACTGTCTCCCAGTCTCACTCCCCTCACTGTCTCCCACTCTCACTCCCCTCACTGTCTCCCACTCTCAATCCCCTCACTGTCTCCCACTCTCACTCCCCTCACTGTCTCCCAGTCTCACTCCCCTCACTGTCTCCCACTCTCACACCCCTCACTGTCTCCCTCTCTCTCACAACTCACTGTCTCCCACACTCACTCCCCTCACTGTCTCACACTCTCACACCCCTCACTGTCTCCCACTCTCACTCACCTCACTGTCTCCCAGTCTCACTCCCCTCACTGTCTCCCACTCTCACTCCCCTCACTGTCTCCCACTCTCAATCCCCTCACTGTCTCCCACTCTCACTCCCCTCACTGTCTCCCAGTCTCACTACCCTCACTGTCTCCCACTCTCACACCCCTCACTGTCTCCCTCTCTCTCACCCCTCACTGTCTCCCACACTCACTCCTCTCACTGTCTCACACTCTCACACCCCTCACTGTCTCCCACTATCACTCCCCTCACTGTCTCCCACTCTCACTCCCCTCACTGTCTCCCACTCTCACTCCCCTAACTGTCTCCCACTCTCACTCCCCTCACTGTCTCCCACTCTCACTCCCTTCACTGTCTCCCACTCTCACTCCCCTCACTCTCTCCCACTCTCACTCCCCTCACTGTCTCTCACTCTCACTACCCTCACTGTCTCGCACTCTCACCCCCTCACTGTCTCCCACTCTCACTCCCCTCACTGTCTCCCACTCTCACTCCCCTCACTGTCTCCCACTCAAACCCTCTCTGTTACCCACTCTCACACTCCTCACTGTCTCCCTCTCTCACACATCTTACTGTCTCACAATCTCACTCCCCTCACTGTCTCCCACTCTCACTCCCCTCACTGTCTCCCACTCTCACTCCCCTCACTGTCTCCCAATCTCACTCCCCTCACGGTCTCCCACTCTCACTCCCCTCACTGTCTCCCACTCTCACTCCCCTCACTGTCTTCCACTCTCACTCCCCTCACTGTCTCCCACTCTCACTCCCCTCACTGTCTCCCAGTCTCACTCCCCTCACTGTCTCCCACTCTCTCTCCCCTCACTGTCCCCCACTCTCGCTCCCCTCACTGTCTCCCACTCTCACTCCCCTCACTGTCTCCTACTCTCACACATCTCACTGTCTCCCACTCTCACTCCCCTCACTGACTCCCACTCTATCTCACCTCACTGTCTCCCACTCTCACTCCCCTCACTGTCTCCCACTCTCACTCCCCTCACTGTCTCCAACTCTCACTCCCCTCACTGTCTCCCACTCTCACTCCCCTCACTGTCTCCCACTCTCACTCCCCACACTGTCTCCCACTCTCACTCCCCTCACTGTCTCCCACTCTCACTCCCCTCTCTGTCTCCCACTCTCACTCCTCCCCTCACTGTCTCCCACTCTCACTCCCCTCACTGTCTCCCACTCTCACACCCCTCACTGTCTCCCACTCTCACTCCCCTCACTGTCTCCCACTCTCGCTCCCCTCACTGTCTCCCACTCTCACACCCCTCACTGTCTCCCTCTCTCTCACCCCTCACTGTCTCCCACACTCACTCCCTTCACTGTCTCACACTCTCACACCCCTCACTGTCTCCCACTCTCACTCACCTCACTGTCTCCCAGTCTCACTCCCCTCACTGTCTCCCACTCTCACTCCCCTCACTGTCTCCCACTCTCAATCCCCTCACTGTCTCCCACTCTCACTCCCCTCACTGTCTCCCACTCTCACTCCCCTAACTGTCTCCCACTCTCACTCCCCTCACTGTCTCCCACTCTCACTCCCCTCACTGTCTCCCACTCTCACTCACTCACTGTCTCCCACTCTCACCCCCTCACTGTCTCCCACTCTCACTCTCTCACTGTCTCCCACTCTCACTCCCCTCACTGTCTCCCACTCTCACTCCCCTCACTGTCTCCCACTCGCACACCCCTCACTGTCACCCACTCTCCCCTCACTGTCTCCCACTCTCACTCCCCTCACTGTCTCCCACTCTCACTCCCCTCACTGTCTCCCACTCTCACTCCCCTCACTGTCTGCCACTCTCACTCCCCTCACTGTCTCCCACACTCACTCCCCTCACTGTCTCCCACTCTCACTCCCCTCTGTCTCCCACTCTCACTCCCCTCACTGTCTCCCACTCTCACTCCCCTCACTGTCTCCCACTCTCCCTCCCCTCACTGTCTCCCACTCTCACACCCCTCACTGTCTCCCTCTCTCTCACCCCTCACTGTCTCCCACACTCACTCCTCTCACTGTCTCACACTCTCACAGCCCTCACTGTCTCTCACTCTCACTCCCCTAACTGTCTCCCACTCTCACTCCCCTAACTGTCTCAAAATCACTCCCCTCACTGTCTCCCACTCTCACTCCCCTCACTGTCTCCCACACTCACTCACTCACTGTCTCCCACCCTCACCCCCTCACAGTCTCCCACTCTCACTCTCTCACTGTCTCCCACTCTCACTCCCCTCACTGTCTCCCACTCTCACTCCCCTCACTGTCTCCCAATCTCACTCCCCTCACTGTCTCCCACTCTCACTCCCCTCACTGTCACCCTCTCTCACTCCCTTCACTGTATCCCACTCTCACTCCCCTCACTGTCTCCCACTCTCACTCCCCTCACTGTCTCCCATTCTCACTCCCCTCACTGTCTCCCACTCTCACTCCCCTCACTGTCTCCCACACTCACTCCCCTCACTGTCTCCCACTCTCACTCCCCTCTGTCTCCCACTCTCACTCCCCTCACTGTCTCCCACTCTCACTCCCCTCACTGTCTCCCACTCTCCCTCCCCTCACTGTCTCCCACTCTCACACCCCTCACTGTCTCCCTCTCTCTCACCCCTCACTGTCTCCCACACTCACTCCTCTCACTGTCTCACACTCTCACAGCCCTCACTGTCTCCCACTATCACTCCCCTCACTGTCTCCCACTCTCACACATCTTACTGTCTCCCACTCTCACTCCCCTCACTGTCTCCCACTCTCACTCCCCTCACTGTCTCCCACTCTCACTCCCCTCACTGTCTCCCACTCTCACTCCCCTCACGGTCTCCCACTCTCACTCCCCTCACTGTCTCCCACTCTCACTCCCCTCACTGTCTCTCACTCTCACACCCCTCACTGTCTCCCACTCTCACTCCCCTCACTGTCTTCCACTCTCACTCCCCTCACTGTCTCCCACTCTCACTCCCCTCACTGTCTTCCACTCTCACTCCCCTCACGGTCTCCCACTCTCACTCCCCTCACTGTCTCCCACTCTCACTCCCCTCACTGTCTTCCACTCTCACTCCCCTCACTGTCTCCCACTCTCACTCCCCTCACTGTCTCCCACTCTCACTCACTCACTGTCTCCCACTCTCACCCCCTCACTGTCTCCCACTCTCACTCTCTCACTGTCTCCCACTCTCACTCCCCTCACTGTCTCCCACTCTCACTCCCCTCACTGTCTCCCACTCACACTCCCCTCACTGTCTCCCACACTCACACCCCTCACTGTCACCCACTCTCACTCCCCTCACTGTCTCCCACTCTCACTCCCCTCACTGTCTCCCACTCTCACTCCCCTCACTGTCTCCCACTCTCACTCCCCTCACTGTCTCCCACACTCACTCCCCCCACTGTCTCCCACTCTCACTCCCCTCTGTCTCCCACTCTCACTCCCCTCACTGTCTACCACTCTCACTCCCCTCACTGTCTCCCACTCTCCCTCCCCTCACTGTCTCCCACTCTCACACCCCTCACTGTCTCCCTCTCTCTCACCCCTCACTGTCTCCCACTCTCACCCCCTCACTGTCTCCCACTCTCACTCCCGTCACTGTCTCCCACTCTCACTCCCCTCACTGTCTCCCACTCTCACTCCCCTCACTGTCTCACACTCTCACCGTCTCCCAAGTCTCACACCGCTCACTGTCTCCCACTCTCACTCACCTTACTGTCTCCCACTCTCACACACCTCACTGTCTCCCACTCTCACACACCTCACTGTCTCCCACTCTCACTCCCCTCACTGTCTCCCACTCAAACCCTCTCTGTTACCCAGTCTCACACTCCTCACTGTCTCCCTCTCTCACACATCTTACTGTCTCCCACTCTCACTCCCCTCACTGTCTCCCACTCTCACTCCCCTCACTGTCTCCCACTCTCACACCCCTCACTGTCTCCCACTCTCACACCCCTCACTGTCTTCCACTCTCACTCCCCTCACGGTCTCCCACTCTCACTCCCCTCACTGTCTCCCACTCTCACTCCCCTCACTGTCTTCCACTCTCACTCCCCTCACTGTCTCCCACTCTCACTCCCCTCACTGTCTCCCAGTCTCACTCCCCTCACTGTCTCCCACTCTCACTCCCCTCACTGTCTCCCACTCTCACTCCCCTCACTGTCTCCCACTCTCACTCCCCTCACTGTCTCCCACTCTCACTCCCCTCACTGTCTCCCACTCTCACTCCCCTCACTGTCTACCACTCTCACTCCCCTCACTGTCTCCCGCTCTCACTCCCCTCTCTGTCTCCCACTCTCACTCCTCCCCTCACTGTCTCCCACTCTCACACCCCTCACTGTCTCCCACTCTCACTCCCCTCACTGTCTCCCACTCTCACTCCCCTCACTGTCTCCCACTCTCACACCCCTCACTGTCTCCCTCTCTCTCACCCCTCACTGTCTCCCACTCTCACCCCCTCACTGTCTCCCACTCTCACTCCCGTCACTGTCTCCCACTCTCACTCCCCTCACTGTCTCCCACACAAACCCTCTCTGTTACCCACTCTCACACTCCTCACTGTCACCCTCTCTCACACATCTTACTGTCTCCCACTCTCACTCCCCTCACTGTCTCAAACTCTCACTCCCCTTACTGTCTCTCACTCTCACTAACCTCACTGTCTCCGACTCTCACTCACCTCACTGTCTCCCACTCTCATTCCCGTCACTGTCTCAAACTCTCACTCCCCTTACTG
The DNA here is from genome assembly GCF_047496885.1 of Scyliorhinus torazame. Classification (NCBI taxonomy): domain Eukaryota; kingdom Metazoa; phylum Chordata; class Chondrichthyes; order Carcharhiniformes; family Scyliorhinidae; genus Scyliorhinus; species Scyliorhinus torazame. The sequence goes on from NC_092726.1 coordinate 105,081,404, forward strand.
TCTCCCACTCTCACTCCCCTCACTGTCTCCCACTCTCACTCCCCCCTTACTGTGTTCCACTCTCACTCCCCTCACTATCTCCCACTCTCACTCCCCTCACTGTCTCCCACTCTCACTCCCCTTACTGTCTCCCACTCTCTCTCCCCTCACTGTCCCCCACTCTCGCTCCCCTCACTGTCTCCCACTTTCACTCCCCTCACTGTCTCCTACTCTCACACATCTTACTGTCTCCCACTATCACTCCCCTCACTGACTCCCACTCTATCTCACCTCACTGTCTCCCACTCTCACTCCCCTCACTGTCTCCCACTCTCACTCCCCTCACTGTCTCCCACTCTCACTCCCCTCACTGTCTCCAACTCTCACTCCCCTCACTGTCTCCCACTCTCACTCCCCTCACTGTCTCCCACTCTCACACCCCTCACTGTCTCCCACTCTCACTCCCCTCTCTGTCTCCCACTCTCACTCCCCTCACTGTCTCCCACTCTCACTCCCCTCACTGTCTCCCACTCTCACACCCCTCACTGTCTCCCACTCTCACTCCCCTCACTGTATCCCACTCTCACTCCCCTCACTGTCTCCCACTCTCACTCCCCTCACTGTCTCCCACTCTCACTCCCCTCACTGTCTCCCACACTCACTCCCCTCACTGTCTCCCACTCTCACTCCCCTCTGTCTCCCACTCTCACTCCCCTCACTGTCTCCCACTCACACTCCCCTCACTGCCTCCCACTCTCATCCCCTCACTGTCTCTCACTCTCACTCCCTTCACTGTCACCCACTCTCACTCCCCTCACTGTCTCCCACTCTCACTCCCCTCACTGTCTCTCACTCTCACTCCCCTCACTGTCTCCCACTCTCACTCCCCTCACTGTCTGCCACTCTCACTCCACTCACTGTCTCCCACTCTCACTCCCCTCACTGTCTCCCACTCTCACTCCCCTCACTGTCTCCCACTCTCAGTCCCCTCACTGTCTCCCACTCTCACTTCCCTCACTGTCTCCCACTCTCACTCCCCTCACTGTCTCCCACTCTCACTCCCCTCACTGTCTCCCACTCTCACTCCCCTCACTGTCTCCCACTCTCACACCCCTCGCTATCTCCCACTGTCACTCTCCTCATTGTCTCTTACTCTCACACCCCTCACTGTCTCCCACTCTCACTCCCATTACAGTCTCCTCTTTCATTCCCTTTACTGTCTCCCACTCTCACTCCCCTCAAAATCTCCCACTCTCACTCCCCTCACTGTCTCCCACACTCACTCCCCTCACTGTCTCCCACTCTCACTCCCCCCACTGTCTCCCACTCTCACTCCTGTCACTGTCTCCCACTCTCACCCCTCACTGTCTCCCACTCTCACTCCCCTCACTGTCTCCCACTCTCACTCCCCTCACTGTCTCCAACTCTCACTCCCCTCACTGTCTCCCACTCTCACTCCCCTCACTGTCTCCCACTCTCACTCCCCTCACTGTCTCCCACTCTCACTCCCCTCACTGTTTGCCACTCTCACCCCCCTCACTGTCTCCCACTCTCACACCCCTCACTGTCTCCCACTCTCTCACCCCTCACTGTCTCCCACACTCACCCCCTCACTGTCTCCCACTATCACTCCCCTCACTGTCTCCCTCTCTCACTCCCCTCACTGTCTCCCACTCTCACTCCCCTCACTGTCTCCCACTCTCACTCCCCTCACTGTCTCCCACTCTCACTCCCCTCACTGTCTCCCACTCTCACTCCCCTCACTGTCTCCCACTCTCACTCCCCTCACTGTCTCCCACTCTCACTCCCCTCACTGTCTCCCACTCTCACTCCCCTCACTGTCTACCACTCTCACTCACCTCACTGTCTCCCACTCTCACACCCCTTGCTATCTCCCACTCTCACTCTCCTCATTGTCTCTTACTCTCACACCCCTCACTGTCTCCCACTCTCACTCCCATTACAGTCTCCTCTTTCATTCCCTTTACTGTCTCCCACTCTCAGTCCCCTCAAAATCTCCCACTCTCACTCCCCTCACTGTCTCCCACACTCACTCCCCTCACTGTCTCCCACTCTCACTCCCCCCACTGTACCCACTCTCACTCCCCTCACTGTCTCCCACTCTCACCCCCTCACTGTCTCCCACTCTCACTCCCCTCACTGTCTCCCACTCTCACTCCCCTCACTGTCTCCAACTCTCACTCCCCTCACTGTCTCCCACTCTCACTCTCCTCACTGTCTCCCACTCTCACTCCCCTCACTGTCTCCCACTCTCACTCCCCTCACTGTTTGCCACTCTCACCCCCCTCACTGTCTCCCACTCTCACACCCCTCACTGTCTCCCACTCTCTCACCCCTCACTGTCTCCCACACTCACTCCCCTCACTGTCGCACACTCTCAAACCACTCACTGTCTCCCACTCTCTCAACTCACTGTCTCACAGTCCCACTCCCCTCACTGTCTCCCACTCTCACTCCCCTCACTGTCTCCCACACTCACTCCCCTCACTGTCTCCCACTCTCACTCCCCTCTGTCTCCCACTCTCACTCCCCTCACTGTCTCCCACTCACACTCCCCTCACTGCCTCCCACTCTCATCCCCTCACTGTCTCTCACTCTCACTCCCCTCACTGTCTCCCACTCTCACTCCCCTCACTGTCTCCCACTCTCACTCCCCTTACTGTCTCCCACTCTCACTCCCCTCACTGTCTCCCACTCTCACTCCCCTCACTGTCTCCCACTCTCACTGCCCTCACTGTCTCCCACTCTCACTCCCCTCACTGTCTCCCACTCTCACTCCCCTCACTGTCTCCCACTCTCACTCCCCACACTGTCTCCCACTCTCACTCCCCTCACTGTCTCCCACTCTCACTCCCCTCACTGTCTCCCACTCTCACACCCCTCGCTATCTCCCACTCTCACTCTCCTCATGGTCTCTTACTCTCACACCCCTCACTGTCTCCCACTCTCACTCCCCTCACTGTCTCCCTCTCTCACTCCCCTCACTGTCTCCCACTCTCACTCCCCTCACTGTCTCCCACTCTCACTCCACTCACTGTCTCCCACTCTCACTCCCCTCACTGTCTCCCACTTTAACTCCCCTCACTGACTCCCACTCTCACTCCCCTCACTGTCTCCCACTCTCACTCCCCTCGCTGTCTCCCACTCTCACTGCCCTCACTGTCTCCCACTCTCACTCCCCTCACTGTCTCCCACTCTCACTCCCCTCACTGACTCCCACTATCACTCCGCTCACTTTCACCCACTCTCACCCCTCACTGTCTCCCACTCTCACTCCCCTCAATGTCTCCCACACTCACCCCCTCACTGTCTCCCACTATCACTCCCCTCACTGTCTCCCTCTCTCACTCCCCTCACTGTCTCCCACTCTCACTCCCCTCACTGTCTCCCACTCTCACTCCCCTCACTGTCTCCCACTCTCACTCCCCTCACTGTCTCCCACTCTCACTCCCCTCACTGTCTCCCACTCTCACTCCCCTCACTGTCTCCCACTCTCACTCCCCTCACTGTCTCCCACTCTCACTCCCCTCACTGTCTACCACTCTCACACCCCTTGCTATCTCCCACTCTCACTCTGCTCATTGTCTCTTACTCTCACACCCCTCACTGTCTCCCACTCTCACTCCCATTACAGTCTCCTCTTTCATTCCCTTTACTGTCTCCCACTCTCAGTCCCCTCAAAATCTCCCACTCTCACTCCCCTCACTGTCTCCCACACTCACTCCCCTCACTGTCTCCCACTCTCACTCCCCTCACTGTCTCCCACTCTCACTCCCCTCACTGTTTGCCACTCTCACCCCCCTCACTGTCTCCCACTCTCACACCCCTCACTGTCTCCCACTCTCTCACCCCTCACTGTCTCCCACACTCACTCCCCTCACTGTCGCACACTCTCAAACCACTCACTGTCTCCCACTCTCTCAACTCACTGTCTCACAGTCCCACTCCCCTCACTGTCTCCCACTCTCACTCCCCTCACTGTCTCCCACACTCACTCCCCTCACTGTCTCCCACTCTCACACCCCTCTGTCTCCCACTCTCACTCCCCTCACTGTCTCCCACTCACACTCCCCTCACTGCCTCCCACTCTCATCCCCTCACTGTCTCTCACTCTCACTCCCCTCACTGTCTCCCACTCTCACTCCCCTCACTGTCTCCCACTCTCACTCCCCTCACTGTCTCCCACTCTCACTCCCCTCACTGTCTCCCACTCTCACTCCCCTCACTGTCTCCCACTCTCACTCCCCTCACTGTCTCCCACTCTCACTCCCCTCACTGTCTCCCACTCTCACTCCCCTCACTGTCTCCCACTCTCACTCCCCTCACTGTCTCCCACTCTCACTCCCCTCACTGTCTCCCACTCTCACTCCCCTCACTGACTCCCACTATCACTCCGCTCACTTTCACCCACTCTCACCCCTCACTGTCTCCCACTCTCACTCCCCTCAATGTCTCCCACACTCACCCCCTCACTGTCTCCCACTATCACTCCCCTCACTGTCTCCCTCTCTCACTCCCCTCACTGTCTCCCACTCTCACTCCCCTCACTGTCTCCCACTCTCACTCCCCTCACTGTCTCCCACTCTCACTCCCCTCACTGTCTCCCACTCTCACTCCCCTCACTGTCTCCCACTCTCACTCCCCTCACTGTCTCCCACTCTCACTCCCCTCACTGTCTCCCACTCTCACTCCCCTCACTGTCTACCACTCTCACTCACCTCACTGTCTCCCACTCTCACACCCCTTGCTATCTCCCACTCTCACTCTGCTCATTGTCTCTTACTCTCACACCCCTCACTGTCTCCCACTCTCACTCCCATTACAGTCTCCTCTTTCATTCCCTTTACTGTCTCCCACTCTCAGTCCCCTCAAAATCTCCCACTCTGACTCCCCTCACTGTCTCCCACACTCACTCCCCTCACTGTCTCCCACTCTCACTCCCCTCACTGTCTCCCACTCTCACTCCCCTCACTGTTTGCCACTCTCACCCCCCTCACTGTCTCCCACTCTCACACCCCTCACTGTCTCCCACTCTCTCACCCCTCACTGTCTCCCACACTCACTCCCCTCACTGTCGCACACTCTCAAACCACTCACTGTCTCCCACTCTCTCAACTCACTGTCTCACAGTCCCACTCCCCTCACTGTCTCCCACTCTCACTCCCCTCACTGTCTCCCACACTCACTCCCCTCACTGTCTCCCACTATCACACCCCTCTGTCTCCCACTCTCACTCCCCTCACTGTCTCCCACTCACACTCCCCTCACTGCCTCCCACTCTCATCCCCTCACTGTCTCTCACTCTCACTCCCCTCACTGTCTCCCACTCTCACTCCCCTCACTGTCTCCCACTCTCACTCCCCTCACTGTCTCCCACTCTCACTCCCCTCACTGTCTCCCACTCTCACTGCCCTCACTGTCTCCCACTCTCACTCCCCTCACTGTCTCCCACTCTCACTCCCCTCACTGTCTCCCACTCTCACTCCCCTCACTGTCTCCCACTCTCACTCCCCTCACCGTCTCCCACTCTCACTCCCCTCACTGTCTCCCACTCTCACACCCCTCGCTATCTCCCACTCTCACTCTCCTCATGGTCTCTTACTCTCACACCCCTCACTGTCTCCCACTCTCACTCCCCTCACTGTCTCCCACTCTCACTCCCCTCACTGTATCCCACTCTCACTCCCGTCACTGTCTCTCACTCTCACTACCCTCACTGTCTCCCACTCTCACCCCCCTCACTGTCTCCCACTCTCACTCCCCTCACTGTATCCCACTCTCACTCCCCTCACTGTCTCCCACTCTCACTCCCCTCACTGTCTCCCACTCTCTCACACCTCACTGTCTCCCACTCTCACTCTCCTCACTGTCTCACACTCTCACTCCCCTCACTGTCTCCCACTCTCACTCCCCTCACTGTCTCCCACTCTCACTCCCCTCACTGTCTCCCACTCTCACTCCCCTCACTGTCTCCCACTCTCACTCCCCTCACTGTCTCCCTCTCTCACTCCCCTCACTGTCTCCCACTCTCACTCCCCTCACTGTCTCCCACTCTCACTCCACTCACTGTCTCCCACTCTCACTCCCCTCACTGTCTCCCACTTTAACTCCCCTCACTGACTCCCACTCTCACTCCCCTCACTGTCTCCCACTCTCACTCCCCTCGCTGTCTCCCACTCTCACTGCCCTCACTGTCTCCCACTCTCACTCCCCTCACTGTCTCCCACTCTCACTCCCCTCACTGACTCCCACTATCACTCCGCTCACTTTCACCCACTCTCACCCCTCACTGTCTCCCACTCTCACTCCCCTCACTGTCTCCCACAATCACCCCCTCACTGTCTCCCACTATCACTCCCCTCACTGTCTCCCTCTCTCACTCCCCTCACTGTCTCCCACTCTCACTCCCCTCACTGTCTCCCACTCTCTCACCCCTCACTGTCTCCTCTTTCATTCCCGTTACTGTCTCCCACTCTCACTCACCTCATAATCTCCCACTCTAACTCCCCTCACTGTCTTCCACACTCTCTCCCCTCACTGTCTCCCACTCTCACTCCCCTCACTGTCTCCCACTCTCACTCCCCTCACTGTCTCCCACTCTCACCCCTCACTGTCTCCCACTCTCACTCCCCTCACTGTCTCCCACTCTCTCACCCCTCACTGTCTCCCACACTCACCCCCTCACTGTCTCCCACTATCACTCCCCTCACTGTCTCCCTCTCTCACTCCCCTCACTGTCTCCCACTCTCACTCCCCTCACTGTCTCCCACTCTCACTCCCCTCACTGTCTCCCACTCTCACTCCCCTCACTGTCTCCCACTCTCACTCCCCTCACTGTCTCCCACTCTCACTCCCCTCACTGTCTCCCACTCTCACTCCCCTCACTGTCTCCCACTCTCACTCCCCTCACTGTCTACCACTCTCACTCACCTCACTGTCTCCCACTCTCACACCCCTTGCTATCTCCCACTCTCACTCTCCTCATTGTCTCTTACTCTCACACCCCTCACTGTCTCCCACTCTCACTCCCATTACAGTCTCCTCTTTCATTCCCTTTACTGTCTCCCACTCTCAGTCCCCTCAAAATCTCCCACTCTCACTCCCCTCACTGTCTCCCACACTCACTCCCCTCACTGTCTCCCACTCTCACTCCCCCCACTGTACCCACTCTCACTCCCCTCACTGTCTCCCACTCTCACCCCCTCACTGTCTCCCACTCTCACTCCCCTCACTGTCTCCCACTCTCACTCCCCTCACTGTCTCCAACTCTCACTCCCCTCACTGTCTCCCACTCTCACTCTCCTCACTGTCTCCCACTCTCACTCCCCTCACTGTCTCCCACTCTCACTCCCCTCACTGTTTGCCACTCTCACCCCCCTCACTGTCTCCCACTCTCACACCCCTCACTGTCTCCCACTCTCTCACCCCTCACTGTCTCCCACACTCACTCCCCTCACTGTCGCACACTCTCAAACCACTCACTGTCTCCCACTCTCTCAACTCACTGTCTCACAGTCCCACTCCCCTCACTGTCTCCCACTCTCACTCCCCTCACTGTCTCCCACACTCACTCCCCTCACTGTCTCCCACTCTCACTCCCCTCTGTCTCCCACTCTCACTCCCCTCACTGTCTCCCACTCACACTCCCCTCACTGCCTCCCACTCTCATCCCCTCACTGTCTCTCACTCTCACTCCCCTCACTGTCTCCCACTCTCACTCCCCTCACTGTCTCCCACTCTCACTCCCCTTACTGTCTCCCACTCTCACTCCCCTCACTGTCTCCCACTCTCACTCCCCTCACTGTCTCCCACTCTCACTGCCCTCACTGTCTCCCACTCTCACTCCCCTCACTGTCTCCCACTCTCACTCCCCTCACTGTCTCCCACTCTCACTCCCCACACTGTCTCCCACTCTCACTCCCCTCACTGTCTCCCACTCTCACTCCCCTCACTGTCTCCCACTCTCACACCCCTCGCTATCTCCCACTCTCACTCTCCTCATGGTCTCTTACTCTCACACCCCTCACTGTCTCCCACTCTCACTCCCCTCACTGTCTCCCTCTCTCACTCCCCTCACTGTCTCCCACTCTCACTCCCCTCACTGTCTCCCACTCTCACTCCACTCACTGTCTCCCACTCTCACTCCCCTCACTGTCTCCCACTTTAACTCCCCTCACTGACTCCCACTCTCACTCCCCTCACTGTCTCCCACTCTCACTCCCCTCGCTGTCTCCCACTCTCACTGCCCTCACTGTCTCCCACTCTCACTCCCCTCACTGTCTCCCACTCTCACTCCCCTCACTGACTCCCACTATCACTCCGCTCACTTTCACCCACTCTCACCCCTCACTGTCTCCCACTCTCACTCCCCTCAATGTCTCCCACACTCACCCCCTCACTGTCTCCCACTATCACTCCCCTCACTGTCTCCCTCTCTCACTCCCCTCACTGTCTCCCACTCTCACTCCCCTCACTGTCTCCCACTCTCACTCCCCTCACTGTCTCCCACTCTCACTCCCCTCACTGTCTCCCACTCTCACTCCCCTCACTGTCTCCCACTCTCACTCCCCTCACTGTCTCCCACTCTCACTCCCCTCACTGTCTCCCACTCTCACTCCCCTCACTGTCTACCACTCTCACACCCCTTGCTATCTCCCACTCTCACTCTGCTCATTGTCTCTTACTCTCACACCCCTCACTGTCTCCCACTCTCACTCCCATTACAGTCTCCTCTTTCATTCCCTTTACTGTCTCCCACTCTCAGTCCCCTCAAAATCTCCCACTCTCACTCCCCTCACTGTCTCCCACACTCACTCCCCTCACTGTCTCCCACTCTCACTCCCCTCACTGTCTCCCACTCTCACTCCCCTCACTGTTTGCCACTCTCACCCCCCTCACTGTCTCCCACTCTCACACCCCTCACTGTCTCCCACTCTCTCACCCCTCACTGTCTCCCACACTCACTCCCCTCACTGTCGCACACTCTCAAACCACTCACTGTCTCCCACTCTCTCAACTCACTGTCTCACAGTCCCACTCCCCTCACTGTCTCCCACTCTCACTCCCCTCACTGTCTCCCACACTCACTCCCCTCACTGTCTCCCACTCTCACACCCCTCTGTCTCCCACTCTCACTCCCCTCACTGTCTCCCACTCACACTCCCCTCACTGCCTCCCACTCTCATCCCCTCACTGTCTCTCACTCTCACTCCCCTCACTGTCTCCCACTCTCACTCCCCTCACTGTCTCCCACTCTCACTCCCCTCACTGTCTCCCACTCTCACTCCCCTCACTGTCTCCCACTCTCACTCCCCTCACTGTCTCCCACTCTCACTCCCCTCACTGTCTCCCACTCTCACTCCCCTCACTGTCTCCCACTCTCACTCCCCTCACTGTCTCCCACTCTCACTCCCCTCACTGTCTCCCACTCTCACTCCCCTCACTGTCTCCCACTCTCACTCCCCTCACTGACTCCCACTATCACTCCGCTCACTTTCACCCACTCTCACCCCTCACTGTCTCCCACTCTCACTCCCCTCAATGTCTCCCACACTCACCCCCTCACTGTCTCCCACTATCACTCCCCTCACTGTCTCCCTCTCTCACTCCCCTCACTGTCTCCCACTCTCACTCCCCTCACTGTCTCCCACTCTCACTCCCCTCACTGTCTCCCACTCTCACTCCCCTCACTGTCTCCCACTCTCACTCCCCTCACTGTCTCCCACTCTCACTCCCCTCACTGTCTCCCACTCTCACTCCCCTCACTGTCTCCCACTCTCACTCCCCTCACTGTCTACCACTCTCACTCACCTCACTGTCTCCCACTCTCACACCCCTTGCTATCTCCCACTCTCACTCTGCTCATTGTCTCTTACTCTCACACCCCTCACTGTCTCCCACTCTCACTCCCATTACAGTCTCCTCTTTCATTCCCTTTACTGTCTCCCACTCTCAGTCCCCTCAAAATCTCCCACTCTGACTCCCCTCACTGTCTCCCACACTCACTCCCCTCACTGTCTCCCACTCTCACTCCCCTCACTGTCTCCCACTCTCACTCCCCTCACTGTTTGCCACTCTCACCCCCCTCACTGTCTCCCACTCTCACACCCCTCACTGTCTCCCACTCTCTCACCCCTCACTGTCTCCCACACTCACTCCCCTCACTGTCGCACACTCTCAAACCACTCACTGTCTCCCACTCTCTCAACTCACTGTCTCACAGTCCCACTCCCCTCACTGTCTCCCACTCTCACTCCCCTCACTGTCTCCCACACTCACTCCCCTCACTGTCTCCCACTATCACACCCCTCTGTCTCCCACTCTCACTCCCCTCACTGTCTCCCACTCACACTCCCCTCACTGCCTCCCACTCTCATCCCCTCACTGTCTCTCACTCTCACTCCCCTCACTGTCTCCCACTCTCACTCCCCTCACTGTCTCCCACTCTCACTCCCCTCACTGTCTCCCACTCTCACTCCCCTCACTGTCTCCCACTCTCACTGCCCTCACTGTCTCCCACTCTCACTCCCCTCACTGTCTCCCACTCTCACTCCCCTCACTGTCTCCCACTCTCACTCCCCTCACTGTCTCCCACTCTCACTCCCCTCACCGTCTCCCACTCTCACTCCCCTCACTGTCTCCCACTCTCACACCCCTCGCTATCTCCCACTCTCACTCTCCTCATGGTCTCTTACTCTCACACCCCTCACTGTCTCCCACTCTCACTCCCCTCACTGTCTCCCACTCTCACTCCCCTCACTGTATCCCACTCTCACTCCCGTCACTGTCTCTCACTCTCACTACCCTCACTGTCTCCCACTCTCACCCCCCTCACTGTCTCCCACTCTCACTCCCCTCACTGTATCCCACTCTCACTCCCCTCACTGTCTCCCACTCTCACTCCCCTCACTGTCTCCCACTCTCTCACACCTCACTGTCTCCCACTCTCACTCTCCTCACTGTCTCACACTCTCACTCCCCTCACTGTCTCCCACTCTCACTCCCCTCACTGTCTCCCACTCTCACTCCCCTCACTGTCTCCCACTCTCACTCCCCTCACTGTCTCCCACTCTCACTCCCCTCACTGTCTCCCTCTCTCACTCCCCTCACTGTCTCCCACTCTCACTCCCCTCACTGTCTCCCACTCTCACTCCACTCACTGTCTCCCACTCTCACTCCCCTCACTGTCTCCCACTTTAACTCCCCTCACTGACTCCCACTCTCACTCCCCTCACTGTCTCCCACTCTCACTCCCCTCGCTGTCTCCCACTCTCACTGCCCTCACTGTCTCCCACTCTCACTCCCCTCACTGTCTCCCACTCTCACTCCCCTCACTGACTCCCACTATCACTCCGCTCACTTTCACCCACTCTCACCCCTCACTGTCTCCCACTCTCACTCCCCTCACTGTCTCCCACAATCACCCCCTCACTGTCTCCCACTATCACTCCCCTCACTGTCTCCCTCTCTCACTCCCCTCACTGTCTCCCACTCTCACTCCCCTCACTGTCTCCCACTCTCTCACCCCTCACTGTCTCCTCTTTCATTCCCGTTACTGTCTCCCACTCTCACTCACCTCATAATCTCCCACTCTAACTCCCCTCACTGTCTTCCACACTCTCTCCCCTCACTGTCTCCCACTCTCACTCCCCTCACTGTCTCCCACTCTCACTCCCCTCACTGTCTCCCACTCTCACCCCTCACTGTCTCCCACTCTCACTCCCCTCACTGTCTCCCACTCTCACTCCCCTCACTGTCTCCCAGTCTCATACCCTCACTGTCTCCCACACTCACTCCCCTCACTGTCTCGCACCCTCACTCTCCTCACTGTCTCCCACTCTCACTCCCCTCACTGTCTCCCACTCTCACTCCCTTCACTGTCTCCCACTCTCACTCCCCTCACTGTCTCCCACTCTCACTCCCCTCACTGTCTCCCACTCTCACTCCCCTCATTGTCTCCCACTCTCACTCCCTTCACTGTCTCCCACTCTCACTCCCCTCACTGTCTCCCACTCTCACTCCCCTCACTGTCTCCCACTCTCACTCACCTCACTGTCTCCCACTCTCACTCCCCTCGCTGTCTCCCACTCTCACTCCCCTCACTGTCTCCCACTCTCACTCTCCTCACTGTCTCCCACTCTCACTCCCCTCACTGTCACCCACTCTCACTCCCTTCACTGTCTCCCACTCTCACTCCCCTCACTGTCTCCCACTCTCACTCCCCTCACTGTCTCCCACTCTCACTCCCCTCACTGTCTCCCACTCTCACTCCCCTCACTGTCTCTCACTCTCACTAACCTCACTGTCTCCCACTCTCTCCCCCCTCACTGTCTCCCACTCTCACTCCCCTCACTGTCTCCCACTCTCACTCCCCTCACTGTCTCCCACTCTCACTCCCCTCACTGTCTCCCACTCTCTCACCCCTCACTGTCTCCCGCTCTCACTCTCCTCACTGTCTCACACTCTCACTCCCCTCACTGTCTCCCACTCTCACTTCCCTCACTGTCTCCCACTCTCACTCCCCTCACAGTCTCCCACTCTCACTCCCCTCACTGTCTCCCACTCTCACTCCCCTCACTGTCTCCCTATCTCACTCCCCTCACTGTCTCCCACTCTCACTCCCTTCACTGACTCCCAGTCTCACTCCCCTCACAGTCTCCCACTCTCACTCCCCTCACTGTCTCCCACTCTCACTGCCCTCACTGTCTCCCACTCTCACTCCTCTCACTGTCTCCCACTCTCACTCCCCTCACTGTCTCCCACTCTCACTCCCCTCACTGACTCCCACTCTCACTCCACTCACTTTCACCCATTCTCACCCCTTACTGTCTCCCACTCTCACTCCCCTCACTGTCTCCCACACTCACCCCCCTCACTGTCTCCCACTATCACTCCCCTCACTGTCTCCCTCTCTCACTCCCCTCACTGTCTCCCACTCTCACTCCCCTCACTGTCTCCCACTCTCACTCTCCTCACTGTCTCCCACTCTCACTCCCCGCACTGTCTCCCACTCTCACTCCCTTCACTGTCTCCCACTCTCACTCCCCTCACTGTCTCCCACTCTCACTCCCCTCACTGTCTCCCAAACTCACTCCCCTCACTGTCTCTTACTCTCACTCCCTTCACTGTCTCCCACTCTCACTCCCCTCACTGTCTCCCACTCTCACTCCCCTCACTGTCTCCCACTCTCACTCCCCTCAATGTCTCCCAGTCTCACCCCCCTCACTGTCTCCCACTCTCACTCCCCTCACTTTCTCACAACTCTCACTCCGCTCACTGTCTCCCACTCTCACTCCCCTCACTGTCTCCCAGTCTCACTCCCCTCACTGTCTCCACTCTCACTCCCCTCACTTTCTCCCAACTCTCACTCCGCTCACTGTCTCCCACTCTCACTCCCCTCACTGTCTCCCACTCTCATTCCTCTCACTGTCTCCCACTCTCACTCCCCTCACTGTCTCCCACTCTCACTCCCCTCACTGTCTCCCACTCTCACTCCGCTCACTGTCTCCCACTCTCACTCCCCTCACTGTCTCCCACTCTCACTCCCCTCACTGTCTCCCACTCACACTCCCTTCACTGTCTCCCACTCTCACTCCCCTCACTGTCTCCCACTCTCTCACACCTCACTGCCTCCCACTCTCTCACCCCTCACTGTCTCCCACTCTCACTCCCCTCACTGTCTCCCACTCTCACTCCCCTCACTGTCTCCCACTCTCACTCCCCTCACTGTCTACCACTCTCACTCACCTCACTGTCTCCCACTCTCACACCCCTTGCTATCTCCCACTCTCACTCTCCTCATTGTCTCTTACTCTCACACCCCTCACTGTCTCCCACTCTCACTCCCATTACAGTCTCCTCTTTCATTCCCTTTACTGTCTCCCACTCTCAGTCCCCTCAAAATCTCCCACTCTCACTCCCCTCACTGTCTCCCACACTCACTCCCCTCACTGTCTCCCACTCTCACTCCCCCCACTGTACCCACTCTCACTCCCCTCACTGTCTCCCACTCTCACCCCCTCACTGTCTCCCACTCTCACTCCCCTCACTGTCTCCCACTCTCACTCCCCTCACTGTCTCCAACTCTCACTCCCCTCACTGTCTCCCACTCTCACTCTCCTCACTGTCTCCCACTCTCACTCCCCTCACTGTCTCCCACTCTCACTCCCCTCACTGTTTGCCACTCTCACCCCCCTCACTGTCTCCCACTCTCACACCCCTCACTGTCTCCCACTCTCTCACCCCTCACTGTCTCCCACACTCACTCCCCTCACTGTCGCACACTCTCAAACCACTCACTGTCTCCCACTCTCTCAACTCACTGTCTCACAGTCCCACTCCCCTCACTGTCTCCCACTCTCACTCCCCTCACTGTCTCCCACACTCACTCCCCTCACTGTCTCCCACTCTCACTCCCCTCTGTCTCCCACTCTCACTCCCCTCACTGTCTCCCACTCACACTCCCCTCACTGCCTCCCACTCTCATCCCCTCACTGTCTCTCACTCTCACTCCCCTCACTGTCTCCCACTCTCACTCCCCTCACTGTCTCCCACTCTCACTCCCCTTACTGTCTCCCACTCTCACTCCCCTCACTGTCTCCCACTCTCACTCCCCTCACTGTCTCCCACTCTCACTGCCCTCACTGTCTCCCACTCTCACTCCCCTCACTGTCTCCCACTCTCACTCCCCTCACTGTCTCCCACTCTCACTCCCCTCACTGTCTCCCACTCTCACTCCCCTCACTGTCTCCCACTCTCACTCCCCTCACTGTCTCCCACTCTCACACCCCTCGCTATCTCCCACTCTCACTCTCCTCATGGTCTCTTACTATCACACCCCTCACTGTCTCCCACTCTCACTCCCCTCACTGTCTCCCTCTCTCACTCCCCTCACTGTCTCCCACTCTCACTCCCCTCACTGTCTCCCACTCTCACTCCACTCACTGTCTCCCACTCTCACTCCCCTCACTGTCTCCCACTTTAACTCCCCTCACTGACTCCCACTCTCACTCCCCTCACTGTCTCCCACTCTCACTCCCCTCGCTGTCTCCCACTCTCACTGCCCTCACTGTCTCCCACTCTCACTCCCCTCACTGTCTCCCACTCTCACTCCCCTCACTGACTCCCACTATCACTCCGCTCACTTTCACCCACTCTCACCCCTCACTGTCTCCCACTCTCACTCCCCTCAATGTCTCCCACACTCACCCCCTCACTGTCTCCCACTATCACTCCCCTCACTGTCTCCCTCTCTCACTCCCCTCACTGTCTCCCACTCTCACTCCCCTCACTGTCTCCCACTCTCACTCCCCTCACTGTCTCCCACTCTCACTCCCCTCACTGTCTCCCACTCTCACTCCCCTCACTGTCTCCCACTCTCACTCCACTCACTGTCTCCCACTCTCACTCCCCTCACTGTCTCCCACTCTCACTCCCCTCACTGTCTACCACTCTCACTCACCTCACTGTCTCCCACTCTCACACCCCTTGCTATCTCCCACTCTCACTCTGCTCATTGTCTCTTACTCTCACACCCCTCACTGTCTCCCACTCTCACTCCCATTACAGTCTCCTCTTTCATTCCCTTTACTGTCTCCCACTCTCAGTCCCCTCAAAATCTCCCACTCTCACTCCCCTCACTGTCTCCCACACTCACTCCCCTCACTGTCTCCCACTCTCACTCCCCCCACTGTACCCACTCTCACTCCCCTCACTGTCTCCCACTCTCACCCCCTCACTGTCTCCCACTCTCACTCCCCTCACTGTCTCCCACTCTCACTCCCCTCACTGTCTCCAACTCTCACTCCCCTCACTGTCTCCCACTCTCACTCTCCTCACTGTCTCCCACTCTCACTCCCCTCACTGTCTCCCACTCTCACTCCCCTCACTGTTTGCCACTCTCACCCCCCTCACTGTCTCCCACTCTCACACCCCTCACTGTCTCCCACTCTCTCACCCCTCACTGTCTCCCACACTCACTCCCCTCACTGTCGCACACTCTCAAACCACTCACTGTCTCCCACTCTCTCAACTCACTGTCTCACAGTCCCACTCCCCTCACTGTCTCCCACTCTCACTCCCCTCACTGTCTCCCACACTCACTCCCCTCACTGTCTCCCACTCTCACACCCCTCTGTCTCCCACTCTCACTCCCCTCATTGTCTCCCACTCACACTCCCCTCACTGCCTCCCACTCTCATCCCCTCACTGTCTCTCACTCTCACTCCCCTCACTGTCTCCCACTCTCACTCCCCTCACTGTCTCCCACTCTCACTCCCCTCACTGTCTCCCACTCTCACTCCCCTCACTGTCTCCCACTCTCACTGCCCTCACTGTCTCCCACTCTCACTCCCCTCACTGTCTCCCACTCTCACTCCCCTCACTGTCTCCCACTCTCACTCCCCTCACTGTCTCCCACTCTCACTCCCCTCACCGTCTCCCACTCTCACTCCCCTCACTGTCTCCCACTCTCACACCCCTCGCTATTTCCCACTCTCACTCTCCTCATGGTCTCTTACTCTCACACCCCTCACTGTCTCCCACTCTCACTCCCCTCACTGTCTCCCACTCTCACTCCCCTCACTGTATCCCACTCTCACTCCCGTCACTGTCTCTCACTCTCACTACCCTCACTGTCTCCCACTCTCACCCCCCTCACTGTCTCCCACTCTCACTCCCCTCACTGTATCCCACTCTCACTCCCCTCACTGTATCCCACTCTCACTCCCCTCACTGTCTCCCACTCTCTCACACCTCACTGTCTCCCACTCTCACTCTCCTCACTGTCTCACACTCTCACTCCCCTCACTGTCTCCCACTCTCACTCCCCTCACTGTCTCCCACTCTCACTCCCCTCACTGTCTCCCACTCTCACTCCCCTCACTGTCTCCCACTCTTACTCCCCTCACTGTCTCCCTCTCTCACTCCCCTCACTGTCTCCCACTCTCACTCCCGTCACTGTCTCCCACTCTCACTCCACTCACTGTCTCCCACTCTCACTCCCCTCACTGTCTCCCACTTTAACTCCCCTCACTGACTCCCACTCTCACTCCCCTCACTGTCTCCCACTCTCACTCCCCTCGCTGTCTCCCACTCTCACTGCCCTCACTGTCTCCCACTCTCACTCCCCTCACTGTCTCCCACTCTCACTCCCCTCACTGACTCCCACTATCACTCCGCTCACTTTCACCCACTCTCACCCCTCACTGTCTCCCACTCTCACTCCCCTCACTGTCTCCCACAATCACCCCCTCACTGTCTCCCACTATCACTCCCCTCACTGTCTCCCTCTCTCACTCCCCTCACTGTCTCCCACTCTCACTCCCCTCACTGTCTCCCACTCTCTCACCCCTCACTGTCTCCTCTTTCATTCCCGTTACTGTCTCCCACTCTCACTCACCTCATAATCTCCCACTCTAACTCCCCTCACTGTCTTCCACACTCTCTCCCCTCACTGTCTCCCACTCTCACTCCCCTCACTGTCTCCCACTCTCACTCCCCTCACTGTCTCCCACTCTCACCCCTCACTGTCTCCCACTCTCACTCCCCTCACTGTCTCCCACTCTCACTCCCCTCACTGTCTCCCAGTCTCATACCCTCACTGTCTCCCACACTCACTCCCCTCACTGTCTCGCACACTCACTCTCCTCACTGTCTCCCACTCTCACTCCCCTCACTGTCTCCCACTCTCACTCCCTTCACTGTCTCCCACTCTCACTCCCCTCACTGTCTCCCACTCTCACTCCCCTCACTGTCTCCCACTCTCACTCCCCTCATTGTCTCCCACTCTCACTCCCTTCACTGTCTCCCACTCTCACTCCCCTCACTGTCTCCCACTCTCACTCCCCTCACTGTCTCCCACTCTCACTCACCTCACTGTCTCCCACTCTCACTCCCCTCGCTGTCTCCCACTCTCACTCCCCTCACTGTCTCCCACTCTCACTCTCCTCACTGTCTCCCACTCTCACTCCCCTAACTGTCACCCACTCTCACTCCCTTCACTGTCTCCCACTCTCACTCCCCTCACTGTCTCCCACTCTCACTCCCCTCACTGTCTCCCACTCTCACTCCCCTCACTGTCTCCCACTCTCACTCCCCTCACTGTCTCTCACTCTCACTAACCTCACTGTCTCCCACTCTCTCCCCCCTCACTGTCTCCCACTCTCACTCCCCTCACTGTCTCCCACTCTCACTCCCCTCACTGTCTCCCACTCTCACTCCCCTCACTGTCTCCCACTCTCTCACCCCTCACTGTCTCCCGCTCTCACTCTCCTCACTGTCTCACACTCTCACTCCCCTCACTGTCTCCCACTCTCACTTCCCTCACTGTCTCCCACTCTCACTCCCCTCACAGTCTCCCACTCTCACTCCCCTCACTGTCTCCCTCTCTCACTCCCCTCACTGTCTCCCTATCTCACTCCCCTCACTGTCTCCCACTCTCACTCCCTTCACTGACTCCCAGTCTCACTCCCCTCACAGTCTCCCACTCTCACTCCCCTCACTGTCTCCCACTCTCACTGCCCTCACTGTCTCCCACTCTCACTCCTCTCACTGTCTCCCACTCTCACTCCCCTCACTGTCTCCCACTCTCACTCCCCTCACTGACTCCCACTCTCACTCCACTCACTTTCACCCATTCTCACCGCTTACTGTCTCCCACTCTCACTCCCCTCACTGTCTCCCACACTCACCCCCCTCACTGTCTCCCACTATCACTCCCCTCACTGTCTCCCTCTCTCACTCCCCTCACTGTCTCCCACTCTCACTCCCCTCACTGTCTCCCACTCTCACTCTCCTCACTGTCTCCCACTCTCACTCCCCGCACTGTCTCCCACTCTCACTCCCTTCACTGTCTCCCACTCTCACTCCCCTCACTGTCTCCCACTCTCACTCCCCTCACTGTCTCCCACTCTCACTCCCCTCACTGTCTCTTACTCTCACTCCCTTCACTGTCTCCCACTCTCACTCCCCTCACTGTCTCCCACTCTCACTCCCCTCACTGTCTCCCACTCTCACTCCCCTCAATGTCTCCCAGTCTCACTCCCCTCACTGTCTCCCACTCTCACTCCCCTCACTTTCTCACAACTCTCACTCCGCTCACTGTCTCCCACTCTCACTCCCCTCACTGTCTCCCAGTCTCACTCCCCTCACTGTCTCCACTCTCACTCCCCTCACTTTCTCCCAACTCTCACTCCGCTCACTGTCTCCCACTCTCACTCCCCTCACTGTCTCCCACTCTCACTCCTCTCACTGTCTCCCACTCTCACTCCCCTCACTGTCTCCCACTCTCACTCCCCTCACTGTCTCCCACTCTCACTCCGCTCACTGTCTCCCACTCTCACTCCCCTCACTGTCTCCCACTCTCACTCCCCTCACTGTCTCCCACTCACACTCCCTTCACTGTCTCCCACTCTCACTCCCCTCACTGTCTCCCACTCTCTCACCCCTCACTGCCTCCCACTCTCTCACCCCTCACTGTCTCCCACTCTCACTCCCCTCACTGTCTCCCACTCTCACTCCCCTCACTGTCTCCCACTCTCACTCCCCTCACTGTCTACCACTCTCACTCACCTCACTGTCTCCCACTCTCACACCCCTTGCTATCTCCCACTCTCACTCTCCTCATTGTCTCTTACTCTCACACCCCTCACTGTCTCCCACTCTCACTCCCATTACAGTCTCCTCTTTCATTCCCTTTACTGTCTCCCACTCTCAGTCCCCTCAAAATCTCCCACTCTCACTCCCCTCACTGTCTCCCACACTCTCTCCCCTCACTGTCTCCCACTCTCACTCCCCCCACTGTACCCACTCTCACTCCCCTCACTGTCTCCCACTCTCACCCCCTCACTGTCTCCCACTCTCACTCCCCTCACTGTCTCCCACTCTCACTCCCCTCACTGTCTCCAACTCTCACTCCCTTCACTGTCTCCCACTCTCACTCCCCTCACTGTCTCCCACTCTCACTCCCCTCACTGTCTCCCACTCTCACTCCCCTCACTCTCTCCCACTCTCACTCCCCTCACTGTCTCCCACTCTCACTCCCCTCACTGTCTACCACTCTCACTCACCTCACTGTCTCCCACTCTCACACCCCTTGCTATCTCCCACTCTCACTCTCCTCATTGTCTCTTACTCTCACACCCCTCACTGTCTCCCACTCTCACTCCCATTACAGTCTCCTCTTTCATTCCCTTTACTGTCTCCCACTCTCAGTCCCCTCAAAATCTCCCACTCTCACTCCCCTCACTGTCTCCCACACTCTCTCCCCTCACTGTCTCCCACTCTCACTCCCCCCACTGTACCCACTCTCACTCCCCTCACTGTCTCCCACTCTCACCCCCTCACTGTCTCCCACTCTCACTCCCCTCACTGTCTCCCACTCTCACTCCCCTCACTGTCTCCAACTCTCACTCCCCTCACTGTCTCCCACTCTCACTCTCCTCACTGTCTCCCACTCTCACTCCCCTCACTGTCTCCCACTCTCACTCCCCTCACTGTTTGCCACTCTCACCCCCCTCACTGTCTCCCACTCTCACACCCCTCACTGTCTCCCACTCTCTCACCCCTCACTGTCTCCCACACTCACTCCCCTCACTGTCGCACACTCTCAAACCACTCACTGTCTCCCACTCTCTCAACTCACTGTCTCACAGTCCCACTCCCCTCACTGTCTCCCACTCTCACTCCCCTCACTGTCTCCCACACTCACTCCCCTCACTGTCTCCCACTCTCACTCCCCTCTGTCTCCCACTCTCACTCCCCTCACTGTCTCCCACTCACACTCCCCTCACTGTCTCCCACTCTCATCCCCTCACTGTCTCTCACTCTCACTCCCCTCACTGTCTCCCACTCTCACTCCCCTCACTGTCTCCCACTCTCACTCCCCTCACTGTCTCCCACTCTCACTCCCCTCACTGTCTCCCACTCTCACTGCCCTCACTGTCTCCCACTCTCACTCCCCTCACTGTCTCCCACTCTCACTCCCCTCACTGTCTCCCACTCTCCCTCCCCTCACTGTCTCCCACTCTCACTCCCCTCACTGTCTCCCACTCTCACTCCCCTCACTGTCTCCCACTCTCACTCCCCTCACTGTCTCCCACTCTCACACCCCTCGCTATCTCCCACTCTCACTCTCCTCATGGTCTCTTACTCTCACACCCCTCACTGTCTCCCACTCTCACTCCCCTCACTGTCTCCCACTCTCACTCCCCTCACTGTATCCCACTCTCACTCCCGTCACTGTCTCTCACTCTCACTACCCTCACTGTCTCCCACTCTCACCCCCCTCACTGTCTCCCACTCTCACTCCCCTCACTGTATCCCACTCTCACTCCCCTCACTGTCTCCCACTCTCACTCCCCTCACTGTCTCCCACTCTCTCACACCTCACTGTCTCCCACTCTCACTCTCCTCACTGTCTCACACTCTCACTCCCCTCACTGTCTCCCACTCTCACTCCCCTCACTGTCTCCCACTCTCACTCCCCTCACTGTCTCCCACTCTCACTCCCCTCACTGTCTCCCACTCTCACTCCCCTCACTGTCTCCCTCTCTCACTCCCCTCACTGTCTCCCACTCTCACTCCCCTCACTGTCTCCCACTCTCACTCCACTCACTGTCTCCCACTCTCACTCCCCTCACTGTCTCCCACTTTAACTCCCCTCACTGACTCCCACTCTCACTCCCCTCACTGTCTCCCACTCTCACTCCCCTCGCTGTCTCCCACTCTCACTGCCCTCACTGTCTCCCACTCTCACTCCCCTCACTGTCTCCCACTCTCACTCCCCTCACTGACTCCCACTATCACTCCGCTCACTTTCACCCACTCTCACCCCTCACTGTCTCCCACTCTCACTCCTCTCACTGTCTCCCACACTCACCCCCTCACTGTCTCCCACTATCACTCCCCTCACTGTCTCCCTCTCTCACTCCCCTCACTGTCTCCCACTCTCACTCCCCTCACTGTCTCCCACTCTCTCACCCCTCACTGTCTCCTCTTTCATTCCCGTTACTGTCTCCCACTCTCACTCACCTCATAATCTCCCACTCTAACTCCCCTCACTGTCTTCCACACTCTCTCCCCTCACTGTCTCCCACTCTCACTCCCCTCACTGTCTCCCACTCTCACTCCCCTCACTGTCTCCCACTCTCACCGCTCACTGTCTCCCACTCTCACTCCCCTCACTGTCTCCCACTCTCACTCCCCTCACTGTCTCCCAGTCTCATACCCTCACTGTCTCCCACACTCACTCCCCTCACTGTCTCGCACCCTCACTCTCCTCACTGTCTCCCACTCTCACTCCCCTCACTGTCTCCCACTCTCACTCCCTTCACTGTCTCCCACTCTCACTCCCCTCACTGTCTCCCACTCTCACTCCCCTCACTGTCTCCCACTCTCACTCCCCTCATTGTCTCCCACTCTCACTCCCTTCACTGTCTCCCACTCTCACTTTCCTCACTGTCTCCCACTCTCACTCCCCTCACTGTCTCCCACTCTCACTCACCTCACTGTCTCCCACTCTCACTCCCCTCGCTGTCTCCCACTCTCACTCCCCTCACTGTCTCCCACTCTCACTCTCCTCACTGTCTCCCACTCTCACTCCCCTCACTGTCACCCACTCTCACTCCCTTCACTGTCTCCCACTCTCACTCCCCTCACTGTCTCCCACTCTCACTCCCCTCACTGTCTCCCACTCTCACTCCCCTCACTGTCTCCCACTCTCACTCCCCTCACTGTCTCTCACTCTCACTAACCTCACTGTCTCCCACTCTCTCCCCCCTCACTGTCTCCCACTCTCACTCCCCTCACTGTCTCCCACTCTCACTCCCCTCACTGTCTCCCACTCTCACTCCCCTCACTGTCTCCCACTCTCTCACCCCTCACTGTCTCCCGCTCTCACTCTCCTCACTGTCTCACACTCTCACTCCCCTCACTGTCTCCCACTCTCACTTCCCTCACTGGCTCCCACTCTCACTCCCCTCACTGTCTCCCACTCTCACTCCCCTCACTGTCTCCCACTCTCACTCCCCTCACTGTCTCCCTATCTCACTCCCCTCACTGTCTCCCACTCTCACTCCCTTCACTGACTCCCAGTCTCACTCCCCTCACAGTCTCCCACTCTCACTCCCCTCACTGTCTCCCACTCTCACTGCCCTCACTGTCTCCCACTCTCACTCCTCTCACTGTCTCCCACTCGCACTCCCCTCACTGTCTCCCACTCTCACTCCCCTCACTGACTCCCACTCTCACTCCACTCACTTTCACCCATTCTCACCCCTTACTGAATCCCACTCTCACTCCCCTCACTGTCTCCCACACTCACCCCCCTCACTGTCTCCCACTATCACTCCCCTCACTGTCTCCCTCTCTCACTCCCCTCACTGTCTCCCACTCTCACTCCCCTCACTGTCTCCCACTCTCACTCTCCTCACTGTCTCCCACTCTCACTCCCCGCACTGTCTCCCACTCTCACTCCCTTCACTGCCTCCCACTCTCACTCCCCTCACTGTCTCCCACTCTCACTCCCCTCACTGTCTCCCACTCTCACTCCCCTCACTGTCTCTTACTCTCACTCCCTTCACTGTCTCCCACTCTCACTCCCCTCACTGTCTCCCACTCTCACTCCCCTCACTGTCTCCCACTCTCACTCCCCTCAATGTCTCCCAGTCTCACTCCCCTCACTGTCTCCCACTCTCACTCCCCTCACTTTCTCACAACTCTCACTCCGCTCACTGTCTCCCACTCTCACTCCCCTCACTGTCTCCCAGTCTCACTCCCCTCACTGTCTCCACTCTCACTCCCCTCACTTTCTCCCAACTCTCACTCCGCTCACTGTCTCCCACTCTCACTCCCCTCACTGTCTCCCACTCTCACTCCTCTCACTGTCTCCCACTCTCACTCCCCTCACTGTCTCCCACTCTCACACCCCTCACTGTCTCCCACTCTCTCACCCCTCACTGTCTCCCACTCTCACTGCCCTCACTGTCTCCCACTCTCACTCCTCTCACTGTCTCCCACTCTCACTCCCCTCACTGTCTCCCACTCTCACTCCCCTCACTGACTCCCACTCTCACTCCACTCACTTTCACCCATTCTCACCCCTTACTGAATCCCACTCTCACTCCCCTCACTGTCTCCCACACTCACCCCCCTCACTGTCTCCCACTATCACTCCCCTCACTGTCTCCCTCTCTCACTCCCCTCACTGTCTCCCACTCTCACTCCCCTCACTGTCTCCCACTCTCACTCTCCTCACTGTCTCCCACTCTCACTCCCCGCACTGTCTCCCACTATCACTCCCTTCACTGTCTCCCACTCTCACTCCCCTCACTGTCTCCCACTCTCACTCCCCTCACTGTCTCCCACTCTCACTCCCCTCACTGTCTCTTACTCTCACTCCCTTCACTGTCTCCCACTCTCACTCCCCTCACTGTCTCCCACTCTCACTCCCCTCACTGTCTCCCACTCTCACTCCCCTCAATGTCTCCCAGTCTCACTCCCCTCACTGTCTCCCACTCTCACTCCCCTCACTTTCTCACAACTCTCACTCCGCTCACTGTCTCCCACTCTCACTCCCCTCACTGTCTCCCAGTCTCACTCCCCTCACTGTCTCCACTCTCACTCCCCTCACTTTCTCCCAACTCTCACTCCGCTCACTGTCTCCCACTCTCACTCCCCTCACTGTCTCCCACTCTCACTCCTCTCACTGTCTCCCACTCTCACTCCCCTCACTGTCTCCCACTCTCACTCCCCTCACTGTCTCCCACTCTCTCACCCCTCACTGTCTCCCACACTCACTCCCCTCACTGTCGCACACTCTCAAACCACTCACTGTCTCCCACTCTCTCAACTCACTGTCTCACAGTCCCACTCCCCTCACTGTCTCCCACTCTCACTCCCCTCACTGTCTCCCACACTCACTCCCCTCACTGTCTCCCACTCTCACACCCCTCTGTCTCCCACTCTCACTCCCCTCACTGTCTCCCACTCACACTCCCCTCACTGCCTCCCACTCTCATCCCCTCACTGTCTCTCACTCTCACTCCCCTCACTGTCTCCCACTCTCACTCCCCTCACTGTCTCCCACTCTCACTCCCCTCACTGTCTCCCACTCTCACTCCCCTCACTGTCTCCCACTCTCACTGCCCTCACTGTCTCCCACTCTCACTCCCCTCACTGTCTCCCACTCTCACTCCCCTCACTGTCTCCCACTCTCACTCCCCTCACTGTCTCCCACTCTCACTCCCCTCACCGTCTCCCACTCTCACTCCCCTCACTGTCTCCCACTCTCACACCCCTCGCTATCTCCCACTCTCACTCTCCTCATGGTCTCTTACTCTCACACCCCTCACTGTCTCCCACTCTCACTCCCCTCACTGTCTCCCACTCTCACTCCCCTCACTGTATCCCACTCTCACTCCCGTCACTGTCTCTCACTCTCACTACCCTCACTGTCTCCCACTCTCACCCCCCTCACTGTCTCCCACTCTCACTCCCCTCACTGTATCCCACTCTCACTCCCCTCACTGTCTCCCACTCTCACTCCCCTCACTGTCTCCCACTCTCTCACACCTCACTGTCTCCCACTCTCACTCTCCTCACTGTCTCACACTCTCACTCCCCTCACTGTCTCCCACTCTCACTCCCCTCACTGTCTCCCACTCTCACTCCCCTCACTGTCTCCCACTCTCACTCCCCTCACTGTCTCCCACTCTCACTCCCCTCACTGTCTCCCTCTCTCACTCCCCTCACTGTCTCCCACTCTCACTCCCCTCACTGTCTCCCACTCTCACTCCACTCACTGTCTCCCACTCTCACTCCCCTCACTGTCTCCCACTTTAACTCCCCTCACTGACTCCCACTCTCACTCCCCTCACTGTCTCCCACTCTCACTCCCCTCGCTGTCTCCCACTCTCACTGCCCTCACTGTCTCCCACTCTCACTCCCCTCACTGTCTCCCACTCTCACTCCCCTCACTGACTCCCACTATCACTCCGCTCACTTTCACCCACTCTCACCCCTCACTGTCTCCCACTCTCACTCCCCTCACTGTCTCCCACAATCACCCCCTCACTGTCTCCCACTATCACTCCCCTCACTGTCTCCCTCTCTCACTCCCCTCACTGTCTCCCACTCTCACTCCCCTCACTGTCTCCCACTCTCTCACCCCTCACTGTCTCCTCTTTCATTCCCGTTACTGTCTCCCACTCTCACTCACCTCATAATCTCCCACTCTAACTCCCCTCACTGTCTTCCACACTCTCTCCCCTCACTGTCTCCCACTCTCACTCCCCTCACTGTCTCCCACTCTCACTCCCCTCACTGTCTCCCACTCTCACCCCTCACTGTCTCCCACTCTCACTCCCCTCACTGTCTCCCACTCTCACTCCCCTCACTGTCTCCCAGTCTCATACCCTCACTGTCTCCCACACTCACTCCCCTCACTGTCTCGCACCCTCACTCTCCTCACTGTCTCCCACTCTCACTCCCCTCACTGTCTCCCACTCTCACTCCCTTCACTGTCTCCCACTCTCACTCCCCTCACTGTCTCCCACTCTCACTCCCCTCACTGTCTCCCACTCTCACTCCCCTCATTGTCTCCCACTCTCACTCCCTTCACTGTCTCCCACTCTCACTTTCCTCACTGTCTCCCACTCTCACTCCCCTCACTGTCTCCCACTCTCACTCACCTCACTGTCTCCCACTCTCGCTCCCCTCGCTGTCTCCCACTCTCACTCCCCTCACTGTCTCCCACTCTCACTCTCCTCACTGTCTCCCACTCTCACTCCCCTCACTGTCACCCACTCTCACTCCCTTCACTGTCTCCCACTCTCACTCCCCTCACTGTCTCCCACTCTCACTCCCCTCACTGTCTCCCACTCTCACTCCCCTCACTGTCTCCCACTCTCACTCCCCTCACTGTCTCTCACTCTCACTAACCTCACTGTCTCCCACTCTCTCCCCCCTCACTGTCTCCCACTCTCAATCCCCTCACTGTCTCCCACTCTCACTCCCCTCACTGTCTCCCACTCTCACTCCCCTCACTGTCTCCCACTCTCTCACCCCTCACTGTCTCCCGCTCTCACTCTCCTCACTGTCTCACACTCTCACTCCCCTCACTGTCTCCCACTCTCACTTCCCTCACTGTCTCCCACTCTCACTCCCCTCACTGTCTCCCACTCTCACTCCCCTCACTGTCTCCCACTCTCACTCCCCTCACTGTCTCCCTATCTCACTCCCCTCACTGTCTCCCACTCTCACTCCCTTCACTGACTCCCAGTCTCACTCCCCTCACAGTCTCCCACTCTCACTCCCCTCACTGTCTCCCACTCTCACTGCCCTCACTGTCTCCCACTCTCACTCCCCTCACTGACTCCCACTCTCACTCCACTCACTTTCACCCATTCTCACCCCTTACTGAATCCCACTCTCACTCCCCTCACTGTCTCCCACACTCACCCCCTCACTGTCTCCCACTATCACTCCCCTCACTGTCTCCCTCTCTCACTCCCCTCACTGTCTCCCACTCTCACTCCCCTCACTGTCTCCCACTCTCACTCTCCTCACTGTCTCCCACTCTCACTCCCCGCACTGTCTCCCACTCTCACTCCCTTCACTGTCTCCCACTCTCACTCCCCTCACTGTCTCCCACTCTCACTCCCCTCACTGTCTCCCACTCTCACTCCCCTCACTGTCTCTTACTCTCACTCCCTTCACTGTCTCCCACTCTCACTCCCCTCACTGTCTCCCACTCTCACTCCCCTCACTGTCTCCCACTCTCACTCCCCTCAATGTCTCCCAGTCTCACTCCCCTCACTGTCTCCCACTCTCACTCCCCTCACTTTCTCACAACTCTCACTCCGCTCACTGTCTCCCACTCTCACTCCCCTCACTGTCTCCCAGTCTCACTCCCCTCACTGTCTCCACTCTCACTCCCCTCACTTTCTCCCAACTCTCACTCCGCTCACTGTCTCCCACTCTCACTCCCCTCACTGTCTCCCACTCTCACTCCTCTCACTGTCTCCCACTCTCACTCCCCTCACTGTCTCCCACTCTCACTCCCCTCACTGTCTCCCACTCTCACTCCGCTCACTGTCTCCCACTCTCACTCCCCTCACTGTCTCCCACTCTCACTCCCCTCACTGTCTCCCACTCAAACTCCCTTCACTGTCTCCCACTCTCACTCCCCTCACTGTCTCCCACTCTCTCACCCCTCACTGCCTCCCACTCTCTCACCCCTCACTGTCTCCCACACTCACTCACCTCACTGTCTCACACTCTCAAACCCCTCACTGTCTCCCACTCTCTCACCTCACTGTCTCCCAGTTTCACTCCCCTCACTGTCTCCCACTCTCACTCCCCTCACTGTCTCCCACTCTCACTCTCCTCAATGTCTCCCACTCTCACTCCCCTCACTGTCTCCCACTCTCACTCCCTTCACTGTCTCCCACTCTCACTCCCCTCACTGTCTCCCACTCTCACTCCCCTCAATGTCTCCCACTCTCACTCCCCTCACTGTCTCCCACTCTCTCACCCCTCACTGTCTCCCACTCTCACTCTCCTCACTGTCTCACACTCTCACTCCCCTCACTGTCTCCCACTCTCACTCCCCTCACTGTCTCCCACTCTCACTCCCCTCACTGTCTCCCACTCTCACTCCCCTCACTGTCTCCCACTCTCACTCCCCTCACTGTCACCCTCTCTCACTCCCCTCACTGTCTCCCACTCTCACTCCCCTCACTGTCTCCCACTCTCAATCCCCTCACTGACTCCCACTCTCACTCCCCTCACTATCTCCCACTCTCACTCCCCTCACTGTCTCCCACTCTCACTGCCCTCACTGTCTCCCACTCTCACTCCTCTCACTGTCTCCCACTCTCAGTCCCCTCACTGTCTCCCACTCTCACTCCCCTCACTGACTCCCACTCTCACTCCACTCACTTCGACCAACCTCACCCCTCACTGTCTCCCACTCTCACTCCCCTCAATGTCTCCCACACTCACCCCCTCACTGTCTCCCACTATCACTCCCCTCACTGTCTCCCTCTCTCACTCCCCTCACTGTCTCCCACTCTCACTCCCCTCACTGTCTCCCACTCTCACTCCCCTCACTGTCTCCCACTCTCACTCCCCTCACTGTCTCCCACTCTCACTCCCCTCACTGTCTCCCACTCTCACTCCCCTCACTGTCTCCCACTCTCACTCCCCTCACTGTCTCCCACTCTCACTCCCCTCACTGTCTACCACTCTCACTCACCTCACTGTCTCCCACTCTCACACCCCTTGCTATCTCCCACTCTCACTCTGCTCATTGTCTCTTACTCTCACACCCCTCACTGTCTCCCACTCTCACTCCCATTACAGTCTCCTCTTTCATTCCCTTTACTGTCTCCCACTCTCAGTCCCCTCAAAATCTCCCACTCTCACTCCCCTCACTGTCTCCCACACTCACTCCCCTCACTGTCTCCCACTCTCACTCCCCCCACTGTACCCACTCTCACTCCCCTCACTGTCTCCCACTCTCACCCCCTCACTGTCTCCCACTCTCACTCCCCTCACTGTCTCCCACTCTCACTCCCCTCACTGTCTCCAACTCTCACTCCCCTCACTGTCTCCCACTCTCACTCTCCTCACTGTCTCCCACTCTCACTCCCCTCACTGTCTCCCACTCTCACTCCCCTCACTGTTTGCCACTCTCACCCCCCTCACTGTCTCCCACTCTCACACCCCTCACTGTCTCCCACTCTCTCACCCCTCACTGTCTCCCACACTCACTCCCCTCACTGTCGCACACTCTCAAACCACTCACTGTCTCCCACTCTCTCAACTCACTGTCTCACAGTCCCACTCCCCTCACTGTCTCCCACTCTCACTCCCCTCACTGTCTCCCACACTCACTCCCCTCACTGTCTCCCACTCTCACACCCCTCTGTCTCCCACTCTCACTCCCCTCACTGTCTCCCACTCACACTCCCCTCACTGCCTCCCACTCTCATCCCCTCACTGTCTCTCACTCTCACTCCCCTCACTGTCTCCCACTCTCACTCCCCTCACTGTCTCCCACTCTCACTCCCCTCACTGTCTCCCACTCTCACTCCCCTCACTGTCTCCCACTCTCACTGCCCTCACTGTCTCCCACTCTCACTCCCCTCACTGTCTCCCACTCTCACTCCCCTCACTGTCTCCCACTCTCACTCCCCTCACTGTCTCCCACTCTCACTCCCCTCACCGTCTCCCACTCTCACTCCCCTCACTGTCTCCCACTCTCACACCCCTCGCTATCTCCCACTCTCACTCTCCTCATGGTCTCTTACTCTCACACCCCTCACTGTCTCCCACTCTCACTCCCCTCACTGTCTCCCACTCTCACTCCCCTCACTGTATCCCACTCTCACTCCCGTCACTGTCTCTCACTCTCACTACCCTCACTGTCTCCCACTCTCACCCCCCTCACTGTCTCCCACTCTCACTCCCCTCACTGTATCCCACTCTCACTCCCCTCACTGTCTCCCACTCTCACTCCCCTCACTGTCTCCCACTCTCTCACACCTCACTGTCTCCCACTCTCACTCTCCTCACTGTCTCACACTCTCACTCCCCTCAGTGTCTCCCACTCTCACTCCCCTCACTGTCTCCCACTCTCACTCCCCTCACTGTCTCCCACTCTCACTCCCCTCACTGTCTCCCACTCTCACTCCCCTCACTGTCTCCCTCTCTCACTCCCCTCACTGTCTCCCACTCTCACTCCCGTCACTGTCTCCCACTCTCACTCCACTCACTGTCTCCCACTCTCACTCCCCTCACTGTCTCCCACTTTAACTCCCCTCACTGACTCCCACTCTCACTCCCCTCACTGTCTCCCACTCTCACTCCCCTCGCTGTCTCCCACTCTCACTGCCCTCACTGTCTCCCACTCTCACTCCCCTCACTGTCTCCCACTCTCACTCCCCTCACTGACTCCCACTATCACTCCGCTCACTTTCACCCACTCTCACCCCTCACTGTCTCCCACTCTCACTCCCCTCACTGTCTCCCACAATCACCCCCTCACTGTCTCCCACTATCACTCCCCTCACTGTCTCCCTCTCTCACTCCCCTCACTGTCTCCCACTCTCACTCCCCTCACTGTCTCCCACTCTCTCACCCCTCACTGTCTCCTCTTTCATTCCCGTTACTGTCTCCCACTCTCACTCACCTCATAATCTCCCACTCTAACTCCCCTCACTGTCTTCCACACTCTCTCCCCTCACTGTCTCCCACTCTCACTCCCCTCACTGTCTCCCACTCTCACTCCCCTCACTGTCTCCCACTCTCACCCCTCACTGTCTCCCACTCTCACTCCCCTCACTGTCTCCCACTCTCACTCCCCTCACTGTCTCCCAGTCTCATACCCTCACTGTCTCCCACACTCACTCCCCTCACTGTCTCGCACCCTCACTCTCCTCACTGTCTCCCACTCTCACTCCCCTCACTGTCTCCCACTCTCACTCCCTTCACTGTCTCCCACTCTCACTCCCCTCACTGTCACCCTCTCTCACTCCCCTCACTGTCTCCCACTCTCACTCCCCTCACTGTCTCCCACTCTCAATCCCCTCACTGACTCCCACTCTCACTCCCCTCACTATCTCCCACTCTCACTCCCCTCACTGTCTCCCACTCTCACTGCCCTCACTGTCTCCCACTCTCACTCCTCTCACTGTCTCCCACTCTCAGTCCCCTCACTGTCTCCCACTCTCACTCCCCTCACTGACTCCCACTCTCACTCCACTCACTTCGACCAACCTCACCCCTCACTGTCTCCCACTCTCACTCCCCTCAATGTCTCCCACACTCACCCCCTCACTGTCTCCCACTATCACTCCCCTCACTGTCTCCCTCTCTCACTCCCCTCACTGTCTCCCACTCTCACTCCCCTCACTGTCTCCCACTCTCACTCCCCTCACTGTCTCCCACTCTCACTCCCCTCACTGTCTCCCACTCTCACTCCCCTCACTGTCTCCCACTCTCACTCCCCTCACTGTCTCCCACTCTCACTCCCCTCACTGTCTCCCACTCTCACTCCCCTCACTGTCTACCACTCTCACTCACCTCACTGTCTCCCACTCTCACACCCCTTGCTATCTCCCACTCTCACTCTGCTCATTGTCTCTTACTCTCACACCCCTCACTGTCTCCCACTCTCACTCCCATTACAGTCTCCTCTTTCATTCCCTTTACTGTCTCCCACTCTCAGTCCCCTCAAAATCTCCCACTCTCACTCCCCTCACTGTCTCCCACACTCACTCCCCTCACTGTCTCCCACTCTCACTCCCCCCACTGTACCCACTCTCACTCCCCTCACTGTCTCCCACTCTCACCCCCTCACTGTCTCCCACTCTCACTCCCCTCACTGTCTCCCACTCTCACTCCCCTCACTGTCTCCAACTCTCACTCCCCTCACTGTCTCCCACTCTCACTCTCCTCACTGTCTCCCACTCTCACTCCCCTCACTGTCTCCCACTCTCACTCCCCTCACTGTTTGCCACTCTCACCCCCCTCACTGTCTCCCACTCTCACACCCCTCACTGTCTCCCACTCTCTCACCCCTCACTGTCTCCCACACTCACTCCCCTCACTGTCGCACACTCTCAAACCACTCACTGTCTCCCACTCTCTCAACTCACTGTCTCACAGTCCCACTCCCCTCACTGTCTCCCACTCTCACTCCCCTCACTGTCTCCCACACTCACTCCCCTCACTGTCACCCACTCTCACACCCCTCTGTCTCCCACTCTCACTCCCCTCACTGTCTCCCACTCACACTCCCCTCACTGCCTCCCACTCTCATCCCCTCACTGTCTCTCACTCTCACTCCCCTCACTGTCTCCCACTCTCACTCCCCTCACTGTCTCCCACTCTCACTCCCCTCACTGTCTCCCACTCTCACTCCCCTCACTGTCTCCCACTCTCACTGCCCTCACTGTCTCCCACTCTCACTCCCCTCACTGTCTCCCACTCTCACTCCCCTCACTGTCTCCCACTCTCACTCCCCTCACTGTCTCCCACTCTCACTCCCCTCACCGTCTCCCACTCTCACTCCCCTCACTGTCTCCCACTCTCACACCCCTCGCTATCTCCCACTCTCACTCTCCTCATGGTCTCTTACTCTCACACCCCTCACTGTCTCCCACTCTCACTCCCCTCACTGTCTCCCACTCTCACTCCCCTCACTGTATCCCACTCTCACTCCCGTCACTGTCTCTCACTCTCACTACCCTCACTGTCTCCCACTCTCACCCCCCTCACTGTCTCCCACTCTCACTCCCCTCACTGTATCCCACTCTCACTCCCCTCACTGTCTCCCACTCTCACTCCCCTCACTGTCTCCCACTCTCTCACACCTCACTGTCTCCCACTCTCACTCTCCTCACTGTCTCACACTCTCACTCCCCTCACTGTCTCCCACTCTCACTCCCCTCACTGTCTCCCACTCTCACTCCCCTCACTGTCTCCCACTCTCACTCCCCTCACTGTCTCCCACTCTCACTCCCCTCACTGTCTCCCTCTCTCACTCCCCTCACTGTCTCCCACTCTCACTCCCGTCACTGTCTCCCACTCTCACTCCACTCACTGTCTCCCACTCTCACTCCCCTCACTGTCTCCCACTTTAACTCCCCTCACTGACTCCCACTCTCACTCCCCTCACTGTCTCCCACTCTCACTCCCCTCGCTGTCTCCCACTCTCACTGCCCTCACTGTCTCCCACTCTCACTCCCCTCACTGTCTCCCACTCTCACTCCCCTCACTGACTCCCACTATCACTCCGCTCACTTTCACCCACTCTCACCCCTCACTGTCTCCCACTCTCACTCCCCTCACTGTCTCCCACAATCACCCCCTCACTGTCTCCCACTATCACTCCCCTCACTGTCTCCCTCTCTCACTCCCCTCACTGTCTCCCACTCTCACTCCCCTCACTGTCTCCCACTCTCTCACCCCTCACTGTCTCCCACTATCACTCCCCTCACTGTCTCCCTCTCTCACTCCCCTCACTGTCTCCCACTCTCACTCCCCTCACTGTCTCCCACTCTCTCACCCCTCACTGTCTCCTCTTTCATTCCCGTTACTGTCTCCCACTCTCACTCACCTCATAATCTCCCACTCTAACTCCCCTCACTGTCTTCCACACTCTCTCCCCTCACTGTCTCCCACTCTCACTCCCCTCACTGTCTCCCACTCTCACTCCCCTCACTGTCTCCCACTCTCACCCCTCACTGTCTCCCACTCTCACTCCCCTCACTGTCTCCCACTCTCACTCCCCTCACTGTCTCCCAGTCTCATACCCTCACTGTCTCCCACACTCACTCCCCTCACTGTCTCGCACCCTCACTCTCCTCACTGTCTCCCACTCTCACTCCCCTCACTGTCTCCCACTCTCACTCCCTTCACTGTCTCCCACTCTCACTCCCCTCACTGTCTCCCACTCTCACTCCCCTCACTGTCTCCCACTCTCACTCCCCTCATTGTCTCCCACTCTCACTCCCTTCACTGTCTCCCACTCTCACTCCCCTCACTGTCTCCCACTCTCACTCCCCTCACTGTCTCCCACTCTCACTCACCTCACTGTCTCCCACTCTCACTCCCCTCGCTGTCTCCCACTCTCACTCCCCTCACTGTCTCCCACTCTCACTCTCCTCACTGTCTCCCACTCTCACTCCCCTCACTGTCACCCACTCTCACTCCCTTCACTGTCTCCCACTCTCACTCCCCTCACTGTCTCCCACTCTCACTCCCCTCACTGTCTCCCACTCTCACTCCCCTCACTGTCTCCCACTCTCACTCCCCTCACTGTCTCTCACTCTCACTAACCTCACTGTCTCCCACTCTCTCCCCCCTCACTGTCTCCCACTCTCACTCCCCTCACTGTCTCCCACTCTCACTCCCCTCACTGTCTCCCACTCTCACTCCCCTCACTGTCTCCCACTCTCTCACCCCTCACTGTCTCCCGCTCTCACTCTCCTCACTGTCTCACACTCTCACTCCCCTCACTGTCTCCCACTCTCACTTCCCTCACTGTCTCCCACTCTCACTCCCCTCACAGTCTCCCACTCTCACTCCCCTCACTGTCTCCCACTCTCACTCCCCTCACTGTCTCCCTATCTCACTCCCCTCACTGTCTCCCACTCTCACTCCCTTCACTGACTCCCAGTCTCACTCCCCTCACAGTCTCCCACTCTCACTCCCCTCACTGTCTCCCACTCTCACTGCCCTCACTGTCTCCCACTCTCACTCCTCTCACTGTCTCCCACTCTCACTCCCCTCACTGTCTCCCACTCTCACTCCCCTCACTGACTCCCACTCTCACTCCACTCACTTTCACCCATTCTCACCCCTTACTGTCTCCCACTCTCACTCCCCTCACTGTCTCCCACACTCACCCCCCTCACTGTCTCCCACTATCACTCCCCTCACTGTCTCCCTCTCTCACTCCCCTCACTGTCTCCCACTCTCACTCCCCTCACTGTCTCCCACTCTCACTCTCCTCACTGTCTCCCACTCTCACTCCCCGCACTGTCTCCCACTCTCACTCCCTTCACTGTCTCCCACTCTCACTCCCCTCACTGTCTCCCACTCTCACTCCCCTCACTGTCTCCCACTCTCACTCCCCTCACTGTCTCTTACTCTCACTCCCTTCACTGTCTCCCACTCTCACTCCCCTCACTGTCTCCCACTCTCACTCCCCTCACTGTCTCCCACTCTCACTCCCCTCAATGTCTCCCAGTCTCACTCCCCTCACTGTCTCCCACTCTCACTCCCCTCACTTTCTCACAACTCTCACTCCGCTCACTGTCTCCCACTCTCACTCCCCTCACTGTCTCCCAGTCTCACTCCCCTCACTGTCTCCACTCTCACTCCCCTCACTTTCTCCCAACTCTCACTCCGCTCACTGTCTCCCACTCTCACTCCCCTCACTGTCTCCCACTCTCACTCCTCTCACTGTCTCCCACTCTCACTCCCCTCACTGTCTCCCACTCTCACTCCCCTCACTGTCTCCCACTCTCACTCCGCTCACTGTCTCCCACTCTCACTCCCCTCACTGTCTCCCACTCTCACTCCCCTCACTGTCTCCCACTCACACTCCCTTCACTGTCTCCCACTCTCACTCCCCTCACTGTCTCCCACTCTCTCACCCCTCACTGCCTCCCACTCTCTCACCCCTCACTGTCTCCCACTCTCACTCCCCTCACTGTCTCCCACTCTCACTCCCCTCACTGTCTCCCACTCTCACTCCCCTCACTGTCTACCACTCTCACTCACCTCACTGTCTCCCACTCTCACACCCCTTGCTATCTCCCACTCTCACTCTCCTCATTGTCTCTTACTCTCACACCCCTCACTGTCTCCCACTCTCACTCCCATTACAGTCTCCCCTTTCATTCCCTTTACTGTCTCCCACTCTCAGTCCCCTCAAAATCTCCCACTCTCACTCCCCTCACTGTCTCCCACACTCTCTCCCCTCACTGTCTCCCACTCTCACTCCCCCCACTGTACCCACTCTCACTCCCCTCACTGTCTCCCACTCTCACCCCCTCACTGTCTCCCACTCTCACTCCCCTCACTGTCTCCCACTCTCACTCCCCTCACTGTCTCCAACTCTCACTCCCTTCACTGTCTCCCACTCTCACTCCCCTCACTGTCTCCCACTCTCACTCCCCTCACTGTCTCCCACTCTCACTCCCCTCACTGTCTCCCACTCTCACTCCCCTCACTGTCTCCCACTCTCACTCCCCTCACTGTCTACCACTCTCACTCACCTCACTGTCTCCCACTCTCACACCCCTTGCTATCTCCCACTCTCACTCTCCTCATTGTCTCTTACTCTCACACCCCTCACTGTCTCCCACTCTCACTCCCATTACAGTCTCCTCTTTCATTCCCTTTACTGTCTCCCACTCTCAGTCCCCTCAAAATCTCCCACTCTCACTCCCCTCACTGTCTCCCACACTCTCTCCCCTCACTGTCTCCCACTCTCACTCCCCCCACTGTACCCACTCTCACTCCCCTCACTGTCTCCCACTCTCACCCCCTCACTGTCTCCCACTCTCACTCCCCTCACTGTCTCCCACTCTCACTCCCCTCACTGTCTCCAACTCTCACTCCCCTCACTGTCTCCCACTCTCACTCTCCTCACTGTCTCCCACTCTCACTCCCCTCACTGTCTCCCACTCTCACTCCCCTCACTGTTTGCCACTCTCACCCCCCTCACTGTCTCCCACTCTCACACCCCTCACTGTCTCCCACTCTCTCACCCCTCACTGTCTCCCACACTCACTCCCCTCACTGTCGCACACTCTCAAACCACTCACTGTCTCCCACTCTCTCAACTCACTGTCTCACAGTCCCACTCCCCTCACTGTCTCCCACTCTCACTCCCCTCACTGTCTCCCACACTCACTCCCCTCACTGTCTCCCACTCTCACTCCCCTCTGTCTCCCACTCTCACTCCCCTCACTGTCTCCCACTCACACTCCCCTCACTGTCTCCCACTCTCATCCCCTCACTGTCTCTCACTCTCACTCCCCTCACTGTCTCCCACTCTCACTCCCCTCACTGTCTCCCACTCTCACTCCCCTCACTGTCTCCCACTCTCACTCCCCTCACTGTCTCCCACTCTCACTGCCCTCACTGTCTCCCACTCTCACTCCCCTCACTGTCTCCCACTCTCACTCCCCTCACTGTCTCCCACTCTCCCTCCCCTCACTGTCTCCCACTCTCACTCCCCTCACTGTCTCCCACTCTCACTCCCCTCACTGTCTCCCACTCTCACTCCCCTCACTGTCTCCCACTCTCACACCCCTCGCTATCTCCCACTCTCACTCTCCTCATGGTCTCTTACTCTCACACCCCTCACTGTCTCCCACTCTCACTCCCCTCACTGTCTCCCACTCTCACTCCCCTCACTGTATCCCACTCTCACTCCCGTCACTGTCTCTCACTCTCACTACCCTCACTGTCTCCCACTCTCACCCCCCTCACTGTCTCCCACTCTCACTCCCCTCACTGTATCCCACTCTCACTCCCCTCACTGTCTCCCACTCTCACTCCCCTCACTGTCTCCCACTCTCTCACACCTCACTGTCTCCCACTCTCACTCTCCTCACTGTCTCACACTCTCACTCCCCTCACTGTCTCCCACTCTCACTCCCCTCACTGTCTCCCACTCTCACTCCCCTCACTGTCTCCCACTCTCACTCCCCTCACTGTCTCCCACTCTCACTCCCCTCACTGTCTCCCTCTCTCACTCCCCTCACTGTCTCCCACTCTCACTCCCCTCACTGTCTCCCACTCTCACTCCACTCACTGTCTCCCACTCTCACTCCCCTCACTGTCTCCCACTTTAACTCCCCTCACTGACTCCCACTCTCACTCCCCTCACTGTCTCCCACTCTCACTCCCCTCGCTGTCTCCCACTCTCACTGCCCTCACTGTCTCCCACTCTCACTCCCCTCACTGTCTCCCACTCTCACTCCCCTCACTGACTCCCACTATCACTCCGCTCACTTTCACCCACTCTCACCCCTCACTGCCTCCCACTCTCACTCCTCTCACTGTCTCCCACACTCACCCCCTCACTGTCTCCCACTATCACTCCCCTCACTGTCTCCCTCTCTCACTCCCCTCACTGTCTCCCACTCTCACTCCCCTCACTGTCTCCCACTCTCTCACCCCTCACTGTCTCCTCTTTCATTCCCGTTACTGTCTCCCACTCTCACTCACCTCATAATCTCCCACTCTAACTCCCCTCACTGTCTTCCACACTCTCTCCCCTCACTGTCTCCCACTCTCACTCCCCTCACTGTCTCCCACTCTCACTCCCCTCACTGTCTCCCACTCTCACCGCTCACTGTCTCCCACTCTCACTCCCCTCACTGTCTCCCACTCTCACTCCCCTCACTGTCTCCCAGTCTCATACCCTCACTGTCTCCCACACTCACTCCCCTCACTGTCTCGCACCCTCACTCTCCTCACTGTCTCCCACTCTCACTCCCCTCACTGTCTCCCACTCTCACTCCCTTCATTGTCTCCCACTCTCACTCCCCTCACTGTCTCCCACTCTCACTCCCCTCACTGTCTCCCACTCTCACTCCCCTCACTGTCTCCCACTCTCACTCTCCTCACTGTCTCCCACTCTCACTCCCCTCACTGTCACCCACTCTCACTCCCTTCACTGTCTCCCACTCTCACTCCCCTCACTGTCTCCCACTCTCACTCCCCTCACTGTCTCCCACTCTCACTCCCCTCACTGTCTCCCACTCTCACTCCCCTCACTGTCTCTCACTCTCACTAACCTCACTGTCTCCCACTCTCTCCCCCCTCACTGTCTCCCACTCTCACTCCCCTCACTGTCTCCCACTCTCACTCCCCTCACTGTCTCCCACTCTCACTCCCCTCACTGTCTCCCACTCTCTCACCCCTCACTGTCTCCCGCTCTCACTCTCCTCACTGTCTCACACTCTCACTCCCCTCACTGTCTCCCACTCTCACTTCCCTCACTGTCTCCCACTCTCACTCCCCTCACTGTCTCCCACTCTCACTCCCCTCACTGTCTCCCACTCTCACTCCCCTCACTGTCTCCCTATCTCACTCCCCTCACTGTCTCCCACTCTCACTCCCTTCACTGACTCCCAGTCTCACTCCCCTCACAGTCTCCCACTCTCACTCCCCTCACTGTCTCCCACTCTCACTGCCCTCACTGTCTCCCACTCTCACTCCTCTCACTGTCTCCCACTCTCACTCCCCTCACTGTCTCCCACTCTCACTCCCCTCACTGACTCCCACTCTCACTCCACTCACTTTCACCCAGTCTCACCCCTTACTGAATCCCACTCTCACTCCCCTCACTGTCTCCCACACTCACCCCCCTCACTGTCTCCCACTATCACTCCCCTCACTGTCTCCCTCTCTCACTCCCCTCACTGTCTCCCACTCTCACTCCCCTCACTGTCTCCCACTCTCACTCTCCTCACTGTCTCCCACTCTCACTCCCCGCACTGTCTCCCACTCTCACTCCCTTCACTGTCTCCCACTCTCACTCCCCTCACTGTCTCCCACTCTCACTCCCCTCACTG
This sequence comes from Scyliorhinus torazame, assembly GCF_047496885.1. NCBI lineage: Eukaryota > Metazoa > Chordata > Chondrichthyes > Carcharhiniformes > Scyliorhinidae > Scyliorhinus > Scyliorhinus torazame. The sequence goes on from NC_092726.1 coordinate 105,121,510, forward strand.
TCTCCCACTCTCACTCCCCTCACTGTCTCTTACTCTCACTCCCTTCACTGTCTCCCACTCTCACTCCCCTCACTGTCTCCCACTCTCACTCCCCTCACTGTCTCCCACTCTCACTCCCCTCAATGTCTCCCAGTCTCACTCCCCTCACTGTCTCCCACTCTCACTCCCCTCACTTTCTCACAACTCTCACTCCGCTCACTGTCTCCCACTCTCACTCCCCTCACTGTCTCCCAGTCTCACTCCCCTCACTGTCTCCACTCTCACTCCCCTCACTTTCTCCCAACTCTCACTCCGCTCACTGTCTCCCACTCTCACTCCCCTCACTGTCTCCCACTCTCAATCCTCTCACTGTCTCCCACTCTCACTCCCCTCACTGTCTCCCACTCTCACACCCCTCACTGTCTCCCACTCTCTCACCCCTCACTGTCTCACACACTCACTCCCCTCACTGTCGCACACTCTCAAACCACTCACTGTCTCCCACTCTCTCAACTCACTGTCTCACAGTCCCACTCCCCTCACTGTCTCCCACTCTCACTCCCCTCACTGTCTCCCACACTCACTCCCCTCACTGTCTCCCACTCTCACACCCCTCTGTCTCCCACTCTCACTCCCCTCACTGTCTCCCACTCACACTCCCCTCACTGCCTCCCACTCTCATCCCCTCACTGTCTCTCACTCTCACTCCCCTCACTGTCTCCCACTCTCACTCCCCTCACTGTCTCCCACTCTAACTCACCTCACTGTCTCCCACTCTCACTCCCCTCACTGTCTCCCACTCTCACTGCCCTCACTGTCTCCCACTCTCACTCCCCTCACTGTCTCCCACTCTCACTCCCCTCACTGTCTCCCACTCTCACTCCCCTCACTGTCTCCCACTCTCACTCCCCTCACCGTCTCCCACTCTCACTCCCCTCACTGTCTCCCACTCTCACACCCCTCGCTATCTCCCACTCTCACTCTCCTCATGGTCTCTTACTCTCACACCCCTCACTGTCTCCCACTCTCACTCCCCTCACTGTCTCCCACTCTCACTCCCCTCACTGTATCCCACTCTCACTCCCGTCACTATCTCTCACTCTCACTACCCTCACTGTCTCCCACTCTCACCCCCCTCACTGTCTCCCACTCTCACTCCCCTCACTGTATCCCACTCTCACTCCCCTCACTGTCTCCCACTCTCACTCCCCTCACTGTCTCCCACTCTCTCACACCTCACTGTCTCCCACTCTCACTCTCCTCACTGTCTCACACTCTCACTCCCCTCACTGTCTCCCACTCTCACTCCCCTCACTGTCTCCCACTCTCACTCCCCTCACTGTCTCCCACTCTCACTCCCCTCACTGTCTCCCACTCTCACTCCCCTCACTGTCTCCCTCTCTCACTCCCCTCACTGTCTCCCACTCTCACTCCCCTCACTGTCTCCCACTCTCACTCCACTCACTGTCTCCCACTCTCACTCCCATCACTGTCTCCCACTTTAACTCCCCTCACTGACTCCCACTCTCACTCCCCTCACTGTCTCCCACTCTCACTCCCCTCGCTGTCTCCCACTCTCACTGCCCTCACTGTCTCCCACTCTCACTCCCCTCACTGTCTCCCACTCTCACTCCCCTCACTGACTCCCACTATCACTCCGCTCACTTTCACCCACTCTCACCCCTCACTGTCTCCCACTCTCACTCCCCTCACTGTCTCCCACAATCACCCCCTCACTGTCTCCCACTATCACTCCCCTCACTGTCTCCCTCTCTCACTCCCCTCACTGTCTCCCACTCTCACTCCCCTCACTGTCTCCCACTCTCTCACCCCTCACTGTCTCCTCTTTCATTCCCGTTACTGTCTCCCACTCTCACTCACCTCATAATCTCCCACTCTAACTCCCCTCACTGTCTTCCACACTCTCTCCCCTCACTGTCTCCCACTCTCACTCCCCTCACTGTCTCCCACTCTCACTCCCCTCACTGTCTCCCACTCTCACCCCTCACTGTCTCCCACTCTCACTCCCCTCACTGTCTCCCACTCTCACTCCCCTCACTGTCTCCCAGTCTCATACCCTCACTGTCTCCCACACTCACTCCCCTCACTGTCTCGCACCCTCACTCTCCTCACTGTCTCCCACTCTCACTCCCCTCACTGTCTCCCACTCTCACTCCCTTCACTGTCTCCCACTCTCACTCCCCTCACTGTCTCCCACTCTCACTCCCCTCACTGTCTCCCACTCTCACTCCCCTCATTGTCTCCCACTCTCACTCCCTTCACTGTCTCCCACTCTCACTTTCCTCACTGTCTCCCACTCTCACTCCCCTCACTGTCTCCCACTCTCACTCACCTCACTGTCTCCCACTCTCGCTCCCCTCGCTGTCTCCCACTCTCACTCCCCTCACTGTCTCCCACTCTCACTCTCCTCACTGTCTCCCACTCTCACTCCCCTCACTGTCACCCACTCTCACTCCCTTCACTGTCTCCCACTCTCACTCCCCTCACTGTCTCCCACTCTCACTCCCCTCACTGTCTCCCACTCTCACTCCCCTCACTGTCTCCCACTCTCACTCCCCTCACTGTCTCTCACTCTCACTAACCTCACTGTCTCCCACTCTCTCCCCCCTCACTGTCTCCCACTCTCACTCCCCTCACTGTCTCCCACTCTCACTCCCCTCACTGTCTCCCACTCTCACTCCCCTCACTGTCTCCCACTCTCTCACCCCTCACTGTCTCCCGCTCTCACTCTCCTCACTGTCTCACACTCTCACTCCCCTCACTGTCTCCCACTCTCACTTCCCTCACTGTCTCCCACTCTCACTCCCCTCACTGTCTCCCACTCTCACTCCCCTCACTGTCTCCCACTCTCACTCCCCTCACTGTCTCCCTGTCTCACTCCCCTCACTGTCTCCCACTCTCACTCCCTTCACTGACTCCCAGTCTCACTCCCCTCACAGTCTCCCACTCTCACTCCCCTCACTGTCTCCCACTCTCACTGCCCTCACTGTCTCCCACTCTCACTCCTCTCACTGTCTCCCACTCTCACTCCCCTCACTGTCTCCCACTCTCACTCCCCTCACTGACTCCCACTCTCACTCCACTCACTTTCACCCATTCTCACCCCTTACTGAATCCCACTCTCACTCCCCTCACTGTCTCCCACACTCACCCCCTCACTGTCTCCCACTATCACTCCCCTCACTGTCTCCCTCTCTCACTCCCCTCACTGTCTCCCACTCTCACTCCCCTCACTGTCTCCCACTCTCACTCTCCTCACTGTCTCCCACTCTCACTCCCCGCACTGTCTCCCACTCTCACTCCCTTCACTGTCTCCCACTCTCACTCCCCTCACTGTCTCCCACTCTCACTCCCCTCACTGTCTCCCACTCTCACTCCCCTCACTGTCTCTTACTCTCACTCCCTTCACTGTCTCCCAATCTCACTCCCCTCACTGTCTCCCACTCTCACTCCCCTCACTGTCTCCCACTCTCACTCCCCTCAATGTCTCCCAGTCTCACTCCCCTCACTGTCTCCCACTCTCACTCCCCTCACTTTCTCACAACTCTCACTCCGCTCACTGTCTCCCACTCTCACTCCCCTCACTGTCTCCCAGTCTCACTCCCCTCACTGTCTCCACTCTCACTCCCCTCACTTTCTCCCAACTCTCACTCCGCTCACTGTCTCCCACTCTCACTCCCCTCACTGTCTCCCACTCTCACTCCTCTCACTGTCTCCCACTCTCACTCCCCTCACTGTCTCCCACTCTCACTCCCCTCACTGTCTCCCACTCTCACTCCGCTCACTGTCTCCCACTCTCACTCCCCTCACTGTCTCCCACTCTCACTCCCCTCACTGTCTCCCACTCACACTCCCTTCACTGTCTCCCACTCTCACTCCCCTCACTGTCTCCCACTCTCTCACCCCTCACTGCCTCCCACTCTCTCACCCCTCACTGTCTCCCACACTCACTCACCTCACTGTCTCACACTCTCAAACCCCTCACTGTCTCCCACTCTCTCACCTCACTGTCTCCCAGTTTCACTCCCCTCACTGTCTCCCACTCTCACTCCCCTCACTGTCTCCCACTCTCACTCTCCTCAATGTCTCCCACTCTCACTCCCCTCACTGTCTCCCACTCTCACTCCCTTCACTGTCTCCCACTCTCACTCCCCTCACTGTCTCCCACTCTCACTCCCCTCAATGTCTCCCACTCTCACTCCCCTCACTGTCTCCCACTCTCTCACCCCTCACTGTCTCCCACTCTCACTCTCCTCACTGTCTCACACTCTCACTCCCCTCACTGTCTCCCACTCTCACTCCCCTCACTGTCTCCCACTCTCACTCCCCTCACTGTCTCCCACTCTCACTCCCCTCACTGTCTCCCACTCTCACTCCCCTCACTGTCACCCTCTCTCACTCCCCTCACTGTCTCCCACTCTCACTCCCCTCACTGTCTCCCACTCTCAATCCCCTCACTGACTCCCACTCTCACTCCCCTCACTATCTCCCACTCTCACTCCCCTCACTGTCTCCCACTCTCACTGCCCTCACTGTCTCCCACTCTCACTCCTCTTACTGTCTCCCACTCTCAGTCCCCTCACTGTCTCCCACTCTCACTCCCCTCACTGACTCCCACTCTCACTCCACTCACTTCGACCAACCTCACCCCTCACTGTCTCCCACTCTCACTCCCCTCACTGTCTCCCACACTCACCCCCCTCACTGTCTCCCACTATCACTCCCCTCACTGTCTCCCACTCTCACTCCCCTCACTGTCTCCCACTCTCTCACCCCTCACTGTCTCCTCTTTCATTCCCGTTACTGTCTCCCACTCTCACTCACCTCAAAATCTCCCACTCTAACTCCCCTCACTGTCTTCCACACTCTCTCCCCTCACTGTCTCCCACTCTCACTACCCTCACGATCTCCCACTCTCACTCCCCTCACTGTCTCCCACTCTCACCCTCCTCACTTTCTCCCAACTCACACTCCCCTCACTGTCTCCCACTCTCACTCCCCTCACTGTCTCCCACTCTCACTCCCCTCACTGTCTCCCACTCTCACTCCCCTCACTGTCTCCCACTCTGACTCCCTTCACTGTCTCCCACTCTCACTCCCCTCACTGTCTCCCACTCTCCCTCCCCTCACTCTCTCCCACTCTCACTCCCCTCATTGTCTCTCACTCTCACTTCCCCCACTGTCTCCCACTCTCACCCCCTCACTGTCTCCCACTCTCACTCCCCTCACTGTCTCCCACTCTCTCACCCCTCACTGTCTCCCGCTCTCACTCTCCTCACTGTCTCCTATCTCACTCCCCTCACTGTCTCCCACTCTCACTCCCCTCACTGTCTCCCACTCTCACTCACCTCACTGTCTCCCACTCTCACTCCCCTCACTGTCTCCCACTCTCACTCCCCTCACTGTCTCCCTATTTCACTCCCCTCACTGTCTCCCACTCTCACTCCCCTCACTGTCTCCCACTCTCACTCCCCTCACTGTCTCCCACTCTCACTCCCCTCACTGTCTCCCACTCTCACTCCCCTCACTGACTCCCACTCTCACTCCCCTCACTGTCTCCCACTCTCACTCCCCTCACTGTCTCCCACTCTCACTGCCCTCACTGTCTCCCACTCTCACTCCTCTCACTGTCTCCCACTCTCACTCCCCTCACTGTCTCCCAGTCTCACTCCCCTCACTGACGCCCACTCTCACTCCACTCACTTTCACTCACTCTTACCCCTCACTGTCTCCCACTCTCACTCCCCTCACTGTCTCCAACACTCACCCCCCTCACTGTCTCCCACTATCACTCCCCTCACTATCTCCCACTCTCACTCCCCTCACTGTCTCCCACTCTCACTGCCCTCACTGTCTCCCACTCTCACTCCTCTCACTGTCTCCCACTCTCAGTCCCCTCACTGTCTCCCACTCTCACTCCCCTCACTGACTGCCACCCTCACTCCACTCACTTCGACCAACCTCACCCCTCACTGTCTCCCACTCTCACTCCCCTCACTGTCTCCCACACTCACCCCCCTCACTGTCTCCCACTATCACTCCCCTCACTGTCTCCCACTCTCACTCCCCTCACTGTCTCCCACTCTCTCACCCCTCACTGTCTCCTCTTTCATTCCCGTTACTGTCTCCCACTCTCACTCACCTCAAAATCTCCCACTCTAACTCCCCTCACTGTCTTCCACACTCTCTCCCCTCACTGTCTCCCACTCTCACTACCCTCACTATCTCCCACTCTCACTCCCCTCACTGTCTCCCACTCTCACCCCCCTCACTTTCTCCCAACTCACACTCCCCTCACTGTCTCCCACTCTCACTCCCCTCACTGTCTCCCACTCTCACTCCCCTCACTGTCTCCCACTCTCACTCCCCTCACTGTCTCCCACTCTGACTCCCTTCACTGTCTCCCACTCTCACTCCCCTCACTGTCTCCCACTCTCACTCCCCTCACTCTCTCCCACTCTCACTCCCCTCATTGTCTCTCACTCTCACTTCCCTCACTGTCTCCCACTCTCACCCCCTCACTGTCTCCCACTCTCACTCCCCTCACTGTCTCCCACTCTCTCACCCCTCACTGTCTCCCTCTCTCACTCTCCTCACTGTCTCCTATCTCACTCCCCTCACTGTCTCCCACTCTCACTCCCCTCACTGTCTCCCACTCTCACTCCCCTCACTGTCTCCCACTCTCACTCCCCTCACTGTCTCCCACTCTCACTCCCCTCACTGTCTCCCTATCTCACTCCCCTCACTGTCTCCCACTCTCACTCCCCTCACTGTCTCCCACTCTCACTCCCCTCACTGTCTCCCACTCTCACTCCCCTCACTGTCTCCCACTCTCACTCCCCTCACTGACTCCCACTCTCACTCCCCTCACTGTCTCCCACTCTCACTCCCCTCACTGTCTCCCACTCTCACTGCCCTCACTGTCTCCCACTCTCACTCCTCTCACTGTCTCCCACTCTCACTCCCCTCACTGTCTCCCAGTCTCACTCCCCTCACTGACGCCCACTCTCACTCCACTCACTTTCACTCACTCTTACCCCTCACTGTCTCCCACTCTCACTCCCCTCACTGTCTCCAACACTCACCCCCCTCACTGTCTCCCACTATCACTCCCCTCACTGTCTCCCTCTCTCACTCCCCTCACTGTCTCCCACTCTCACTCCCCTCACTGTCTCCCACTCTCTCACCCCTCACTGCCTCCTCTTTCATTCCCCTTACTGTCTCCCACTCTCACTCACCTCAAAATCTCCCACTCTAGCTCCCCTCACTGTCTTCCACACTCTCTCCCCTCACTGTCTCCCACTCTCACTCCCCTCACTGTCTCCCACTCTCACTCCCCTCACTGTCTCCCACTTTCACCCCCCTCACTTCCTCCCAACTCTCACTCCCCTTACTGCCTCCCACTTTCACCCCCCTCACTTTCTCCCAACTCTCACTCCCCTCACTGTCTCCCTCTCTCACTCCCCTCACTGTCTCCCACTCTCACTCCCCTCACTGTCTCCCACTCTCTCACCCCTCACTGTCTCCCACTCTCACTCCCCTCACTGTCTCCCACTTTCACCCCCCTCACTTTCTCCTAACTCTCACTCCCCTCACTGTCTCCCACTCTCACTCCCCTCACTGTCTCCCAGTCTCACTCCCCTCACCGTCTCCACTCTCACTCCCCTCACTGTCTCCCACCCTCACTACCCTCACTGTCTCCCACTCTCACTCCCCTCACTGTCTCCCACTCTCACTCCCCTCACTGTCTCCCACTCTCACTCCCCTCACTGTCTCCCACTCTCACTCCCCTCACTGTCTCTCACTCTCACTACCCTCACTGTCTCCCACTCTCACTCCCCTCACTGTCTCCCACTCTCACTCCCCTCACTGTCTCCCACTCTCACTCCCCTCACTGTCTCCCACTCTCTCACCCCTCACCGTCTCCCACTCTCACTCTCCTCACTTTCTCACACTCTCACTCCCCTCACTGTCTCCCACTCTCACTCCCCTCACCGTCTCCCACTCTCACTCCCCTCACTGTCTCCCACTCTCACTCCCCTCACTGTCTCCCACTCTCACTCCCTTCACTGTCTCCCTCTCTCACTCCCTCACTGTCTCCCACTCTCACTCCCCTCACTGTCTCCCACTCTCACTCCCCTCACTGTCTCCCACTCTCACTCCCCTCACTGTCTCCCACTCTCAATCCCCTCACTGACTCCCACTCTCACTCCCCTCACTGTCTCCCACTCTCACTCCCCTCACTGTCTCCCACTCTCACTGCCCTCACTGTCTCCCACTCTCACTCCTCTCACTGTCTCCCACTCTCAGTCCCCTCACTGTCTCCCACTCTCACTCCCCTCACTGACTCCCACTCTCACTCCAGTCACTTTCACCCACTCTCACCCCTCACTGTCTCCCACTCTCACTCCCCTCACTGTCTTCCACACTCTCTCCCCTCACTGTCTCCCACTCTCACTACCCTCACTATCTCCCACTCTCACTCCCCTCACTGTCTCCCACTCTCACCCCCCTCACTTTCTCCCAACTCACACTCCCCTCACTGTCTCCCACTCTCACTCCCCTCACTGTCTCCCACTCTCACTCCCCTCACTGTCTCCCACTCTCACTCCCCTCACTGTCTCCCACTCTGACTCCCTTCACTGTCTCCCACTCTCACTCCCCTCACTGTCTCCCACTCTCACTCCCCTCACTCTCTCCCACTCTCACTCCCCTCATTGTCTCTCACTCTCACTTCCCTCACTGTCTCCCAGTCTCACCCCCTCACTGTCTCCCACTCTCACTCCCCTCACTGTCTCCCACTCTCTCACCCCTCACTGTCTCCCGCTCTCACTCTCCTCACTGTCTCCCACACACACTCCCCTCACTGTCTCCCACTCTCACTCCCCTCACTGTCTCCCACTCTCACTCCCCTCACTGTCTCCCACTCTCACTCCCCTCACTGTCTCCCACTCTCACTCCCCTCACTGTCTCCCACTTTCACCCCCCTCACTTTCTCCTAACTCTCACTCCCCTAACTGTCTCCCACTCTCACTCCCTTCACTGTCTCCCAGTCTCACTCCCCTCACCGTCTCCACTCTCACTCCCCTCACTGTCTCCCACTCTCACTACCCTCACTGTCTCCCACTCTCACTCCCCTCACTGTCTCCCACTCTCACTCCCCTCACTGTCTCCCACTCTCACTCCCCTCACTGTCTCCCACTCTCACTCCCCTCACTGTCTCTCACTCTCACTACCCTCACTGTCTCCCACTCTCACTCCCCTCACTGTCTCCCACTCTCACTCCCCTCACTGTCTCCCACTCTCACTCCCCTCACTGTCTCCCACTCTCTCACCCCTCACCGTCTCCCACTCTCACTCTCCTCACTTTCTCACACTCTCACTCCCCTCACTGTCTCCCACTCTCACTCCCCTCACCGTCTCCCACTCTCACTCCCCTCACTGTCTCCCACTCTCACTCCCCTCACTGTCTCCCACTCTCACTCCCTTCACTGTCTCCCTCTCTCACTCCCCTCACTGTCTCCCACTCTCACTCCCCTCACTGTCTCCCACTCTCACTCCCCTCACTGTCTCCCACTCTCACTCCCCTCACTGTCTCCCACTCTCAATCCCCTCACTGACTCCCACTCTCACTCCCCTCACTGTCTCCCACTCTCACTCCCCTCACTGTCTCCCACTCTCACTGCCCTCACTGTCTCCCACTCTCACTCCTCTCACTGTCTCCCACTCTCAGTCCCCTCACTGTCTCCCACTCTCACTCCCCTCACTGACTCCCACTCTCACTCCAGTCACTTTCACCCACTCTCACCCCTCACTGTCTCCCACTCTCACTCCCCTCACTGTCTTCCACACTCTCTCCCCTCACTGTCTCCCACTCTCACTACCCTCACTATCTCCCACTCTCACTCCCCTCACTGTCTCCCACTCTCACCCCCCTCACTTTCTCCCAACTCACACTCCCCTCACTGTCTCCCACTCTCACTCCCCTCACTGTCTCCCACTCTCACTCCCCTCACTGTCTCCCACTCTCACTCCCCTCACTGTCTCCCACTCTGACTCCCTTCACTGTCTCCCACTCTCACTCCCCTCACTGTCTCCCACTCTCACTCCCCTCACTCTCTCCCACTCTCACTCCCCTCATTGTCTCTCACTCTCACTTCCCTCACTGTCTCCCAGTCTCACCCCCTCACTGTCTCCCACTCTCACTCCCCTCACTGTCTCCCACTCTCTCACCCCTCACTGTCTCCCGCTCTCACTCTCCTCACTGTCTCCCACACACACTCCCCTCACTGTCTCCCACTCTCACTCCCCTCACTGTCTCCCACTCTCACTCCCCTCACTGTCTCCCACTCTCACTCCCCTCACTGTCTCCCACTCTCACTCCCCTCACTGTCTCCCTATCTCACTCCCCTCACTGTCTCCCACTCTCACTCCCCTCACTGTCTCCCACTCTCACTCTCCTCACTGTCTCCCACTCTCACTCCCCTCACTGTCTACCACTCTCACTCCCCTCACTGACTCCCACTCTCACTCCCCTCAATGTCTCCCACTCTCACTCCCCTCACTGTCTCCCACTCTCACTGCCCTCATTGTCTCCCACTCTCACTCCTCTCACTGTCTCCCACTCTCACTCCCCTCACTGTCTCCCAGTCTCACTCCCCTCACTGACTCCCACTCTCACTCCACTCACTTTCACTCACTCTTACCCCTCACTGTCTCCCACTCTCACTCCCCTCACTGTCTCCAACACTCACCCCCCTCACTGTCTCCCACTATCACACCCCTCACTGTCTCCCTCTCTCACTCCCCTCACTGTCTCCCACTCTCACTCCCCTCACTGTCTCCCACTCTCTCACCCCTCACTGCCTCCTCTTTCATTCCCGTTACTGTCTCCCACTCTCACTCACCTCAAAATCTCCCACTCTAGCTCCCCTCACTGTCTTCCACACTCTCTCCCCTCACTGTCTCCCACTCTCACTCCCCTCACTGTCTCCCACTCTCACTCCCCTCACTGTCTCCCACTTTCACCCCCCTCACTTCCTCCCAACTCTCACTCCCCTTACTGCCTCCCACTTTCACCCCCCTCACTTTCTCCCAACTCTCACTCCCCTCACTGTCTCCCTCTCTCACTCCCCTCACTGTCTCCCACTCTCTCACCCCTCACCGTCTCCCACTCTCACTCTCCTCACTTTCTCACACTCTCACTCCCCTCACTGTCTCCCACTCTCACTCCCCTCACCGTCTCCCACTCTCACTCCCCTCACTGTCTCCCACTCTCACTCCCCTCACTGTCTCCCACTCTCACTCCCTTCACTGTCTCCCTCTCTCACTCCCCTCACTGTCTCCCACTCTCACTCCCCTCACTGTCTCCCACTCTCACTCCCCTCACTGTCTCCCACTCTCACTCCCCTCACTGTCTCCCACTCTCAATCCCCTCACTGACTCCCACTCTCACTCCCCTCACTGTCTCCCACTCTCACTCCCCTCACTGTCTCCCACTCTCACTGCCCTCACTGTCTCCCACTCTCACTCCTCTCACTGTCTCCCACTCTCAGTCCCCTCACTGTCTCCCACTCTCACTCCCCTCACTGACTCCCACTCTCACTCCAGTCACTTTCACCCACTCTCACCCCTCACTGTCTCCCACTCTCACTCCCCTCACTGTCTTCCACACTCTCTCCCCTCACTGTCTCCCACTCTCACTACCCTCACTATCTCCCACTCTCACTCCCCTCACTGACTCCCACTCTCACTCCAGTCACTTTCACCCACTCTCACCCCTCACTGTCTCCCACTCTCACTCCCCTCACTGTCTTCCACACTCTCTCCCCTCACTGTCTCCCACTCTCACTACCCTCACTATCTCCCACTCTCACTCCCCTCACTGTCTCCCACTCTCACCCCCCTCACTTTCTCCCAACTCACACTCCCCTCACTGTCTCCCACTCTCACTCCCCTCACTGTCTCCCACTCTCACTCCCCTCACTGTCTCCCACTCTCACTCCCCTCACTGTCTCCCACTCTGACTCCCTTCACTGTCTCCCACTCTCACTCCCCTCACTGTCTCCCACTCTCACTCCCCTCACTCTCTCCCACTCTCACTCCCCTCATTGTCTCTCACTCTCACTTCCCTCACTGTCTCCCAGTCTCACCCCCTCACTGTCTCCCACTCTCACTCCCCTCACTGTCTCCCACTCTCTCACCCCTCACTGTCTCCCGCTCTCACTCTCCTCACTGTCTCCCACACACACTCCCCTCACTGTCTCCCACTCTCACTCCCCTCACTGTCTCCCACTCTCACTCCCCTCACTGTCTCCCACTCTCACTCCCCTCACTGTCTCCCACTCTCACTCCCCTCACTGTCTCCCACTCTCACTCCCCTCACTGTCTCCCTATCTCACTCCCCTCACTGTCTCCCACTCTCACTCCCCTCACTGTCTCCCACTCTCACTCTCCTCACTGTCTCCCACTCTCACTCCCCTCACTGTCTACCACTCTCACTCCCCTCACTGACTCCCACTCTCACTCCCCTCACTGTCTCCCACTCTCACTCCCCTCACTGTCTCCCACTCTCACTGCCCTCACTGTCTCCCACACACACTCCCCTCACTGTCTCCCACTCTCACTCCCCTCACTGTCTCCCACTCTCACTCCCCTCACTGTCTCCCACATTCACTCCCCTCACTGTCTCCCACTCTCACTCCCCTCACTGTCTCCCACTCTCACTCCCCTCACTGTCTCCCACTCTCACTCCCCTCACTGTCTCCCACTCTCACTCTCCTCACTGTCTCCCACTCTCACTCCCCTCACTGTCTCCCACTCTCACTCCCCTCACTGTCTCCCACTCTCACTCCCTTCACTGTCTCCCTCTCTCACTCCCCTCACTGTCTCCCACTCTCACTCCCCTCACTGTCTCCCACTCTCACTCCCCTCACTGTCTCCCACTCTCACTCCCCTCACTGTCTCCCACTCTCAATCCCCTCACTGACTCCCACTCTCACTCCCCTCACTGTCTCCCACTCTCACTCCCCTCACTGTCTCCCACTCTCACTGCCCTCACTGTCTCCCACTCTCACTCCTCTCACTGTCTCCCACTCTCAGTCCCCTCACTGTCTCCCACTCTCACTCCCCTCACTAACTCCCACTCTCACTCCAGTCACTTTCACCCTTTCTCACCCCTCACTGTCTCCCACTCTCACTCCCCTCACTGTCTTCCACACTCTCTCCCCTCACTGTCTCCCACTCTCACTACCCTCACTATCTCCCACTCTCACTCCCCTCACTGTCTCCCTCTCTCACCCCCCTCACTTTCTCCCAACTCACACTCCCCTCACTGGCTCCCACTCTCACTCCCCTCACTGTCTCCCACTCTCACTCCCCTCACTGTCTCCCACTCTCACTCCCCTCACTGTCTCCCACTCTGACTCCCTTCACTGTCTCCCACTCTCACTCCCCTCACTGTCTCCCACTCTCACTCCCCTCACTCTCTCCCACTCTCACTCCCCTCATTGTCTCTCACTCTCACTTCCCTCACTGTCTCCCAGTCTCACCCCCTCACTGTCTCCCACTCTCACTCCCCTCACTGTCTCCCACTCTCTCACCCCTCACTGTCTCCCGCTCTCACTCCCCTCACTGTCTCCCTATCTCACTCCCCTCACTGTCTCCCACTCTCACTCCCCTCACTGTCTCCCACTCTCACTCTCCTCACTGTCTCCCACTCTCACTCCCCTCACTGTCTACCACTCTCACTCCCCTCACTGACTCCCACTCTCACTCCCCTCACTGTCTCCCACTCTCACTCCCCTCACTGTCTCCCACTCTCACTGCCCTCACTGTCTCCCACTCTCACTCCTCTCACTGTCTCCCACTCTCACTCCCCTCACTGTCTCCCAGTCTCACTCCCCTCACTGACTCCCACTCTCACTCCACTCACATTCACTCACTCTTACCCCTCACTGTCTCCCACTCTCACTCCCCTCACTGTCTCCAACACTCACCCCCCTCACTGTCTCCCACTATCACTCCCCTCACTGTCTCCCTCTCTCACTCCCCTCACTGTCTCCCACTCTCACTCCCCTCACTGTCTCCCACTCTCTCACCCCTCACTGCCTCCTCTTTCATTCCCGTTACTGTCTCCCACTCTCACTCACCTCAAAATCTCCCACTCTAGCTCCCCTCACTGTCTTCCACACTCTCTCCCCTCACTGTCTCCCACTCTCACTCCCCTCACTGTCTCCCACTCTCACTCCCCTCACTGTCTCCCACTTTCACCCCCCTCACTTCCTCCCAACTCTCACTCCCCTTACTGCCTCCCACTTTCACCCCCCTCACTTTCTCCCAACTCTCACTCCCCTCACTGTCTCCCTCTCTCACTCCCCTCACTGTCTCCCACTCTCACTCCCCTCACTGTCTCCCACTCTCTCACCCCTCACTGTCTCCCACTCTCACTCCCCTCACTGTCTCCCACTTTCACCCCCCTCACTTTCTTCCAACTCTCACTCCCCTCACTGTCTCCCACTCTCACTCCCCTCACTGTCTCCCAGTCTCACTCCCCTCACCGTCTCCACTCTCACTCCCCTCACTGTCTCCCACTCTCACTACCCTCACTGTCTCCCACTCTCACTCCCCTCACTGTCTACCACTCTCACTCCCCTCACTGTCTCCCACTCTCACTCCCCTCACTGTCTCCCACTCTCACTCCGCTCACTGTCTCTCACTCTCACTACCCTCACTGTCTCCCACTCTCACTCCCCTCACTGTCTCCCACTCTCACTCCCCTCACTGTCTCCCACTCTCACTCCCCTCACTGTCTCCCACTCTCTCACCCCTCACCGTCTCCCACTCTCACTCTCCTCACTTTCTCACACTCTCACTCCCCTCACTGTCTCCCACTCTCACTCCCCTCACCGTCTCCCACTCTCACTCCCCTCACTGTCTCCCACTCTCACTCCCCTCACTGTCTCCCACTCTCACTCCCTTCACTGTCTCCCTCTCTCACTCCCCTCACTGTCTCCCACTCTCACTCCCCTCACTGTCTCCCACTCTCACTCCCCTCACTGTCTCCCACTCTCACTCCCCTCACTGTCTCCCACTCTCAATCCCCTCACTGACTCCCACTCTCACTCCCCTCACTGTCTCCCACTCTCACTCCCCTCACGGTCTCCCACTCTCACTGCCCTCACTGTCTCCCACTCTCACTCCTCTCACTGTCTCCCACTCTCAGTCCCCTCACTGTCTCCCACTCTCACTCCCCTCACTGACTCCCACTCTCACTCCACTCACTTTCACCCACTCTCACCCCTCACTGTCTCCCACTCTCACTCCCCTCACTGTCTCCCACACACACCCCCCTCACTGTCTCCCACTATCACTCCCCTCACTGTCTCCCTCTCTCACTCCCCTCACTGTCTCCCACTCTCACTCCCCTCACTGTCTCCCACTCTCTCACCCCTCACTGTCTCCTCTTTCATTCCCGTTACTGTCTCCCACTCTCACTCACCTCAAAATCTCCCACTCTAACTCCACTCACTGTCTTCCACACTCTCTCCCCTCACTGTCTCCCACTCTCACCCCCCTCACTTTCTCCCAACTCTCACTCCCCTCACTGTCTCCCACTCTCACTCCCCTCACTGTCTCCCACTCTCACTGTCCTCACTGTCTCCCACTCTCACTCCCCTCACTGTCTCCCACTCTCACACCCCTCACTGTCTCCCACTCTCACTCGCCTCACTGTCTCCCACTCTCACTCCCCTCACTGTCTCCCACTCTCACACCCCTCACTGTCTCCCTCTCTCTCACCCCTCACTGTCTCCCACACTCACTCACCTCACTGTCTCACACTCTCATACCCCTCACTGTCTCCCATTCTCACTCACCTCACTGTCTCCCAGTCACACTCCCCTCACTGTCTCCCACTCTCACTCCCCTCACTGTCTCCCACTCTCACTCCCCTCACTGTCTCCCACTCTCACTCCCCTCACTGTCTCCCACTCTCACTCCCCTAACTGTCTCCCACTCTCACTCCCCTCACTGTCTCCCACTCTGACTCCCTTCACTGTCTCCCACTCTCACTCCCCTCACTGTCTCCCACTCTCACTACCCTCACTGTCTCTTACTCTCACTACCCTCACTGTCTCCCACTCTCACCCCCTCACTGTCTCCCACTCTCACCCCCGTCACTGTCTCCCACTCTCACTCCCCTCACTGTCTCCCACTCTCACTCCCCTCACTGTCTCCCACTCTCACTCCCCTCACTGTCTCCCACTCTCACTCCCCTCACTGTCTCCCACTCTCACTCCGATCACTGTCACCCACTCTCACTCCCCTCACTGTCTCCCACTCTCACTCCCCTCACTGTCTCCCACTCTCACTCCCCTCACTGTCTCCCACTCTCACTCCCCTCACTGTCTCCCACTCTCTCACCCCTCACTGTCTCCCACTCTCACTCCCCTCACTGTCTCACAATCTCACTCCCCTCAAAATCTCCCACTCTCACTCATCTCACTGTCTCCCACTCTCACCCCCTCACTGTCTCCCACTCTCACTCCCCTCACTGTCTCCCACTCTCACTCCCCTCACTGTCTCCATCTCTCACTCCCCTCACTGTCTCGCACTCTCACACCCCTCACTGTCTCCCACTCTCTCTCCCCTTACTGTCTCCCACTCTCACTCCCCTCACTATCTCCCACTCTCACCCCCCTCACTGTCTACCACTCTCACACCCCTCACTTTATCCCACTCTCTTACCCCTCACTGTCTCCCACACTCACTCCCCTAACTGTCTCACACTCTCACACCCCTCACTGTCTCCCACTATCTCATCTCACTGTCTCCCAGTCTCACTCCCCTCACTGTCTCCCACTCTCACTCCCCTCACTGTCTCCCACTCTCACTCCCCTCACTGTCTCCCACTCTCACTCCCCTCACTTTCTCCCACTCTCACTCCCATCACTGTCTCCCACTCTCACTCCCCCCCACTCTCACTCCCCTCACTGTCTCCCACTCTCACTCACCACACTGTCTCCCACTCTCACTCCCCTCACTGTCTCCCACTCTCACTCCCCTCACTGTCTCCCACTCTCACTCCCCTCACTGTCTCCCACTCTCACTCCCCTCACTGTCTCCCACTCTCTCACCCCTCACTGTCTCCCACTCTCACTCCCCTCACTGTCTCCCACTCTCACTCCCCTCACTGTCTCCCACTCTCACTCCCCTCACTGTCTCCCACTCTCACTCCCCTCACTGTCTCCCACTCTCACTCCCCTCACTGTCTCCCACTCTCACTCCCCACACTGTCTCCCACTCTCACTCCCCTCACTGTCTCCCACTCTCACTCCCCTCACTGTCTCCCACTCTCACTCCGATCACTGTCTCCCACTCTCACTCCCCTCACTGTCTCCCACTCTCACTCCCCTCACTGTCTCCCACTCTCACTCCCCTCACTGTCTCCCACTCTCACTCCCCTCACTGTCTCCCACTCTCTCACCCCTCACTGTCTCCCACTCTCACTCCCGTACTGTCTCCCACTCTCACTCCCCTCACTGTCTCCCACTCTCACTCCCCTCACTGTCTCCCACTCTCAGTCCCCTCACTGTCTCCCACTCTCACTCCCCTCACTGACTCCCACTCTCACTCCACTCACTTTCACCCACTCACACCCCTCACTGTCTCCCACTCTCACTCCCCTCACTGTCTCCCACACTCACCCCCCTCACTGTCTCCCACTATCACTCCCCTCACTGTCTCCCTCTCTCACTCCCCTCACTGTCTGCCACTCTAACTCTCCTCACTGTCTCCCACTCTCTCACCCCTCACTGTCTCCTCTTTCATTCCCGTTACTGTCTTCCACACTCACTCCCCTCACTGTCTCCCACTCTCACTCCCCTCACTGTCTCCCACTCTCACTCCACTCACTGTCTCCCACTCTCACCCCCTCACTGTCTCCCAACTCTCACTCCCCTCACTGTCTCCCACTCTCACTCCCCTCACTGTCTCCCACTCTCACTCACCTCACTGTCTCCCACTCTCACTCCGCTCACTGTCTCCCACTCTCACTCCCCTCACTGTCTCCAACTCTCACTCCCCTCACTGTCTCCCACTCTCACTCCCCTCACTGTCTCCCACTCTCACTCCTCTCACTGTCTCCAACACTCTCAGTCCCCTCACTGTTTCCCACTCTCACTCCCCTCACTGTCTCCCACTCTCACTCCCCTCACTGTCTCCCACTCTCACTCCCATCACTGTCTCCCACTCTCACTCCCCCCCACTCTCACTCCCCTCACTGTCTCCCACTCTCACTCCCCTCACTGTCTCCCACTCTCACTCCCCACACTGTCTCACACTCTCACTCCCCTCACTGTCTCCCACTCTCACTCACCTCACTGTCTCCCACTCTCACTCCGATCACTGTCTCCCACTCTCACTCCCCTCACTGTCTCCCACTCTCACTCCCCTCACTGTCTCCCACTCTCACTCCCCTCACTGTCTCCCACTCTCACTCCCCTCACTGTCTCCCACTCTCTCACCCCTCACTGTCTCCCACTCTCACTCCCCTCACTGTCTCCCACTCTCACTCCCCTCACTGTCTCCCACTCTCACTCCCCTCACTGTCTCCCACTCTCACTCCCCTCACTGTCTCCCACTCTCACTCCCCTCACTGTCTCCCACTCTCACTCCCCACACTGTCTCCCACTCTCACTCCCCTCACTGTCTCCCACTCTCACTCCCCTCACTGTCTCCCACTCTCACTCCGATCACTGTCTCCCACTCTCACTCCCCTCACTGTCTCCCACTCTCACTCCCCTCACTGTCTCCCACTCTCACTCCCCTCACTGTCTCCCACTCTCACTCCCCTCACTGTCTCCCACTCTCTCACCCCTCACTGTCTCCCACTCTCACTCCCGTCACTGTCTCCCACTCTCACTCCCCTCACTGTCTCCCACTCTCACTCCCCTCACTGTCTCCCACTCTCAGTCCCCTCACTGTCTCCCACTCTCACTCCCCTCACTGACTCCCACTCTCACTCCACTCACTTTCACACACTCACACCCCTCACTGTCTCCCACTCTCACTCCCCTCACTGTCTCCCACACTCACCCCCCTCACTGTCTCCCACTATCACTCCCCTCACTGTCTCCCTCTCTCACTCCCCTCACTGTCTGCCACTCTAACTCTCCTCACTGTCTCCCACTCTCTCACCCCTCACTGGCTCCTCTTTCATTCACGTTACTGTCTTCCACACTCACTCCCCTCACTGTCTCCCACTCTCACTCCCCTCACTGTCTCCCACTCTCACTCCACTCACTGTCTCCCACTCTCACCCCCTCACTGTCTCCCAACTCTCACTCCCCTCACTGTCTCCCACTCTCACTCCCCTCACTGTCTCCCACTCTCACTCACCTCACTGTCTCCCACTCTCACTCCGCTCACTGTCTCCCACTCTCACTCCCCTCACTGTCTCCAACTCTCACTCCCCTCACTGTCTCCCACTCTCACTCCCCTCACTGTCTCCCACTCTCACTCCTCTCACTGTCTCCAACACTCTCAGTCCCCTCACTGTTTCCCACTCTCACTCCCCTCACTGTCTCCCACTCTCACTCCCCTCACTGTCTCCCACTCTCACACCCCTCACTGTCTCCCACTCTCACTCCCTTCACTGTCTCCCACTCTCACTCCCTTCACTGTCTCCCACTCTCACTCCCCTCACTGTCTCCCACTCTCACTCACCTCACTGTCTCCCACTCTCACTCCCCTCACTGTCTCCCACTCTCACTCCCCTCACTGTCTCCCACTCACACTCCCCTCACTGTCTCCCACTCTCACTCCCCTCACTGTCTCCCACTCTCACTCCCCTCACTTTCTCCCACTCTCACTCCCATCACTGTCTCCCACTCTCACTCCCCCCCACTCTCACTCCCCTCACTGTCTCCCACTCTCACTCCCCTCACTGTCTCCCACTCTCACTCCCCACACTGTCTCCCACTCTCACTCCCCTCACTGTCTCCCACTCTCACTCCCCTCACTGTCTCCCACTCTCACTCCCCTCACTGTCTCCCACTCTCACTCCCCTCACTGTCTCCCACTCTCACTCCCCTCACTGTCTCCCACTCTCACTCCGATCACTGTCTCCCACTCTCACTCCCCTCACTGTCTCCCACTCTCACTCCCCTCACTGTCTCCCACTCTCACTCCCCTCACTGTCTCCCACTCTCACTCCCCTCACTGTCTCCCACTCTCTCACCCCTCACTGTCTCCCACTCTCACTCCCGTCACTGTCTCCCACTCTCACTCCCCTCACTGTCTCCCACTCTCACTCCCCTCACTGTCTCCCACTCTCAGTCCCCTCACTGTCTCCCACTCTCACTCCCCTCACTGACTCCCACTCTCACTCCACTCACTTTCACCCACTCACACCCCTCACTGTCTCCCACTCTCACTCCCCTCACTGTCTCCCACACTCACCCCCCTCACTGTCTCCCACTATCACTCCCCTCACTGTCTCCCTCTCTCACTCCCCTCACTGTCTGCCACTCTAACTCTCCTCACTGTCTCCCACTCTCTCACCCCTCACTGGCTCCTCTTTCATTCCCGTTACTGTCTTCCACACTCACTCCCCTCACTGTCTCCCACTCTCACTCCCCTCACTGTCTCCCACTCTCACTCCACTCACTGTCTCCCACTCTCACCCCCTCACTGTCTCCCAACTCTCACTCCCCTCACTGTCTCCCACTCTCACTCCCCTCACTGTCTCCCACTCTCACTCACCTCACTGTCTCCCACTCTCACTCCGCTCACTGTCTCCAACTCTCACTCCCCTCACTGTCTCCAACTCTCACTCCCCTCACTGTCTCCCACTCTCACTCCCCTCACTGTCTCCCACTCTCACTCCTCTCACTGTCTCCAACACTCTCAGTCCCCTCACTGTTTCCCACTCTCACTCCCCTCACTGTCTCCCACTCTCACTCCCCTCACTGTCTCCCACTCTCACACCCCTCACTGTCTCCCACTCTAATTCCCTTCACTGTCTCCCACTCTCACTCCCTTCACTGTCTCCCACTCTCACTCCCCTCACTGTCTCCCACTCTCACTCACCTCACTGTCTCCCACTCTCACTCCCCTCACTGTCTCCCACTCTCACTCCCCTCACTGTCTCCCACTCTCACTCCCCTCACTGTCTCCCACTCTCACTCCCCTCACTGGCTCCCACTCTCACTCCCCTCACTTTCTCCCACTCTCACTCCCATCACTGTCTCCCACTCTCACTCCCCCCCACTCTCACTCCCCTCACTGTCTCCCACTCTCACTCCCCTCACTGTCTCCCACTCTCACTCCCCACACTGTCTCCCACTCTCACTCCCCTCACTGTCTCCCACTCTCACTCCCCTCACTGTCTCCCACTCTCACTCCCCTCACTGTCTCCCACTCTCACTCCCCTCACTGTCTCCCACTCTCACTCCCCTCACTGTCTCCCACTCTCACTCCCCTCACTGTCTCCCACTCTCACTCCCCACACTGTCTCCCACTCTCACTCCCCTCACTGTCTCCCACTCTCACTCCCCTCACTGTCTCCCACTCTCACTCCGATCACTGTCTCCCACTCTCACTCCCCTCACTGTCTCCTACTCTCACTCCCCTCACTGTCTCCCACTCTCACTCCCCTCACTGTCTCCCACTCTCACTCCCCTCACTGTCTCCCACTCTCTCACCCCTCACTGTCTCCCACTCTCACTCCCGTCACTGTCTCCCACTCTCACTCCCCTCACTGTCTCCCACTCTCACTCCCCTCACTGTCTCCCACTCTCAGTCCCCTCACTGTCTCCCACTCTCACTCCCCTCACTGACTCCCACTCTCACTCCACTCACTTTCACCCACTCACACCCCTCACTGTCTCCCACTCTCACTCCCCTCACTGTCTCCCACTCTCACTCCCCTCACTGTCTCCCACTCTCACACCCCTCACTGTCTCCCACTCTCACTCCCTTCACTGTCTCCCACTCTCACTCCCTTCACTGTCTCCCACTCTCACTCCCCTCACTGTCTCCCACTCTCACTCACCTCACTGTCTCCCACTCTCACTCCCCTCACTGTCTCCCACTCTCACTCCCCTCACTGTCTCCCACTCTCACTCCCCTCACTGTCTCCCACTCTCACTCCCCTCACTGTCTCCCACTCTCACTCCCCTCACTTTCTCCCACTCTCACTCCCATCACTGTCTCCCACTCTCACTCCCCCCCACTCTCACTCCCCTCACTGTCTCCCACTCTCACTCCCCTCACTGTCTCCCACTCTCACTCCCCACACTGTCTCCCACTCTCACTCCCCTCACTGTCTCCCACTCTCACTCCCCTCACTGTCTCCCACTCTCACTCCCCTCACTGTCTCCCACTCTCACTCCCCTCACTGTCTCCCACTCTCACTCCCCTCACTGTCTCCCACTCTCACTCCGATCACTGTCTCCCACTCTCACTCCCCTCACTGTCTCCCACTCTCACTCCCCTCACTGTCTCCCACTCTCACTCCCCTCACTGTCTCCCACTCTCACTCCCCTCACTGTCTCCCACTCTCTCACCCCTCACTGTCTCCCACTCTCACTCCCGTCACTGTCTCCCACTCTCACTCCCCTCACTGTCTCCCACTCTCACTCCCCTCACTGTCTCCCACTCTCAGTCCCCTCACTGTC
Source organism: Scyliorhinus torazame (assembly GCF_047496885.1). Taxonomy (NCBI): domain Eukaryota; kingdom Metazoa; phylum Chordata; class Chondrichthyes; order Carcharhiniformes; family Scyliorhinidae; genus Scyliorhinus; species Scyliorhinus torazame. The sequence continues at coordinate 105,144,189 of NC_092726.1, forward strand.
TCCCACTCTCACTCCCCTCACTGACTCCCACTCTCACTCCACTCACTTTCACCCACTCACACCCCTCACTGTCTCCCACTCTCACTCCCCTCACTGTCTCCCACACTCACCCCCCTCACTGTCTCCCACTATCACTCCCCTCACTGTCTCCCTCTCTCACTCCCCTCACTGTCTGCCACTCTAACTCTCCTCACTGTCTCCCACTCTCTCACCCCTCACTGGCTCCTCTTTCATTCCCGTTACTGTCTTCCACACTCACTCCCCTCACTGTCTCCCACTCTCACTCCCCTCACTGTCTCCCACTCTCACTCCACTCACTGTCTCCCACTCTCACCCCCTCACTGTCTCCCAACTCTCACTCCCCTCACTGTCTCCCACTCTCACTCCCCTCACTGTCTCCCACTCTCACTCACCTCACTGTCTCCCACTCTCACTCCGCTCACTGTCTCCCACTCTCACTCCCCTCACTGTCTCCAACTCTCACTCCCCTCACTGTCTCCCACTCTCACTCCCCTCACTGTCTCCCACTCTCACTCCTCTCACTGTCTCCAACACTCTCAGTCCCCTCACTGTTTCCCACTCTCACTCCCCTCACTGTCTCCCACTCTCACTCCCCTCACTGTCTCCCACTCTCACACCCCTCACTGTCTCCCACTCTAATTCCCTTCACTGTCTCCCACTCTCACTCCCTTCACTGTCTCCCACTCTCACTCCCCTCACTGTCTCCCACTCTCACTCACCTCACTGTCTCCCACTCTCACTCCCCTCACTGTCTCCCACTCTCACTCCCCACACTGTCTCCCACTCTCACTCCCCTCACTGTCTCCCACTCTCACTCCCCTCACTGTCTCCCACTCTCACTCCCCTCACTTTCTCCCACTCTCACTCCCATCACTGTCTCCCACTCTCACTCCCCCCCACTCTCACTCCCCTCACTGTCTCCCACACTCACTCCCCTCACTGTCTCCCACTCTCACTCCCCACACTGTCTCCCACTCTCACTCCCCTCACTGTCTCCCACTCTCACTCCCCTCACTGTCTCCCACTCTCACTCCCCTCACTGTCTCCCACTCTCACTCCCCTCACTGTCTCCCACTCTCACTCCCCTCACTGTCTCCCACTCTCACTCCCCTCACTGTCTCCCACTCTCACTCCCCACACTGTCTCCCACTCTCACTCCCCTCACTGTCTCCCACTCTCACTCCCCTCACTGTCTCCCACTCTCACTCCGATCACTGTCTCCCACTCTCACTCCCCTCACTGTCTCCTACTCTCACTCCCCTCACTGTCTCCCACTCTCACTCCCCTCACTGTCTCCCACTCTCACTCCCCTCACTGTCTCCCACTCTCTCACCCCTCACTGTCTCCCACTCTCACTCCCGTCACTGTCTCCCACTCTCACTCCCCTCACTGTCTCCCACTCTCACTCCCCTCACTGTCTCCCACTCTCAGTCCCCTCACTGTCTCCCACTCTCACTCCCCTCACTGACTCCCACTCTCACTCCACTCACTTTCACCCACTCACACCCCTCACTGTCTCCCACTCTCACTCCCCTCACTGTCTCCCACTCTCACTCCCCTCACTGTCTCCCACTCTCACTCCCCTCACTGTCTCCCACTCTCACTCCCCTCACTGTCTCCCACTCTCACTCCCCTCACTGTCACCCACTCTCTCACCCCTCACTGTCTCCCACTCTCACTCCCCTCACTGTCTCCCACACTCACCCCCCTCACTGTCTCCCACTATCACTCCCCTCACTGTCTCCCACTCTCACTCCCCTCACTGTCTGCCACTCTAACTCTCCTCACTGTCTCCCACTCTCTCACCCCTCACTGTCTCCTCTTTCATTCCCGTTACTGTCTCCCACTCTCACTCACCTCACTGTCTCCCACTCTCACTCCGCTCACTGTCTCCCACTCTCACTCCCCTCACTGTCTCCAACTCTCACTCCCCTCACTGTCTCCCACTCTCACTCCCCTCACTGTCTCCCACTCTCACTCCTCTCACTGTCTCCAACACTCTCAGTCCCCTCACTGTTTCCCACTCTCACTCCCCTCACTGTCTCCCACTCTCACTCCCCTCACTGTCTCCCACTCTCACACCCCTCACTGTCTCCCACTCTAATTCCCTTCACTGTCTCCCACTCTCACTCCCTTCACTGTCTCCCACTCTCACTCCCCTCACTGTCTCCCACTCTCACTCACCTCACTGTCTCCCACTCTCACTCCCCTCACTGTCTCCCACTCTCACTCCCCTCACTGTCTCCCACTCTCACTCCCCTCACTGTCTCCCACTCTCACTCCCCTCACTGTCTCCCACTCTCACTCCCCTCACTTTCTCCCACTCTCACTCCCATCACTGTCTCCCACTCTCACTCCCCCCCACTCTCACTCCCCTCACTGTCTCCCACTCTCACTCCCCTCACTGTCTCCCACTCTCACTCCCCACACTGTCTCCCACTCTCACTCCCCTCACTGTCTCCCACTCTCACTCCCCTCACTGTCTCCCACTCTCACTCCCCTCACTGTCTCCCACTCTCACTCCCCTCACTGTCTCCCACTCTCACTCCCCTCACTGTCTCCCACTCTCACTCCCCTCACTGTCTCCCACTCTCACTCCCCACACTGTCTCCCACTCTCACTCCCCTCACTGTCTCCCACTCTCACTCCCCTCACTGTCTCCCACTCTCACTCCGATCACTGTCTCCCACTCTCACTCCCCTCACTGTCTCCTACTCTCACTCCCCTCACTGTCTCCCACTCTCACTCCCCTCACTGTCTCCCACTCTCACTCCCCTCACTGTCTCCCACTCTCTCACCCCTCACTGTCTCCCACTCTCACTCCCGTCACTGTCTCCCACTCTCACTCCCCTCACTGTCTCCCACTCTCACTCCCCTCACTGTCTCCCACTCTCAGTCCCCTCACTGTCTCCCACTCTCACTCCCCTCACTGACTCCCACTCTCACTCCACTCACTTTCACCCACTCACACCCCTCACTGTCTCCCACTCTCACTCCCCTCACTGTCTCCCACTCTCACTCCCCTCACTGTCTCCCACTCTCACTCCCCTCACTGTCTCCCACTCTCACTCCCCTCACTGTCTCCCACTCTCACTCCCCTCACTGTCACCCACTCTCTCACCCCTCACTGTCTCCCACTCTCACTCCCCTCACTGTCTCCCACACTCACCCCCCTCACTGTCTCCCACTATCACTCCCCTCACTGTCTCCCACTCTCACTCCCCTCACTGTCTGCCACTCTAACTCTCCTCACTGTCTCCCACTCTCTCACCCCTCACTGTCTCCTCTTTCATTCCCGTTACTGTCTTCCACACTCACTCCCCTCACTGTCTCCCACTCTCACTCCCCTCACTGTCTCCCACTCTCACTCCACTCACTGTCTCCCACTCTCACCCCCTCACTGTCTCCCAACTCTCACTCCCCTCACTGTCTCCCACTCTCACTGCCCTCACTGTCTCCCACTCTCACTCACCTCACTGTCTCCCACTCTCACTCCGCTCACTGTCTCCCACTCTCACTCCCCTCACTGTCTCCAACTCTCACTCCCCTCACTGTCTCCCACTCTCACTCCCCTCACTGTCTCCCACTCTCACTCCTCTCACTGTCTCCAACACTCTCAGTCCCCTCACTGTTTCCCACTCTCACTCCCCTCACTGTCTCCCACTCTCACTCCCCTCACTGTCTCCCACTCTCACTCCCATCACTGTCTCCCACTCTCACTCCCCCCCACTCTCACTCCCCTCACTGTCTCCCACACTCACTCCCCTCATTGTCTACCACTCTCACACCCCTCACTGACTCCCACTCTAAAACACCTCACTGTCTCCCACTCTCACTCCCCTCACTGTCTCCCACTCTCACTCCGATCACTGTCTCCCACTCTCACTCCCCTCACTGTCTCCCACTCTCACTCCCCTCACTGTCTCCCACTCTCACTCCCCTCACTGTCTCCCACTCTCACTCCCCTCACTGTCTCCCACTCTCTCACCCCTCACTGTCTCCCACTCTCACTCCCCTCACTGTCTCCCACTCTCACTCCCCTCACTGTCTCCCACTCTCACTCCCCACACTGTCTCCCACTCTCACTCCCCTCACTGTCTCTCACTCTCACTCCCCTCACAGTCTCCCACTCTCACTCCGATCACTGTCTCCCACTCTCACTCCCCTCACTGTCTCCCACTCTCACTCCCCTCACTGTCTCCCACTCTCACTCCCCTCACTGTCTCCCACTCTCAGTCCCCTCACTGTCTCCCACTCTCACTCCCCTCACTGACTCCCACTCTCACTCCACTCACTTTCACCCACTCACACCCCTCACTGTCTCCCACTCTCACTCCCCTCACTGTCTCCCACACTCACCCCCCTCACTGTCTCCCACTATCACTCCCCTCACTGTCTCCCTCTCTCACTCCCCTCACTGTCTGCCACTCTAACTCTCCTCACTGTCTCCCACTCTCTCACCCCTCACTGTCTCCTCTTTCATTCCCGTTACTGTCTTCCACACTCACTCCCCTCACTGTCTCCCACTCTCACTCCCCTCACTGTCTCCCACTCTCACTCCACTCACTGTCTCCCACTCTCACCCCCTCACTGTCTCCCAACTCTCACTCCCCTCACTGTCTCCCACTCTCACTCCCCTCACTGTCTCCCACTCTCACTCACCTCACTGTCTCCCACTCTCACTCCGCTCACTGTCTCCCACTCTCACTCCCCTCACTGTCTCCAACTCTCACTCCCCTCACTGTCTCCCACTCTCACTCCCCTCACTGTCTCCCACTCTCACTCCTCTCACTGTCTCCAACACTCTCAGTCCCCTCACTGTTTCCCACTCTCACTCCCCTCACTGTCTCCCACTCTCACTCCCCTCAGTGTCTCCCACTCTCACACCCCTCACTGTCTCCCACACTCACTCCCTTCACTGTCTCCCACTCTCACTCCCTTCACTGTCTCCCACTCTCACTCCCCTCACTGTCTCCCACTCTCACTCACCTCACTGTCTCCCACTCTCACTCCCCTCACTGTCTCCCACTCTCACTCCCCTCACTGTCTCCCACTCTCACTCCCCTCACTGTCTCCCACTCTCACTCCTCTCACTGTCTCCACTCTCACCCCCTCACTGTCTCCCACTCTCATACCCCTCACTGTCTCCCAACTCTCACACCCCTCACTGTCTCCCACTCTCACTCCCCTCACTGTCTCCCACTCTCACTCCCCTCACTGTCACCCACTCTCACTCCCCTCACTGTCTCCCACTCTCACACACCTCACTGTGCCCCACTCTCACTCACCTCACTGTCTCCCACTCTCACTCTCCTCACTGTCTCCCACTCTCACCTCACTGTCTCCCACTCTCACACCCCTCACTGTCTCCCACTCTCACTACCATCACTGTCTCCCACTCTCACTCCCCTCACTGTTTCCCACTCTCACACCCCTCACTGTCTCCCACTCTCACTCCTCTCACTGTTTCCCACTCTCACACCCCTCCCTCACTGTCTCCCACTCTCACTCCCCTCACTGTCTCCCACTCTCACTCCCCTCACTGTCTCCCACTCTCACACCCCTCACTGTCTCTCACTCTTACTCCCCTCACTGTCTCCCACTCTCACTCCCCTTACTGTCTCCCACTCTCACTAACCTCACTGTCTCCCACTCTCGGACCCCTCACCGTTTCCCACTCAAACCCTCTCGGTTACCCACTCTCACACCCCTTCTTATCTTCCACTGTCACTCCCCTCATTGCCTCACAGTCTAAAACACCTCACTGTCTCCCACTCTCACTCCCCTCACACTCTCACACCCCTCAAAGTCTCCCACTCTCAGTCCCCTCACTGTCTGCCACTCTCACTTCCCTCACTGTCTCCCACTCTCACACCCCTCACTGTCTCCCACTCTCACTTCCCTCACTGTCTCCCAATCTCACTCCCCTCACTGTCTCCTACTCTCACTCCCCTCACTGTCTCCCACTCTCACTTCCCTCACTGTCTCCCACTCTCACTCCCCTCACTGTCTCCCACTCTCACTCCCCTCACTGTCTCCCACTCTCACTCCCCTCACTGACTCCCACTCTCACTTCCCTCACTGTCTCACACTCTCACTCCTCTCACTGTCTCCCACTCTCACTCCCCTCACTGTCTCCCACTCTCACACCCCTCAAAGTCTCCCACTCTCACTCCCATCACTGCCTCTCACTCTCACTCCCCTCACTGTCTCCCACTCTCACTCCCCTCACTGTCACCCACTCTCCCTCCCCACACTGTCTCTCACTCTCACTCCCCTCACTGTCTCCCACTCTCACTCCCCTCACTGTCTCCCACTCTTACTCCCCTCACTGTCTCCCACTCTCACACTCCTCACTGTCTCCCACTCTCACTCCCCTCACTGTCTCCCACTCTCTCTCCCCTCACTGTCTCCCTCTCTCACTCCCCTCACTGTCTCCCAATCTCACTCCCCTCACTGTCTCCCTCTCTCACTCCCCTCACTGTCTCCCACTCTCACTCCCCTCACTGTCTCCAACTCTCACTCCCCTCACTGCCTCCCACTCTCACTCTCCTCACTGTCTCCCAGTCTCACTCTCCTCACTGTCTCCCACTCTCACTCCCCTCACTGTCTCCCACTCTCACTCCCCTCACTGTCTCCCACTCTCACTCCCCTCACTGTCTCCCACTCTCACTCCCCTCACTGTCTTCCACTGGCACTCCCCTCACTGTCTCCCACTCTCACTCCCCTCACTGTCTCCCACTCTCACTCCCCTCACTCTCTCCCACTCTCACTCCCCTCACTGTCTCCCACTCTCACTCCCCTCACTGTCTCCCACTCTCACTCCCCTCACTGTCTTCCACTCTCACTCCCCTCACTGTCTCCCACTCTCACACAACTCACTGTCTCCCACTCTCACTCCCCTCACTGTCTCCCATTCTCACTCCCCTCACTGTCTCCCACTCTCACTCACCTCACTGTCTCCCACTCTCACTCCCCTCACTGTCTCACACTCACACTCCCCTCACTGTCTCCCACTCTCACTCCCCTCACTGTCTCCCACTCTCACTCCCATCACTGCCTCTCACTCTCACTCCCCTCACTGTCTCCCACTCTCACTCCCCTCACTGTCTCCCACACTTACTCCCCTCACTGTCCCCCACTCTCACTCCCCTCACTGTCTCCCACTCTCACTCCCCTCACTGTCTCCCACTCTCACTCTCCTCACTGTCTCCCAATCTCACTCTCCTCACTGTCTCCCACTCTCACGCCCCTCACTGTCTCCCACTGTCACTCCCCTCACTGTCTCCCACTCTCACTTCCCTCACTGTCTCCCACTCTCACACCGCTCACTGTCTCCCACTCTCACTCCCCTCACTGACTCCCACTCTCACTCCCCTCACTGTCTCCCACTCTCACTCCCCTCACTGTCTACCACTCTCACTCCCCTCACTGTCTCTCACTCTCACTCCCCTCACTCTCTCCCACTCTCACTCCCCTCACTGTCTCCCTCTCTCACTCCCCACACTGTCTCTCACTCTCACTCCCCTCACTGTCTCCCACAATCACTCCCCTCATTGTCTCTCACTCTCACTCCCCTCACTGTCTCCCACTCTCACTCCCCTCACACGCGCACACCCCTCAAAGTCTCCCACTCTCACTCCCCTCACTGTCTGCCACTCTCACTTCCCTCACTGTCTCCCACTCTCACACCCCTCACTGTCTCCCACTCTCACTTCCCTCACTGTCTCCCAATCTCACTCCCCTCACTGTCTCCCTCTCTCACTCCCCACACTGTCTCTCACTCTCACTCCCCTCACTGTCTCCCACAATCACTCCACTCATTGTCTCTCACTCTCACTCCCCTCACTGTCTCCCACTCTCACTCCCCTCACACGCTCACACCCCTCAAAGTCTCCCACTCTCACTCCCCTCACTGTCTGCCACTCTCACTTCCCTCACTGTCTCCCACTCTCACACCCCTCACTGTCTCCCACTCTCACTTCCCTCACTGTCTCCCAATCTCACTCCCCTCACTGTCTCCCACTCTCACTCCCCTCACTGTCTCCCACTCTCACTTCCCTCACTGTCTCCCACTCTCACTCCCATCACTGTCTCCCACTCTCACTCCCCTCACTGTCTCCCACTCTCACTCCCCTCACTGTCTCCCACTCTCACTTCCCTCACTGTCTCACACTCTCACACCTCTCACTGTCTCCCACTCTCACTCCCCTCACTGTCTGCCACTCTCACACCCCTCAAAGTCTCGCACTCTCACTCCCATCACTGCCTCTCACTCTCACTCCCCTCACTGTCTCCCACTCTCACTCCCCTCACTGGCGCCCACTCTCCCTCCCCACACTGTCTCTCGCTCTCACTCCCCTCACTGTCTCCCACTCTCACTCCCCTCACTGTCTCCCACTCATACTCCCCTCACCGTCTCCCACTCTCACACTCCTCACTGTCTCCCACTCTCACTCCCCTCACTGTCTCCCACTCTCTCTCCCCTCACTGTCTCCCTCTCTCACTCCCCTCACTGTCTCCCAATCTCACTCCCCTCACTGTCTCCCTCTCTCACTCCCCTCACTGTCTCCCACTCTCACTCCCCTCACTGTCTCCCACTCTCAATCCCCTCACTGTCTCCCACTCTCACTCTCCTCACTGTCTCCCAGTCTCACTCTCCTCACTGTCTCCCACTCTCACGCCCCTCACTGTCTCCCACTGTCACTCCCCTCACTGTCTCCCACTCTCACTCCCCTCAATGTCTCCCACTCTCACACCGCTCACTGTCTCCCACTCTCACTCCCCTCACTGTCTCCCACTCTCACTCCCCTCACTGTCTCCCACTCTCACTCCCCTCACTGTCTACCACTCTCACTCCCCTCACTGTCTCCCACTCTCACTCCCCTCACTGTCTACCACTCCCACTCCCCTCACTGTCTCCCACTCTCACTCCCCTCACTGTCTCCCACTCTCACACCCCTCACTGTCTCCCACTCTCACTCCCCTCACTGTCTCCCACTCTCACTCCCCTCACTGTCTCCCACTCTCACTCCCCTCACTGTCTCCCACTCTCACTCCCCTCACTGTCTCCCACTCTCACACAACTCACTGTCTCCCATTCTCACTCCCCTCACTGTCTCCCATTCTCACTCCCCTCACTGTCTCCCACTCTCACTCCCCTCACTGTCTCCCACTCTCCCTCCCCACACTGTCTCTCACTCTCACTCCCCTCACTGTCTCCCACTCTCACTCCCCTCACTGTCTCCCACTCTTACTCCCCTCACTGTCTCCCACTCTCACTCCCCTCACTGTCTCCCACTCTCACTCCCCTCACTGTCTCCCACTCTCACTCTCCTCACTGTCTCCCAGTCTCACTCCCCTCACTGTCTCCCAGTCTCACTCCCCTCACTGTCTCCCAGTCTCACTCCCCCACTGCCTCTCACTCTCACTCCCCTCACTGTCTCCCACTCTCACTCCCCTCACTGTCTCACACTCACACTCCCCTCACTGTCTCCTACTCTCACTCCCCTCACTGTCTCCCACTCTCACTCCCCTCACTGTCTCCCACTCTCACTCCCCTCACTGTCTCCCACTCTCACTCCCCTTACTGTCTCCCACTCTCACACCACTCACTGTCTCCCACTCTCACTCCCCTCACTGTCTCCCACTCTCACACCCCTCACTGTCTCCCATTCTCACTCCCTTCACTGTCTCCCACTCTCACTCCCCTCACTGTCTCCCACTCTCATACCCCTCACTTTCTCCCACTCAAACCCTCTCTGTTACCCACTCTTACACCCGTCATTATATTCCACTGTCACTCCCCACCATCTCCCCCACTCTAAAACACATTACTCTCTCCCACTCTCACACACCTCACTGCCTCCTACCCTAACACCCCTCCCTATCTCCCACTCTCACTCCCCTCACTGTCTCCCACTCTCACTCCCCTCACTGTCTCCCACTCTCACTCCCCTCACTGTCTCCCACTCTCACTCCCCTCACTGTCTCCCAGTCTCACTCCCCTCACTGTCTCCCACTCTCACTCCCCTCACTGTCTCCCACTCTCATACCCCTCACTTTCTCCCACTCAAACCCTCTCTGTTACCCACTCTTACACCCGTCATTATATTCCACTGTCACTCCCCACCATCTCCCCCACTCTAAAACACCTTACTCTCTCCCACTCTCACACACCTCACTGCCTCCCACTCTAACACCCCTCCCTATCTCCCACTCTCATTCGCCTCAATGTATACCACTCTCGCACACCTCACTATCTCCCACTCTAAGACCCTCACTGTCTCCCACTGTCGTGGAAATCATAATAAAGACAAATTCCTCGAGGTTCGATTTAAGGAAATGTATTTACACAAATATATTGCACAGCACTCTGAGATTCGATTGAAGTTAGCACGTTTATATAATCTGAAGTAAACAAGCAAGTTTATGTTAAATCTGCCTTGGAAAGTACGTACGATGAAATGCTTAATACGTATGTTTGCTTTGTTATCTTTCGGAGGACAATGTGTTTTCATAATAAGACTGAAACCAGAATATTTCAGCAGTATTTCATTTATGTTAATTTCCCTTCCACAATTCCCTAATTGTTGATCTTTTGATCAACACCTTTTAGTAAATTATCGTGTACTCCGTAGAGAAGGATGGTTTATAATGTAAGGGAACGGACGTGTGACAGTTCCCTGCGTGTTATGAGCTGGTAGCAAGGAGGTCAGGTGGCTAGGGCTGTTCCCGTGTTAGTACAATAAAAATATCTTGCGCAATATTAAAACAGTAACCATCGACAATCAAGATTACAATGGCGATTATAATCCAGAACACAACCCTCTGTCCTGACGATCCTACCATCCAAAGTCAAAGTCCCATCCCTGCTTCTCATGAAATCTTGTTCCCTCTCCACGAATGTGATCCGCCTGATTATCAATTTTTCTGAGTTATCAGGGATTTATGTGCAACAGTAACTTCCAGTCAGGGCACAGGTGCCTCCCTTTTCAGCTAACAAGAAATCAGGAGCCATCCTATTCTGCAGGGCAACCGCTCTTACAGCGACCATTTCAGTTTCTATCTGGTTAACAGCTTCTGCAGTGTCATTAGCTACCTGCTCAAGGATGTCTCGCAGTTCGCGTAGTTCGTATGCATTACTGGCTATTCCTAATGGTGGTATCATTATTCCCAGCATTTGTGCCCATTTCATACCACTTCGTGTCGTCCTGTGATGGGGATTGTCCTGCAGTTGCTGGACGTGATGTTACATAAGGGGATACATATCCCAAATATCAGGAGCCTTCCCAATTTTCTGGTAACCACGGGTGCGCCTTACGTCCACAGATAAAATATGTGCTGTTACATGCGGTCAGGTTTCCTTTACTATCAGTCATCATTAGTCTAATCGGTCCCCTTCCCAGGAGCCTCCACTAGTTTGATTTTCGTCTCCTGACTAATCAAAGATGAATAGTCCTTTAGCTGTAGTGCCAATTCAAGGTCTGGTCGCACTGACTCGTGCCTACTGAGTGGGTCCCATATGTTATATGATTCTTAAAGCATATTGTTCCTTTTGGGACTCCAGTATAATTGGGAAGGATCAACCAGGGCGTTCGACGTGTTACATTAAACCTAGGCCCCCACCATTCCTCAAACATATTCGTATCGTATCCAGTTAATCTCCAATCGAACATATTCTGTGTCTCTTCACCACGTCCTGTACTATTTTGTCTTAGAGCCCATTCTGCTAACTCTTTATTGGTGAATGGGATAGGTCGCACAGGGAAGCCCTCCCCAAACGTCTTGGAATGTGTGTACAAACCCAACAACTGAATTTATTTACTCTCTCTGCGCATAAGTGAGACATGTATATTAAGGTGTTAGAATGCAGTCTACCCTCTACATGAAGTTGGAGTAATATGATAATATTAAAACATCAACGCCGTCATTCTCTTCAGGCTAGCGTTTCGCTAGTCCTCTGAAAGTTCCGTATGATGTAGTTTACACGAGTTGCGTGGATCCCATCTGGATTTTCTTTTCATTTAACGGCTGTTCGGGTTATTAGCAGTCCTTGGTAGCGTCCATTCCACCGAGGAGAAAAAGAATCTTTCTTTACTGTGTCAGGTGAGAGTACCTTTATGACATTGATGTTGAAACAATGTACCTTTAAGAAAGCAGTGATGTCAGAGAGTGGGTGGGGCTGAGCTCAGGGCAGCCATTTTGGAAGTTTCAGTTAGGAAAAGCAGCTTGTGTGTGTCTGTGTGTTTCCAGAGAGCTGCAGTTTTGCAGTTTGTAAAGAGTTGGCAGTGTCTGTGTTTGCAGTTAGCTGTAGCTCTGCCATGAAAGACTATCTCTGGATCATTTTGGTCATTTAAACTCATAATAGTAAAGCCTTTGACCTGATGTGATTCTGTTTAAAGGTGTTAAGTCTCTTGGACGTGTGAAGGAACATTTTGAGGAATTATTTACTGTTGCAATATTTTCGGAGTTATCTTTGAAGTAAGGGGTGTTAAGAGTTCCAATGTTTATTTCAGATTTTAAGTTGAGTTCATGGAATAAACATTGTTTTGTGTTTAAAAACCCACTTGTCCATAATTGTAATTCCATCCTAGGGAACAAGCCATGTGCTAGGAAAAGCAACAAATCCTTTAAAGGGGAGGTTGGTTGAACTCCATGATACATTTTGGGGTTCTGAAAACTCCTCAACCATAACAATTGGGGGCTCGAGGGGGAGAAAAATCTATCTATTGGATTGGCTTTTGTGAACTTTAAGACAGTGAAAGATTGTTGCTTTTTGGTGTGGTATTTTAAGTGGGGAGAATGTTGTGAACAATGGCTCTTTCAGAGGCTCAAAGTTTTGGGATGGAGAATGTCACATGTAGTGCTTTACGGACAGAAACGAAAAGCAGACTGTAGGATTTGGCATGGACATTGCAGTTAACATTACCTGACAAAATACGAAAGGATGAGGTAATTATGGCGGTGGTTAAGCATTTAAAGTTGCCTGAGATAGAGTTTGACTCATTGGAAATGGCAAAAATTCAGTTGCAAATTAAACAAATGGAACATGAGAAAGAATTGAAGAGGCTGGCATACGAGAGTGAGAGAGAGGAAAAATAAAGTGAAACTGATAGAGGAAAAAGCAAGAAAAAGAGAGAAAGAGGAAAAATAAAAGGAGAGAGAAGAATGGAGAAAAGAAAGATTAGCCCTAGCAGAACAAAAAGAAAAGAAACATGATAAGGATCAGGGAAAAAGATAAAGAGAGGGAGATAGAATTCAGAAAATGGCCATGAAACATGACAGTCAGGTAAAATTGGCAGACATAAAGGGAAATGTACAGTTGGATGATAGTGATGAGGATAGTGAGAAAGAGCGTCATAGTCGAAGGCTTGGTGGGAATCTATTTAAATATGTCCAAGCATTGCCAAGGTTTGACGAGGAGGAAGTGGAAGTATTTTTCATTTAATTTGAGAAGGTAGCTAAACAAATGAAATGGCCACTGGACATGTGGGTGTTACTGATTCAAACAAAGCTGTTAGGTAGAGAGAGTGAAGTGTTTGCATCACTGCCGGAGGAGGTTTCTGGAACGTATGAGGAGGTAGAGAAATCCATCTTAAGTGCATATGAGCTAGTGCCTTAAACTTACAGACAAACGTTTAGGAATTTAAGGAAAGAATTTGGTCAAACATATATGGAGTTTGAAATGCTCAAACAGAGTAATTTTGATAGGTGCATCAGGGCTTTGAAAATAGACCAAACGTATGAAGCTCTCAGAGAAAATATACTTTTGGAGGAGTTTAAAAATTCAATTCCTGATGCAGTGAGAGGGCACAGGGCCAAATCGCTGGCTTTGAAAGCAGACCAAGGCAGGCCAGCAGCACGGTTCAATTCCCGTAACAGCCTCCCCGAACAGGCGCCGGAATGTGGCGACAAGCTGCTTTTCACAGTAACTTCATTTAAGTCTACTTGTGACAATAAGCAATTTTCATTTAATTTCATTTCATATGGAAGAACAGAGGGTTCAAACTGCGAGATTAGCAGCGGAAATGGCAGATGATTATGTATTAGTTCATAAACCAAAGATTGGTTTCCGACATCAGTTTCAGCCGGTGAGGGATATAAACTGGGGACATGAGAAATACTCAAGTGGTAAAGGTAAAGGTGATCTGATGGGAGACAATAAAGACAGTGTACTTCAGATTAAAAAAGAAATCCAGGAGGGTGGAAAAGAAATGAAAAGTCTCAGATGTTTTCACTGTAATAAAGTAAGCCATGTAACGTCACAGTGTTGGTGGTTGAAGAAAAGCACTGGGAAGGCTGATGTGGTAAAACAGGATAAGACAGTGGGGTTTGTTAGAGTGGCCATGGAAAGCCCAAGGGAAGCGAAGGAGGTGCAAACGATTGTACAGCCTGTTCAAGAAGTAATTGTTAAGAAGGTGCCAGATGTTTTTAAATAATTTACTTGTGTGGGTAAAGTTTACTCATGTGTATCAAGAGGAACAGGTAAAGAAGTCACAATTTTATGAGATACAGGGGCTAGCCAACGTTTAATGGTAAGTGATGAGGGATTATGTAGTTTGCGATGAATGTTGCCAGAAAAGGTGGTGATATGTGGAATTTAGGGTGAGAGGAGTAGCGTTCCATTATATAAGGCAAGGTTGGAAAGTCTAGTGAAGAGTGGTGAAGTGGTAGTAGGAGTAATAGATAAATTATCTTGTCCAGTAATACAGTTTATCTTGGGTAATGATATAGCTGGATCGCAGGTGGGAGTGATGCCGACTGTGGTTGATAAGCCAGCGTAAAACCAGTCAACTGAATTGTTGAACGGCGAATATCCTGGGATTGTTCCGGATTGTGTAGTAACCGGGTCGCAAAGTCACAGGTTAAGACAAGAGGAGAAATCAAAGAGTGAAGATGAAGTAGAAGTGCAATTATCAAATACGATTTTTGATCAGATGGTTGAAAAAGAACAAGAACAGGTGGAGGATGAGGCGGATATTTTTAGTTCAGGAAAATTGGCGGAGTTACAACAGAAAGATGTAGAAATAAAATGGACAAATCAGAAAGCATATACGGAAGAGGAATCTGACAGTATACCAGAGTGTTATTACTGTAAAAATGATGTCTTGATGAGGAAATTGAGACCTGTACATATTCTGGCGGATGAAAAGTGGGCAGAAGTTCATCAAGTTGTCTTGCCGGTAGGGCATAGGAAGGAGGTGTTGCGAGTTGCACAGGCGGTACCAGTGGGAGGTCATTTGGGAATAAGGAAAACTCAAGCTAAAATCCAGAAACATTTTTATTGGCCTAGACTACATAAAGATGTACTTAAATTGTGTCAATCATGTCACACATGTCAAATGATAGGGAAACCTCAAGCATGATAAAACCAGCACCCTTAATACCCATTCCAGCATTTGAGGAACCTTTTACAAGGGTCCTAATCGATTGTGTAGAACCGCTTTCTGAAACAAAAAGTGTGAATCAATATCTTTTGACTGTAATGGATCTGTCTACTCGGTTTCCAGAGGCCATTCCAGTACGTAATATTACAGCTAAAAGGATTGTGGAGGAGTTACTTAAATTATTTACTAGATGTGGACGACCCACAGAAATTCAATCGGATCAAGGAACGAATTTTACTTCACAGTTATTCAACAAAGTTATGGACTGCTTAAGAATAAAACAATTTAAATCAACTGCGTACCATCCAGAATCACAGGGAGCGTTAGAAAAGTGGCATCAGACATTAAAGATAATGTTGAGTGTCTATTGTCAAGACTATCCAGAGGATTGGGATAAATGAATCCCATTCGTATTGATTGCAATTAGGGATGCACCTAATGAGTCTACCAAATTTAGTCCTTTTGAACTAACTTTTGGTCATGAGGTATGAGGACCACTTAAATTGATTGAGGAAAAATTGGTGGGTGAGAAATCGGAAATTACACGATTGGATTACGTGTCAAATGTTAGGGAACGATTAAATAGAGCAGGTGAAATGGCTAAACAACATTTGAAAGTTGCACAAAATGTGATGAAACGGGTAGCGGACAAGAAATCCAACCTTTGTAGTTTTGCCACTGGGGATAAAGTTTTGTTACCAGTGGTAGGGGAGCCTTTAAAAGCTCGGTTTTGTGGACCGTATCCGATTGAAAGGAAATTAAGTGACGTGAATTATGTGGTAAAAACACCAGATAGAAGGAAGATTCACCGAGTGTGTCATGTGAATATGCTTAAAAAGTACTTTGAAAGGGAAGGAGAGAAAAAGGAGGTTTTAATGATTCTAACTCAAAGTGACGAACCAAATCCAGATGTTTGTGAATTTTGCTCAAACCAAATTAGAAAAAGAGGATGTTCTTAAACATTGGGATGAATTGTTAAGTTACCGTCCAGAGGAAAAACGAACTGACCTGAAAGATTTATTGATATCACATCGGCAAGTTTGTAGAGATATATTGGGATGTACTAAAATGGCTATGCATGATGTAGATGTGGGAAATGCTGTTCCTATCAAACAACATCCATATAAACTTAATCCTTTAAAATTGGCATAGGTTAACAAAGAGATTGAAAGTATGCTTAAAAATGCCATAATTGAACTGGGTTGCAGCAACTGGAGCTCACCCATAGTGATGGTACCTAAAGCAGACGGTACCCAACGGTTGTGTTTGGACTACAGAAAGGTGAATACAGTTACATGAATGGACTCTTATCCTGCCCCACCATTGAAGGATTGCATTGAGAAAGTGGGATAATCTTCTTTTATTTCTAACTTCCAGGCATGGAAAGAACATTTAAAACATCGTATGGTGTTCTTCGATCGACTTCAGTAGGCGGGTTTGGTGATAAACCTAGCCGAACGTGAATTTGGAGAAGCCCGAATCACTTTCCTTGCGGAGTTTCCGTTATCCTCAAGACGAAGGGAAATAATGCGAATTCTTATCATGAATTGCTTTGGTCGAACAGTTGTGCAGAAGGTTTGTGGAGTGATTACTTGACTGATGGACTTGCTAAAGAAACGTCAAAAATTTCTAGGGACAGCGGACTTTCAACAGGCATTTGACTGCCTGAAAGCTGTGGTAACCAATGTTCCTGTATTGGAGAATTGCAAGGAGCTCTGTGGTCAGATTGACCTAAATTATATGATTCTGAAGAGAAATGCCGAAATCGAGAAGGATTTCGGTTGGAGGAAGAACAGCAAAGAAAAATGGACTATATTATTATATCTGTTAGAGGGTGTTGTTTTTTTTTTTTAAATGAAAATGTATATTTACTGTCTGCATTTCTTAGTGGATGGTGCAAACGTGAAAAATAAAACCACCTTGAAGTTCATTGTTTATTTTTTTTTCTGGGGGGCGGGGGGAGGTGTCATGTGAGAGTGCCTTTAAGACATGGATGTTTAAGCAATGTACCTTTAAGAAAACAGTGATGTCAGAGAATGGGTGGGGCTGAGCTCAGGTCAGTCATTTTGGAAGATTCAGTTTGGAAAAGCAGCTTGTGTGTGTGTGTTTCCAGAGAGCTGCAGTTTTGCAGTTTAAAAATAGCTTGGCAGTGTCTGTGTTTGCAGTGAGCTGCAGCTCTGCCATGAAAGACTATCTCTGGATCATTTGGGTGATTTAAACTCGTAATAGTAAAGCCTTTATCCTGATGTGATTCTGTTTAAAGGTGTTAAGTCTCTTGGAAGTTTGAAGGAACAATTTGAGGAATTATTTACTGTTGCAATATTTTCGGAGTTATCTTTGAAGTAAGGGGTGTTAAGAGATCCAATGTTTATTTAAGATGTTTAGTTGAGTTCATGGCATAAACATTGTTTTGTGTTTAAAAACCCACGTGTCCATAATTGTAATTCCACACCTAGGGAACAAGCGTGCGCTAGGAAAAGCAAGAAATACATTAAAGGTGGAGGTTGGTTGAACTCCATAGTACATTTTGGGGTTCTGAAAATGCCTCGCCCATAACAACTGCTTTCACATAAACATTCTCCAGGTTTAAAGGGTGTGTATTTCCCTCTTTTGGCTGCATCTGAGTCTGCCGCACCTTTTCATGGTGTTGTTTCAGCGGTTTCACACACGGCCTGGACATATTGTAATGATGCTTCATCTGCCCATATTAAGGCATACCCTTGACCACAGTACATAAGGCCACCGAGTAATAGGCAAGCGGTCTTTTCACTCCTCAATGCTCTTGCACCAGGACCCCTGTTGCAATCCCCCTGCTTCATTCACATAAAGAGTAAAGGGCTTGCTGAAATTAGAAATTTCCAACGCAGGAACTTGTTTCAAATTACGAAATGCTTGCTCCCTCTCTGGGATCCAGGTAACAACTGAAGGGGCATCCTGTAGGGTAGCCTTGCGCAATACTGTGTCCATCTCTCTACAGTCCGGGATCCTCTGCCTTCAATAGCCCACCATTCCGAGGAAGGTAACGGTTTCCTTTTCCGTGCGTGGTGTTGGAACCCTTGCTGCAGACTGTCCGCTTTCAGACCCAAGCCTCCGCTGTCCTTGCTGCAGCTGAAAGCCCAAATACTGACCAGCCTCCTGACAGAATTGCAGGTTGTCCATTGAGACCCTATGCCCTCTTTCTACAAGATGTGATAATAACAGAAGGGTATTATGTTGACAAATTAGCCCTCCCTCTGAGGCTGTCAGTATATTGAGGGAATGTTCGTCCTGCAGACAACTGGCATTCGTCCAAGTCTCTTTTAATGCTGTTAATTCCGATATGTAAAGGGAAATATATATTGACTTTCTGGGTATGGTATGGAGAAAAAGGCTGAGAAAGGATCCGTTGTTAATGGTATAGAAGACAAAATTACATTTATGTCAATGGAGCAATAGTGACAACAATTTTATTGATGGCTCTAAGATCTTGCACAAACCACCACTCGTTGGGTCTTCCTACCTTTGGAATGGGGAGTATAGGGGTGTTACGGGGGCTTTGTGTTCTCCTTAGCACCCCTTGCTGTAATAGTGCATTGTTCACTTCCTCTATCACGTTTTCTGCTTCCGTTGCCAACGTGTATAGTTTTAAGCAGGGCAGGGCAATGTTCTTCTGTATCTGCGCCCTATGCGCAGGGGCAGAATGTACTTCTCCAGCATGCTATTTATGTTGGGCCCATAGATGTGGCAGTACCTCGGTCAGGATTGAAGGGAGTAAATGCAGGCTCTCTCGGGGAGGTTGTTGTCTTTCAAATGTAGCGGCCATTGCTCCTCTTTCCAGGTCACTTTGCCCTCCTGTTTGCCATAAAATTTTATCAGGCAATTTCGTCCGTCCATTTCTAGGTAAACCCCACTGATTACTTTTTTCCTTTGGCCTCTTTGATCAGTTCTCCTATTTGCTTTGCCTCAGCGGGATGTTTTCCAGCCAATGTTAAATGGGGTTCTGAAGTTAAACCCATCCTAAAAATGTCTCTCTGACTATGGCTCAACTGTACTAACATTCCTAATCTCACAACACCGAAAAATATAAACGAGTGATATGCAATTTGGTCTGCTTTCCTTAGTGACTTTATGTTTGTAAATTGGATGCGCGCTCATCCTCATGAGCACACCAACACGTACAATGGGTCACTAGATTTTCTCGTCTGGACTATATCAGGTGTTTTAATAACTGTGCCCAAGGGTCATTAATCCTTTTTAAGACTTCCTGCAGTTTTTAACGATCGGGCGCAGGCTCACAAGTTATTACATTTTGCAGCTGGTGAGCTCGTATTTGAGACAGTTCTATAAACATTCCGTTATCAATGCGATGTATTACTGCTCCTAAGTTACAGAGTGGATGTCTGCTTAATAGGGTCAGGTGACGCTAGTTGCGGCACATCGTTCCTGGGGGTTAAATACTCCTTGGCCCCCTTGCATGACAGCCTCTTTCCCTCTATTTCCAACCAGTATTCGAGGGACTCATTTCCTTCATTCAAATGATCATTGTTATTGGGAACTCAGCCGCCATTTATGCCGTCGGGACTGCAATCCCATCACTCAAAGCTGACCAAGATGCACCATAAGAGTATTTCAGAAGCAGCAAAACGTCCCCTGGGATGCACACATTTAAGTAAATTTCCAATGATTGATTTTATCGGCATTAGCTATTCTTGGAGACGTATATTTTTTCTTTGTCAATTCAGAAAAGGTCAACTGTCTGCTGAAATGGTTAATGTTTCCTGCAGAATCTAAGCGGCGGTGAACTTGGCATGATGCCATTTACGACTTTTCACATAATATAAAAACTGATTCGTATTCAATTACTTTTATTCGTAAGGGCACATTCTTTCTTTTAAACTGATCGTAATTTCCAATGTTTCAATTCATTGGAGAAACATCAACACGCATCACTTAAGTTATAATCTCTGACTCTGACTCACAATGACAGACGATAAAAAAAATACAACCCACTTAGCACTTCATGCTTTGACTAAAATTAATTGGTTTTAACAAAACACACAGATTCTCACAGCTCACAAATATCACAGTTAACCAGTAGCCTTATCTCGTACACAAATCTGAATTCCTTTTTCGACAGGAACCCATCTGTTACATTTTTACCTTAATCTTCCATTTACTTTCACTCTCCTGTTTTTTTTGTCCGAAAGGGGGTCAGCTTCATTAGATTCCTATGCGGGACATATAGGTTCACCAACCTCATCTGTTGCTTTACGATTGTTTTTTTCCATTTTCGGACTCATTTTGACTCCCTTATCTGTCCTCTTTACGGACTTCACCTTCTTTCTCGCTCCGGATATCTTTACCGAGGCTTTGGGACGACCTGTGAGGGAGCGGCGAGTTTAGTGCTCATCGTTGCTTCTGCAAAATACTTTAGAACATATAAATAACAATAACAACAACCGCGCAAATCGGAAATCATTTACAAATACCACAGGGAGTGCACACCGCTGTTTATCATTTCACGAACTTCGAAGTCTTTTTTTATTTATTTTAATCTCTAAGGCACCTTTTTCTTCCCATGCAGCTATCATTAATTTATTAACTAAGATAACTCTCCGAGCATGAGTCACTGGCCGGTAATTAAGGCTGCCGAGCCGCAGACCCCCCTTTCAGCTGGGGTCGCGCTGTAGCTCTCTCCCTTTCAGCTGAGAGAGCCCTGTTTAGAGATTCGTTTCTAGGTTCACGTCCCTTTAAATTAGGGAAACTGCAACGACGACGCCAATTTGTCATGGAAATCATAATAAAGACAAATTCCTCGAGGTTCGATTTAAGGAAATTTATTTACACAAATATATTCGCCGAGAGAGAGTGTTCTAGCTGCAAAGCCATTGCACCGCACTCTGAGATTTGATTGCAGACAGCATGATTTTTATAATCAGGCAAGTTTATATTAAATAGACCTTGGAAAGTACGTACGATGAAACATGTAGCACGTATGTTCTTGCCCTTCGCTATAAGCAACTCTAGTACACATTTTGTTATCTTTCGGAGGACAATGTATTTTCATAATAAGGCTGAAACCAGCATATTTCAGCATTATTTCATGTATGTTCATTTCCCTTCCACACACTCTCTCCCTCTCTCTCTCACACTCTGTGTCTCACGCACTCTTCCTCTCTCACATTATCTCCCTCTCTCACACTCTCCCATTCCATCCCACACTCTCTCCCTCTCTCACACACTCTACCTCTCTCTCACATTCTCCCTCTCACAGTTTCTCCCCCTCTCACAGTTTCTTCCTCTCTCACTCCCTCCCTCTCTCACACTCTCTCTCCCTCACTGACACACACTATGCTTCTCTCGCAGACACTCCCTCTCTCACACTCTCCCTCCCTCACACTCACTCCCTCTCGCACATTCCCACCCCCTCTCACACACTTTCCCTCTCTCTCTCACACACTCTCACTCAGTCTCTCTCTCACTCTCTCACACTCTCTCTCCCTCACACACACACTCTGTGCCTCTCTCACAGACTCTCCCTCTCTCACACACTCTCCCTCCCTCACAGACTCTCCCTCTCTCACACACTCTCCCTCCCTCACACTCACTCCCTCTCGCACACTCCAACCCCCTCTCACACACTTTCTCTCTCTCCCTCTCTCACACACTATCACTCACTCACTTTCTCCATCTATCACGCACTCTCCCTCTCTCACACACTCTCCCTGTCTCACATTCTCTCCATCGAAAACTCTCCCACTCACATACTCTCCCGCTCTCACACTCTCTCCCTCTCTCACACACTCCCTACCTCTCTCACCCTCTCCCTCTCTCACACTCTCCATCTCTCACACACTCTCCCTCTGTCACTCTCGCTTCCACTCACATACTCTCCCTCTCACACACACTCTCTTCATCTTTGATACAATATCCCTATCTCACACACTCACCCTCTCTCACACACTCTCCCTCTTTGTCACTCTTTCCCTCTCTCGCACACTCTCCCTCTCTCAAAGTTTCTCCCTCTCACACACTCTCGCCCTCACTCATACTCTCTCCCTCACTCACAATCTGACAATCTCTCATACACTCTCACTCCCTTCCACACTCTCCCTCTCACGGTTTCTCCCCCTCTCACAGTTTCTCCCTCCTGCCACTTTCTCCCTCTCTCGCACACTCTCCCTCTCTCACACACATTCTCCCTCTCAAACATTCCCTCGCTCTGTCGCACTTGTCCCTCTCTCACACTCTATCCGCCTCTCACACACTCTCCCTCTCTCACAATCGCACCCCTCTCACAGTTTCTCCCTCTCTCACACACTCTCCCTCTCGTACACTCCCTCCCCCTCTCACAGTATCTCCCCCTCTCACACTCTCTCCCTCTCGCACACTCCCTCCCCCTCTCACAGTTTCTCCCACTCTCAAACTCTCTCCCTCTCTCACACTCCCCCCTCTTTCTCACTCTCTCACTCCATCACGCACTCGCCCTCTCTCCCCTCTCTCACACTCCCTCCCTCTCTCTCATTCACTCACTATCACACACTTTGCCTCTCTCACAGTTTCTCACTCTCTCACAGTTTCTCCCTCGCACACACTCTCGCCCTCACTCATACTCTCTCCCTCTCCCACGCACTCTCCTCTCACACACTCTCCCTATCTCCCTCTCTCACGCACTCTCCCTCTATTCCCCCTCTCCCACAACCTCTCCCACTCTCCCTCTCGCACACACTCTCCTTCTCTCACACACTCTCCCGCTCTCACGCTCTCTCTATCTCTCACTCTCTCTCTCTCATACACTATCCCTGTCTCTCAAAGTTTCTCCCTCACCACCTCGCCGCCACTCACACTCTCTCCGTCTCCCAGACACTCTATTCCTCTCTCACACACTCTCCCTCTCTCACATACTCTCTTCCTCTCTCACGGTTTCTCCCTCTCTCACAGTTTCTTTCCTCTCTCACACACTCCCTCTCTCACAGACTCTCTCCCACTCACACACGCTCTTCCACTCTCACACACTCTACCTCTGTCACACACTCTCCCTCTGTTAAACACTCTACCTCTATCCCTCTCTCACTCACTCCTTCTCTCACACACTCCCTCTCTAACACTCTCACACACTCTCCCTCTCTCATACACTCTCCCTGTCTCGCACATTCTCTCTCTTTGACAAACTCTCCCTCTCTCACACTTCCTCCCTCTCCCGCACTCTCCACTGTCTCTCGCACTCTCCCTCTCTCACACTCACTCCCTGTCTCACACACTCTCCCTCTCTCACAAATTCTCCCTCTCGCTCCCTTTCCCACACCCTCTTCCACTCTCTCCCTATCTCTCACACACTCTCCCGCTCTCACACTCTCTCTCTCACACTCTTCACTCTCTCTCACTTTCTCCCTCTCTCATACACTATCCCTCTCTCAA
This sequence comes from Scyliorhinus torazame, assembly GCF_047496885.1. Taxonomy (NCBI): domain Eukaryota; kingdom Metazoa; phylum Chordata; class Chondrichthyes; order Carcharhiniformes; family Scyliorhinidae; genus Scyliorhinus; species Scyliorhinus torazame. The sequence goes on from NC_092726.1 coordinate 105,167,996, forward strand.
AGTTTCTCCCTCTCACACTCTCGCCCTCACTCACACTCGCTCCCTCTCTCACACACTCTCTTCCTCTCTCACATACTCTCTCTCTTTCACGCAATCTCCTTCTCACGCATACTCTCTTCCTCTCTCACAGTTTCTCCCTCTCTCACAGTTTCTTTGCTCTCTCACACGCTCCCTCTCTCACAGACTCTCTCCCTCACTCACACACTCTCTTTCTCTCTCGCACACTCTACCTCTGTTAAACACTCTCGCTCTATCCCTCTCTCACTCTCTCCTTCTCTAACACACTCCCTCTCTAACATACTCCCCCTCTCCCACACCCTCCCTCTCTCGCACACTCTCCCTGTCTCCCACATTCTCTCTCTTTCACACACTCCGTCTCTCACAGTTTCTACCTCTCCCGCACTCTCCCCCTCTCTCTCGCACTCTCCCTCTCTCACACTCACTCCCTCTCTCACACAATCTCCCTCTCTCACACACTCCGTCTCTCACAGTTTCTTCCTCTCTCACACTCTCCCTCTCTCACAAACTGTCCCTCTCACACACTCCGTCTCTCACAGTTTCTTCCTCTCTCACACTTTCTCCCGCTTTCACACTCTCCCACTCTCTCAGACACCCTCCCTCTCTCTCCTTCTCTCACACCCCTCCCTCTCTCAGTCTCCCTCTCTCACACACTATCCGTCGCTTACACTCTCTCCCTCTCTCACAGACTCTCCGCATCTCACTGTTTCTCCCTCCCTTACACACTGTCCCTCTCTCCCACACCCTCCCTCTCTCGCACACTCTCCCTGTCTCCCACATTCTCTCTCTTTCACACACTCCGTCTCTCACAGTTTCTACCTCTCCCGCACTCTCCCCCTCTCTCTCGCACTCTCCCTCTCTCACACTCACTTCCTCTCTCACACAATCTCCCTCTCCCACACACTCCGTCTCTCACAGTTTCTTCCTCTCTCACACTCTCCCTCTCTCACAAACTGTCCCTCTCACACACTCCGTCTCTCAAAGTTTCTTCCTCTCTCACACTTTCTCCCGCTTTCACACTCTCCCACTCTCTCAGACACCCTCCCTCTCTCTCCTTCTCTCACACCCCTCCCTCTCTCAGTCTCCCTCTCTCACACACTATCCGTCGCTAACACTCTCTCCCTCTCTCACAGACTCTCCGCATCTCACTGTTTCTCCCTCCCTTACACACTGTCCCTCTCTCTCACTCTCTCCCTCTCTCACACTCCTTCACTCTCTCATGCTCCAGTCGTCTCACACCCTCCCACCCCCTTTGACATTCTCCCCCTCTCTCACACTCCCTACCTCTCTGTCCCTCTCTCCTTCTCTCACTCTTTCCCTCACTCATCCTCTAATCCTCTCTCACTCTCCCTCCCTTTGTTACACAGCCTCTCTCACACTCCCACCCCGTCTCACACTGCTTGTCTCGCTCTCATTGTCTACAACTCTCACACACTCTCCCTCTCTCACACACTCTCCCTCTCTCACACTCCCTCTCTCACACTCTATCCCTCTCTCACCCTTTCTCGCTCTCTCGCACTCTATCTCTCTCACACTCCGTCCGTCTCTCACAGTTTTTCCCTCTTTCACACTCCTTTCCTCTCTCACTTTACCTCCGTTTTTCACACACCCTCTCTCACACTCCCACCTCCTCTCACACTCCTTGTCTCTCTCTCTCATTGTCTTCCTCTCTCACACACTCTCCCTCTCTCACACTCTCTCCGTCTCTCAGTTTCTCCCTCTCTCACACACTATTCCTCTCTCACACACTCTCCCTCTCTCAAACACTCTCCCTCTCTCACACTCTCTCCGTCTATCACAATTTATCCCTCTCTCACACATTCTCCCTCTCTCAAACACTCTCCCTCTCTCACACTCTCTCCGTCTCTCACAGTTTCTCCCTCTCTCACACAACATCCCTCTCTCACACACTCTCCCTCTCTCAAACACTCTCCCTCTCTCACAGTCTCTCCGTCTCTCGCAGTTTCTCCCTCTCTCACACAACATCCCTCTCTCACACACTCTCCCTCTCTCAAACACTCTCCCTCCCTCACACTCTCTCCGTCTCTCACAGTTTCTCCCTCTCTCACACAACATCCCTCTCTCACACACTCTCCCTCTCTCAAACACTCTCCCTCTCTCACACTCTCTCCGTCTCTCACAGTTTCTCCCTCTCTCACACACTTCGGCTCTCACAGTATCTCCTTATCCCACACACTCTCGCTCACTCACACTTTCTCCCTCTCTCAAACTCTCCCCCTCTTTCACAATCTCTCCCTCTGACCTACCCTCCCTATCGCAAAGTCTTTGCCTTTCTCACACTCTCATTCTCACGTACCCTCACTCTCTCACAATACCAACCTCAATCTCGGTCCCTCCCGTTCTCATAGTCTCAGCTTCCTTCGCACTCTATTCCACTCTTACACTCTCTACCTCTCTCACACTCTACCTCTCTCACATCCTAACCTTTCTCTGTCGCTCACTCTCATTATATTTATGGCAACGGAGAGTTCTCACTAGGATTATGATAGTATTTTACACACCACACTTCCCACACCATCTTTCTGCCTCGTCCACTTGCCCGCTCTGTCTTCACCCTCTCCCGTTCCATTTCTCTCACAGAATCAACATCTTTCTCTCGTGTTAACATGTATTTCTCCAACCCTCTTCCTCTCCCACCGGCTGTCTCTCTCATCCTCTTTCTCTCTCACGCTTTTTCTTTCCCACCCTCTTTCTCTCTCACGCACTTGGCCTATCACGCTTTTCTCGATCACCATCTTTCACACTCATCATATTTCTTTAACACCCTGATTCTTACCCTCTTTAACTCTCACCCTATCTTCCAACAGATCATCTCTGTTCCTCCATATCAAAACTAACCTCACTTCAATTTAAATGTGTCTCTCAGTTAGAGGCAGTGAATGAGTTTTCACAGCTGAACAAATTTTCTTTTCTGCTTTTCGATGAGGTGATGGTTTGTATCTCTGCAGGCTCCGAGTTTTCTGAGATGATGCAACGTTTCAGAATGTGTTCTTTGTTTGAGGAGCTGTGGCAGATTCAGGGTTGTAATCAATTACTTGGACTTCAAATATTTCCAGATTTTCGAATAATTGAAATTTGCTTTTCATGGTCACCCTGAAACCACTAAAAACTCCTTACTGAATGGTCACATTTAAAGAGGCAACGTCATCTCAAAGTGCAGTGGGACCACCCAGAGAAATACACTGACAATTGGAACTGAGTCACTGAATGGTCACAGTTACAGAGGCAGCTACACCCCAGAGTGCAGTGGAACCACCCAGAGAAACACACTGACAATTGGAACTGAATCACTGAATGGTCACAGTTACAGAGGCAGCTACAGCCCAGAGTGCAGTGGAACCACACAGAGAAACACACTGACAATTGGAACTGAATCACTGAATGGTCACAGTTACAGAGACAGCTACACCCCAGAGTGCAGTGGAACCACCCATAGAAACACACTGACAATTGGAACTGAATCAATGAATGGTCACAGTTACAGAGGCAGTAACACCCAAGAGTGCAGTGGGACCACCCAGAGAAACACATTGACAATTGGAACTGAATCACTGAGTGGTCACAGTTACAGAGGCAGCTACACCCCAGAGTGCAGTGGAACCACCCAGAAAAACACACTGACAATTGGAACTGAATCACTGAATGGTCACAGTTACAGAGACAGCTACACCCAAGAGTGCAGTGGAACCACCCACAGAAACACACTAAAATTTAGAACTGATTCACTGAATGGACACTGTCGATTGACTGAAATCACTGCAACAATGTGAGATGTAGTGATGGGACTGATGGCATTTGAGTGGACAGCATCCTTTCTGTTATTATGAGCCGAAGAATGTTATCAAAACAGTCCAGTATTTGCAACGTGCTCACTCACTCAAAAAATGTATTTTATTGAAACCCATGTCACCTGTTTGCTCCGAACTATAAAAACTAAACTAAACGATGTTGCAACCTGAATATCGCTGAGATGATTCCACGGGGTATTAATTAAAGGTTTTGGGAATATATAACTCAGAGATTAAGAAAGAGAGACGGCCAGCACCACGAAGCGACACACCACTTCACACTGAAAATGCATCGTCCAATTGATATGGTTGAAAAAATTGCCTACCCAATCCTTGCTATTGTGGGTGTTCCTGGTAAGTGACTATCATCATTGATGTTGTGTAATTCTATGTGCGAGCGACTTTCTGATTACAAACTCTGACTGAAAATGTTTTTCGCTGATTTCATTCTAACTGGTACACAGACACATGGTCAACGATATAATTCACTTAAGTCAAATGTCTTTCAATATGTCTGGTTTGAATCATCTTTATCAACTAACAATAAACTTTTGTTTGTAACTCACGGGATCTGTGAGCACTGAAGTTATTATATTGAGTGGATATTGTGTAATGATGGATTGGATCTCAGTGAAGGCAATCTCTCTGAAGGTTAGTTTAGTGTCAGAAAGAATGAAATCACACAGGTGTGGATTACTAACAAGTGTGTAATATCTGACAGCAATGAACAAGTATTACTGGAAGTAACGGTCACTGTGAAACTGTACTGAGTGTTGGTCTCTCACCAAAGTGTAATATCTGACAGCAATGAACAAGTATTACTGGAAATAATGGTCCCTGTGAAACTGTGCTGAGTGTGGGTCTCTCACCAAAGTGGAATATCTGACAGCAGTGAACATGTATTACAGGAAGTATCTGTCAGTGTGTAATTGTACTGTATTTGGGTCTCTGACCAGAACGGAATACCTGACAGCAGTGAACAAATATTACTGGAACTATCTGTCAGTGTAGAACTGTACAGAATGCGGGTCTCTCAGCAGAGTGGAATATCTGACAGCAGTGAACAAGTATTATGGGAACTATCTGTCAGTGTAGAACTGGACAGAATGCGGGTCTCTCAGCAGAGTGGAATATCTGGCAGCAGTGAACAAGTATGATGGGAAATATCTGTCAGTGTAGAACTGTACAGAATGCGGGTCTCTCAGCAGAGTGGAATATCTGGCAGCAGTGAACAAGTATGATGGGAAATATCTGTCAGTGTAGAACTGTACAGAATGCGGGTCTCTCGGCAGAGTGGAATATCTGGCAGCAGTGAACAAGTATTATGGGAAATATCTGTCAGTGTAGAACTGTAGAGAATGCGGGTCTCTCAGCAGAGTGGAATATCTGACAGCAGTGAACAAGTATTATGGGAAATATCTGTCAGTGTGTAATTGTACTGTATTTGGGTCTCTGACCAGAACGGAATACCTGACAGCAGTGAACATATATTACTGGAACTATCTGTCAGTGTAGAACTGTACAGAATGCGGGTCTCTCGGCAGAGTGGAATATCTGGCAGCAGTGAACAAGTATTATGGGAAATATCTGTCAGTGTAGAACTGTACAGAATGCGGGTCTCTCAGCAGAGTGGAATATCTGGCAGCAGTGAACAAGTATTACTGGAACTATCTGTCAGTGTGTAATTGTACTGTATTTGGGTCTCTGACCAGAACGGAATACCTGACAGCAGTGAACATATATTACTGGAACTATCTGTCAGTGTAGAACTGTATAGAATGCGGGTCTCTCGGCAGAGTGGAATATCTGGCAGCAGTGAACAAGTATTATGGGAAATATCTGTCAGTGTAGAACTGTACAGAATGCGGGTCTCTCAGCAGAGTGGAATATCTGGCAGCAGTGAACAAGTATTACTGGAACTATCTGTCAGTGTAGAACTGTACAGAATGCGGGTCTCTCAGCAGAGTGGAATATCTGACAGCAGTGAACAAGTATTACTGGAACTACCTGTCAGTGTAGAACTGTAGAGAATGCGGGTCTCTCAGCAGAGTGGAATATCTGACAGCAGTGAACAAGTATTACTGGAACTACCTGTCAGTGTAGAACTGTAGAGAATGCGGGTCTCTCGGCAGAGTGGAATATCTGACAGCAGTGAACAAGTATTACTGGAACTACCTGTCAGTGTAGAACTGTAGAGAATGCGGGTCTCTCAGCAGAGTGGAATATCTGACAGCAGTGAACAAGTATTATGGGAAATATCTGTCAGTGTAGAACTGTACAGAATGCGGGTCTCTCAGCAGAGTGGAATATCTGGCAGCAGTGAACAAGTATGATGGGAAATATCTGTCAGTGTAGAACTGTACAGAATGCGGGTCTCTCAGCAGAGTGGAATATCTGACAGCAGTGAACAAGTATTATGGGAAATATCTGTCAGTGTAGAACTGTACAGAATGCGGGTCTCTCAGCAGAGTGGAATATCTGGCAACAGTGAACAAGTATGATGGGAAATATCTGTCAGTGTAGAACTGTACAGAATGCGGGTCTCTCAGCAGAGTGGAATATCTGACAGCAGTGAACAAGTATTACTGGAACTACCTGTCAGTGTAGAACTGTACAGAATGCGGGTCTCTCAGCAGAGTGGAATATCTGACAGCAGTGAACAAGTATTATGGGAAATATCTGTCAGTGTAGAACTGTACAGAATGCGGGTCTCTCGGCAGAGTGGAATATCTGACAGCAGTGAACAAGTATTATGGGAAATATCTGTCAGTGTAGAACTGTACAGAATGCGGGTCTCTCAGCAGAGTGGAATATCTGGCAGCAGTGAACAAGTATTATGGGAAATATCTGTCAGTGTAGAACTGTACAGAATGCGGGTCTCTCGGCAGAGTGGAATATCTGACAGTAGTGAACAAGTATGATGGGAAATATCTGTCAGTGTAGAACTGTAGAGAATGCGGGTCTCTCAGCAGAGTGGAATATCTGGCAGCAGTGAACAAGTATTATGGGAAATATCTGTCAGTGTAGAACTGTACAGAATGCGGGTCTCTCAGCAGAGTGGAATATCTGACAGTAGTGAACAAGTATTATGGGAAATATCTGTCAGTGTAGAACTGTACAGAATGCGGGTCTCTCAGCAGAGTGGAATATCCGACAGCAGTGAACAAGTATGATGGGAAATATCTGTCAGTGTAGAACTGTAGAGAATGCGGGTCTCTCAGCAGAGTGGAATATCTGGCAGCAGTGAACAAGTATGATGGGAAATATCTGTCAGTGTAGAACTGTAGAGAATGCGGGTCTCTCAGCAGAGTGGAATATCTGACAGCGGTGAACAAGTATTATGGGAAATATCTGTCAGTGTAGAACTGTACAGAATGCGGGTCTCTCAGCAGAGTGGAATATCTGGCAGCAGTGAACAAGTATTATGGGAAATATCTGTCAGTGTAGAACTGTACAGAATGCGGGTCTCTCAGCAGAGTGGAATATCTGACAGCAGTGAAGAAGTATGATGGGAAATATCTGTCAGTGTAGAACTGTACAGAATGCGGGTCTCTCAGCAGAGTGGAATATCTGGCAGCAGTGAACAAGTATTACTGGAAATATCTGTCAGTGTAGAACTGTACAGAATGCTGGTCTCTCAGCAGACTGGAATATCTGACAGCGGTGAACAAGTATTATGGGAAATATCTGTCAGTGTAGAACTGTAGAGAATGCGGGTCTCTCAGCAGAGTGGAATATCGGACAGCAGTGAACAAGTATGATGGGAAATATCTGTCAGTTTAGAACTGTACAGAATGCGGGTCTCTCAGCAGAGTGGAATATCTGACAGCAGTGAACAAGTATGATGGGAAATATCTGTCAGTTTAGAACTGTAGAGAATGCGGGTCTCTCGGCAGAGTGGAATATCTGGCAGCAGTGAACAAGTATGATGGGAAATATCTGTCAGTTTAGAACTGTACAGAATGCGGGTCTCTCAGCAGAGTGGAATATCTGGCAGCAGTGAACAAGTATGATGGGAAATATCTGTCAGTGTAGAACTGTAGAGAATGCGGGTCTCTCAGCAGAGTGGAATATCTGACAGCAGTGAACAAGTATTATGGGAAATATCTGTCAGTGTAGAACTGTACAGAATGCGGGTCTCTCAGCAGAGTGGAATATCTGACAGCAGTGAACAAGTATTATGGGAAATATCTGTCAGTGTAGAACTGTACAGAATGCGGGTCTCTCAGCAGAGTGGAATATCTGGCAGCAGTGAACAAGTATTATGGGAAATATCTGTCAGTGTAGAACTGTACAGAATGCGGGTCTCTCAGCAGAGTGGAATATCTGGCAGCAGTGAACAAGTATTATGGGAAATATCTGTCAGTGTAGAACTGTAGAGAATGCGGGTCTCTCAGCAGAGTGGAATATCTGGCAGCAGTGAACAAGTATTATGGGAAATATCTGTCAGTGTAGAACTGTAGAGAATGCGGGTCTCTCAGCAGAGTGGAATATCTGGCAGCAGTGAACAAGTATGATGGGAAATATCTGTCAGTGTAGAACTGTAGAGAATGCGGGTCTCTCAGCAGAGTGGAATATCTGACAGCAGTGAACAAGTATTATGGGAAATATCTGTCAGTGTAGAACTGTACAGAATGCGGGTCTCTCGGCAGAGTGGAATATCTGGCAGCAGTGAACAAGTATTATGGGAAATATCTGTCAGTGTAGAACTGTACAGAATGCGGGTCTCTCAGCAGAGTGGAATATCTGGCAGCAGTGAACAAGTATGATGGGAAATATCTGTCAGTGTAGAACTGTACAGAATGCGGGTCTCTCAGCAGAGTGGAATATCTGGCAGCAGTGAACAAGTATGATGGGAAATATCTGTCAGTGTAGAACTGTACAGAATGCGGGTCTCTCAGCCGAGTGGAATATCTGGCAGCAGTGAACAAGTATTATGGGAAATATCTGTCAGTGTAGAACTGTACAGAATGCGGGTCTCTCAGCAGAGTGGAATATCTGACAGCAGTGAACAAGTATGATGGGAAATATCTGTCAGTGTAGAACTGTACAGAATGCGGGTCTCTCAGCAGAGTGGAATATCTGACAGCAGTGAACAAGTATGATGGGAAATATCTGTCAGTGTAGAACTGTAGAGAATGCGGGTCTCTCAGCAGAGTGGAATATCTGACAGCAGTGAACAAGTATTATGGGAAATATCTGTCAGTTTAGAACTGTACAGAATGCGGGTCTCTCAGCAGAGTGGAATATCTGGCAGCAGTGAACAAGTATGATGGGAAATATCTGTCAGTGTAGAACTGTACAGAATGCGGGTCTCTCAGCAGAGTGGAATATCTGACAGCAGTGAAGAAGTATTATTGGAAGTAACTGTCAGTGTAGAATTGTACTAATGAGTGCGAGTCAGGATCTGGACTAAAATAAGTTCGTCCTCTTTTGATACAATGCATTTTATTAGTGAGTGGTCACTCCAGTCTATGGAACTCACTCTCTCTCTCTCTGCGTTTTACGTTGGGGCAGGACGAGTTTGACTGTGTTATGAGGATGTTTGATCTTTAATATACGAAGTGAAATATCTCGATATCTCTGTTTTGCATTGAACTGCTTCATCAAAAACAGATACCATCTCCGCTTTGACAATTATTAAAACTCACAACAGTACATTATTTTAATAGCTTTTGTGATATTTTCTCATTTCTATTAATCTGGAATTGAACTCCAAAGTTTGTGCCATTTTAATGGGTTTCTAAACTGTGTTGCTGCTTCAAACGATTTATGAACCTGTTCAGCTGAACCCAGACACCCTTCCAATCAATTCAGATACATGTTTTCGAAGGAGTGATTGGAGATTTATTGTTCAGATCAAAATTCAGCAGCGGACGCAGAGTTATCAGGGAATCAATTTATCATTGAAATACACACGTTGCAAGTCTTTAATTGATGATTAACGTGACATTGTTTTTTGCTGTATTCTTCCTCAGAATTCGCTGTCACTCAACTTGTTTTCTCTGCAAATTCCACGATTATCATTTTGCTACCCGGTTCCATATTGTTGGTGTAAATGGTGTAGGAGAGTGTCGATCCTTGTGGAACACCATTTCCCACTTTTTACCAATCAGACTAAATCCTTTTTGCCCTCTCACTGTTGTATGTGTGTGTATCCAACTTGCTGCCCATGCTGTTGTCGTGTACCCTAACTCCACTTTTACTGAGATTCCTAATTAGCCTATTATGTCGGATGTTACTGAAGGTTTTAGAAATCAGATTGTTGGACATTTATCATACTAATCAAATCTATAATTTCTAATAGTTTTTAATTTAATTTATTAATTTTAAATAATTTAACGAAATCTGCCAGGAATTGAGTTGACTTTAAAATATGTGCTGCCTATTTATTATACTCTGTGTAACTAGATTTTATTTCCTCATAATTGTATTTCAATGTTTTCTGACGACTGACGTTGCGACTGGGAGATAATTTTCTGGAATTACTTCATTCCTGTTTAAAGACAAGAATAATATAAAACGATTGCTGCCTTAAAATTCTTTGGTAATATCCTGATGATGATTAGTGAATAGATAATAACGTCTCAGATGTTTCTCGCTGCTTATTCAATGAATATTTATGGCTCAAATCCGTCCACCTTCAGTCATCTCCCTCTCCATTGCGCCCACACTTTCACCGCCTACCCGCTCTTCGTCTTTTGATTGCGACCTCTCAATGCGACATTGAAATCATCACCTCACTGCCCCTCTCGCCCACTCTCTTCTGTCTCCCTCTGCACTTAGTCAAAAACTCTCCCTAATATCCAATCCTGACTTTGTGACCTAAGCAGCTCATTAAAGTAAAGCCATTATTGTCTGGTGTACAGACCTCTTCCTCACAGCGGGTTAAAGTCAACTCTCAGGCACATTCTGCCACGCCCCTCTCCCCTACGGCAGGACATTGACTGACCCCACCCAAATATGATGTAATTGTTTCCAGAACTTTCACTGACTTCATTGACTCTGGAGATCATCCGCCAACAGCCGCTATCATCATAGCCCCGCAGCCTCACACGTCCTGCATGTGCCTTCTCCCCAAACATCCAGAAACAATACTGTCCCAGGAGACCCATTACTTCCACCTGCCCAAGCCCTACCGAACTCATTTCTTACTATCTTGACTTCACCCTCTCTTCCCTTGTTTTGTCCGTTCTCACCGACCTTCCAAATTACACAGATATCGTACATTACACAAACAAGGTCACCTTCTCTAGTCCTAACCGCCTAATCTTTACTGTGGATGGCCAATCACTCTACACATCCGTTTCACTTCGCTAAAACACTTCTTCAGTGTTTCCCTCCCTACTCCCTCCTCTAACGAAAAAAAAACAACCGCTGTAAGGATCAAAAGGAAGGCTCGAAGGCAGGTAGAAATGGAAAGTTGAACCGTGACGTCACAGCCTGCAGGTAAGGGATTGGCTGGTGACTGGTAAGTAGTTTTTATTTATTTTCCCTCAGGTGTTATCGTGCGGGGCGCAGAGGTTGCTGAGTGAGTGCTTGCTGAGAAGGGGAGTGAATAACAGGTCAGCTCTTTCTTTCTTTCTTTTAATCTGGTGGGGATGACAGGGAAGGTAGTGCAATTTTCCTCCTGCAGAATGTTTGAGGTGAGGGACGCCGTCAGTGTCCCTGCTGATTTCATCTGTGGGAAGTGCACCCATCTCCAGCTCCTCAGAAACCGCGTTAGGGAACTGGAGCTGGAGCTGGATGAACTTCGGATCATTCGGGAGGCAGAGGTGGTCATAGATAGACGCTTCAGAGATGTAGTTACTCCGAAGAATAAAGATAGATGGGTGACGGTGAGAGGGGCTGGGAGGAAGCAGTCAGTATAGGGATCCCCTGTGGTCGTTCCCCTTAGTAACAAGTATACCGCTTTTGGTAGTATTGGGGGGGGGGGGGACTTACCAGGGTTAAGCCATGGGGTACAGGTCTCTGGCCCAGAGTCTGTCCCTGTTGCTCAGAAGGGAAGGGGTAGAGGAGTAGAGTATTAATCATCGGAGTCTCCATAGTTAGGGGGATAGATAGGAGATTCTGTGGGAATGAGAGAGACTCACGGTTGGCGTGTTGCCTCCCAGGTGCCAGGGTGCGTGATGTCTCGGATCGTGTTTTCTGGATCCTTAAGGGGGAGGGGGAGCAGCCCCAAGTCGTGGTCCACATAGGTACCAACGACATAGGTAGGAAAAGGGATAGGGATGTAAGGCAGGAACTCAGGGAGACTAGGGTGGAAACATAGGTCTAGGACTAACAGAGTCATTATTTCTGGGTTGTTACCCATGCCACGTGATAGCGAGACGAGGAATAGGGAGAGAGAGGAGTTGAACACGTGGCTACAGGGATGGTAAAGGTGGGAGGGCTTCAGATTTCTGGATAATTGGGGCTCATTCTGGGGTCGGTGAGACCTCTACAAACGGGATGGTCTGCACCTGGACCAGAGGGGTACCAATATTCTGGGGGGGGGGGGATTTGCTAATGCTCTTCGTGAGGGTTTAAAATAGTTTAGCAGGGGCTTGGGAACCTAAATTGTAGCTCCAGTATACAGGAGGTTGAGAGTAGTGATGTCATGAGTAAGGTTTTAAAGTTGCAGGAGTGTACCGGCAGGCAGGAAGGTGGTTTAAAGTGTGTCTTATTCAATGACAGGAGCATCCGGAATAATGTGGGTGAACTTGCGGCATGGGTTGGTACCTGGGACTTCGATGTTGTGGCCATTTCGGAGACATGGATAGAGCAGGGAAAGGAATGGTTGTTGCAGGTGCCGGGATTTAGATATTTCAGTAAGCTCAGGGAAGTTGGTAAAAGAGGTGGAGGGGTGGCATTGTTAGTCAAGGACAGTATTACGGTGGCAGAAAGTACGTTTGATGAGGACTCGTCTACTGAGGTAGTATGGGCTGAGGTTAGAGACAGAAAAGGAGAGGTCACCCTGTTAGGCGTTTTATATAGGCCTCCGAAAAGTTCCAGAGATGTAGAGGAGAGGATTGCAAAGATGATTCTGGATAGGAGCGAACGCAACAGGGAAGTTGTCATGGGGGACTTTGACTTTCCAAATATTGACTGGAAACTCTATAGTTCGAGTACATTAGATGGGTCCGTGTTTGTGCAATGTGTGCAGGAGGGTTTCCTGACACAGTATGTAGATAGGCCAACGAGAGGCGAGGCCATATTGGATTTGGTACTGGGTAATGAACCAGGACAGGTGTTAGATTTGGAGGTAGGTGAGCACTTTGGTGATAGTGACCAGAATTCGATTATGTTTACTTTAGTGATGGAAAGGGATAGGTATATACCGCAGGGCAAAGGTTTTATCTGGGGGAAAGGCAATTATGATGCGATGAGGCAAGACTTAGGATACATCGGATGGAGAGGAAAACTGCAGGGGATGGGCACAATGGAAATGTGGAGCTTGTTCAAGGAACAGCTACTACGTGTCCTTGGTAAGTATATACCTGTCAGACAGGGAGGAAGTGGTCGAGTGAGGGAACCGTGGTTTATACAGCAGTCGAAACACTTGTCAAGAGGAAGAAGGAGTCTTATGTAAAGATGAGATGTGAAGGTTCAGTTAGGGCGCTCGAGAGTTACAGGTTAGCTAGGAAGGACGTAAAGAGAGAGCTAAGAAGAGCCAGGACGGAACATGAGAAGTCTTTGGCAGGTACGATCAAGGATAACCCTAAAGCTTTCTATAGATATGTCAGGAATAAAAGATTGACTAGGGTAAGAGTAGGGCCAGTCAAGGACAGTAGTGGGAAGTTGTGCTTGGAGTACTAGGAGATAGGAGAGGTGCTAAATGAATATATTTCGTCAGTATTCACACAGGATAAAGACAATGTTATCGAGGAGTATACTGAGATTCAGGCTACTAGACTAGAAGGGCTTGAGGTTCATAAGGAGGAGGTTTTAGCAATTCTGGTAAATGTGAAAATAGGTAAGTCACCTGGGCCAGATGGGATTTATCCTAGGATTCTCTGGGAAGCTAGGGAGGTGAATGCTGAGCCTTTGGCTTTGATCTTTAAGTCATCTTTGTCTACAGAAATAGTGCCAGAAGACTGGAGGATAGCAAATGTTGTCCCCTTGTTCAAGAAGGGGAGTCGAGATAAATAACCCCCGTAACTATAGACCAGTGAGCCGTACTTCTGTTGTGGGAAAAATCTTGGAAAAGTTTATAAGAGATAGGATGTATAGTCATCTGGAAAATAATAATTTGATTAGAGATAGTCAACACGGTTTTGTGAAGGGTAGGTCGTGCCTCACAAACCTTATTGAGTTCTTTGAGAAGGTGACCAAACAGGTGTGTGGGGGTAAAGCAGTTGATGTGGTGTATATGGATTTCAGGAAAGCATGTGATAAGGTTCCCCGTGGTAGGCTACTGCAGAAAATACGGAGGCATGGGTTTCAGGGTGATTTAGAAGTTTGGATCAGAAATTGTCTAGCTGGAAGAAGACAAAGGGTGGTGGTTGATGGGAAATGTTCAGACTGGAGTCCAGTTACTAGTGGTGTACAACAAGGATCTGTTTTGGGGCCACTGCTGTTTGTCATTTTTATAAATGATGGGTAGAAGGATGGGTGAGAAAATTTGCAGATGACACTGAAGTCGGTGGAGTTGTGGATAGTGCGGAAAGATGTTACACGTTGCAGAGGGACATAGATAAGCTGCAGCGCTGGGCTGAGAGGGGCCGAGTTTAATGCAGAAAAGTGTGAGGTGATTCATTTTGGAAGGAATTACAGGAAGACAGAGTCCTGGGCTAATGGTAAGGTTCTTGGCAGTGTGGATGAGCAGAGAAATCTCGGTGTCCATGTACATAGAGCCCTGAAAGTTGCCACCCAGGTTGAGAGGGTTGTTAAGAAGGCGTACGGTGTGTTAGCTTTTATTGGTAGAGGGATTGAGTTTAGGAGCCATGAGGACATGTTGCAGCTATACGATACTCTGGTACGGCCGCATTTGGAGTATTGTGTGCAATTCCTGTCGCCGCATTATAGGAAGCATGTGGAAGCATTGGAAAGGGCGCAGAGGAGATTTACCAGAGTGTTGCCTGGTATGGAGGGAAGATCTTATGAGGAAAGGCTGAGGGACTTGAGGCTGTTTTCGTTAGAGAGAAGAAGGTTAAGAGGTGACTTAATTGAGGCATACAAGATGATCAGAGGATTGGATCGGGTGGACAGTGAGAGCCTTTTTCCTCGGATGGTGATGTCTAACATGAGGGGACATAGCTTTAAATTGAGGGGATATAGATATAAGACAGATGTCAGAGGTAGGTTCTTTACTCAGAGGGTAGTAAGGGCGTTGAATGCCCTGCCTGCAACAGTAGTGGACTCGCCAACACTAAGGACATTCAAATGGTCATTGGATAGACATATGGACAATAAGGGAATAGTGTAGATGGGCTTTAGAGTGGTTTCACAGGTCGGCGCAACATCGAGGGCCGAAGGGCCTGTACTGCGCTGTAATGTTCTATGTTCTATGTGTCCAATTGGAGGGTCCGAGGGATCTCAGCTTCTCCCTTTATTGGAGGCCCGGACAATCCACGACAACTCCCACCCTCCTCCAACTGCCTGAACGTGTTCAATGACTCATTAATTTCTCCTTTAACTGGTCTCACATCTTGGAAATAAAACGTGTGTCCATGGGTACCTTATTGGACTCCACGAAGTCTGTCCTTTTGTGGGTTATGTGGAACAGTCCGTGTTCCTGAGCTAGCACGGTCCCGTCCCACAACTCAATTTCGGTAACATCTATGACTGCATTGGTGACACGTCTTGCATCTTGTCTGATCATGAAGTCATTAATCGACTTTGTTTCCAATGTCCATCCTCTGCACCCTTCATGGAGTCCACTCCGACACTCCGCTTCCTTTCCTTGAGCTTTCTGTCTCCGTTTGCAGCAATAGACTGACCTTCTATATTAATTACAAGCCCAACGAATCCAGTGCTACCTCGTGTTTAAATCCTTATACTCTGCTTCTGTTAAGGACAGAATCACTTTTCCCCAGCGTCTCCGCCTCTGTTGCCATTTTTGTGATGAATTCACCTTTGAAAACGGCCTTTCTGGCACGCCTGCCTTTTTCTTCACCGGGGTTGCTTGCCCCCACCACCTTCCGTTTGATGACAGGTCTCTCAAACATGTTCAATTCATTTCCCACACCTCTGCCCTCACATATCCTCCTCCCTCCAAAACATGATAGGGTCCCGCTATTCTCTCTTTCCTAACCATTGTCCTCCGCATTCAAAGGATTATTCGCCGCCATTTCCGTCCAGGAGAGCATGATGTCACAACGTGCACATTGTCACCTCTCTCCAAACAACGCCAACTATTTTTTGCATTCCACAGTTACCACTCACAACTTGGAACCTTTATCCACTCCTCAACCCCATCCGACACCCCTTCCACTGTATCTTCCTTTGCAATCGCAGACAGTGCAACGGCAGCCCCTTTACCTCGTCCAGTCTCATGATTCTCCGCAGCAAACTCTGCTTTCCTGCGAAACAGCGTTTCACTCATGAATCATTCAATTTGATTTACTGTACTCGCTGCTCTCAATACCGTCTCCTCGACATTGGGGAGACTAAACGCCGACTGCGTGACCGCTTTATGTAACACCTTCACTCAGCCCAGAAACATGGCCCCAGCCTTCATGCTGTTTGCCATTTTAAGTCAGCCCATTGCTCTCATGCCCACATGTCTGTCCTTGGCCTGCTGCAGGTTCGAATGAAGCCCAACGCAATCAGGAGAGCAGCATCTCATCTACCAATTAGGTGCGTTACAATCTCAAGACTCAACATTATGCTTCAGACATTAGATGTGAACCTTCTCCTCCATATTGATTTTGGATTATCCCATTTGTTGATCGAATGCACTGGTGAGACTGGATTCCTGGCATCTAAACCCCAAGGAATTTGTAATGCCGGAGAGGGAAAGTCACTGCGAAAGACCTTTCAGGGATTGTGTCCACATTCAGGAGCGGATGCATTCCTGGGAAAAGCGTAATCAGGAGATGTTTTGCACATGGAAACGATGAGGGTTACTTATAAATGTAAGTGGGAATGTTGTGCTCTGGGAATGTTCTGGAGACTGACAGGCTCTGTTAGTCCCATGTTTATGAACTGGGGAGGTCCTGAGCCTGTTCTATTTTTCATTGACTATGAAGGATTACAATAAACTCGGCTTGATGTCGAACTGCATCAGGAATCCATTCCAGGATAAGGTGGCAAGTCAGGAAGGCCGACAATCTCTGATCTGTTTGGATCCGATTGGGCACGTGGCCAGTCTTAGTTAATCATGAAAATCAGACTAAATGATAACTCTTCTCTCTCCCAAAGGTATTTTCATTATGAATATTTTCCTGCCACTGAGATCAAACTGACAAGGCTGCAATCCACGCCGCCGCCCCCACCCCCGTCTCTGTCTTAATGAATTGTGTTCCATTAACTTGTACCTTCTCTGCGATTTTAATCTTTGCACCCTCTCCTCTACCAACATTCCCACACATCTGCTGACAATTTTATTGATGCTGAAACCCTGTGCTGGTCCGAAACTGGAGAACGTTTAATCTGTAATTTCCATGTTCTTCTCACTCTCTCTCTGGCAGTTAATTTACTGGGAATCGCGATTCTGTGTCGAGGAAAGTGTGGCCTCTCTGCTTGCACTACTCGCTACCTGGTGGCCATGGCAACGGCGGATCTACTGGTTATCATCACTGTCCCAATACTGACCATGATCAATCGTTATTATTTTTCCTGGAATTTCGTGGACCTCACCCCTATATGTCGTGTTAATAGTGTCCTCATGTCTGCAGCGATGGACTGTTCTGTCTGGTTCACCCTCACTTTCTCCTTTGATCGATTTGTGGCCATTCGCTGCCAGAAACTGAAAACTAAATACTGCACCGGGAAAACTGCGGCTGTGGTTCTGTCCACAAGCGGCCTCCTGCTCTGTGTAAGAAACATCCCCCAGTACTTTACAAATGAACATAGATACATAATCAACGATGTCCAATGGTTGTGTCGAACGAAGAGCAGCTATTTTACTGACCAAGGATGGGTTGCATATTCCTGGTTTGATCAGGTTTTAACCCCATTGATGCCGTTCTTCTCAATCCTGTTGATCAACGCTCTGACAGTCAGACACATTTTACTCACCAGTCGGGTCCGGAAGGCACTGAAGTCTCAGAGTCAGGGAGACAATCGCACCGACCCAGAGATGGAGAGCAGACGGAAGTCAATGATTTTGCTCTTCAGCATTTCCGGAACTTTCATCTTCCTCTGGACCGTGTCTGTTATTAAATTTTTCAAGATCGATTTGTCAGATTTTTATTACCTCACCCTTCCTCAATATACTTTACAACAAGTCGGATTTATGCTGCGGGATTTAAATTGCTGCACAAACACATTTATTTATGTGGTGACTCAGTCCAGGTTCAGGGAACAGATCAAGTTCGCGGTGAAATATCCGGTTACATCAATTATTAAATTAATCAATAAATGAAACTGACGGACAGCCCCTCAGCCAACCAGGAACTACATCCGCTGTCTGTCAGTCCCTCAGCCAACCGTGTACTCCAGCGCTGACTGACAGCCACTCAGCCAATCAGAAGCTCCAAAATCAGACTGGCAGTGTCTTCAGCCAATCAGGAGGCCAAATGCTGTCCGGAAGTCCGTCAGCCTATCATGCAGCTTCATCTGAATACTGAAAGTCGCCTCAAACAATCGGAAGCATCGCATGTTGGCTGACAATAACCAGGAGCCAATCAGGACACCGCGACGAAGAGCCGGGCGCGCAAATCGGGGGCCTCGGAACGCTGACGGCTAGAACGTTAAGGCAATAAGAGACTTAGTTTCAGACTGACAGCTATCACAGCTAATCAGAGAGCTCGGAACACATGCTCATAGAAACCTCAACCAATCAGGCTTGCGAAACTCCACCCTGCCCTGCCTTGAGACAATTCATTCCTCTTTAACCTGTGATTATCCTTCTCTCCAGTTGCTCTAACTGGACCGGTAAAGAGTTAATTAGCTGCAAAGACTCGCATTCAAAGTATCGTTTTGCATCTTTGACTTTGTCTGTATATATCTTTCTGGAACCCACCTCTCCATTCACCTGAGGAAAGAGATGTGCTCGAAAGCCAGTGGTTCGAAACAAACCTGTTGAATTTGAACGTGGTGTTGTAAGATTCTTCCTGTGCTCACCCCAGTCCAACGCCGGCATCTCCCCAAATAGATACATGGCGAGCTGACTGACACCTGCCGCAGCCAGTTAGAGAGCTCCAGCAGCGGATACGAGCCACCTCAGCCAATCAGAGATTCTAGTTTCAGACTAAAAGCTTCTGCAGCAATCGGGAATCGTCTCCTACTGGCCGAGAACAACCTTTGACAATCCGAGATCCTGGATTCGTGTGACAGTCACGTCAGCGAATCAGAGATTCCGCCGCTGACTGACAGGTGCTTCATCCACTCATGGAGCGTTATCCAGTGATATACACACTGCTCAACAAATCAGGTGGAACGCTCGGGAAACGGGATCCGCCACAACCTATCAGGAAGTGTGAATCCGATCACTAACTTTCTCATGAGCCAATCATCGAGCTCCGCCTGAGGTCTCAGGCAATCAGCTATGCACATCTAGTACACGCCTTAGCTAGGATTGTGCTCCTATCATTGGTCAGATGTTGCCGCCGCAGCGAACGGGAAAGACAGAGAATCCCGAAAGTCAAATATATTTTGCGCGACCAACAAATAACACTGCATTGGATTCACTTTCAGATGAAAGTCTAATAGCCTTTGCATACTTCAATTGAGCTGCTCTTCACCACACACGCGGGCAGTGGATTCCCCTCCTCACCAGTCGCTGAGTGAAAAAGTCATCGTTTATATCCACATTGCTTCATTTACTCATGAATTTGAAACATAGCGCCAATCTCAATATTGTTACCAATGAAAAGCTTTCCTCCCCATCTCCTTCCAACAACTTATGATTCTCGTCCCCAAGGGAAACGAACTTAAATTCTCCAATCTCTCTAAATAACTGAAGATGCTCAGCACTGGGAACACTGGTGAATCCTCCCTGTAGTCGAAAAATATCTCCAAATCCTTCCTGAACTGTGGCATCTGGAACTGGACGCAAAACACCATCCAGACTTTCACAAGTTTAATAGAATGTATGTGCTCTTTTACTCTATTCCCCCACTAAACAGCTGATTGCTAGATTTCGATTCTATATTCAATGAAAATGTCCCTCTGTTCAACGACAATCCTTCTTTTCATGATGGTTTTATTGATGTTGTCTTTATTTTATATAGTTTTGATCCGCTCGCCGACTGATACGACCTGTCATCAGACCAGCTTCCCAAATTGTTAAATTCCCCAATCCAACCCCAGTTTTTTGCTGGTCAGGCTGAGGACGAATCTGCTGCCTACACGTCCTTTCAACGCCCTGGTTTGGTTGAAAAGACAATGATTAAAAAGTAACCTAATTCGCCGTTGCTAACCTTTTATTTTTTGGTTTTAGAAAGAGCAAATGAAAACTTTGTTTTTCATGTGAGCAGCAGCTACACAGACTCATTTCCACTCTGTGTAACAGCTCCCACGTTGATTATTTTCGCCTCTCATTGAACAGTGCCCACCGTGACAAATATCCCCTCACAGTGAAGAGCTCCTGCCCTGACTAATAACCCCATACTGTGAACAGCCCCTACACTGACTAATATCCTCACACTGTGAACAGCTCCTACACTGACTAATATCCTCACACTGTGAACAGCTCCTTTACTGACTAATATCCCCACACTGTGAACAACTCCTACACTGACTAATATCCGCACACTGTGAACAGCCTCTACACTGACTAATATCCTCACACTGTGAACAACTCCTACACTCACTAATATCCTCACACTGTGAAGAGCTCCTACACTGACTAATATCCCGACACTGTGAACAGCCCCTACACTGACTAATATCTCACACTGTGAACAACTCTTACACTCACTAATATCCTCACACTGTGATCAGCTCCTACACTGACTAATACAACCTCACTGTGAACAGCTCCGATACTCACTAATATCCTCACACTGTGAACAGCCCTTACACTGACTAATATCCCCTCACTGTGAACAGCTCCTACACTGACTAATATCCCCTCACTGTGAACAGCCCCTACACTGACTAATATCCCTTCACTGTGAACAACCCCTACACTGACTAATATCCCCACACTGTGAACATCTCCGACACTGACTAATATACCCATACTGTGAACAGCTCCTACACTGACTAATATCCTCACACTGTGAACAGCCCCTTCACTGACTAATATCCCCTCACTGTGAACAGCTCCTACACTGACTAATATCCCCTCACTTTGAACAGCCCCTACACTGACTAACACCCCGTCACTGTGAACAGCCCCTACACTGACTAATATCCCCACAGTGTGAATATCTCCTACACTGACTAATATCCCCACACTGTGAACATCTCCTACAATGACCAATATCCTCACACTGTGAACAGCACCTACACTGACTAATATCCCCACACTGTGAACAGCTCATACACTGACTAATATCCTCACACTGTGAACAGCTCCTTTTCTGACTAATATCCCCTCACTGTGAACACCTCCTACACTCACTAATATCCTCACACTGTGAACAGCCCCTACACTGACTAATATCTTCACACTGTGAACAGCTCCTACACTGACTAATACCCCGTCACTGTGAACAACCCCTACACTGACTAATATCCCCTCACTGTGAACAGCCCCTACACTGACTAATATCCTCACACTGTGAACAGCTCCTTTACTGACTAATATCCCCTCACTATGAACAACTCCAACAATCACTAATATCCTCACACTGTGAACAGCCCCTACACTGACTAATATCCTCACACTGTGAACAACTCCTACACTCACTAATATCCTCACACTGTGAAGAGCTCCTACACTGACTAATATCCCCACACTGTGAACAGCCCCTACACTGACTAATATCCTCACACTGTGAACAGCCCCTACACTGACTAATATCCCCACAGTGTGAACATCTCCTACACTGACTAATATCCCCACACTGTGAACATCTCCTACAATGACCAATATCCTCACACTGTGAACAGCACCTACACTGACTAATATCCCCACACTGTGAACAGCTCATACACTGACTAATATCCTCACACTGTGAACAGCTCCTTTTCTGACTAATATCCCCTCACTGTGAACAACTCCTACACTCACTAATATCCTCACACTGTGAACAGCCCCTACACTGACTAATACCTTCACACTGTGAACTGCTCCTACACTGACTAATACCCCGTCACTGTGAACAACCCCTACACTGACTAATATCCCCTCACTGTGAACAGCCCCTACACTGACTAATATCCTCACACTGTGAACAGCTCCTTTACTGACTAATATCCCCTCACTGTGAACAACTCCAACAATCACTAATATCCTCACACTGTGAACAGCCCCTACACTGACTAATATCCTCACATTGTGAACAACTCCTCCACTGATTAATATCCTCACACTGTGAACAGCTCCTACACTGACTAATATCCCCACACTGTGAACAGCCCCTACACTGACTAATATCCCCTCACTGTGAACATCCGCTACACTGACTAATATCCTCACACTGTGAACAACTCCTACACTCACTAATATCCTCACACTGTGAACTGCTCCTACACTGACTAATGTCCTCACACTGTGAACAGCCCCGACACTGACTAATATCCCCTCACTGTGAACAGCTCCGATACTCACTAATATCCCCTCACTGTGAACAGCCCCTACACTGGCTAATATCCCCTCACTGTGAACAGCTCCTACACTGACTAATATCCCCTCAATGTGAACAGCTCCTACACTGACTAATATCCCCTCACTGTGAACAGCCCCTACACTGACTAATATCCCCTCACTGTGAACAGCTCCTAGAATGACTAAAATCCACTCACTGTGAACAGCCCCTACACTGACTAATATCCCCTCACTGTGAACAGCTCCTACACTGACTAATATCCCCTCACATTGAACAGCCCCTACACAGACTAATATCCCCACACTGTGAACAGCTCCTACACTGACTAATATACTCACACTCTGAACAGCTCCTATCCTGACTACTATCCCCTCACTGAGAACAACTCCTACACTGACTAATATCCTCACACTGTGAACAGCCCCTATACTGACTAATATCCCCACACTCTGAACAGCTCCTTTTCTGACTACTATCCCCTCACTGAGAACAACTCCTACACTGACTAATATCCCGTCACTGTGAACAGCCCCTACACTGGCTAATATCCCCTCACTGTGAACAGTCCATACACTGTCTTATATCCCGTCACTGTGAACAGCTCCTACACTGACTAATATCCCCTCACTGTGAACAGCTCCGACACTGACTAATATCCTCACACTGTGAACAGCCCCTACACTGACTAATATCCCTTCACTGTGAACAGACCCTACACTGACTAATATCCCCACATTGTGAACAGCTCCTACACTGACTAATATCCCCACACTGTGAACAGCCCCTACCCTGACTAATATCCCCTCATTGTGAACAGCTCCTACACTGATTAATATCCTCACACTGTGAACAGCCCCTACACTGACTAATATCCCCACACTGTGAACAGCCCCTACACTGGCTAATATCCCCTCACTGTGAACAGCTCCTACACTGACTAATATCCTCACACTGTGAACAACTCCTACACTGACTAATATCCCCTCACTGTGAACAGCCCCTACACTGGCTAATATCCCCTCACTGTGAACAGCTCCTACACTGACTAATATCCTCACACTGTGAAACGCTCCTATCCTGACTAGCATCCCCTCACTGTTAACAGCCCCGACACTCACTAATATCCTCACACTGTGAACAACTCCTATACTGACAAATACACCCTCACCGTGGACAGCTCCAACGTGAACTATTATCCACCCACTGTGAAGAGACCCTGCCCTGACTAATATCCCGTCACTGTGAACAGCCCCTACCCTGACTAATATCCCGTCACTGTGAACAGCCCCTACACTGACTAATATCCTCACACTGTGAACAGCTCCTATACTGACTAATATCCGCACACTGTGAACAGCCCCTACACTGACTAATATCCCGTCACTGTGAACAGATCCTACACTGACTAATATCCTCACACTGTGAACAGCCCCTACACTGACTAATATCCCTTCACTGTGAACAGCTCCTTTACTGACTAATATCCCCACACTGTGAACAACTCCTACACTGACTAATATCCCCACACTGTGAACAGCCCCTACACTGACTAATATCCCGTCACTGTGAACAGCTCCTACACTGACTAATATCCTCACACTGTGAACAGCTCCTTTTCTGACTACTGTCCCCTCGCTGTGAACAACTCCTACACTGACTAATATCCCCTCACTGTGAACAGCCCCTACACTGGCTAATATCCCCTCACTGTGAACAGTCCATACACTGACTAATATCCTCGCACTGTGAACAGCTCCTATCCTGACTAGTATCCCCTCACTGTGAACAGCTCCTACACTGACTAATATCCTCACACTGTGAACAGCTCCTTTTCTGACTACTATCCCCACACTGTGAACAACTCCGACACTGACTAATATCCCCTCACTGTGAACAGCCCCTACACTGGCTAATATCCCCTCACTGTGAACAGCCCATACACTGACTAATATCCTCGCACTGTGAACAGCTCCTATCCTGACTAGTATCCCCTCACTGTGAACAGCTCCTACACTGACTAATATCCTCACACTGTGAAAAGCCCCGACACAGACTAGTATCCCCTCACTGTGAACAGCCCCGACACTCACTAATATCCTCACAATGTGAACAACTCCTATACTGACAAATACACCCTCACCGTGGACAGCTCCAACGTGAACTATTATCCACTCATTGTGAAGAGACCCTGCCCTGACTACAATCCCGTCACTGTGAACAGCCCCTACCCTGACTAATATCCTCACACTGTGAACAGCCCCTACACTGACTAATGTCCCTTCACTGTGAACAGCCCCTACACTGACTAATATCCTCACACTGTGAACAGCTCCTATACTGACTAATATCCCCACACTGTGAACAGCCCCTACACTGACTAATATCCCGTCACTGTGAACAGCTCCTACACTGACTAATATCCTCACACTGTGAACAGCCCCTACACTGACTAATATCCCTTCACTGTGAAGAGGTCCTTTAATGACTAATATCCCCACACTATGAACAACTCCTACACTGACTAATATCCCCAAACTGTGAACAGCCCCTACACTGACTAATATTCCGTCACTGTGAACAGCTCCTACACTGACTAATATCCTCACACTGTGAAAAGCCCCGACACAGACTAGTATCCCCTCACTGTGAACAGCCCCGACACTCACTAATATCCTCACAATGTGAACAACTCCTATACTGACAAATACACCCTCACCGTGGACAGCTCCAACGTGAACTATTATCCACTCATTGTGAAGAGACCCTGCCATGACTACAATCCCGTCACTGTGAACAGCCCCTACCCTGACTAATATCCTCACACTGTGAACAGCCCCTACACTGACTAATGTCCCTTCACTGTGAACAGCCCCTACACTGACTAATATCCTCACACTGTGAACAGCTCCTATACTGACTAATATCCCCACACTGTGAACAGCCCCTACACTGACTAATATCCCGTCACTGTGAACAGCTCCTACACTGACTAATATCCTCACACTGTGAACAGCCCCTACACTGACTAATATCGCTTCACTGTGAAGAGGTCCTTTAATGACTAATATCCCCACACTATGAACAACTCCTACACTGACTAATATCCCCAAACTGTGAACAGCCCCTACACTGACTAATATTCCGTCACTGTGAACAGCTCCTACACTGACTAATATCCTCACACTGTGAACAGCCCCTACACTGACTAATATCCCTTCATTGTGAACAGCTCCTTTACTGACTAATATCCCCTCACTGTGAACAGCTCCTACACTGACTAATATCCCCTCACTGTGAACAGCTCCTTTACTGACTAATATCCCCACACTGTGAACAACTCCTACACTGACTAATATCCGCACACTGTGAACAGCCCCTACACTGACTAATATCCTCACACTGTGAACAACTCCTACACACACTAATATCCTCACACTGTGAACAGCTCCTACACTGACTAATACAACCTCACTGTGAACAGCTCCGATACTCACTAATATCCTCACACTGTGAACAGCCCCTACACTGACTAATATCCCCTCACTGTGAACAGCTCCTACACTGACTAATATCCCCTCACTGTGAACAGCTCCTACACTGACTAATATCCCCACACTGTGAACATCTCCTACAATGACCAATATCCTCACACTGTGAACAGCACCTACACTGACTAATATCCCTACACTGTGAACAGCTCCTACACTGACTAATATGCTCACACTGTGAACAGCTCCTTTTCTGACTAATATCCCCTCACTGTGAACAACTCCTACACTCACTAATATCCTCACACTGTGAACAGCCCTTACACTGACTAATATCCTTACACTGTGAACAGCTCCTACACTGACTAATACCACGTCACTGTGAACAACCCCTACACTGACTAATATCCCCTCACTGTGAACAGCCCCTACACTGACTAATATCCTCACACTGTGAACAGCTCCTTTACTGACTAATATCCCCTCACTGTGAACAACTCCAACAATCACTAATATCCTCACACTGTGAACAGCCCCTACACTGACTAATATCCTCACACTGTGAACAGCTCCTATACTGACTAATATTCCCACACTGTGAACAGCCCCTACACTGACTAATATCCCGTCACTGTGAACAGCTCCTATCCTAACTAGTATCCCCTCACTGTGAACAGCCCCTACACTGATTGATATCCTCAAACTGTGAACAGCTCCTATACTGACTAATATCCCCACACTGTGAACAGCCCCTACACTGACTAATATCCCGTCACTGTGAACAGCTCCTACACTCACTAATTCCCCTCACTGTGAACAGCTCCTACACTGACTAATATCCTCACATTGTGAACAGCTCCTTTTCTGACTACTATCCCCTCACTGTGAACAACTCCTACACTGACTAATATCCCCTCACTGTGAACAGCCCCTACACTGGCTAATATCCCCTCATTGTGAACAGTCCCTACACTGACTAATATCCTCGCACTGTGAACAGCTCCTATCCTGACTAGTATCCCCTCACTGTGAACAGCCCCTACACTGACTAATATCCTCACACTGTGAACAGCACCTACACTGACTAATTTCCTCACACTGTGAACAGCCCCTACACTGACTAATATCCTCGCACTGTGAACAGCTCCTATCCTGACTAATATCCCGTCACTGTGAACAGCTCCTACACTGACATATATCCTCGCACTGTGAACAGCCCCTACACTGACTAATATCCTCACACTGTGAAAAGCCCCGACACTGACTAATATCCCCTCACTGTGAACAGCCCCGACACTCACTAATATCCTCACAATGTGAACAACTCCTATACTGACAAATACACCCTCACCGTGGACAGCTCCAACGTGAATATTATCCACTCACCGTGAAGAGCCCCTGCCCTGACTAATATCCCGTCACTGGGAACAGCTCCTACACTGACTAATATCCCGTCACTGTGAACAGCTCCTACACAGACTATTATCCACTCACTGTGAAGAGCCCCTGCCCTGACTAATGTCCCGTCACTGTGAACAGCCCCTACACTGACTAATATCCCCTCACTCTAAACAGCCCCTACACTGACCAATATCCTCACACTGTGAACAGCCCCTACACTCACTAATATCCCCACACTGTGAACAGCTCCTACACTGACTAATATCCCCTCACTGTGAACAGCACCGATACTCACTAATATCCTCACATTGTGAACAGCCCCTACAGTCACGAATATCCCCTCACTGTGAACAGCTCCTACACTGACTAATATCCCCTCACTGTGAACAGCCCCTACACTGACTAATATCCCCTCACTGTGAACAGCCCCTACACTGACTAATATGCCCTCACTGTGAACAGCTCCGATACTCACTAATATCCTCACACTGTGAACAGCCCCTACTGTCACGAATATCCCCTCACTGTGAACAGCTCCTACACTGACTAACATCCCCTCATTGTGAACGGCCCCTGCACTGACTAATATCCCCTCACTGTGAACAGCCCCTACAATGACTAATATCCCCTCACTGTGAACAGCCCGTACACTGGCTAATATCCCCTCACTGTGAAGAGCCCCTACACTGACTAATATCCCCTCACTGTGAACAGCTCCTACACTGACTAATATCCCCTCACTGTGAACAGCTCCTACACTGACTAATAGCCCCACACTGTGAACAACTCCTACACTGACTAATGCCCCGTCACTGTGTAGAGCCCCTACACTCACTAATATCCCCACACTGTGAACAACTCCTACACTGACTAATATCATCAAAATGTGAACTGGTCAGGTACTGACTAATATCCCCACACTGTGAACAGCTCCTATCCTGACTCGTATCCCCTCACTGTGAACAGCCCCTACAGTCACTAATAGTGTGGCCTCTCTGCTTGCACTACTCGCTACCTGGTGGCCATGGCAACGGCGGATCTACTGGTTATCATCACTGTCCCAATACTGACCATGATCAATCGATATTATTTTTCCTGGAATTTCGTGGACCTCACCCCTATATGTAGTGTTAATAGTGTCCTCATGTCTGCAGCTATGGACTGTTCTGTCTGGTTCACCCTCGCTTTCTCCTTTGATCGATTTGTGGCCATTCGCTGCCAGAAACTGAAAACTAAATACTGCACCGGGAAAACTGCGGCTGTGGTTCTGTCAACAAGCGGCCTCCTGCTCTGTGTAAGAAACATCCCCCGGTACTTTACAAATGAACATAGATACATAATCAACGATGTCCAGTGGTTGTGTCGAACGAAGAGCAGCTATTTTACTGACCAAGGATGGGTTGCATATTCCTGGTTTGATCAGGTTTTAACGCCATTGATGCCGTTCTTCTCAATCCTGTTGACCAACGCTCTGACAGTCAGACACATTTTACTGACCAGTCGGGTCCGAAAGGCACTGAGGTCTCAGATTCAGGGAGACAATCGCACAGACCCAGAGATGGAGAGCAGACGGAAGTCAATGATTTTACTCTTCAGCATCTCCGGAACTTTCATCCTCCTCTGGACCGTGTCTGTTATTAAATTTTTCTATATCGATTTGTCAGATTTTTATTACCTCACCCTTCCTCAATATACTTTACAACAAGTCGGATTTATGCTGCGGGATTTAAATTGCTGCACAAACACATTTATTTATGTGGTGACTCAGTCCAGGTTCAGGGAACAGATCAAGTTCGCGGTGAAATATCCGGTTACATCAATTATTAAATTAATCAATAAATGAAACTGACGGACAGCCCCTCAGCCAATCAGGAACTACATCCGCTGTCTGACATTCCCTCAGCCAACCGTGTACTCCAGCGCTGACTGACAGCCACTCAGCCAATCAGAAGCTCCAAAATCAGACTGGCAGTGTCTTCAGCCAATCAGGAGGCCAATTGCTGTCCGGAAGTCCGTCAGCCTATCATGCAGCTTCATCTGAATACTGAAAGTCGCCTCAAACAATCGGAAGCATCGCATGTTGGCTGACAATAACCAGGAGCCAATCAGGACACCGCGACGAAGAGCCGGGCGCGCAAATCGGGGGCCTCGGAACGCTGACGGCTAGAACGTTAAGGCAATAAAAGACTTAGTTTCAGACTGACAGCTACCACAGCTAATCAGAGAGCTCGGAACACATGCTCATAGAAACCTCAACCAATCAGGCTTGCGAAACTCCACCCTGCCCTGCCTTGAGACAATTCATTCCTCTTTAACCTGTGATTATCCTTCTCTCCAGTTGCTCTAACTGGACCGGTAAAGAGTTAATTAGCTGCAAAGACTCGCATTCAAAGTATCGTCTTGCATCTTTGACTTTGTCTGTATATATCTTTCTGGAACCCACCTCTCCATTCACCTGAGGAAGGAGATGTGCTCGAAAGCTAGTGGTTCGATACAAACCTGTTGAATTTGAACCTGGTGTTGTAAGATTCTTCCTGTGCTCACCCCAGTCCAACGCCGGCATCTCCCCAAATAGATACATGGCGAGCTGACTGACACCTGCCGCAGCCAGTTAGAGAGCTCCAGCAGCGGATACGAGCCACCTCAGCCAATCAGAGATTCTAGTTTCAGACTAAAAGCTTCTGCAGCAATCGGGAATCGTCTCCTACTGGCCGAGAACCACCTTTGACAATCCGAGATTCTGGATTCGTGTGACAGTCACGTCAGCGAATCAGAGATTCCGCCGCTGACTGACAGGTGCTTCATCCACTCATGGAGCGTTATCCAGTGATATACACACTGCTCAACAAATCAGGTGGAACGCTCGGGAAACGGGATCCGCCAAAACCTATCAGGAAGTGTGAATCCGATCACTAACTTTCTCATGAGCCAATCATCGAGCTCCGCCTGTGGTCTCAGGCAATCAGCTATGCACATCTAGTACACGCCTTAGCTAGGATTGTGGTCCTATCATTGGTCAAATGTTGACGCCGCAGCGAACGGGAAAGACCGAGAATCCCTAAAGTCTGATATATTTTGCGCGTCCAACAAATAACACTGCATTGGATTCACTTTCAGATGAAAGTCTAATAGCCTTTGCATACTTCAATTGAGCTGCTCTTCACCACACACGCGGGCAGTGGATTCCCCTCCTCACCAGTCGCTGAGTGAAAAAGTCATCGTTTATATCCACATTGCTTCATTTACTCATGAATTTGAAACATAGCGCCAATCTCAATATTGTTACCAATGAAAAGCTTTCCTCCCCATCTCCTTCCAACAACTTATGATTCTCGTCCCCAAGGGAAACGAACTTAAATTCTCCAATCTCTCTAAATAACTGAAGATGCTCAGCACTGGGAACACTGGTGAATCCTCCCTGTAGTCGAAAAATATCTCCAAATCCTTCCTGAACTGTGGCATCTGGAACTGGACGCAAAACACCATCCAGACTTTCACAAGTTTAATAGAATGTATGTGCTCTTTTACTCTATTCCCCTACTAAACAGCTGATTGCTAGATTTCGATTCTATATTCAATGAAAATGTCCCTCTGTTCAACGACAATCCTTCTTTTCATGATGGTTTTATTGATGTTGTCTTTATTTTATATAGTTTTGATCCGCTCGCCGACTGATACGACCTGTCCTCAGACCAGCATCCCAAATTGTTAAATTCCCCAATCCAACCCCAGTGTTGTGCTGGTCAGGCTGAGGACGAATCTGCTGCCTCCACGTCCTTTCAACACCCTGGTTTGGTTGAAAAGACAATGAATAAAAAGTAACCTAATTCGCCGTTGCTAACTTTTTATTTTTTGGTTTTAGAAAGAGCAAATAAATACTTTGTTTTGCATGTGAGCAGCAGCTACACAGACTCATTTCCACTCTGTGTAACAGCTCCCACGTTGATTATTTTCGCCTCTCATTGAACAGTGCCCACCGTGACAAATATCCCCTCACAGTGAAGAGCTCCTACCCTGACTAATAACCCCATACTGTGAACAGCCCCTACACTGGCTAATATCCTCACACTGTGAACAGCCCCTACACTCACTAATATCCCCTCACTGTGAACAGCCCCTACACTGACTAATATCCCCTCACTGTGAACAGTCCCTACACTGGCTAATATCCCCTCACTGTGAACAGCCCCTACACTGACTAATATCCTCACACTGTGAACAGCTCCTTTTCTGACTACTATCCCCTCACTGTGAACAACTCCTACACTGACTAATATCCCCTCACTGTGAACAGCCCCTACACTGGCTAATATCCCCTCACTGTGAACAGTCCATACACTGACTAATATCCTCGCACTGTGAACAGCTCCTATCCTGACTAGTATCCCCTCACTGTGAACAGCCCCTACATTGGCTAATATCCTCACACTGTGAACAGCCCCTACACTGCCTAATATCCCCTCACTGTGAACAGCCCCTACACTGACTAATATCCTCACACTGTGAACAGCACCTACACTGACTAATATCCTCACACTGTGAACAGCCCCTACACTCACTAATATCCCCTCACTGTGAACAACCCCTACACTGCCTAATATCACCTCACTGTGAACAGTCCCTACACTGGCTAATATCCCCTCACTGTGAACAGCCCCTACACTGACTAATATCCCCTCACTGTGAACAGCCCCTTCACTCACTAATATCCCCACACTGTGGACAGCTCCTTTACTGACAAATACACCCTCACCGTGGACAGCTCCAACGTGGACTATTATCCCCTCACTGTGAACAGCCCCTGCCCTGACTAATATCCCGTCACTGTGAACACCCCCTACACTGACTAATGTCCCGTACTGTGAACACCCCCTACACTGACTAATATCCCCTCACTGTGAACAGCCCCTACACTGACTAATATCCCCTCACTGTGAAGAGCCCCTACACTGACTAATATCCCGTCACTGTGAACAGCTCCTACACTGACTAATATCCCCACACTGTGAACAGCTCCTGCAAAGACTAATATCCCCACACTGTGGACAGCCCCTACACTGACTAATATCCCCAGACTGTGAACAGCTCCTGCAAAGACTAATATCCCCACAGTGTGGACAGCCCCTACACTGACTAATATCCCCACACTGTGAACAGCTCCTGCAAAGACTAATCTCCCCACACTGTGGACAGCCCCTACACTGACTAATATCCCGACACTGTGAACAGCTCCTGCAAAGACTAATATCCCCACACTGTGGACAGCCCCTACACTGACTAATATCCCCACACTGTGAACAGCTCCTACACTGACTAATATCCTCACACTGTGAACAGCTCCTACACTGACTAATTCAACCTCACTGTGAACAGTTCCGATACTCACTAATATCCTCACACTGTGAACATCCCCTACACTGACTAATATCCTCACACTGTGAACAGCCCCTACACTGACTAATATCCTCACACTGTGAAAAGCCCCTACACTGACTAATATCCCCTCACTGTGAACAGCTCCTACACTGACTAATATCCCCTCACTGTGAACAGCCCCTACACTGACTAATACCCCGTCACTGTGAACAGCCCCTGCACTGACTAATATCCCCACAGTGTGAACACCTCCTACACTGACAAATATCCCCACACTGTGAACATCTCCTACACTGACTAATATCCCCACACTGTGAACATCTCCTACAATGACCAATATTCTCACACTGTGAACAGCACCTAAACTGACTAATATCCCCACACTGTGAACAGCTCCTACACTGTCTAATATCCTCACACTGTGAACAGCTCCTTTTCTGACTAATATCCCCTCACTGTGAACAACTCCTACACTCACTAATATCCTCACACTGTGAACAGCCCCTACACTGACTAATATCCTCACACTGTGAACAGCTCCTACACTGACTAATACCCCGTCACTGTGAACAACACCTACACTGACTAATATCCCCTCACTGTGAACAGCCCCTACACTGACTAATATCCTCACACTGTGAACAGCTCCTTTACTGACTAATATCCCCTCACTGTGAACAACTCCAACAATCACTAATATCCTCACACTGTGAACAGCCCCTAACTGACTAATCTCCTCACACTGTGAACAACTCCTACACTCACTAATATCCTCACACTGTGAACAGCTCCTACACTGACTAATATCCCCACACTGTGAACAGCCCCTACACTGACTAATATCCCCTCACTGTGAACAGCCGCTACACTGACTAATATCCTCACACTGTGAACAACTCCTACACTTACTAATATACCGTCACTGTGAACAGCTCCTACACAGACTATTATCCACTCACTGTGAAGAGCCCCTGCCCTGACTAATATCCCGTCACTGTGAACAGCCCCTACACTGACTAATATCCCCTCAACCTAAACGGCCCCTACACTCACTAATATCCTCACACTGTGAACAGCCCCTACAGTCACTAATATCCCCTCATGTGAACAGCCCCTACACTGACCAATATCCTCACACTGTGAACAGCCCCTACACTCACTAATATCCCCACACTGTGAACAGCTCCTACACTGACTAATATCCCCTCATTGTGAACAGCCCCTGCACTGACTAATATCCCCTCACATTGAACAGCCCCTACACTGACTAATATCCCCGCACTGTGAACAGCTCCGATACTCACTAATATCCTCACACTGTGACCAGCCCCTACAGTCACGAATATCCCCTCACTGTGAACAGCTCCTACACTGACTAATATCCACTCACTGTGAACAGCTCCTACACTGACTAATATCCCCTCACTGTGAACAGCCCCTACACTGACTAATATCCCCTCACTGTGAACAGCCCCTACACTGACTAATATCCCCTCACTGTGAACAGCTCCGATACTCACTAATACCATCACACTGTGAACAGCCCCGACAGTCACGAATATCCCCTCACTGTGAACAGCTCCTACACTGACTAATATCCCCTCATTGTGAACAGCCCCTGCACTGACTAATATCCCCTCAATGTGAACAGCCCCTGCAATGACTAATATCCCCTCACTGTGAACAGCCCGTACACTGGCTAATATCCCCTCACTGTGAAGAGCCCCTACACTGACTAATATCCCCTCACTGTGACCAACTCCTACACCGTCTAATATCCCCTCACTGTGAACAGCCCCTACACTGACTAATATCCTCACACTGTGAACAGCCCCTACACTGACTAATATCCTCACACTGTGAACAGCCCCTACACTGACTAATATCCTCGCACTGTGAACAGCTCCTATCCTGACTAATATCCCGTCACTGTGAACAACTCCTACACTCACTAATATCCTCACACTGTGAACAGCCCCTACACTGACTAATATCCTCACACTGTGAACAGCTCCTACACTGACTAATACCCCGTCACTGTGAACAACACCTACACTGACTAATATCCCCTCACTGTGAACAGCCCCTACACTGACTAATATCCTCACACTGTGAACAGCTCCTTTACTGACTAATATCCCCTCACTGTGAACAACTCCAACAATCACTAATATCCTCACACTGTGAACAGCCCCTAACTGACTAATATCCTCACACTGTGAACAACTCCTACACTCACTAATATCCTCACACTGTGAACAGCTCCTACACTGACTAATATACCCACACTGTGAACAGCCCCTACACTGACTAATATCCCCTCACTGTGAACAGCCGCTACACTGACTAATATCCTCACACTGTGAACAACTCCTACACTTACTAATATCCTCACACTGTGAACAGCTCCTACACTGACTAATATCCTCACACTGTGAACAGCCCCGACACTGACTAATATCCCCTCACTGTGAACAGCTCCGATACTCACTAATATCCCCTCACTGTGAACAGCCCCTACACTGGCTAATATCCTCACACTGTGAACAGCCCCGACACTGACTAATATCCCCTCACTGTGAACAGCTCCGATACGCACTAATATCCCCTCACTGTGAACAGCCCCTACACTGGCTAATATCCCCTCACTGTGAACAGCTCCTACACTGACTAATATCCCCTCAGTGTGAACAGCTCCTACACTGACTAATATCCCCTCACTGTGAACAGCCCCTACACTGACTACTATCCCCTCACTGTGAACAGCTCCTACACTGACTAAAATCCACTCAATGTGAACAGCCCCTACACTGACTAATATCCCCTCACTGTGAACAGCTCCTACACTGACTAATATCCCCTCACATTGAACAGCCCCTACACTGACTAATATCCCCACACTGTGAACAGATCCTACACTGTCTAATATCCCCACACTGTGAACAGCTCCTACACTGACTAATATCCTCACACTGTGAACAGCTCCTTTTCTGACTTCTATCCCCTCACTGTGAACAACTCCTACACTGACTAATATCCCCTCACTGTGAACAGCCCCTACACTGTCTAATATCCCCTCACTGTGAACAGTCCATACACTGAATAATATCCCGTCACTGTGAACAGCTCCTACACTGACTAATATCCCCTCACTGTGAACAGCTCCTCCACTGACTAATATTCTCACACTGTGAATAGCCCCTACACTGACTAATATCACTTCACTGTGAACAGACCCTACACTGACTAATATCCCCACATTGTGAACAGCTCCTACACTGACTGATATCCCCACACTGTGAACAGCCCCTACCCTGACTAATATCGCCTCACTGTGAACAGTTCCTACACTGACTAATATCCTCACACTGTGAACAGCCCCTACACTGACTAATATCCCCACACTGTGAACAGCTCCTACACTGACTAATATCCTCACACTGTGAACAACTCCTTTTCTGGCTACTATCCCCTCACTGTGAACAACTCCTACACTGACTAATATCCCCTCACTGTGAACAGCCCCTACACTGGCTAATATCCCCTCACTGTGAACAGTCCATACACTGACTAATATCCTCGCACTGTGAACAGCTCCTATCCTGACTAGTATCCCCTCACTGTGAATAGCTCCTACACTGACTAATATCCACACACTGTGAAAAACCCCGACACAGACTAGTATCCCCTCACTGTGAACAGCCCCGACACTCACTAATAACCTTACACTGTGAATAACTCCTATACTGACAAATACACCCTCACTGTGGACAGCTCCAACGTGAACTATTATCCACTCACTGTGAAGAGACCCTGCCCTGACTAATATCCCGTCACTGTGAACAGCCCCTACCCTGACTAATATCCCCTCACTGTCAACAGCTCCTACAATGACTAATATCCTCACAATGTGAACAGCCCCTACACTGACTAATATCCCTTCACTGTGAACAGCCCCTACCCTGACTAATATCCCCTCACTGTGAACAGCCCCTACACTGACTAATACCCTCACACTGTGAACAGCCCCTACACTGACTAATATCCCTTCACTGTGAACAGCCCCTACACTGACTAATATCCTCACACTGTGAACAGCTCCTATACTGACTAATATCCCCACACTGTGAACAGCCCCTACACTGACTAATATCCCGTCACTGTGAACAGCTCCTACACTGACTAATATCCTCACACTGTGAACAGCCCCGACACTGACTAATATCCTCACACTGTGAACAGCCCCTAAACTGACTAATATCCCTTCACTGTGAACAGCCTCTACACTGACTAATATCCTCACACTGTGAAGCTCCTATACTGACTAATATACCCACACTGTGAACAGCCCCTACACTGACTAATATCCCGTCACTGTGAACAGCTCCTACACTCACTAATTCCCCTCACTGTGAACAACTCCTACACTCACTAATATCCTCACACTGTGAACAGCTCCTACACTGACTAATACCCCGTCACTGTGAACAACACCTACACTGACTAATATCCCCTCACTGTGAACAGCCCCTACACTGACTAATATCCTCACACTGTGAACAGCTCCTTTACTGACTAATATCCCCTCAATGTGAACAACTCCAACAATCACTAATATCCTCACACTGTGAACAGCCCCTAACTGACTAATCTCCTCACACTGTGAACAACTCCTACACTCACTAATATCCTCACACTGTGAACAGCTCCTACACTGACTAATATCCCCACACTGTGAACAGCCCCTACACTGACTAATATCCCCTCACTGTGAACAGCCGCTACACTGACTAATATCCTCACACTGTGAACAACTCCTACACTTACTAATATACCGTCACTGTGAACAGCTCCTACACAGACTATTATCCACTCACTGTGAAGAGCCCCTGCCCTGACTAATATCCCGTCACTGTGAACAGCCCCTACACTGACTAATATCCCCTCAACCTAAACGGCCCCTACACTCACTAATATCCTCACACTGTGAACAGCC
Source organism: Scyliorhinus torazame (assembly GCF_047496885.1). Classification (NCBI taxonomy): domain Eukaryota; kingdom Metazoa; phylum Chordata; class Chondrichthyes; order Carcharhiniformes; family Scyliorhinidae; genus Scyliorhinus; species Scyliorhinus torazame. The sequence continues at coordinate 105,205,890 of NC_092726.1, forward strand.
CATACAGTCACTAATATCCCCTCATGTGAACAGCCCCTACACTGACCAATATCCTCACACTGTGAACAGCCCCTACACTCACTAATATCCCCACACTGTGAACAGCTCCTACACTGACTAATATCCCCTCATTGTGAACAGCCCCTGCACTGACTAATATCCCCTCACATTGAACAGCCCCTACACTGACTAATATCCCCGCACTGTGAACAGCTCCGATACTCACTAATATCCTCACACTGTGACCAGCCCCTACAGTCACGAATATCCCCTCACTGTGAACAGCTCCTACACTGACTAATATCCACTCACTGTGAACAGCTCCTACACTGACTAATATCCCCTCACTGTGAACAGCCCCTACACTGACTAATATCCCCTCACTGTGAACAGCCCCTACACTGACTAATATCCCCTCACTGTGAACAGCTCCGATACTCACTAATACCCTCACACTGTGAACAGCCCCTACAGTCACGAATATCCCCTCACTGTGAACAGCTCCTACACTGACTAATATCCCCTCATTGTGAACAGCCCCTGCACTGACTAATATCCCCTCAATGTGAACAGCCCCTGCAATGACTAATATCCCCTCACTGTGAACAGCCCGTACACTGGCTAATATCCCCTCACTGTGAAGAGCCCCTACACTGACTAATATCCCCTCACTGTGACCAACTCCTACACCGTCTAATATCCCCTCACTGTGAACAGCCCCTACACTGACTAATATCCTCACACTGTGAACAGCCCCTACACTGACTAATATCCTCACACTGTGAACAGCCCCTACACTGACTAATATCCTCGCACTGTGAACAGCTCCTATCCTGACTAATATCCCGTCACTGTGAACAACTCCTACACTCACTAATATCCTCACACTGTGAACAGCCCCTACACTGACTAATATCCTCACACTGTGAACAGCTCCTACACTGACTAATACCCCGTCACTGTGAACAACACCTACACTGACTAATATCCCCTCACTGTGAACAGCCCCTACACTGACTAATATCCTCACACTGTGAACAGCTCCTTTACTGACTAATATCCCCTCACTGTGAACAACTCCAACAATCACTAATATCCTCACACTGTGAACAGCCCCTAACTGACTAATATCCTCACACTGTGAACAACTCCTACACTCACTAATATCCTCACACTGTGAACAGCTCCTACACTGACTAATATACCCACACTGTGAACAGCCCCAACACTGACTAATATCCCCTCACTGTGAACAGCCGCTACACTGACTAATATCCTCACACTGTGAACAACTCCTACACTTACTAATATCCTCACACTGTGAACAGCTCCTACACTGACTAATATCCTCACACTGTGAACAGCCCCGACACTGACTAATATCCCCTCACTGTGAACAGCTCCGATACTCACTAATATCCCCTCACTGTGAACAGCCCCTACACTGGCTAATATCCTCACACTGTGAACAGCCCCGACACTGACTAATATCCCCTCACTGTGAACAGCTCCGATACGCACTAATATCCCCTCACTGTGAACAGCCCCTACACTGGCTAATATCCCCTCACTGTGAACAGCTCCTACACTGACTAATATCCCCTCAGTGTGAACAGCTCCTACACTGACTAATATCCCCTCACTGTGAACAGCCCCTACACTGACTACTATCCCCTCACTGTGAACAGCTCCTACACTGACTAAAATCCACTCAATGTGAACAGCCCCTACACTGACTAATATCCCCTCACTGTGAACAGCTCCTACACTGACTAATATCCCCTCACATTGAACAGCCCCTACACTGACTAATATCCCCACACTGTGAACAGATCCTACACTGTCTAATATCCCCACACTGTGAACAGCTCCTACACTGACTAATATCCTCACACTGTGAACAGCTCCTTTTCTGACTTCTATCCCCTCACTGTGAACAACTCCTACACTGACTAATATCCCCTCACTGTGAACAGCCCCTACACTGTCTAATATCCCCTCACTGTGAACAGTCCATACACTGAATAATATCCCGTCACTGTGAACAGCTCCTACACTGACTAATATCCCCTCACTGTGAACAGCTCCTCCACTGACTAATATTCTCACACTGTGAATAGCCCCTACACTGACTAATATCACTTCACTGTGAACAGACCCTACACTGACTAATATCCCCACATTGTGAACAGCTCCTACACTGACTGATATCCCCACACTGTGAACAGCCCCTACCCTGACTAATATCGCCTCACTGTGAACAGTTCCTACACTGACTAATATCCTCACACTGTGAACAGCCCCTACACTGACTAATATCCCCACACTGTGAACAGCTCCTACACTGACTAATATCCTCACACTGTGAACAACTCCTTTTCTGGCTACTATCCCCTCACTGTGAACAACTCCTACACTGACTAATATCCCCTCACTGTGAACAGCCCCTACACTGGCTAATATCCCCTCACTGTGAACAGTCCATACACTGACTAATATCCTCGCACTGTGAACAGCTCCTATCCTGACTAGTATTCCCTCACTGTGAATAGCTCCTACACTGACTAATATCCACACACTGTGAAAAACCCCGACACAGACTAGTATCCCCTCACTGTGAACAGCCCCGACACTCACTAATATCCTTACACTGTGAATAACTCCTATACTGACAAATACACCCTCACTGTGGACAGCTCCAACGTGAACTATTATCCACTCACTGTGAAGAGACCCTGCCCTGACTAATATCCCGTCACTGTGAACAGCCCCTACCCTGACTAATATCCCCTCACTGTCAACAGCTCCTACAATGACTAATATCCTCACAATGTGAACAGCCCCTACACTGACTAATATCCCTTCACTGTGAACAGCCCCTACCCTGACTAATATCCCCTCACTGTGAACAGCCCCTACACTGACTAATACCCTCACACTGTGAACAGCCCCTACACTGACTAATATCCCTTCACTGTGAACAGCCCCTACACTGACTAATATCCTCACACTGTGAACAGCTCCTATACTGACTAATATCCCCACACTGTGAACAGCCCCTACACTGACTAATATCCCGTCACTGTGAACAGCTCCTACACTGACTAATATCCTCACACTGTGAACAGCCCCTACACTGACTAATATCCTCACACTGTGAACAGCCCCTAAACTGACTAATATCCCTTCACTGTGAACAGCCTCTACACTGACTAATATCCTCACACTGTGAAGCTCCTATACTGACTAATATACCCACACTGTGAACAGCCCCTACACTGACTAATATCCCGTCACTGTGAACAGCTCCTACACTCACTAATTCCCCTCACTGTGAACAGCTCCTACACTGACTAATATCCTCACATTGTGAACAGCTCCTTTTCTGACTACTATCCCCTCACTGTGAACAACTCCTACACTGACTAATATCCCCTCACTGTGAACAGCCCCTACACTGGCTAATATCCCCTCACTGTGAACAGTCCCTACACTGACTAATATCCTCGCACTGTTTACAGCTCCTATCCTGACTAGTATCCCCTCACTGTGAACAGCCCCTACACTGACTAATATCCTCACACTGTGAACAGCCCCTACACTGACTAATATCCTCACACTGTGAACAGCCCCTACACTGACTAATATCCTCGCACTGTGAACAGCTCCTATCCTGACTAATATCCCGTCACTGTGAACAGCTCCTACACTGACTAATATCCTCGCACTGTGAACAGCCCCTACACTGACTAATATCCTCTCACTGTGAAAAGCCCCGACACTGACTAATATCCCCTCACTGTGAAAAGCCCCGTCACTCTCTAATATCCTCACAATGTGAACAACTCCTATACTGACAAATACACCCTCACCGTGGACAGCTCCAATGTGAATATTATCCACTCACCGTGAAGAGCCCCTGCCCTGACTAATATCCCGTCACTGTGAACAGCTCCTACGCTGACTAATATACCGTCACTGTGAACAGCTCCTACACAGACTATTATCCACTCACTGTGAAGAGCCCCTGCCCTGACTAATATCCCGTCACTGTGAACCGCCCCTACACTGACTAATATCCCCTCAATCTAAACGGCCCCTACACTCACTAATATCCTCACACTGTGAACAGCCCCTACAGTCACTAATATCCCCTCATGTGAACAGCCCCTACACTGACCAATATCCTCACACTGTGAACAGCCCCTACACTCACTAATATCCCCACACTGTGAACAGCTCCTACACTGACTAATATCCCCTCATTGTGAACAGCCCCTGCACTGACTAATATCCCCTCACTTTGAACAGCCCCTACACTGACTAATATCCCCGCACTTTGAACAGCTCCGATACTCACTAATATCCTCACACTGTGACCAGCCCCTACAGTCACGAATATCCCCTCACTGTGAACAGCTCCTACACTGACTAATATCCCCTCACTGTGAACAGCTCCTACACTGACTAATATCCCCTCACTGTGAACAGCCCCTACACTGACAAATATCCCCTCACTGTGAACAGCCCCTACACTGACTAATATCCCCTCACTGTGAACAGCTCCGATACTCACTAATAACCTCACACTGTGAACAGCCCCTACAGTCACGAATATCCCCTCACTGTGAACAGCTCCTACACTGACTAATATCCCCTCATTGTGAACAGCCCCTGCACTGACTAATATCCCCTCAATGTGAACAGCCCCTGCAATGACTAATATCCCCTCACTGTGAACAGCCCGTACACTGGCTAATATCCCCTCACTGTGAAGAGCCCCTACACTGACTAATATCCCCTCACTGTGACCAACTCCTACACCGTCTAATATCCCCTCACTGTGAACAGCCCCTACACTGACTAATATCCTCACACTGTGAACAGCCCCTACACTGACTAATATCCTCACACTGTGAACAGCCCCTACACTGACTAATATCCTCGCACTGTGAACAGCTCCTATCCTGACTAATACCCCGTCACTGTGAACAACTCCTACACTCACTAATATCCTCACACTGTGAACAGCCCCTACACTACTAATATCCTCACACTGTGAACAGCTCCTACACTGACTAATACCCCGTCACTGTGAACAACACCTACACTGACTAATATCCCCTCACTGTGAACAGCCCCTACACTGACTAATATCCTCACACTGTGAACAGCTCCTTTACTGACTAATATCCCCTCACTGTGAACAACTCCAACAATCACTAATATCCTCACACTGTGAACAGCCCCTAACTGACTAATATCCTCACACTGTGAACAACTCCTACACTCACTAATATCCTCACACTGTGAACAGCTCCTACACTGACTAATATCCCCACACTGTGAACAGCCCCTACACTGACTAATATCCCCTCACTGTGAACAGCCGCTACACTGACTAATATCCTCACACTGTGAACAACTCCTACACTTACTAATATCCTCACACTGTGAACAGCTCCTACACTGACTAATATCCTCACACTGTGAACAGCCCCGTCACTGACTAATATCCCCTCACTGTGAACAGCTCCGATACTCACTAATATCCCCTCACTGTGAACAGCCCCTACACTGGCTAATATCCCCTCACTGTGAACAGCTCCTACACTGACTAATATCCCCTCAGTGTGAACAGCTCCTACACTGACTAATATCCCCTCACTGTGAACAGCCCCTACACTGACTAATATCCCCTCACTGTGAACAGCTCCTACACTGACTAAAATCCACTCACTGTGAACAGCCCCTACACTGACTAATATCCCCTCACTGTGAACAGCTCCTACACTGACTAATATCCCCTCACTTTGAACAGCCCCGACACTGACTAATATCCCCACACTGTGAACAGATCCTACACTGTCTAATATCCCCACACTGTGAACAGCTCCTACACTGACTAATATCCTCACACTGTGAACAGCTCCTTTTCTGACTACGAACCCCTCACTGTGAACAACTCCTACACTGACTAATATCCCCTCACTGTGAACAGCCCCTACACTGGCTAATATCCCCTCACTGTGAACAGTCCATACACTGAATAATATCCCGTCACTGTGAACAGCTCCTACACTGACTAATATCCCCTCACTGTGAACAGCTCCTACACTGACTAATATCCTCACACTGTGAACAGCCCCTACACTGACTAATATCCCTTCACTGTGAACAGACCCTACACTGACTAATATCCCCACATTGTGAACATCTCCTACACTGACTAATATCCCCACACTGTGAACAGCCCCTACCCTGACTAATATCCCCTCACTGTGAACAGTTCCTACACTGACTAATATCCTCACACTGTGAACAGCCCCTACACTGACTAATATCCCCACACTGTGAACAGCTCCTACACTGACTAATATCCTCACACTGTGAAAAGCTCCTTTTCTGACTACTATCCCCTCACTGTGAACAACTCCTACACTGACTAATATCCCCTCACTGTGAACAGCCCCTACACTGGCTAATATCCCCTCACTGTGAACAGTCCATACACTGACTAATATCCTCGCACTGTGAACAGCTCCTATCCTGACTAGTATCCCCTCACTGTGAACAGCTCCTACACTGACTAATATCCTCACACTGTGAACAGCTCCTTTTCTGACTACTATCCCCTCACTGTGAACAACTCCTACACTGACTAATAGCCCTTACTGTGAACAGCCCCTACACTGGCTAATATCCCCTCACTGTGAACAGTCCATACACTGACTAATATCCTCGCACTGTGAACAGCTCCTATCCTGACTAGTATCCCCTCACTGTGAACAGCTCCTACACTGACTAATATCCTCACACTGTGAAAAGCCCCGACACAGACTAGTATCACCTCACTGTGAACAGCCCCGACACTCACTAATATCCTTACACTGTGAACAACTCCTACACTGACAAATACACCCTCACCGTGGACAGCTCCAACGTGAACTATTATCCACTCACTGTGAAGAGACCCTGCCCTGACTAATATCCCGTCACTGTGAACAGCCCCTACCCTGACTAATATCCTCTCACTGTCAACAGCTCCTACACTGACTAATATCCTCACACTGTGAACAGCCCCTACACTGACTAATATCCCCTCACTGTGAACAGACCCTACCCTGACTAATATCCCCTCACTGTGAACAGCCCCTACACTGACTAATATCCTCACACTGTGAACAGCCCCTACACTGACTAATATCCCTTCACTGTGAACAGCCCCTACACTGACTAATATCCTCACACTGTGAACAGCTCCTATACTGACAAATATCCCCACACTGTGAACAGCCCCTACACTGACTAATATCCCGTCACTGTGAACAGCTCCTACACAGACTAATATCCTCACACTGTGAACAGCTCCTATACTGACTAATATCCCCACACTGTGAACAGCCCCTACACTGACTCATATCCCGTCACTGTGAACAGCTCCTACACTGACTAATATCCTCACACTGTTAACAGCCCCTACAATGACTAATATCCCTTCACTGTGAACAGCCCCTAACTGACTAATATCCTCACACTGTGAACAACTCCTACACTCACTAATATCCTCACACTGTGAACAGCTCCTACATTGACTAATATCCCCACACTGTGAACAGCCCCTACACTGACTAATATCCCCTCACTGTGAACAGCCGCTACACTGACTAATATCCTCACACTGTGAACAACTCCTACACTTACTAATATCCTCACACTGTGAACAGCTCCTACACTGACTAATATCCTCACACTGTGAACAGCACCGACACTGACTAATATCCCCTCACTGTGAACAGCTCCGATACTCACTAATATCCCCTCACTGTGAACAGCCCCTACACTGGCTAATATCCCCTCACTGTGAACAGCTCCTACACTGACTAATATCCCCTCAGTGTGAACAGCTCCTACACTGACTAATATCCCCTCACTGTGAACAGCCCCTACACTGACTAATATCCCCTCACTGTGAACAGCTCCTACACTGACTAAAATCCACTCACTGTGAACAGCCCCTACACTGACTAATATCCCCTCACTGTGAACAGCTCCTACACTGACTAATATCCCCTCACTTTGAACAGCCCCTACACTGACTAATATCCCCACACTGTGAACAGATCCTACACTGTCTAATATCCCCACACTGTGAACAGCTCCTACACTGACTAATATCCTCACACTGTGAACAGCTCCTTTTCTGACTACTATCCCCTCACTGTGAACAACTCCTACACTGACTAATATCCCCTCACTGTGAACAGCCCCTACACTGGCTAATATCCCCTCACTGTGAACAGTCCATACACTGAATAATATCCCGTCACTGTGAACAGCTCCTACACTGACTAATATCCCCTCACTGTGAACAGCTCCTACACTGACTAATATCCTCACAATGTGAACAGCCCCTTCACTGACTAATATCCCTTCACTGTGAACAGACCCTACACTGACTATAATCCCCACATTGTGAACAGCTCCTACACTGACTAATATCCCCACACTGTGAACAGCCCCTACCCTGACTAATATCCCCTCACTGTGAACAGTTCCTACACTGACTAATATCCTCACACTGTGAACAGCCCCTACACTGACTAATATCCCCACACTGTGAACAGCTCCTACACTGACTAATTTCCTCACACTGTGTACAGCTCCTTTTCTGACTACTATCCCCTCACTGTGAACAACTCCTACACTGACTAATATCCCCTCACTGTGAACAGCCCCTACACTGGCTAATATCCCCTCACTGTGAACAGTCCATACACTGACTAATATCCTCGCACTGTGAACAGCTCCTATCCTGACTAGTATCCCCTCACTGTGAACAGCTCCAACACTGACTAATATCCTCACACTGTGAACAGCTCCTTTTCTGACAACTATCCCCTCACTGTGAACAACTCCCACACTGACTAATATCCCCTCACTGTGAACAGCCCCTACACTGGCTAATATCCCCTCACTGTGAACATTCCATACACTGACCAATATCCTCGCACTGTGAACAGCTCCTATCCTGACTAGTATCCCCTCACTGTGAACAGCTCCTACACTGACTAATATCCTCACACTGTGAAAAGCCCCGACACAGACTAGTATCACCTCACTGTGAACAGCCCCGACACTCACTAATATCCTTACACTGTGAACAACTCCTATACTGACAAATACACCCTCACCGTGGACAGCTCCAACGTGAACTATTATCCACTCACTGTGAAGAGACCCTGCCCTGACTAATATCCCGTCACTGTGAACAGCCCCTACCCTGACTAATATCCCCTCACTGTCAACAGCTCCTACACTGACTAATATCCTCACACTGTGAACAGCCCCTACACTGACTAATATCCCTTCACTGTGAACAGACCCTACCCTGACTAATATCCCCTCACTGTGAACAGCCCCTACACTGACTAATATCCTCACACTGTGAACAGCCCCTACACTGACTAATATCCCTTCACTGTGAACAGCCCCTACACTGACTAATATCCTCACACTGTGAACAGCTCCTTTACTGACTAATATCCCCACACTGTGAACAGCCCCTACACTGACTAATATCCCGTCACTGTGAACAGCTCCTACACTGACTAATATCCCCACATTGTGAACAGCTCCTACACTGACTAATATCCCCACACTGTGAACAGCCCCTACCCTGACTAATATCCCCTCACTGTGAACAGTTCCTACACTGACTAATATCCTCACACTGTGAACAGCCCCTACACTGACTAATATCCCCACACTGTGAACAGCTCCTACACTGACTAATATCCTCACACTGTGAACAGCTCCTTTTCTGACTACTATCCCCTCACTGTGAACAACTCCTACACTGACTAATATCCCCTCACTGTGAACAGCCGCTACACTGACTAATATCCTCACACTGTGAACAACTCCTACACTTACTAATATCCTCACACTGTGAACAGCTCCTACACTGACTAATATCCTCACACTGTGAACAGCCCCGCACTGACTAATATCCCCTCACTGTGAACAACTCCGATACTCACTAATATCCCCTCACTGTGAACAGCTCCTACACTGACTAAAATCCACTCACTGTGAACAGCCCCTACACTGACTAATATCCCCTCACTGTGAACAGCTCCTACACTGACTAATATCCCCTCAGTGTGAACAGCTCCTACACTGACTAATATCCCCTCACTGTGAACAGCCCCTTCACTGACTAATATCCCCTCACTGTGAACAGCTCCTACACTGACTAAAATCCACTCACTGTGAACAGCTCCTACACTGACTAATATCCCCTCACATTGAACAGCCCCTACACTGACTAATATCCCCACACTGTGAACAGATCCTACACTGTCTAATATCCCCACAATGTGAACAGCTCCTACACTGACTAATATCCTCACACTGTGAACAGCTCCGTTTCTGACTACTATCCCCTCACTGTGAACAACTCCTACACTGACTAATATCCCCTCACTGTGAACAGCCCCTATACTGGCTAATATCCCCTCACTGTGAACAGTCCATACACTGAATAATATCCCGTCACTATGAACAGCTCCTACACTGACTAATATCCCCTCACTGTGAACAGCTCCTACACTGACTAATATCCTCACACTGTGAACAGCCCCTACACTGACTAATATCCCTTCACTGTGAACAGACCCTACACTGACTAATATCCCCACATTGTGAACAGCTCCTACACTGACTAATATCCCCACACTGTGAACAGCCCCTACCCTGACTAATATCCCCTCACTGTGAACAGTTCCTACACTGACTAATATCCTCACACTGTGAACAGCCCCTACACTGACTAATATCCCCACACTGTGAACAGCTCCTACACTGACTAATATCCTCACACTGTGAACAGCTCCTTTTCTGACTACTATCCCCTCACTGTGAACAACTCCTACACTGACTAATATCCCCTCACTGTGAACAGCCCCTACACTGGCTAATATCCCCTCACTGTGAACAGTCCATACACTGACTAATATCCTCGCACTGTGAACAGCTCCTATCCTGACTAGTATCCCCTCACTGTGAACAGCTCCTACACTGACTAAAACCCTCACACTGTGAACAGCTACTTTTCTGACTACTATCCCCTCACTGTGAACAACTCCTACACTGACTAATATCCCCTCACTGTGAACAGCCCCTACACTGGCTAATATCCCCTCACTGTGAACAGTCCATATACTGACTAATATCCTCGCACTGTGAACAGCTCCTATCCTGACTAGTATCCCCTCACTGTGAACAGCTCCTACACTGACTAATATCCTCACACTGTGAAAAGCCCCGACACAGACTAGTATCCCCTCACTGTGAACAGCCCCGACACTCACTAATATCCTTCCACTGTGAACAACTCCTATACTGACAAATACACCCTCACCGTGGACAGCTCCAACGTGAACTATTATCCACTCACTGTGAAGAGACCCTGCCCTGACTAATATCCCGTCACTGTGAACAGCCCCTACCCTGACTAATATCCCCTCACTGTCAACAGCTCCTACACTGACTAAGATCCTCACACTGTGAACAGCCCCTACACTGACTAATATCCCTTCACTGTGAACAGCCCCTACCCTGACTAATATCCCCTCACTGTGAACAGCCCCTACACTGACTAATATCCTCACACTGTGAACAGCCCCTACACTGACTAATATCCCTTCACTGTGAACAGCCCCTACACTGACTAATATCCTCACACTGTGAACAGCTCCTATCCTGACTAATATCCCCACACTGTGAACAGCCCCTACACTGACTAATATCCCGTCACTGTGAACAGCTCCTACACTGACTAATAACCTCACACTGTGAACAGCCCTTACACTGACTAATATCCTCACACTGTGAACAGCCCCTACACTGACTAATATCCCTTCACTGTGAACAGCCCCTACACTGACTAATATCCTCACACTGTGAACAGCTCCTATACTGACTAATATCCCCACACTGTGAACAGCCCCTACACTGACTAATATCCCGTCACTGTGAACAGCTCCTACACTCACTAATTCCCCTCACTGTGAACAGCTCCTACACTGACTAATATCCTCACATTGTGAACAGCTCCTTTTCTGACTAGTATCCCCTCACTGTGAACAACTCCTACACTGACTAATATCCCCTCACTGTGAACAGCCCCTACATTGGCTAATATCCCCTCACTGTGAACAGTCCCTACACTGACTAATATCCTCGCACTGTTAACAGCTCCTATCCTGACTAGTATCCCCTCACTGTGAACAGCCCCTACACTGACTAATATCCTCACACTGTGAACAGCCCCTACACTGACTAATATCCTCGCACTGTGAACAGCTCCTATCCTGACTAATATCCCGTCACTGTGAACAGCTCCTACACTGACTAATATCCTCGCACTGTGAACAGCCCCTACACTGACTAATATCCTCACACTGTGAAAAGCCCCGACACTGACTAATATCCCCTCACTGTGAACAGCCCCGACACTCACTAATATCCTCACAATGTGAACAACTCCTATACTGACAAATACACCCTCACCGTGGACAGCTCCAACGTGAATATTATCCACTCACCGTGAAGAGCCCCTGCCCTGACTAATATCCCGTCACTGTGAACAGCTCCTACACTGACTAATATCCCGTCACTGTGAACAGCTCCTACACAGACTATTATCCACTCACTGTGAAGAGCCCCTGCCCTGACTAATATCCAGTTACTGTGAACAGCCCCTACACTGACTAATATCCCCTCAATCTAAACAGCCCCTACACTCACTAATATCCTCACACTGTGAACAGCCCCTACAGTCACTAATATCCCCTCATGTGAACAGCCCCTACACTGACCAATATCCTCACACTGTGAACAGCCCCTACACTCACTAATATCCCCACACTGTGAACAGCTCCTACACTGACTAATATCCCCTCATTGTGAACAGCCCCTGCACTGACTAATATCCCCTCACTTTGAACAGCCCCTACAGTCACGAATATCCCCTCACTGTGAACACCTCCTACACTGACTAATATCCCCTCATTGTGAACAGCCCCTGCACTGACTAATATCCCCTCACTGTGAACAGCCCCTATAATGACTAATATCCCCTCACTGTGAACAGCCCGTACACTGGCTAATATCCCCTCACTGTGAAGAGCCCCTACACTGACTAATATCCCCTCACTGTGAACAGCTCCTACACTGACTAATATCCCCTCACTGTGAACAGCCCCTACACTGACTAATATCCCCTCACTGTGAACAGCTCCGATACTCACTAATATCCTCACACTGTGAACAGCCCCTACAGTCACGAATATCACCTCACTGTGAACAGCTCCTACACTGACTAATATCCCCTCATTGTGAACAGCCCCTGCACTGACTAATATCCCCTCACTGTGAACAGCCCCTACAATGACTAATATCCCCTCACTGTGAACAGCCCGTACACTGGCTAATATCCCCTCACTGTGAAGAGCCCCTACACTGACTAATATCCCCTCACTGTGAACAGCTCCTACACTGACTAATATCCCCTCACTGTGAACAGCCCCTACACTGACTAATATCCCCTCACTGTGAACAGCTGCGATACTCACTAATATCCTCACACTGTGAACAGCCCCTACAGTCACGAATATCACCTCACTGTGAACAGCTCCTACACTGACTAATATCCCCTCATTGTGAACAGCCCCTGCACTGACTAATATCCCCTCACTGTGAACAGCCCCTACAATGACTAATATCCCCTCACTGTGAACAGCCCGTACACTGGCTAATATCCCCTCACTGTGAAGAGCCCCTACACTGACTAATATCCCCTCACTGTGAACAGCTCCTACACTGACTAATATCCCCTCACTGTGAACAGCCCCTACACTGACTAATATCCTCACACTGTGAACAGCTCCTATCCTGACTAATATCCCGTCACTGTGAACAGCTCCTACACTGACTAATATCCTCGCACTGTGAACAGCCCCTACACTGACTAATATCCTCACACTGTGAAAAGCCCCGACAGTGACTAATATCCCCTCACTGTGAACAGCCCCGACACTCACTAATATCCTCACAATGTGAACAACTCCTATACTGACAAATACACCCTCACCGTGGACAGCTCCAACGTGAATATTATCCACTCACCGTGAAGAGCCGCTGCCCTGACTAATATCCCGTCACTGTGAACAGCTCCTACACTGACTAATATCCCGTCACTGTGAACAGCTCCTACACAGACTATTATCCACTCACTGTGAAGAGCCCCTGCCCTGACTAATATCCCGTCACTGTGAACAGCCCCTACACTGACTAATATCCCCTCAATCTAAACAGCCCCTACACTCACTAATATCCTCACACTGTGAACAGCCCCTACAGTCACTAATATCCCCTCATGTGAACAGCCCCTACACTGACCAATATCCTCACACTGTGAACAGCCCCTACACTCACTAATATCCCCACACTGTGAACAGCTCCTACACTGACTAATATCCCCTCATTGTGAACAGCCCCTGCACTGACTAATATCCCCTCACTGTGAACAGCTCCGATACTCACTAATATCCTCACACTGTGAACAGCCCCTACAGTCACGAATATCCCCTCACTGTGAACAGCTCCTACACTGACTAATATCCCCTCACTGTGAACAGCTCCTATACTGACTAATATCCCCTCACTGTGAACAGCCCCTACACTGACTAATATCCCCTCACTGTGAACAGCCCCTACACTGACTAATATCCCCTCACTGTGAACAGCTCCGATACTCACTAATATCCTCACACTGTGAACAGCCCCTACAGTCACGAATATCCCCTCACTGTGAACAGCTCCTACACTGACTAATATCCCCACATTGTGAACAGCCCCTGCACTGACTAATATCCCCTCACTGTGAACAGCCCCTACAATGACTAATATCCCCTCACTGTGAACAGCCCGTACACTGGCTAATATCCCCTCACTGTGAAGAGCCCCTACACTGACTAATATCCCCTCACTGTGAACAGCTCCTACACTGACTAATATCCCCTCACTGTGAACAGCCCCTACACTGACTAATATCCCCTCACTGTGAACAGCTGCGATACTCACTAATATCCTCACACTGTGAACAGCCCCTACAGTCACGAATATCACCTCACTGTGAACAGCTCCTACACTGACTAATATCCCCTCATTGTGAACAGCCCCTGCACTGACTAATATCCCCTCACTGTGAACAGCCCCTACAATGACTAATATCCCCTCACTGTGAACAGCCCGTACACTGGCTAATATCCCCTCACTGTGAAGAGCCCCTACACTGACTAATATCCCCTCACTGTGAACAGCTCCTACACTGACTAATATCCCCTCACTGTGAACAGCCCCTACACTGACTAATATCCTCACACTGTGAACAGCTCCTATCCTGACTAATATCCCGTCACTGTGAACAGCTCCTACACTGACTAATATCCTCGCACTGTGAACAGCCCCTACACTGACTAATATCCTCACACTGTGAAAAGCCCCGACAGTGACTAATATCCCCTCACTGTGAACAGCCCCGACACTCACTAATATCCTCACAATGTGAACAACTCCTATACTGACAAATACACCCTCACCGTGGACAGCTCCAACGTGAATATTATCCACTCACCGTGAAGAGCCGCTGCCCTGACTAATATCCCGTCACTGTGAACAGCTCCTACACTGACTAATATCCCGTCACTGTGAACAGCTCCTACACAGACTATTATCCACTCACTGTGAAGAGCCCCTGCCCTGACTAATATCCCGTCACTGTGAACAGCCCCTACACTGACTAATATCCCCTCAATCTAAACAGCCCCTACACTCACTAATATCCTCACACTGTGAACAGCCCCTACAGTCACTAATATCCCCTCATGTGAACAGCCCCTACACTGACCAATATCCTCACACTGTGAACAGCCCCTACACTCACTAATATCCCCACACTGTGAACAGCTCCTACACTGACTAATATCCCCTCATTGTGAACAGCCCCTGCACTGACTAATATCCCCTCACTGTGAACAGCTCCGATACTCACTAATATCCTCACACTGTGAACAGCCCCTACAGTCACGAATATCCCCTCACTGTGAACAGCTCCTACACTGACTAATATCCCCTCACTGTGAACAGCTCCTATACTGACTAATATCCCCTCACTGTGAACAGCCCCTACACTGACTAATATCCCCTCACTGTGAACAGCCCCTACACTGACTAATATCCCCTCACTGTGAACAGCTCCGATACTCACTAATATCCTCACACTGTGAACAGCCCCTACAGTCACGAATATCCCCTCACTGTGAACAGCTCCTACACTGACTAATATCCCCACATTGTGAACAGCCCCTGCACTGACTAATATCCCCTCACTGTGAACAGCCCCTAAAATGACTAATATCCCCTCACTGTGAACAGCCCGTACACTGGCTAATATCCCCTCACTGTGAAGAGCCCCTACACTGACTAATATCCCCTCACTGTGAACAGCTCCTACACTGACTAATATCCCCTCACTGTGAACAGCTCCTCCACTGACTAATAGCCCCACACTGTGAACAACTCCTACACTGACTAATGCCCCGTCACTGTGTAGAGCCCCTACACTCACTAATATCCCCACACTGTGAACAACTCCTACACTGACTAATACCTCGTCACTGTGAACAACCCCTACACTCACTAATATCCTCAAAATGTGAACTGGTCAGGTACTGACTAATATCCCCACACTGTGAACAACTCCTAAACTGACCAATACCCCGTCACTGTGAACAACCCCTACTCTCACTAATATCCCCACACTGTGAACAGCTCCTATACTGACAAGTATCCACTCACTGTGAACAGCCCCTACAGTCACTAATACCCCCTCACTGTGAACAGCCCCTACACTGACTAATATCCCCACATTGTGAATATCTCCTACACTGACTAATTCCCCCTCCCTGTGAACAAGTCCTACCATGCCTTTTATCCCCTCGCTGTTAACAGCTCCTACACTGACTAATATCCCGTCATGGGAACAGCCCGTACACTGACTAATATCCACTACCTGCCAACCGCTCCGACATTGACTAATATGCCCTAACAGTGAACAACCCCTACACCGACTGATATCCCCTCAATGTGAGCAGCCCTTACCCTAACTAAGATCCCGTCACTGTGTACAGCTCCTACACTGACTAATGTTCCGTTCCTTTGAACAGCCCCTTCCCTGCCTAATGTTCCCTTGCTGTGAACAGCCCCTGCCCTGAATAATGGTCCCTTCCTGTGACCTGCCCCTCCCCTGCCTAAAGTTCCCTATAGGTGAACAGCCCCTACCCTGTCTAATATCCACACACTATGAACAAGTCCTACACTGACTAATATCCCGTCACTGTGAACAGCCCCGACACTGACTAATATCCCCTCACTGTGAACAGCACCTACACTGACTAATATCCCCTCACTGTGAACAGCCCCTGCCCTGTCTAATATCCCCACACTGTGAACAGCTCCTCCACTGACTAATTCCCCCTCCCTGTGAACAGGTCCTACCATGATTAGTATCCCCTCGCTGTGAACAGCTCCTACACTGACTAAATCCCGTCATGGGAACAGCCCGTACACTGACTAAAATCCCCTACCTGCCAACAGCCCCTACACTGACTAATGTGCCCTCACTGTGAACAACTCCTACACCGACTGATATCCCGTCAATGTGAGCAGCCCTTACACTGACTAATATCCCGTCACTGTGTACAGCTCCTACACTGACTAATGTTCCCTTCCTTTGAACAGCCCCTTCCCTGCCTAATGTTCCCTCTATGTGAACAGCCCCTACCCTGACTAATGCTCCCTTTCTGTGAGTAGCCCCTACCCTGACTAATGTTCCCTATATGTGTACTGCCCCCACCCAGACTAATGTTCCCATCCTGTGAACAGCCCCTACCCTGACTCATGTTCCATTCCTGTGACCAGCCCCTACCCTAAATAATGAACCCTACCTGCGAACAGCCCCTACCCTGACTACTATCCACTCACTGTGAACAGTACCTAATCTGACAATATCCGCTACCTGTGAACAGACCCTACCCTGACTCATGCTCCCTACCTGTGAACAGCCCCTACCCTGACTAATGTTCCTTCTCTGTGAAGAGCCCCTAACCTGACTAATGTTCCCTATCTGTGAACAGCCTCTCCCCTGACTAATGTTCCCTTCCTGTGAATAGCCCCTCCACAGCCTAATGTTCTCTTCCTGTGAACAATCCCAACCCTGACTAATGTTCCCCATATGTGAACAGCCCCTACCCTGACCAACGCTCCACTCCTGTGAACAGCCCCTATCCTGACTAATGTTCCAGCAGAGGGCAGTAGAGAGAATCTGCTGATTGGCTGTTGCGGGGGAAATTAGCGTACGTCCGTTTGCTCTCCCTAACTTGAAGGTGTACCTCGGCTATTCAAGTGAAGACAAGCATCCAGCAGAGGGCAGTACTGCGGAGCTGCTGATTGGCTGTTGCGAGGGAAATTTGCATACGTCCGTGTGCTCACCCTAAGTTGAAGGTGTAACTCAGCAAGAGACCATAGCTGTTCAAGTGAAGACGAGCATCCAGCAGAGGGCAGCAGTGCGGAGCTGCTGATTGGCTGTTGTTGGGGACATGTGCATACCTCCGTGTGCTCATGCTAACTGGAAGGTGGTTTGTGGAGGAGCTGTTGTCAAGTGACACCTAAACCCGAAACACGTCTTCAGTGTTTCCCTCCCTGCCCCCTCCTATAACCAACAAAAAAAACTCTGTTAAGATTAAGAGGAAGGCTCGAGGGTAGGTAGAAGTTGGAAGAAGTTGAACCGGGACGTCAGAGATTGCAGGTAAGGGACTGGCTGGTGACTGATAAGTAGTTTTTATTTTATTTTCCCTCAGGTGTTATCGTGCGGGGCGCAGAGGTTGCTGAGTGATTGCTTGCTGAAAAGGAGAGTGAAAAACAGGTAAGCTCTTTCTGTCTTTTTCTTTTGTTATCTAGAGGGAATGGCAGGGAAGGTACTGCAATGTTCCTCCAGCAGAATGTTTGAGGTGAGGGACGCCGTCAGTGTCCCTGCTGATTTCATCTGTGGGAAGTGCACCCATCTCCAGCTCGTCAAAAACCGCGTTCGGGTACTGGAAATGGATGAACTTCGGATCATTCGGGAGGCACAGGTGGTCATAGATAGAAGCTTCGGATGTAGTTACTCCGAAAAATAAAGATAGATGGGTGACGGTGAGAGGGGCTGGGAGGAAGCAGTCTGTACAGGGATCCCCTGTGGCCGTTTCCCTTAGTAACAAGTACATGGCTTTGGATACTGTTGGGGGGGGGGGGGACATACCATGACATACCATGGTCTACATCTGAACCAGGGGGGGGGGCACAAATATCCTGGGGGGGGGGAGATTTGTTAGTGCTCTTTGGGGGGGGGGGGTTAAACTAATGCAGCAGGGGCATGGGAACCTGGATTGTAGTTTTAGGGTAAGGGAGAATGAGAGTATAGAGGTCAGGAGCACAGATTTGACGTCGCAGGAGGGGGCCAGTGTTCAGGTAGGTGGTTTGAAGTGTGTCTGCTTCAATGCCAGGAGTATACGAAATAAGGTAGGGGAACTGGCAGCATGGGTTGGTACCTGGGACTTCGATGTTGTGGCCATTTCGGAGACATGGATAGAGCAGGGACAGGAATGGATGTTGCAGGTTCCGGCGTTTAGGTGTTTTAGTAAGCTCAGAGAAGGAGGCAAAAGAGGGGGAGGTGTGGCGCTGCTAGTCAAGAACAGTATTACGGTGGCGGAGAGGATGCTAGATGGGGACTCATCTTCCGAGGTAGTATGGGCTGAGGTTAGAAACATGAAAGAGAAGTCACCCTGTTGGGAGTCTTCTATAGGCCTCCAAATAGTTCTACGGAGGTAGAGGAAAGGAGGGCGAGGATGATCCTGGATAAGAGCGAAAGTAACAGGGTAGTTATTATGGGAGACTTTAACTTTACAAATATTGACTGGAAAAGATATAGTTCGAGTACATTAGATGGGTCGTTTTTTGTACAGTGTGTGCAGGAGGGTTTCCTGACACAATATGTTGACAGGCCAACAAGAGGCGAGGCCACGTTGGATTTGGTTTTGGGTAATGAACCATGGTGTTGGATTTGGACGTAGGAGAGCACTTTGGAGACAGTGACCACAATTCGGTGACGTTTACGTTAATGATGGAAAGGGATAAGTATACACCGTAGGGCAAGAGTTATAGCTGGGGAAAGGGCAATTATGATGCCATTAGACGTGACTTGGGAGGGGGGGGGATAAGGTGGAGAAGTAGGCTGCAAGTGTTGGGCACACTGGATAAGTGGAGCTTGTTAAAGGAACAGCTACTGCGTGTTCTTGATAAGTATGTACCGGTCAGGCAGGGAGGAAGGCGTCGAGCGAGGGAACCGTGGTTTACCAAAGAAGTGGAATCTCTTGTTAAGAGGAAGAAGGAGGCCTATGTGAAGATGAGGTGTGAAGCTTCAGTTGGGGCGATGGATAGTTACAAGGTAGCGAGGAAGGATCTAAAGAGAGAGCTAAGACTAGCAAGGAGGGGACATGAGAAGTATTTGGCAGGTAGGATCAAGGAAAACCCAAAAGCCTTCTATAGGTATGTCAGGAATAAGCGAATGACTAGGGAAAGAGTAGGACCAGTCAAGGACAGGGATGGAAAGTTGTGTGTGGAGTCTGAAGAGATAGGCGAGATACTAAATGAATATTTTTCGTCAGTATTCACTCAGGAAAAAGATAATGTTGTGGAGGAGGATGCTGAGACCCAGGCTAATAGAATAGATGGCATTGAGGTACGTAGGGAAGAGGTGCTGGCAATTCTGGACAGGCTGAAAATAGATAAGTCCCCGGGTCCTAATGGGATTTATCCTAGGATTCTCTGGGAGGCCAGGAAAGAGATTGCTGGACCTTTGGCTTTGATTTTTATGTCATCATTGGCTACAGGAATAGTGCCAGAGGACTGGAGGATAGCAAATGTGGTCCCTTTGTTCAAAAAGGGGAGCAGAGACAACCCCGGCAACTATAGACCGGTGAGCCTCACGTCTGTAGTGGGTAAAGTCTTGGAGGGGATTATAAGGGACAAGATTTATAATCATCTAGATAGGAATAATATGATCAGGGATAGTCAGCATGGCTTTGTGAAGGGTAGGTCATGCCTCACTAACATTATCGAGTTCTTTGAGAAGGTGACTGAACAGGTAGACGAGGGAAGAGCAGTTGATGTGGTGTATATGGATTTCAGCAAAGCGTTTGATAAGGTTCCCCACGGTAGGCTATTGCAGAAAATACGGAGGCTGGGGATTGAGGGTGATTTAGAGATGTGGATCAGAAATTGGCTAGCTGAAAGAAGACAGAGGGTGGTGGTTGATGGGAAATGTTCAGAATGGAGTTCAGTTACACGTGGAGTACCACAAGGATCTGTTCTGGGGCCGTTGCTGTTTGTCATTTTTATCAATGACATAGAGGAAGGCGCAGAAGGGTGGGTGAGTAAATTTGCAGACGACACTAAAGTCGGTGGTGTTGTCGATAGTGTGGAAGGATGTAGCAGGATACAGAGGGATATAGATAAGCTGCAGAGCTGGGCTGAGAGGTGGCAAATGGAGTTTAATGTAGAGAAGTGTGAGGTGATTCACTTTGGAAGGAATAACAGGAATGCGGAATATTTGGCTAATGGTAAAGTTCTTGGAAGTGTGGATGAGCAGAGGGATCTAGGTGTCCATGTACATAGATCCCTGAATGTTGCCAGCCAGGTTGATATGGTTGTGAAGAAGGCCTATGGAGTGTTGGCCTTCATTGGTCGAGGGATTGAGTTCCGGAGTCAGGAGGTCATGTTGCAGCTGTACAAAACTTTGGTACGGCAGCATTTGGAGTATTGCGTACAGTTCTGGTCACCGCATTATAGGAAGGACGTGGAGGCTTTGGAGCGGGTGCAGAGGAGATTTACCAGGATGTTGCCTGGTATTGAGGGAAAATCTTATGAGGAAAGGCTGATGGACTTGAGGTTGTTTTCGTTGGAGAGAAGAAGGTTAAAAGGAGACTTAATAGAGGCATACAAAATGATCAGGGGGTTAGATAGGGTGGACAGTGAGAGCCTTCTCCCACGGATGGAAATGGCTGGCACGAGGGGACATAGCTTTAAACTGAGGGGTAATAGATACAGGACAGAGGTCAGAGGTAGGTTCTTTACGCAAAGAGTAGTGAGGCCGTGGAATGCCCTACCTGCAACAGTAGTGAACTCGCCAACATTGAGGGCATTTAAAAGTTTATTGGATAAACATATGGATGATAATGGCATCGTGTAGGTTAGATGGCTTTTGTTTCGGTGCAACATCGTGGGCCGAAGGGCCTGTACTGCGCTGTATCGTTCTATGTTCTATGTTCTATACCAGGGGTAAGCCTTGCGGTATATGTCTCTCGCACAGAGTTTGTCCCAGTTGCTCAGAAGGGAAGGGGGGAGAGGAGTAGAGCATTAATCATTGGAGACTCCATTCTTAGGGGAATAGATAGGAGATTCTATGGGAACGAGAGAGACTCGCGGTTGGAGTGTTGACTCACAGATTCCAGGGTGAGCGATGTCTAGGATCGTGTTTTCGGGACCCTGAAGGGGTCCACATAGGTACCAACGACATAGATAGGGATGTAAGGCAGGAATTCAGGTAGCTAGGATGAGAACTTAGGTCTAGGACAAACAGAGTTATTATCTCTGGGTTGTTACCCGTGCAACGTGATAGCGAGACGACGATTAGGGAGGGAGAGGAGTTGAACAGGTGGCTACAGGGATGGTGCAGGAGGGAGGGTTTCAGCTTTCTGGATAATTGGGGCTCATTCTCCGGTCGGTGGCGCCTCTACAAACGGGATGGTCTACACCTGGACCAGAGGGGCACCAATAACCTTGGGGGGGGGGGGGGGGTGTGGATTTGCTAATGCTCTTCGAGAGGGTTTAAACTAGTTCAGCAGGGGCTTGGGAACCTGAATTGCAGCTCCAGTATACAGGAGGTTGAGAGTAGTGAGGTCATGAGTAAGGTTTCAAAGTTGCAGGAGTGTACCGGCAGGCAGGAAGGTGGTTTAAAGTGTATCTTCTTCAATGCCAGGAGCATCCAGAATAAGGCAGGTGAACTTGCGGCATGGGCTGGTACCTGGGACTTTGATGTTGTGGCCATTTCGGAGACATGGATAGAGCAGGGACAGGAATGGTTGTTGCAGGTGCCGTGGTTTAGATATTTCAGTAAGCTCAGGGAAGCTGGGAAAAGAGGTAGCGGGGTGGCATTGTTAGTCAAGGACAGTATTAATATGGCAGAAAGGACGTTTGATGATGACTCGTCTACTGAGGTAGTATTGGCTGTGGTTTGAAGCAGGAAAGGAGAGGTCACCCTGTTAGGGGTTTTCTACAGGCCTCCGAAAAGTTCCAGAGATGTAGAGTAAAGGATTTCAAAGATGATTCTGAATCGGACCGAAAGCAACAGGGTAGTTGTTATGGGGAACTTTAACTTTCCAAATATTGACTGGAAACTCTATAGTTCGAGTACTTTAGATGGGTCCGTTTTTGTCCGATGTGTGCAGGAGGGTTTTCTGACACAGTATGTAGATCGGCCAACGAGAGGCGAGGCCATATTGGATTTGGTACTGGGTAATGAACCAGGACAGGTGTTAGATTTGGAGGTAGGTGAGCACATTGGTGATAGTGACCGCAATTCGATTACGGTTACTTTAATGATGGAAAGGGATAGGTAAATACCGCTGGGCAAGTGTTATATCTGGGAGAAAGGCAAGTATGATGCGATGAGGCAAGACTTAGGATGCATCGGATGGAGAGGAAAACTGCAGGGGATGGGCACAATGGAAATGTGGAGCTTATTCAAGGAACAGCTACTGCGTGTCCTTGATAAGTATGTACCTGCCAGGCAGGGAGGAAGCGGTCGAGCAAGGTGACCGTGGTTTACTAAAGCAGTCGAAACACTTGTCAAGAGGAAGACGGAGGCTTATGGAAAGATGAGACATGAAGGTTCAGTTCGGGCGTTCGAGTGTTACAAGTTAGCTAGGAAGGACCTACAGAGAGAGCTAAGAATGGCCAGGAGGGGACATGAGAAGTCTTTGGCAGGTAGGATCAAGGATAACCCTAAAGCTTTCTATAGCTATGTCATGAATAAAGGAATGACCATGGTAAGAGTAGGGCCAATCAAGGAAAGTAGTGGGAAGTTGTGCTTGGAGTCCGAGGAGATAGGAAAGGTGCAAAATTAATATTTTTCGTCAGTATTCACACAGGAAAAAGACAATGTTGTCGAGGAGAATACTGAGATTCAGGCTACTAGACTAGAAGGGCTTGAGGTTCATAAGGAGGAGGTGTTAGCAATTCTCGAAAGTGTGAAAATAGATAAGATCCCGGGGCCCGATGGGATTTATCCTACGATTCTGTGGGAAATTGCTGACTCCTTGGCTTTGATCTTTAAGTCATCTTTGTCTACGGGAATAGTGCCAGAAGACTGGAGGATACCAAATGTTGTCCCCTTGTTCAAGAAGGGGAGTAGAGACAACCCCGGTAACCATAGACCAGTGAGCCTTACGTCTGTTGTGGACAAATCCTTGGAAAGATTTATCAGAGATGGGATGTGTAATCATCTGGAAAGGAAGAGTTTCATTAGAGATAGTCAACACGGTTTTGTGAAGGGTAGGTCGTGCCTCACAAACCTTATTGAGTTCTTTGAGAAGGTGACCAAACTGGTGGATGATGGTAAAGCAGTTGATGTGGCGTATATGCATTTTAGTAAAGCGTTTGATAAGGTTCCCCACAGTAGGCTACTGCAGAAAATACGGAGGCATGGGATTCAGGGTGATTTAGCAGTTTGGATCAGAAATTGGCTGGCTGGAAGAAGTCACAGGGTGGTGGTTGATGGGATATGTTCAGACTGGAGTCCAGTTACTAGTGGTGTACCACAAGGATCTGTTTTGGGGCCACTGCTGCTTGTCATTTGTATAAATGACCTGGAGGAGGGCGTAGAAGGATGGGTGAGTAAATTTGCAGATGACACTAAAGTCGGTGGAGTTATGGACAGTGCGAAAGGGTGTTACAAGTTACATAGGGACATAGAGCATTGGTGAGTGAGAACATTTAGCAGAATAATCAGGGCAAATGGAATACATGGGGTTAGAATGCTGTGCAGGAACTGGATTGTTGAACAGACCGGAGAGTACTGAACATCCTTTGTAACCTCACAAATACAGGGCAAGTTCAACAGCTAATACCGATGTGATAACAGAAAATAGCAGAACATGTTCTTCAAACAGCTCAGCACAGTCACTGTTCCCAGAACCACAGCCGCCGTTTTCTCGCTGCAATATTTACTTTTAAGCTTCGGGCAACAAATGGCCACAAATCGATCAAAGGTGAAAGTGACAGTGAGCCAGACAGAACAGTCAGTGGCTGCATAAAGCAGGGCGGCATGGATATTTCACACGCGGATGGACCGCAGGAAATTAAACTGTTCCTCAAAATAATGGGAATGTGTCTCAATATCAGGTCGAGAATAACGACCAGTAGATCCCCCACTGCCATGGCCAACAGGTAACAAGTCACACATTTGGACAGCCCACAGTTTCTTCTCTTCAGGATCACAATTGTGATGAGGTTCACTGTGAGGACGGGAAATAAAAATGAAATTATACATCAGGCTGGGGAAGACATTATCTGTTTGATTGAGGTGGTGTTGACAAAGACAAACACATACACACATGGACACTCACTCACAAACACATAAAGACACAAAGGCGCATACTCAAAGATACAGAGACAAAATACACACTGGCAGATACCGATACTAAGAATCACACACTCACAGGCACACAGAGACAATATTACACACACTCAGAGAGACACATATATACACATACTCACAGACACAGAGACATAAATACCAAAACTCACAGGGGCACAAATAGACACACTGAAAGGGACGCAAAAATGCAAATAAAGCACTCACTGACACAGGGGGACATAAATACAGATTCACAGACATACAGGCAGAGAGCGAAATACATACACTCATAGACACAAGTACACAACAGGACACCAAAATACAAATACACACACTCACCGACGCACTGATACACGCCTACTTTGGTGAGGCCGCACCTGGACTGTTGGGGACAGCTTTGTTCCCCTTGTTTGAGTAAAATAAAGCCAGGGCGCTGCCGGGGATTCAGGGGTGAATTATTGATTGCAGCGATTACGGATTTTCTTCATGAACAGACATTGAACAGTTGACGCCTGTACTCTCCACATTTTAGAAGGGGAGAGTGGAGGTTAAATTGAGGTATATGAGATGAAAATGCTGTGGAGAAAGTGGACGAGGATTGAATGCTTCTTCTTGTTCGGCATTCCAGAATATTGGTCTTACTTACACTCTAAGCAGTAGTACATTGAAAACAGAGATGAAGAGAAACAACTTCTCCCAAAGGGTCGTGAATCTGTGAGAAATTATCTACCCCAGAGTGTGCTGTATCCTGGGACAGTGAGTAAACTTAAGGAGACGTTGAACAGATTTTTACTTGGGAATAGGTTGAAGGATTATGGAGAACGGCAGGACGGTAGAGTTGAGTCCAGGATAAGATCATGTGTGAACTTAATGAACGGCGGCTTCGGCTCAAGAGAGTAAACTGCCTACACCTGTTCTCAGTTCTTAATCTCTCAGAAAATATTATTCTGTCTAACTCGAACTTCCACCCCACATTCTGTCGCTCAATATATCACAGCACCGCGAGCAGAAACCGCACATTGTTGATTTCTAAGGGTATTTTTCGATTATTAAATGTTTCATGTGGTTTAGGGAGAAGGCAGGACAATGTGGATGACGAACATATCACCATGGTTGAATGGTGCAGAAGTCTCAATGGGCCGAATTGCCTATTTGTGCCCTTGTACCTCATGGTCGTATAGTATTGCACACAAAGAACAAAGAACAAAGAAATGTTTGTGGGCAGCACGGTAGCCTTGTGGATAGCACAATTGCTTCACAGCTCCAGGGTCCCAGGTTCGATTCCAGCTTGGGTCACTGTCTGTGCGGAATCTGCACATCCTCCCCGTGTGTGCGTGGGTTTCCTCCGGGTGCTCCGGTTTCCTCCCACAGTCCAAAGATGTGCAGGTTAGGTGGATTGGCCATGATAAATTGCCCTTAGTGTCCAAAATTGCCCTTAGTGTTGGGTGGGGTTGCTGGGTTATGGGGATAGGGTGATGGTGTTGACTTTCCAAGAGCTGGTGCAGACTCGATGGGCCGAATGGCCTCCTTCTGCACTGTAAATTCTAAAAAAAAAAAAAATGTACGGCACAGAAACAGAAATGTACAGCCTATGCTGACCATGCTTCCCATCTAACCGAAAACCTTCTACACACCCAGGGACTGTCTCCCTCTATTCCCATCCTATTTACGCATTTGTCAAGACGCCCCTTAAACGTCAAAATCGTACCTGCTTCCACCAACTCTTCCGGCAGCGAGTTCGAGACGCACACTATTTTCTGTTTAAAAACACTTCCTCGCACACTCCTCTAAATTTTTCCCCTCGCACCTAAACCCTATGTCCCTCAGTAATTGATTATTCCGCACTGGGATAAAAGATTCTGCTATCCATTCTGTTCATGCCCCTCATAATTTGGGAGACTTCTATGAGGTCGCCGCTCAACATCGGTCCTTCCAGTAAGAAAACGAGTTTATTCAACCTCTCCTCATAGATAATGCCCTCCATACCGGGCAACATCCTAGTAAACACCTTCTGTACCCTTTCCAAAACATCCACATCCTTCTGGGAGTTCGGTGACCAGATGGAACACTATATTCCAAGTGTGGTCCAACTATCTAGCTGCAGAATGACTTGCCATTTATTGTAACCAAAGTCCCGGTTGATGAAAGCAAGCAAGCCGTATATCTTCCCGACGAACATCTGCACCTGCGTTGCCGCTTTCAGTGACCTGCGGCTCTGCACACCCAGATCCCTCTGCCTGTGAATAATCTTAGACACTCACAGATACACATTATCATCGATGCACACACTCAAAGAGACACAGGAACGCGAATGCACCCTCTCATAGACACACAGAAACATAAATACACACAGACAGAGACAAGCGGGGCCGTACCAGGCTCCCCGAACAGGCGCCGGAATGTGGCGACTGGGGGATTTTCACAGTAACTTCATTGAAGCCAACTCGTGACAATAAGCGATTTTCATTTTCAAAAGGAGACGTCCACACGCAAAGCTACACAACCACAAGAACAGCAAACACACAGTCACCCCCCACACACAGCCGCACACACACACACAGTCACACCCCCACACACAGTCACACCCCACACACAGTCACACGCCCACACACAGTCACACCCCCACACACAGTCACACCCCCACACACAGCCGCACACACACATCAGCAAACACACAGTCACCCCCCCCCACACACAGCCGCACACACACACACAGTCACACCCCCACACACAGTCACCCCCACACACAGTCACACACCCACACACAGTCACACCCCCACACACAGCCGCACACACACACACAGTCACACCCCCACACACAGTCACCCCCCACACACAGTCACACCCCCACACAGAGTCACCCCCCCACACACAGCCGCACACACACACAGTCACACCCCCACACACAGTCACCCGCCACACACAGTCACACCCCCACACACAGTCACATCCCCACACACAGCCGCACACACACATCAGCAAACACACAGTCAACCCCCCCACACACAGCCGCACACACACATCAGCAAACATACAGTCACACCCCCACACACAGCCGCACACACACATCAGCAAACACACAGTCACCCCCCCCACATACACAGCCGCACACACACATCAGCAAACACACAGTCACACCCCCACACACAGCCGCACGCACAGTCACACCCCCACACACAGTCACACCCCCACACACAGCCGCACACACACACACAGTCACACCCCCACACACAGTCACCCCCCACACACAGCCGCACACACACATCAGCAAACACACAGTCACCCCCCCACACACAGCCGCACACACACATCAGCAAACAAACAGTCACACCCCCACACACAGCCGCACACACACATCAGCAAACACACAGTCACACCCCCACACACAGTCACCCCCCACACACAGTCACCACCCCACACACAGTCACACCCCCACACACAGCCGCACACACACATCAGCAAACACACAGTCACCCCCCACACACGCCGCACACACACATCAGCAAACACACAGTCACACCCACACACACATCAGCAAACACACAGTCACACCCCCACACACAGCCGCACACACACATCAGCTAACAAACAGTCACCCCCCCCACACACAGCCGCACACACACACCAGCAAACACACAGTCACACCCCCACACACAGCCGCACACACACCAGCAAACACACAGTCACCCCCCACACACAGCCGCAAACACACACCAGCAAACACACTCACGTGCAGACACTCACCCCAACACAAGTAGCAACGGATATACACACTCTCACGCAAACAGACCCACACACACATGCACAGAAACATCCGCACACAAACGCACACATACACAAAAACACACATTCACACAGACATCCAGACACACAGAAATAAACGCAAATATACATGCACCAAAACACACACACACACTTGCACACATAAACGTACTCTCACACTAAGACACACGCAAACACGCACACATTGATACAGAAAACATACTCATGCACACACAAATACACGTACACAATAAGATATACACACTTAATCACAATTGAATCACGCAAAAGCACTCACACCCACAAACACGCACTCACGCGTACAATCAAACACACACACACTCATCAAACATACACATGCAAACATACTCACACAGCCCGACACACACTCACGCACACAGATGCCCCCCCCACACTAACGCCCCACATACACTCATACACAACCACACACGCAGCAAGTAAACACACACAGTAATACACACTGACAAACAAGCAAACATACAAGCACACTCATGCACACAGATATCCTCACCCAAATACACACAGACACACATACAAGCAAACACCCTCACACGAACGCACACACTTATCATTTCTCTGTCTGTCTGTCTTTCTCTATCTCACACACACGCACTCAGGAATCTTGATACGCACATACTCTCTCTCTCTCTTTTCTTTTTCTCTATCTCACTCACATACAGACCAAAGCGCACACCCACACACACTCACATACACACAAAAACACCCTCACTCAACGACACATACACACACATGAGCTCAGAAACACAGGTTGAGACACACAGCTCACACAATCTGAGGCACGCACACACCTTCACACACCCACACCAATACTCACCCACTCACCCACACATAATGACACGTATTCGCACACCGAGACACACTCATAGAGAGAGACACGTATACACCTTCACACACCCACACCAGCACTCCCACACTCAACCACACATAATAAGACGTATTCAGACACCGAGACACTTTCACACTCAGGGTGACATGCACACACCTACAAACACTCATACCAACAGGCACACATACTCACACTCACACAAACTAAATCTCTCTCACCCACACGCACACCCACACACAGCATGGCACACACAAACACGCACAGGCACTCAACAACACGGATACACACTTCCCAGGCAAACAGTCCTTTCACAATTAAAAACGAACATCACACTCTCACAAACACACACACAGACACACACACACAACCTCCAGACGCCCTCTCTCTCACACACAAAATAACAAAGAACTGCACTCTTCATCTCACACACAAAAACCCTCTCACGCAGAGCCCCCACGCATACTCACACGCACATACTGACACAAGCGCATATGCACACATAAATATACACATACGTACACACAAACACATTCACAAAAACACATGTACAAACATGCACACACACACATATACACAACATTGCACACAACACACCCGCACAAACATACAGCCACTTACATAAGCAAGCAAAAACCCACACAACATTCTTCGCACACACTCACACTAAATTCCGCTCATATGCTCACACACACTTGAGCACATGCACACAATCCCACACATCCACGCACGCACTCACACATATGCAGATACGCACACCCAGACACATTAACACACACACGCACTCACACAAACACGCACCCACACGGCTAGAAACGTATAAAGACACACAAAACATACACACCTGGAAGTACCCACACTTCACACACAACGGTACCACCCACATAATCACCCATTCGCACACCCATTCGCAAACACAGGCCCGCACACACCAGAGGACTAACTGATTCAGTCGCTAGGGTCTGTTGCAGTGGCACAGTATGGAAAGTTGCAATTCAGTCCACCGTATCTCTTATACGAGAAGGGAGAAATGTAGGCCATTTATTACATTGATACTGTTACACCGGAACAGGAAGAGGATGAGGCCATTCAGACTCTCCTCCTGGAACATTCATTCCCTCGGGTCTGTTACACCGGAACAAAATGCCCTACAGTGCCACTTGCCTGTTCCAGCAGATCAGCAGGATCTTAAGGCCCTTCAGTACCGTGTGTCTGGTACAGCAGATCAGGGGGATCAGGAGGCCGTTCAATACCGTGTGTCTGGTACAGCAGATCAGGGGATCAGGAGGCCGTTTAGATACGTGTGTATTGTACAGCAGATCATGGGGATCAGGAGGCCGTTCAGTACCGTGTGTCTGGTACAGCAGATCAGGGGGATCAGGAGGCCGTTCAGTACCGTGTGTCGGTACTGCAGATCAGGGGGATCAGGAGGCCGTTCAGTACCGTGTGTATGGTACAGCAGATCAGGGGGATCAGGAGGCCGTTTAGATACGTGTGTCTGGTACAGCAGATCATGGGGATCAGGAGGCCGTTCAGTACCGTGTGTCTGGTACAGCAGATCAGGGGGATCCGGAGGTCGTTCAGTACCGTGTGTCTGGTACAACAGATCAGGGGGATCAGGAGGCCGTTCAGTACCGTGTGTCTGGTACAGCAGATCAGGGGGATCAGGAGGCCGTTCAGTACCTTGAGTCTGTTACAGCAGGTCAGGGGTATCAGTAGGCCGTTCAGCACCGTGTGTCGAGTACAGCAGACCAGGGGGATCAGGAGGCCGTTCAGTACCTTGTGTCTAGTACAGCAGATCAGGGGGATCAGGACGCCGTTCAGTACCGTGTGTCTAGTACAGCAGATCAGGGGGATCAGGAGGCCGTTCAGTACCGTGTGTCTGGTACAGCAGATCAGGGGGATCAGGAGGCCGTTCAGTACCGTGTGTCTGGTCCAGCAGATCAGGGGGATCAGGAGGCCGTTCAGGACCGTGTGTCTGGTACAGCAGATCAGGGGGATCAGGAGGCCGTTCAGTACCGTGTGTCTGGTACAGCAGATCAGGGGGATCAGGAGGCCGTTCAGTACCTTGTGCCTAGTACAGCAGATCAGGGGGATCAGGACGCCGTTCAGTACCGTGTGTCTAGTACAGCAGATCAGGGGGATCAGGAGGCCGTTCAGTACCGTGTGTCTGGTACAGCAGATCAGGGGGATCAGGAGCCCGTTCAGTATCGTCTGTCTAGTACAGCAGATCAATGGGATCAGGAGGCCGTTTAGATACGTGTGTCTGGTACAGCAGATCATGGGGATCAGGAGGCCGTTCAGTACCGTGTGTCTGGTACAGCAGATCAGGGGGATCAGGAGGCCGTTCAGTACCGTGTGTCTGGTACAGCAGATCAGGGGGATCAGGAGGCCGTTCAGTATCGTCTGTCTAGTACAGCAGATCAATGGGATCAGGAGGCCGTTTAGATACGTGTGTCTGGTACAGCAGATCATGGGGATCAGGAGGCCGTTCAGTACCGTGTGTCTGGTACAGCAGATCAGGGGGATCAGGAGGCCGTTCAGTACCGTGTGTCTGGTACAGCAGATCAGGGGGATCAGGAGGCCGTTCAGTACCGTGTGTCTGGTACAGCAGATCAGGGGGATCAGGAGGCCGTTCAGTACCTTGAGTCTGTTACAGCAGGTCAGGGTTATCAGTCGGCCGTTCAGTACCGTGTGTCTAGTACAGCAGACCAGGGGGATCAGGACGCCGTTCAGTACCTTGTGTCTAGTACCGCAGATCAGCGGGATCAGGAGGCCGTTCAGTACCGTGTGTCTAGTACAGCAGATCAGGGGGATCAGGAGGCCGTTCAGTACCGTGTGTCTGGTACAGCAGATCGGGGGGATCAGGAGGCTGTTCAGTACCGTGTGTCTAGTACAGGCGTTCAGGGGGATCAGCAGGCCGTTCAGTACCGTGTGTCTGGTACAGCAGCTCAGGGGGATCAGGAGGCCGTTCGGTACCGTGTGTCTGGTACAGCAGATCAGGGTGGTCATTAGGCCGTTCGGTACCGTGTGTCTGGTACAGCAGATCAGGGTGGGCAGGAGGCCGTTCAGTACCGTGTGTCTGGTACAGCACATCAGGGGGATCAGGAGGCCGTTCAGTAACGTCTGTCTAGTCCAGCAGATCAGGAGGATCAGGAGGCCGTTCAGTACCGTGTGTCTAGTACAGCAGATCAGGGGGATAAGGAGGCCGTTCAGTACCGTGCGTCTGGTACAGCAGATCAGGGGGATCAGGAGGCCGTTCAGTACCTTGTGTCTGGTACAGCAGCTCAGGGGGGTCCGGAGGCCGTTCAGTACCGTGTGTCTGGTACAGCAGATCAGGGGGATCAGGAGGCCCTTCAGTACCGTGTGTCTGGTACAGCAGATCAGGGGGATCAGGAGGACGTTCAGTACCGTGTGTCTGGAACAGCAGGTCAGGGGGATCAGGAGGCCGTTCAGTACCTTGTGTCTGGTACAGCAGATGAGGGGATCAGGAGGCCGTTCAATACCTTGTCTCTGGTAAATCAGATCAGGGGGATCAGGAGGCCGTTCAGTACCGTGTGTCTGGTACAGCAGATAGGGGGGATCAGGAGGCCGTTCAGTACCTTGTGTCTAGGACAGCAGATCAGGGGGATAAGGACGCCGTTCAGTACCGTGGGTCTGGTACAGCAGATCAGGAGGATCAGGAGGCCGTTCAGTACCGTGTGTCTGGTACAGCAGATCAGGAGGATCAGGAGGCCGTTCAGTACCGTGGGTCTGGTACAGCAGATCAGGGGGATAAGGACGCCGTTCAGTACCGTGTGTCTGGTACAGCAGATCAGGAGGATCAGGAGGCCGTTCAGTACCGTGGGTCTGGTACAGCAGATCAGGAGGATCAGGAGGCCGTTCAGTACCGTGTGTCTGGTACAGCAGATCAGGAGGATCAGGAGGCCGTTCAGTACCGTGGGTCTGGTACAGCAGATCAGGAGGATCAGGAGGCCCTTCAGAACCGTGTGTCTGATACAGCAGGTCAGGGGGATCAGGAGGCCGTTCAGTACCTTGTGTCTGGTACAGCAGATGAGGGGGATCAGGAGGCCGTTCAATACCTTGTCTCACTTAAATCAGATCAGTGGGATCAGTAGGCCGTTCAGTACCGTGTGTCTGGTACAGCAGATCAGAGGGATCAGGAGGCCGTTCAATACCTTGTTTCAGGTAAATCTGATCAGGGGGATCAGTAGGCCGTTCAGTACCTTGTGTCTGGTACAGCAAATGAGGGGGATCAGGAGGCCGTTCAATACCTTGTCTCAGGTAAATCAGATCAGGGGGATCAGTAGGCCGTTCAGTACCGTGTGTCTGGTACAGCAGATCAGAGGGATCAGGAGGCCGTTCAATACCTTGTTTCAGGTAAATCAGATCAGGGGGATCAGTAGGCCGTTCAGTACCTTGTGTCTGGTACAGCAAATGAGGGGGATCAGGAGGCCGTTCAATACCTTGTCTCAGGTAGATCAGATCAGGGGGATCAGTAGGCCGTTCAGTACCATGTGTCTAGTACAGCAGATCAGGGCGATCAGGAGGCCGTTCAGTACCGTTTGTCTGGAACAGCAGATCAGGGAGATCAGGAGGCCGTTCAGTACCGTGTGTCTCGTACAGCAGATCAGGGGGATCAGGAGGCCGTTCAGTACCGTCTGTCTGGAACAGCAGATCAAGGGGATCAGGAGGCCGATCAGTACCCTGTGTCTAGTACAGCAGATCAGGGGGATCAGGAGGCCGTTCAGTACCGTGTGTCTGGTACAGCAGATCAGGGGGATCAGGAGGCCGTTCAGTACCATGTGTCTAGTACAGCAGATCAGGGGGATCAGGAGGCCGGTCAGTACCGTGTGTCTGGTCCAGCAGATCAGGGGGATCAGGAGGCCGATCAGTACCCTGTGTCTAGTACAGCAGATCAGGGGGATCAGGAGGCCGTTCAGTACCGTGTGTCTGGTACAGCAGATCAGGGGGATCAGGAGGCCGTTCAGTGCCGTGTGTCTGGTACAGCAGATCAGGGGGATCAGGAGGCCGTTCAGTACCTTGAGTCTGTTACAGCAGGTCAGGGGTATCAGTAGGCCGTTCAGTACCGTGTGTCTAGTACAGCAGACCAGGGGGATCAGGACGCCGTTCAGTACCTTGTGTCTAGTACCGCAGATCAGCGGGATCAGGATGCCGTTCAGTACCGTGTGTCTAGTACAGCAGATCAGGGGGATCAGGAGGCCGTTCAGTACCGTGTGTCTGGTACAGCAGATCAGGGGGATCAGGAGGCTGTTCAGTACCGTGTGTCTAGTACAGCCGATCAGGGGGATCAGCAGGCCGTTCAGTACCGTGTGTCTGGTACAGCAGCTCAGGGGGATCAGGAGGCCGTTCGGTACCGTGTGTCTGGTACAGCAGATCAGGGTGGTCAGGAGGCCGTTCGGTACCGTGTGTCTGGTACAGCAGATCAGGGTGGTCAGGAGGCCGTTCAGTACCGTGTGTCTGGTACAGCACATCAGGGGGATCAGGAGGCCGTTCAGTACCGTCTGTCTAGTACAGCAGATCAGGAGGATCAGGAGGCCGTTCAGTACCGTGTGTCTAGTACAGCAGATCAGGGGGATAATGAGGCCGTTCAGTACCGTGCGTCTGGTACAGCAGATCAGGGGGATCAGGAGGCCGTTCAGTACCTTCTGTCTGGTACAGCAGCACAGGGGGGTCCGGAGGCCGTTCAGTACCGTGTGTCTGGTACAGCAGATCAGGGGGATCAGGAGGCCCTTCAGTACCGTGTGTCTGGTACAGCAGGTCAGGGGGATCAGGAGGCCGTTCAGTACCTTGTGTCTGGTACAGCAGATGAGGGGGATCAGGAGGCCGTTCAATACCTTGTCTCTGGTAAATCAGATCAGGGGGATCAGGAGGCCGTTCAGTACCGTGTGTCTGGTACAGCAGATCAGGGGGATCAGGAGGCCGTTCAGTACCGTGTGTCTGGTACAGCAGATAGGGGGGATCAGGAGGCCGTTCAGTACCGTCTGTCTAGTACAGCAGATCAGGAGGATCAGGAGGCCGTTCAGTACCGTGTGTCTGGTACAGCAGATCAGGGGGATAAGGAGGCCGTTCAGTACCGTGTGTCTGGTACAGCAGATCAGGAGGATCAGGAGGCCGTTCAGTACCGTGGGTCTGGTACAGCAGATCAGGAGGATCAGGAGGCCGTTCAGTACCGTGTGTCTGGTACAGCAGATCAGGAGGATCAGGAGGCCGTTCAGTACCGTGGGTCTGGTACAGCAGCTCAGGGGGGTCAGGAGGCCGTTCAGTACCGTGTGTCTGGTACAGCCGATCAGGGGGATCAGGAGGCCCTTCAGAACCGTGTGTCTGATACAGCAGGTCAGGGGGATCAGGAGGCCGTTCAGTACCTTGTCTCAGGTAAATCAGATCAGGGGGATCAGTAGGCCGTTCTGTACCTTGTGTCTGGTACAGCAGATCAGGGGGATCAGGAGGCCGTTCAATACCTTGTCTCAGGTAAATCAGATCAGGGGGATCAGTAGGCCGTTCAGTACCGTGTGTCTGGTACAGCAGATCAGAGGGATCAGGAGGCCGTTCAATACCTTGTTTCAGGTAAATCAGATCAGGGGGATCAGTAGGCCGTTCAGTACCTTGTGTCTGGTACAGCAGATGAGGGGGATCAGGAGGCCGTTCAATACCTTGTCTCAGGTAAATCAGATCAGGGGGATCAGTAGGCCGTTCAGTACCATGTGTCTAGTACAGCAGATCAGGGCGATCAGGAGGCCGTTCAGTACCGTGTGTCTGGAACAGCAGATCAGGGAGATCAGGAGGCCGTACAGTACCGTGTGTCTCGTACAGCAGATCAGGGGGATCAGGAGGCCGTTCAGTACCGTCTGTCTGGAACAGCAGATCAAGGGGATCAGGAGGCCGATCAGTACCCTGTGTCTAGTACAGCAGATAAGGGGGATCAGGAGGCCGTTCAGTACCGTGTGTCTGGTACAGCAGATCAGGGGGATCAGGAGGCCGTTCAGTACCATGTGTCTAGTACAGCAGATCAGGGGGATCAGGAGGCCGTTCAGTACCGTGTGTCTGGTACAGCAGATCAGGGGGATCAGGAGGCCGATCAGTACCCTGTGTCTAGTACAGCAGATCAGGGGGATCAGGAGGCCGTTCAGTACCGTGTGTCTGGTACAGCAGACCAGGGGGATCAGGAGGCCGTTCAGTACCATGTGTCTAGTACAGCAGATCAGGGGGAACAGGAGGCCGTTCAGTGCCGTGTGTCTGGTACAGCAGCTCAGGGGGATCAGGAGGCCGTTCGGTACCGTGTGTCTGATACAGCAGATCAGGGTGGTCAGGAGGCCGTTCAGTACCGTGTGTCTGGTACAGTACATCAGGGGGATCAGGAGGCCGTTCAGTACCGTGTGTCTGGTACAGCAGATCTGGGGGATCGGGAGGCCGTTCAGTATCGTGTGTCTAGTACAGCAGATCAGGGGGATCAGGAGGCCGTTCAGTACCTTGTGTCTAGTACAGCAGATCAGGGGGATCAGGAGGCCGTTCAGTACCTTGAGCCTAGTACATCAGATCAGGGGGATCAGGAGGCCGTTCAGTACCGTGTGTCTGGTTCAGCAGATTAGGGGATCAGGAGGCCGTTCAGTATCTAGAGTCTGTTATAGCAGATCAGGGGGATCAGGAGGCCGTTCAGTACCTTGTGCCTAGTACATCAGATCAGGGGGATCAGGAGGCCGTTCAGTACCGTGTGTCTGGTACAGCAGCTCAGGGGGATCAGGAGGCCGTTCGGTACCGTGTGTCTGGTACAGCAGATCAGGGTGGTCAGGAGGCCGTTCGGTACCGTGTGTCTGGTACAGCAGAGCAGGGTGGTCAGGAGGCCGTTCAATACCGTGTGTCTGGTGCAGCACATCAGGGGGATCAGGAGGCCGTTCAGTACCGTGTGTCTGGTACAGCAGATCAGGGGGATCAGGAGGCCGTTCAGTACCGTGTGTCTAGTACAGCAGATCAGGGGGATAAGGAGGCCGTTCAGTACCGTGGGTCTGGTACAGCAGATCAGGGGGATCAGGAGGCCGTTCAGTACCTTGTGTCTGGTACAGCAGGTCAGGGGGATCAGGAGGCCGTTCAGTACCTTGTGTCTGGTACAGCAGATGGGGGGGATCAGGAGGCCGTTCAATACCTTGTCTCTGGTAAATCAGATCAGGGGGATCAGGAGGCCGTTCAGTACCGTGTGTCTGGTCCAGCAGATCAGGGGGATCAGGAGGCCCTTCAGTACCGTGTGTCTGGTACAGCAGGTCAGGGGGATCAGGAGGCCGTTCAGTACCTTGTGTCTGGTACAGCAGATGAGGGGGATCAGGAGGCCGTTCCATACCTTGTCTCTGGTAAATCAGATCAGGGGGATCAGGAGGCCGTTCAGTACCGTGTGTCTGGTACAGCAGATCAGGGGGATCAGGAGGCCGTTCAGTACCGTGTGTCTGGTACAGCAGATAGGGGAGATCAGGAGGCCGTTCAGTACCGTCTGTCTAGTACAGCAGATCAGGATGATCAGGCGGCCGTTCAGTACCGTGTGTCTAGTACAGCAGATCAGGGGGATAAGGAGGCCGTTCAGTACCGTGTGTCTGGTACAGCAGATCAGGAGGATCAGGAGGCCGTTCAGTACCGTGGGTCTGGTACAGCAGCTCAGGGGGGTCAGGAGGCCGTTCAGTACCGTGTGTCTGGTACAGCAGATCAGGGGGATCAGGAGGCCCTTCAGTACCGTGTGTCTGGTACAGCAGGTCAGAGGGATCAGGAGGCCGTTCAGTACCGTGTGTCTGGTACAGCAGATCAGGGGGATCAGGAGGCCGTTCAGTACCTTGAGTCTGTTACAGTAGGTCAGGGGTATCAGTCGGCCGTTCAGTACCGTGTGTCTAGTACAGCAGACCAGGGGGATCAGGACGCCGTTCAGTACCTTGTGTCTAGTACCGCAGATCAGCGGGATCAGGAGGCCGTTCAGTACCGTGTGTCTAGTACAGCAGATCAGGGGGATCAGGAGGCCGTTCAGTACCGTGTGTCTGGTACAGCAGATCAGGGGGATCAGGAGGCTGTTCAGTACCGTGTGTCTAGTACAGCCGATCAGGGGGATCAGCAGGCCGTTCAGTACCGTGTGTCTGGTACAGCAGCTCAGGGGGATCAGGAGGCCGTTCGGTACCGTGTGTCTGGTACAGCAGATCAGGGTGGTCATTAGGCCGTTCGGTACCGTGTGTCTGGTACAGCAGATCAGGGTGGTCAGGAGGCCGTTCAGTACCGTGTGTCTGGTACAGCACATCAGGGGGATCAGGAGGCCGTTCAGTAACGTCTGTCTAGTCCAGCAGATCAGGAGGATCAGGAGGCCGTTCAGTACCGTGTGTCTAGTACAGCAGATCAGGGGGATAAGGAGGCCGTTCAGTACCGTGCGTCTGGTACAGCAGATCAGGGGGATCAGGAGGCCGTTCAGTACCTTGTGTCTGGTACAGCAGCTCAGGGGGGTCCGGAGGCCGTTCAGTACCGTGTGTCTGGTACAGCAGATCAGGGGGATCAGGAGGCCCTTCAGTACCGTGTGTCTGGTACAGCAGATCAGGGGGATCAGGAGGACGTTCAGTACCGTGTGTCTGGAACAGCAGGTCAGGGGGATCAGGAGGCCGTTCAGTACCTTGTGTCTGGTACAGCAGATGAGGGGGATCAGGAGGCCGTTCAATACCTTGTCTCTGGTAAATCAGATCAGGGGGATCAGGAGGCCGTTCAGTACCGTGTGTCTGGTACAGCAGATAGGGGGGATCAGGAGGCCGTTCAGTACCGTCTGTCTAGTACAGCAGATCAGGAGGATCAGGAGGCCGTTCAGTACCGTGTGTCTAGTACAGCAGATCAGGGGGATAAGGACGCCGTTCAGTACCGTGTGTCTGGTACAGCAGATCAGGAGGATCAGGAGGCCGTTCAGTACCGTGGGTCTGGTACAGCAGATCAGGAGGATCAGGAGGCCGTTCAGTACCGTGTGTCTGGTACAGCAGATCAGGAGGATCAGGAGGCCGTTCAGTACCGTGGGTCTGGTACAGCAGCTCAGGGGGGTCAGGAGGCCGTTCAGTACCGTGTGTCTGGTACAGCCGATCAGGGGGATCAGGAGGCCCTTCAGAACCGTGTGTCTGATACAGCAGGTCAGGGGGATCAGGAGGCCGTTCAGTACCGTGTGTCTGGTACAGCAGATGAGGGGGATCAGGAGGCCGTTCAATACCTTGTCTCACTTAAATCAGATCAGGGGGATCAGTAGGCCGTTCAGTACCGTGTGTCTGGTACAGCAGATCAGAGGGATCAGGAGGCCGTTCAATACCTTGTCTCAGGTAAATCAGATCAGGGGGATCAGTAGGCCGTTCAGTACCGTGTGTCTGGTACAGCAGATCAGGGGGATCAGGAGGCCGTTCAGTACCATGTGTCTGGTACAGCAGCTCAGGGGGATCAGGAGGCCGTTCGGTACCGTGTGTCTGATACAGCAGATCAGGGGGATCAGGAGGCCGTTCAGTATCGTGTGTCTAGTGCAGCAGATCAGGGGGATCAGGAGGCCGTTCAGTACCTTGTGTCTAGTACAGCAGATCAGGGGGATCAGGAGGCCGTTCAGTTCCGTGTGTCTGGTACAGCAGATCAGGGGGATCAGGAGACCGTTCAGTATCGTGTGTCTAGTGCAGCAGATCAGGGGATCAGGAGGCCGTTCAGTACCGTGTGTCTGGTACGGCAGATCAGGGGGATCAGGAGGCCGTTCAGTACCTTGTGCCTAGTACATCAGATCAGGGGGATCAGGAGGCCGTTCAGTACCGTGTGTCTGGTTCAGCAGATTAGGGGATCAGGAGGCCGTTCAGTATCTAGAGTCTGTTATAGCAGATCAGGGGGATCAGGAGGCCGTTCAGTACCTTGTGCCTAGTACATCAGATCAGGGGGATCAGGAGGCCGTTCAGTATCTTGTGTCTGGTACAGCAGATCAGAGGATCAGGAGGCCGTTCAGTACCGTGTGTCTGGTACAGCAGATCAGGAGGATCAGGAGGCCGTTCAGTACCGTGTGTCTGGAACAGCAGATCAGGGGGATCAGGAGGCCGTTCAGTACCGTGTGTCTGGTACAGCAGATCAGGGGGATCAGGAGGCCGTTCAGTACCTTGTGTCTGGTACAGCAGATCAGGGGGATCAGGAGGCCCTTCAGTACCGTGTGTCTGGTACAGCAGGTCAGGGGGATCAGGAGGCCGTTCAGTACCTTGTGTCTGGTACAGCAGATCAGGGGGATCAGGAGGCCCTTCAGTACCGTGTGTCTGGTACAGCAGGTCAGGGGGATCAGGAGGCCGTTCAGTACCGTGTGTCTGGTACAGCAGATCAGGGGGATCAGGAGGCCCTTCAGTACCGTGTGTCTGGTACAGCAGGTCAGGGGGCTCAGTAGGCCGTTCAGTACCTTGTGTCTGGTACAGCAGATGAGGGGGATCAGGAGGCCGTTCAATACCTTGTCTCAGGTAAATCAGAACAGGGGGATCAGTAGGCCGTTCAGTACCGTGTGTCTGGTACAGCAGATCAGGGGGATCAGTAGGCCGTTCAGTACCATGTGTCTAGTACAGCAGATCAGGGCG
The DNA here is from genome assembly GCF_047496885.1 of Scyliorhinus torazame. Lineage (NCBI taxonomy): Eukaryota > Metazoa > Chordata > Chondrichthyes > Carcharhiniformes > Scyliorhinidae > Scyliorhinus > Scyliorhinus torazame. The sequence continues at coordinate 105,247,972 of NC_092726.1, forward strand.
ATCAGGAGGCCGTTCAGTACCGTGTGTCTGGAACAGCAGATCAGGGTGATCAGGAGTCCGTTCAGTACCGTGTGTCTCGTACAGCAGATCAGGGGGATCAGGAGGCCGTTCAGTACCGTCTGTCTGGAACAGCAGATCAAGGGGATCAGGAGGCCGTTCAGTACCCTGTGTCTAGTACAGCAGATCAGGGGGATCAGGAGGCCGTTCAGTACCGTGTGTCTGGTACAACAGATCAGGGGGATCAGGAGGCCGTTCAGTACCGTGTGTCTGGTACAGCAGCTCAGGGGGATCAGGAGGCCGTTCGGTACCGTGTGTCTGATACAGCAGATCAGGGGGATCAGGAGGCCGTTCAGTATCGTTTGTCTAGTGCAGCAGATCAGGGGGATCAGGACGCCGTTCAGTACCTTGTGTCTAGTACAGCAGATCAGGGGGATCAGGAGGCCGTTCAGTTCCGTGTGTCTGGTACAGCAGATCAGGGGGATCAGGAGACCGTTCAGTATCGTGTGTCTAGTGCAGCAGATCAGGGGATCAGGAGGCCGTTCAGTACCGTGTGTCTGGTACGGCAGATCAGGGGGATCAGGAGGCCGTTCAGTACCTTGTGCCTAGTACATCAGATCAGGGGGATCAGGAGGCCGTTCAGTACCGTGTGTCTGGTTCAGCAGATTAGGGGATCAGGAGGCCGTTCAGTATCTAGAGTCTGTTATAGCAGATCAGGGGGATCAGGAGGCCGTTCAGTACCTTGTGCCCAGTACATCAGATCAGGGGGATCAGGAGGCCGTTCAGTACCGTGTGTCTGGTACAGCAGATCAGAGGATCAGGAGGCCGTTCAGTACCGTGTGTCTGGTACAGCAGATCAGGAGGATCAGGAGGCCGTTCAGTACCGTGTGTCTGGAACAGCAGATCAGGGTGATCAGGAGGCCGTTCAGTACCGTGTGTCTAGTACAGCAGATCAGGGGGATCAGGAGGCCGTTCAGTACCGTGTGTCTGGTACAGCAGATCAGGGGGATCAGGAGGCCGTTCTGTACCTTGAGTCTGTTACAGCAGGTCAGGGGTATCAGTAGGCCGTTCAGTACCGTGTGTCTGGTACAGCAGATCAGGGGGATCAGGAGGCCGTTCAGTACCTTGTGTATAGTACAGCAGATCAGGGGGATCAGGAGGCCGTTCAGTACCGTGTGTCTGGTACAGCAGATCAGGGGGATCAGGAGGCTGTTCCCTACCGTGTGTCTAGTACAGCAGATCAGGGGGATCAGCAGGCCTTCATTACCGTGTGTCTGGTACAGCAGCTCAGGGGGATCAGGAGGCCGTTCGGTACCGTGTGTCTGGTACAGCAGATCAGGGTGGTCAGGAGGCCGTTCGGTACCGTGTGTCTGGTACAGCACATCAGGGTGGTCAGGAGGCCGTTCAGTACCGTGTGTCTGGTACAGCACATCAGGAGGATCAGGAGGCCGTTCAGTACCGTGTGTCTAGTACAGCAGATCAGGGGGATAAGGAGGCCGTTCAGTACCGTGGGTCTGGTACAGCAGATTAGGGGGATCAGGAGGCCGTTCAGTACCTTGTGTCTGGTACAGCAGCTCAGGGGGGTCAGGAGGCCGTTCAGTACCTTGTGTCTGGTACAGCAGGTCAGGGGGATCAAGAGGCCGTTCAATACCTTGTCTCTGGTAAATCAGATCAGGGGGATCAGGAGGCCGTTCAGTAGCGTGTGTCTGGTACAGCAGATCAGGGGGATCAGGAGGCCGTTCAGTACCGTGTGTGTGGTACAGCAGATCAGAGGGATCAGGAGGCCGTTCAGTACCGTGTGTCTGGTACAGCAATCAGGGGGATCAGGAGGCCGTTCAGTACCATGTGTCTGGTGCAGCAGATCTGGGGGATTAGCGGGCCGTTCAGTACCTTGAGTCTAGTACAGCAGATCAGGGGGATCAGGAGGCCGTTCAGTACCGTGTGTCTGGTACAGCAGATAAGGGGGATCAGGAGGCCGTTCAGTACCGTCTGTCTAGTACAGCAGATCAGGAGGATCAGGAGGCCGTTCAGTACCGTGTGTCTAGTACAGCAGATCAGGGGGATAAGGAGGCCGTTCAGTACCGTGTGTCTGGTACAGCAGATCAGGAGGATCAGGAGGCCGTTCAGTACCGTGGGTCTGGTACAGCAGCTCAGGGGGGTCAGGAGGCCGTTCAGTACCGTGTGTCTGGTACAGCAGATCAGGGGGATCAGGAGGCCCTTCAGTACCGTGTGTCTGGTACAGCAGGTCAGGGGGATCAGGAGGCCGTTCAGTACCTTGTGTCTGGTACAGCAGATGAGGGGGATCAGGAGGCCGTTCAATACCTTGTCTCTGGTAAATCAGATCAGGGGGATCAGGAGGCCGTTCAGTAGCGTGTGTCTGGTACAGCAGATAAGGGGGATCAGGAGGCCGTTCAGTACCGTCTGTCTAGTACAGCAGATCAGGGGGATCAGGAGGCCGTTCAGTACCTTGTGTCTGGTACAGCAGCTCAGGGGGGTCAGGAGGCCGTTCAGTACCGTGTGTCTGGTCCAGCAGATCAGGGGGATCAGGAGGCCCTTCAGTACCGTGTGTCTGGTACAGCAGGTCAGGGGGATCAGGAGGCCGTTCAGTACCTTGTGTCTGGTACAGCAGATGAGGGGGATCAGGAGGCCGTTCAATACCTTGTCTCTGGTAAATCAGATCAGGGGGATCAGGAGGCCGTTCAGTACCGTGTGTCTGGTACAGCAGATCAGGGGGATCAGGAGGCCGTTCAGTACCGTGTGTCTGGTACAGCAGATAGGGGAGATCAGGAGGCCGTTCAGTACCGTCTGTCTAGTACAGCAGATCAGGAGGATCAGGAGGCCGTTCAGTACCGTGTGTCTAGTACAGCAGATCAGGGGGATAAGGAGGCCGTTCAGTACCGTGTGTCTGGTACAGCAGATCAGGAGGATCAGGAGGCCGTTCAGTACCGTGGGTCTGGTACAGCAGCTCAGGGGGGTCAGGAGGCCGTTCAGTACCATGTGTCTGGTACAGCAGATCAGGGGGATCAGGAGGCCCTTCAGTACCGTGTGTCTGGTACAGCAGATCAGGGGGATCAGGAGGCCGTTCAGTACCTTGTGTCTGGTACAGCAGATCAGGGGGATCAGGAGGCCCTTCAGTACCGTGTGTCTGGCACAGCAGGTCAGGGGGATCAGGAGGCCGTTCAGTACCTTGTGTCTGGTACAGCAGATCAGGGGGATCAGGAGGCCCTTCAGTACCGTGTGTCTGGTACAGCAGGTCAGGGGGATCAGGAGGCCGTTCAGTACCGTGTGTCTGGTACAGCAGATCAGGGGGATCAGGAGGCCCTTCAGTACCGTGTGTCTGGTACAGCAGGTCAGGGGGATCAGGAGGCCGTTCAGTACCTTGTGTCTGGTACAGCAGATGAGGGGGATCAGGAGGCAGTTCAATACCTTGTCTCAGGTAAATCAGATCAGGGGGATCAGTAGGCCGTTCAGTACCGTGTGTCTGGTACAGCAGATCAGAGGGATCAGGAGGCCGTTCAATACCTTGTCTCAGGTAAATCAGATCAGGGGGCTCAGTAGGCCGTTCAGTACCTTGTGTCTGGTACAGCAGATGAGGGGGATGAGGAGGCCGTTCAATACCTTGTCTCAGGTAAATCAGAACAGGGGGATCAGTAGGCCGTTCAGTACCGTGTGTCTGGTACAGCAGATCAGGGGGATCAGTAGGCCGTTCAGTACCATGTGTCTAGTACAGCAGATCAGGGCGATCAGGAGGCCGTTCAGTACCGTGTGTCTGGAACAGCAGATCAGGGTGATCAGGAGGCCGTTCAGTACCGTGTGTCTCGTACAGCAGATCAGGGGGATCAGGAGGCCGTTCAGTACCGTCTGTCTGGAACAGCAGATCAAGGGGATCAGGAGGCCGTTCAGTACCCTGTGTCTAGTACAGCAGATCAGGGGGATCAGGAGGCCGTTCAGTACCGTGTGTCTGGTACAGCAGATCAGGGGGATCAGGAGGCCGTTCAGTACCGTGTGTCTGGTACAGCAGCTCAGGGGGATCAGGAGGCCGTTCGGTACCGTGTGTCTGATACAGCAGATCAGGGGGATCAGGAGGCCGTTCAGTATCGTGTGTCTAGTGCAGCAGATCAGGGGGATCAGGAGGCCGTTCAGTACCTTGTGTCTAGTACAGCAGATCAGGGGGATCAGGAGGCCGTTCAGTTCCGTGTGTCTGGTACAGCAGATCAGGGGGATCAGGAGACCGTTCAGTATCGTGTGTCTAGTGCAGCAGATCAGGGGATCAGGAGGCCGTTCAGTACCGTGTGTCTGGTACGGCAGATCAGGGGGATCAGGAGGCCGTTCAGTACCTTGTGCCTAGTACATCAGATCAGGGGGATCAGGAGGCCGTTCAGTACCGTGTGTCTGGTTCAGCAGATTAGGGGATCAGGAGGCCGTTCAGTATCTAGAGTCTGTTATAGCAGATCAGGGTGATCAGGAGGCCGTTCAGTACCTTGTGCCTAGTACATCAGATCAGGGGGATCAGGAGGCCGTTCAGTACCGTGTGTCTGGTACAGCAGATCAGAGGATCAGGAGGCCGTTCAGTACCGTGTTTCTGGTACAGCAGATCAGGAGGATCAGGAGGCCGTTCAGTACCGTGTGTCTGGAACAGCAGATCAGGGTGATCAGGAGGCCGTTCAGTACCGTGTGGTAGTACAGCAGATCAGGGGGATCAGGAGGCCGTTCAGTACCGTGTGTCTGGTACAGCAGATCAGGGGGATCAGGAGGCCGTTCAGTACCTTGTGTCTGGTACAGCAGATCAGGGGGATCAGGAGGCCCTTCAGTACCGTGTGTCTGGTACAGCAGGTCAGGGGGATCAGGAGGCCGTTCAGTACCTTGTGTCTGGTACAGCAGATCAGGGGGATCAGGAGGCCCTTCAGTACCGTGTGTCTGGTACAGCAGGTCAGGGGGATCAGGAGGCCGTTCAGTACCGTGTGTCTGGTACAGCAGATCAGGGGGATCAGGAGGCCCTTCAGTACCGTGTGTCTGGTACAGCAGGTCAGGGGGCTCAGTAGGCCGTTCAGTACCTTGTGTCTGGTACAGCAGATGAGGGGGCTCAGGAGGCCGTTCAATACCTTGTCTCAGGTAAATCAGAACAGGGGGATCAGTAGGCCGTTCAGTACCGTGTGTCTGGTACAGCAGATCAGGGGGATCAGTAGGCCGTTCAGTACCATGTGTCTAGTACAGCAGATCAGGGCGATCAGGAGGCCGTTCAGTACCGTGTGTCTGGAACAGCAGATCAGGGTGATCAGGAGGCCGTTCAGTACCGTGTGTCTCGTACAGCAGATCAGGGGGATCAGGAGGCCGTTCAGTACCGTCTGTCTGGAACAGCAGATCAAGGGGATCAGGAGGCCGTTCAGTACCCTGTGTCTAGTACAGCAGATCAGGGGGATCAGGAGGCCGTTCAGTACCGTGTGTCTGGTACAACAGATCAGGGGGATCAGGAGGCCGTTCAGTACCGTGTGTCTGGTACAGCAGCTCAGGGGGATCAGGAGGCCGTTCGTTACCGTGTGTCTGATACAGCAGATCAGGGGGATCAGGAGGCCGTTCAGTACCGTGTGTCTGGTACAACAGATCAGGGGGATCAAGAGGCCGTTCAGTACCGTGTGTCTGGTACAGCAGCTCAGGGGGATCAGGAGGCCGTTCGGTACCGTGTGTCTGATACAGCAGATCAGGGGGATCAGGAGGCCGTTCAGTATCGTTTGTCTAGTGCAGCAGATCAGGGGGATCAGGACGCCGTTCAGTACCTTGTGTCTAGTACAGCAGATCAGGGGGATCAGGAGGCCGTTCAGTTCCGTGTGTCTGGTACAGCAGATCAGGGGGATCAGGAGACCGTTCAGTATCGTGTGTCTAGTGCAGCAGATCAGGGGGATCAGGACGCCGTTCAGTACCTTGTGTCTAGTACAGCAGATCAGGGGGATCAGGAGGCCGTTCAGTTCCGTGTGTCTGGTACAGCAGATCAGGGGGATCAGGAGACCGTTCAGTATCGTGTGTCTAGTGCAGCAGATCAGGGGATCAGGAGGCCGTTCAGTACCGTGTGTCTGGTACGGCAGATCAGGGGGATCAGGAGGCCGTTCAGTACCTTGTGCCTAGTACATCAGATCAGGGGGATCAGGAGGCCGTTCAGTACCGTGTGTCTGGTTCAGCAGATTAGGGGATCAGGAGGCCGTTCAGTATCTAGAGTCTGTTATAGCAGATCAGGGGGATCAGGAGGCCGTTCAGTACCTTGTGCCTAGTACATCAGATCAGGGGGATCAGGAGGCCGTTCAGTACCGTGTGTCTGGTACAGCAGATCAGAGGATCAGGAGGCCGTTCAGTACCGTGTGTCTGGTACAGCAGATCAGGAGGATCAGGAGGCCGTTCAGTACCGTGTGTCTGGAACAGCAGATCAGGGTGATCAGGAGGCCGTTCAGTACCGTGTGTCTAGTACAGCAGATCAGGGGGATCAGGAGGCCGTTCAGTACCGTGTGTCTGGTACAGCAGATCAGGGGGATCAGGAGGCCGTTCTGTACCTTGAGTCTGTTACAGCAGGTCAGGGGTATCAGTAGGCCGTTCAGTACCGTGTGTCTGGTCTGGTACAGCAGATCAGGGGGATCAGGAGGCCGTTCAGTACCTTGTGTATAGTACAGCAGATCAGGGGGATCAGGAGGCCGTTCAGTACCGTGTGTCTGGTACAGCAGATCAGGGGGATCAGGAGGCTGTTCCCTACCGTGTGTCTAGTACAGCAGATCAGGGGGATCAGCAGGCCGTTCATTACCGTGTGTCTGGTACAGCAGCTCAGGGGGATCAGGAGGCCGTTCGGTACCGTGTGTCTGGTACAGCAGATCAGGGTGGTCAGGAGGCCGTTCGGTACCGTGTGTCTGGTACAGCACATCAGGGTGGTCAGGAGGCCGTTCAGTACCGTGTGTCTGGTACAGCACATCAGGAGGATCAGGAGGCCGTTCAGTACCGTGTGTCTAGTACAGCAGATCAGGGGGATAAGGAGGCCGTTCAGTACCGTGGGTCTGGTACAGCAGATTAGGGGGATCAGGAGGCCGTTCAGTACCTTGTGTCTGGTACAGCAGCTCAGGGGGGTCAGGAGGCCGTTCAGTACCTTGTGTCTGGTACAGCAGGTCAGGGGGATCAAGAGGCCGTTCAATACCTTGTCTCTGGTAAATCAGATCAGGGGGATCAGGAGGCCGTTCAGTAGCGTGTGTCTGGTACAGCAGATCAGGGGGATCAGGAGGCCGTTCAGTACCGTGTGTGTGGTACAGCAGATCAGAGGGATCAGGAGGCCGTTCAGTACCGTGTGTCTGGTACAGCAATCAGGGGGATCAGGAGGCCGTTCAGTACCATGTGTCTGGTGCAGCAGATCTGGGGGATTAGCGGGCCGTTCAGTACCTTGAGTCTAGTACAGCAGATCAGGGGGATCAGGAGGCCGTTCAGTACCGTGTGTCTGGTACAGCAGATAAGGGGGATCAGGAGGCCGTTCAGTACCGTCTGTCTAGTACAGCAGATCAGGAGGATCAGGAGGCCGTTCAGTACCGTGTGTCTAGTACAGCAGATCAGAGGGATAAGGAGGCCGTTCAGTACCGTGTGTCTGGTACAGCAGATCAGGAGGATCAGGAGGCCGTTCAGTACCGTGGGTCTGGTACAGCAGCTCAGGGGGGTCAGGAGGCCGTTCAGTACCGTGTGTCTGGTACAGCAGATCAGGGGGATCAGGAGGCCCTTCAGTACCGTTTGTCTGGTACAGCAGGTCAGGGGGATCAGGAGGCCGTTCAGTACCTTCTGTCTGGTACAGCAGATGAGGGGGATCAGGAGGCCGTTCAATACCTTGTCTCTGGTAAATCAGATCAGGGGGATCAGGAGGCCGTTCAGTAGCGTGTGTCTGGTACAGCAGATAAGGGGGATCAGGAGGCCGTTCAGTACCGTCTGTCTATTACAGCAGATCAGGGGGATCAGGAGGCCGTTCAGTACCTTGTGTCTGGTACAGCAGCTCAGGGGGGTCAGGAGGCCGTTCAGTACCGTGTGTCTGGTCCAGCAGATCAGGGGGATCAGGAGGCCCTTCAGTACCGTGTGTCTGGTACAGCAGGTCAGGGGGATCAGGAGGCCGTTCAGTACCTTGTGTCTGGTACAGCAGATGAGGGGGATCAGGAGGCCGTTCAATACCTTGTCTCTGGTAAATCAGATCAGGGGGATCAGGAGGCCGTTCAGTACCGTGTGTCTGGTACAGCAGATCAGGGGGATCAGGAGGCCGTTCAGTACCGTGTGTCTGGTACAGCAGATAGGGGAGATCAGGAGGCCGTTCAGTACCGTCTGTCTAGTACAGCAGATCAGGAGGATCAGGAGGCCGTTCAGTACCGTGTGTCTAGTACAGCAGATCAGCGGGATAAGGAGGCCGTTCAGTACCGTGTGTCTGGTACAGCAGATCAGGAGGATCAGGAGGCCGTTCAGTACCGTGGGTCTGGTACAGCAGCTCAGGGGGGTCAGGAGGCCGTTCAGTACCATGTGTCTGGTACAGCAGATCAGGGGGATCAGGAGGCCCTTCAGTACCGTGTGTCTGGTACAGCAGATCAGGGGGATCAGGAGGCCGTTCAGTACCTTGTGTCTGGTACAGCAGATCAGGGGGATCAGGAGGCCCTTCAGTACCGTGTGTCTGGCACAGCAGGTCAGGGGGATCAGGAGGCCGTTCAGTACCTTGTGTCTGGTACAGCAGATCAGGGGGATCAGGAGGCCCTTCAGTACCGTGTGTCTGGTACAGCAGGTCAGGGGGATCAGGAGGCCGTTCAGTACCGTGTGTCTGGTACAGCAGATCAGGGGGATCAGGAGGCCCTTCAGTACCGTGTGTCTGGTACAGCAGGTCAGGGGGATCAGGAGGCCGTTCAGTACCTTGTGTCTGGTACAGCAGATGAGGGGGATCAGGAGGCAGTTCAATACCTTGTCTCAGGTAAATCAGATCAGGGGGATCAGTAGGCCGTTCAGTACCGTGTGTCTGGTACAGCAGATCAGAGGGATCAGGAGGCCGTTCAATACCTTGTCTCAGGTAAATCAGATCAGGGGGCTCAGTAGGCCGTTCAGTACCTTGTGTCTGGTACAGCAGATGAGGGGGATCAGGAGGCCGTTCAATACCTTGTCTCAGGTAAATCAGAACAGGGGGATCAGTAGGCCGTTCAGTACCGTGTGTCTGGTCCAGCAGATCAGGGGGATCAGGAGGCCGTTCAGTACCATGTGTCTAGTACAGCAGATCAGGGCGATCAGGAGGCCGTTCAGTACCGTGTGTCTGGAACAGCAGATCAGGGAGATCAGGAGGCCGTTCAGTACCGTGTGTCTCGTACAGCAGATCAGGGGGATCAGGAGGCCGTTCAGTACCGTCTGTCTGGAACAGCAGATCAAGGGGATCAGGAGGCCGTTCAGTACCCTGTGTCTAGTACAGCAGATCAGGGGGATCAGGAGGCCGTTCAGTACCGTGTGTCTGGTACAGCAGATCAGGGGGATCAGGAGGCCGTTCAGTACCGTGTGTCTGGTACAGCAGCTCAGGGGGATCAGGAGGCCGTTCGGTACCGTGTGTCTGATACAGCAGATCAGGGGGATCAGGAGGCCGTTCAGTATCGTGTGTCTAGTGCAGCAGATCAGGGGGATCAGGAGGCCGTTCAGTACCTTGTGTCTAGTACAGCAGATCAGGGGGATCAGGAGGCCGTTCAGTTCCGTGTGTCTGGTACAGCAGATCAGGGGGATCAGGAGACCGTTCAGTATCGTGTGTCTAGTGCAGCAGATCAGGGGATCAGGAGGCCGTTCAGTACCGTGTGTCTGGTACGGCAGATCAGGGGGATCAGGAGGCCGTTCAGTACCTTGTGCCTAGTACATCAGATCAGGGGGATCAGGAGGCCGTTCAGTACCGTGTGTCTGGTTCAACAGATTAGGGGATCAGGAGGCCGTTCAGTATCTAGAGTCTGTTATAGCAGATCAGGGGGATCAGGAGGCCGTTCAGTACCTTGTGCCTAGTACATCAGATCAGGGGGATCAGGAGGCCGTTCAGTACCGTGTGTCTGGTACAGCAGATCAGAGGATCAGGAGGCCGTTCAGTACCGTGTGTCTGGTACAGCAGATCAGGAGGATCAGGAGGCCGTTCAGTACCGTGTGTCTGGAACAGCAGATCAGGGTGATCAGGAGGCCGTTCATTACCGTGTGGTAGTACAGCAGATCAGGGGGATCAGGAGGCCGTTCAGTACCGTGTGTCTGGTACAGCAGATCAGGGGGATCAGGAGGCCGTTCAGTACCTTGTGTCTGGTACAGCAGATCAGGGGGATCAGGAGGCCCTTCAGTACCGTGTGTCTGGTACAGCAGGTCAGGGGGATCAGGAGGCCGTTCAGTACCTTGTGTCTGGTACAGCAGATCAGGGGGATCAGGAGGCCCTTCAGTACCGTGTGTCTGGTACAGCAGGTCAGGGGGATCAGGAGGCCGTTCAGTACCGTGTGTCTGGTACAGCAGATCAGGGGGATCAGGAGGCCCTTCAGTACCGTGTGTCTGGTACAGCAGGTCAGGGGGCTCAGTAGGCCGTTCAGTACCTTGTGTCTGGTACAGCAGATGAGGGGGATCAGGAGGCCGTTCAATACCTTGTCTCAGGTAAATCAGAACAGGGGGATCAGTAGGCCGTTCAGTACCGTGTGTCTGGTACAGCAGATCAGGGGGATCAGTAGGCCGTTCAGTACCATGTGTCTAGTACAGCAGATCAGGGCGATCAGGAGGCCGTTCAGTACCGTGTGTCTGGAACAGCAGATCAGGGTGATCAGGAGGCCGTTCAGTACCGTGTGTCTCGTACAGCAGATCAGGGGGATCAGGAGGCCGTTCAGTACCGTCTGTCTGGAACAGCAGATCAAGGGGATCAGGAGGCCGTTCAGTACCCTGTGTCTAGTACAGCAGATCAGGGGGATCAGGAGGCCGTTCAGTACCGTGTGTCTGGTACAACAGATCAGGGGGATCAGGAGGCCGTTCAGTACCGTGTGTCTGGTACAGCAGCTCAGGGGGATCAGGAGGCCGTTCGGTACCGTGTGTCTGATACAGCAGATCAGGGGGATCAGGAGGCCGTTCAGTATCGTGTGTCTAGTGCAGCAGGTCAGGGGGATCAGGAGGCCGTTCAGTACCTTGTGTCTAGTACAGCAGATCAGGGGGATCAGGAGGCCGTTCAGTTCCGTGTGTCTGGTACAGCAGATCAGGGGGATCAGGAGACCGTTCAGTATCGTGTGTCTAGTGCAGCAGATCAGGGGATCAGGAGGCCGTTCAGTACCGTGTGTCTGGTACGGCAGATCAGGGGGATCAGGAGGCCGTTCAGTACCTTGTGCCTAGTACATCAGATCAGGGGGATCAGGAGGCCGTTCAGTACCGTGTGTCTGGTTCAGCAGATTAGGGGATCAGGAGGCCGTTCAGTATCTAGAGTCTGTTATAGCAGATCAGGGGGATCAGGAGGCCGTTCAGTACCTTGTGCCTAGTACATCAGATCAGGGGGATCAGGAGGCCGTTCAGTACCGTGTGTCTGGTACAGCAGATCAGAGGATCAGGAGGCCGTTCAGTACCGTGTGTCTGGTACAGCAGATCAGGAGGATCAGGAGGCCGTTCAGTACCGTGTGTCTGGAACAGCAGATCAGGGTGATCAGGAGGCCGTTCAGTACCGTGTGTCTAGTACAGCAGATCAGGGGGATCAGGAGGCCGTTCAGTACCGTGTGTCTGGTACAGCAGATCAGGGGGATCAGGAGGCCGTTCTGTACCTTGAGTCTGTTACAGCAGGTCAGGGGTATCAGTAGGCCGTTCAGTACCGTGTGTCTGGTACAGCAGATCAGGGGGATCAGGAGGCCGTTCAGTACCTTGTGTATAGTTCAGCAGATCAGGGGGATCAGGAGGCCGTTCAGTACCGTGTGTCTGGTACAGCAGATCAGGGGGATCAGGAGGCTGTTCCCTACCGTGTGTCTAGTACAGCAGATCAGGGGGATCAGCAGGCCGTTCATTACCGTGTGTCTGGTACAGCAGCTCAGGGGGATCAGGAGGCCGTTCGGTACCGTGTGTCTGGTACAGCAGATCAGGGTGGTCAGGAGGCCGTTCGGTACCGTGTGTCTGGTACAGCACATCAGGGTGGTCAGGAGGCCGTTCAGTACCGTGTGTCTGGTACAGCACATCAGGAGGATCAGGAGGCCGTTCAGTACCGTGTGTCTAGTACAGCAGATCAGGGGGATAAGGAGGCCGTTCAGTACCGTGGGTCTGGTACAGCAGATTAGGGGGATCAGGAGGCCGTTCAGTACCTTGTGTCTGGTACAGCAGCTCAGGGGGGTCAGGAGGCCGTTCAGTACCTTGTGTCTGGTACAGCAGGTCAGGGGGATCAAGAGGCCGTTCAATACCTTGTCTCTGGTAAATCAGATCAGGGGGATCAGGAGGCTGGTCAGTAGCGTGTGTCTGGTACAGCAGATCAGGGGGATCAGGAGGCCGTTCAGTACCGTGTGTGTGGTACAGCAGATCAGAGGGATCAGGAGGCCGTTCAGTACCGTGTGTCTGGTACAGCAATCAGGGGGATCAGGAGGCCGTTCAGTACCATGTGTCTGGTGCAGCAGATCTGGGGGATTAGCGGGCCGTTCAGTACCTTGAGTCTAGTACAGCAGATCAGGGGGATCAGGAGGCCGTTCAGTACCGTGTGTCTGGTACAGCAGATAAGGGGGATCAGGAGGCCGTTCAGTACCGTCTGTCTAGTACAGCAGATCAGGAGGATCAGGAGGCCGTTCAGTACCGTGTGTCTAGTACAGCAGATCAGGGGGATAAGGAGGCCGTTCAGTACCGTGTGTCTGGTACAGCAGATCAGGAGGATCAGGAGGCCGTTCAGTACCGTGGGTCTGGTACAGCAGCTCAGGGGGGTCAGGAGGCCGTTCAGTACCGTGTGTCTGGTACAGCAGATCAGGGGGATCAGGAGGCCCTTCAGTACCGTGTGTCTGGTATAGCAGGTCAGGGGGATCAGTAGGCCGTTCAGTACCGTGTGTCTGGTACAGCAGATCAGAGGGATCAGGAGGCCGTTCAATACCTTGTCTCAGGTAAATCAGATCAGGGGGATCAGTAGGCCGTTCAGTACCTTGTGTCTGGTACAGCAGATGAGGGGGATCAGGAGGCCGTTCAATACCTTGTCTCAGGTAAATCAGATCAGGGGGATCAGTAGGCCGTTCAGTACCTTGTGTCTGGTACAGCAGATCAGGGGGATCAGGAGGCCGTTCAGTACCTTGAGTCTGTTACAGCAGGTCAGGGGTATCAGTAGGCCGTTCAGTACCGTGTGTCTGGTACAGCAGATCAGGGGGATCAGGAGGCCGTTCAGTACCTTGTGTATAGTACAGCAGATCAGGGGGATCAGGAGGCCGTTCAGTACCGTGTGTCTGGTACAGCAGATCAGGGGGATCAGGAGGCTGTTCCCTACCGTGTGTCTAGTACAGCAGATCAGGGGGATCAGCAGGCCGTTCATTACCGTGTGTCTGGTACAGCAGCTCAGGGGGATCAGGAGGCCGTTCGGTACCGTGTGTCTGGTACAGCAGATCAGGGTGGTCAGGAGGCCGTTCGGTACCGTGTGTCTGGTACAGCACATCAGGGTGGTCAGGAGGCCGTTCAGTACCGTGTGTCTGGTACAGCACATCAGGAGGATCAGGAGGCCGTTCAGTACCGTGTGTCTAGTACAGCAGATCAGGGGGATAAGGAGGCCGTTCAGTACCGTGGGTCTGGTACAGCAGATTAGGGGGATCAGGAGGCCGTTCAGTACCTTGTGTCTGGTACAGCAGCTCAGGGGGGTCAGGAGGCCGTTCAGTACCTTGTGTCTGGTACAGCAGGTCAGGGGGATCAAGAGGCCGTTCAATACCTTGTCTCTGGTAAATCAGATCAGGGGGATCAGGAGGCCGTTCAGTACCGTGTGTCTGGTACAGCAGATCAGGGGGTTCAGGAGGCCGTTCAGTACCGTGTGTGTGGTACAGCAGATCAGAGGGATCAGGAGGCCGTTCAGTACCGTGTGTCTGGTACAGCAATCAGGGGAATCAGGAGGCCGTTCAGTACCATGTGTCTGGTGCAGCAGATCTGGGGGATTAGCGGGCCGTTCAGTACCTTGAGTCTAGTACAGCAGATCAGGGGGATCAGGAGGCCGTTCAGTACCGTGTGTCTGGTACAGCAGATAAGGGGGATCAGGAGGCCGTTCAGTACCGTCTGTCTAGTACAGCAGATCAGGAGAATCAGGAGGCCGTTCAGTACCGTGTGTCTAGTACAGCAGATCAGGGGGATAAGGAGGCCGTTCAGTACCGTGTGTCTGGTACAGCAGATCAGGAGGATCAGGAGGCCGTTCAGTACCGTGGGTCTGGTACAGCAGCTCAGGGGGGTCAGGAGGCCGTTCAGTACCGTGTGTCTGGTACAGCAGATCAGGGGGATCAGGAGGCCCTTCAGTACCGTGTGTCTGGTATAGCAGGTCAGGGGGATCAGTAGGCCGTTCAGTACCTTGTGTCTGGTACAGCAGATGAGGGGGATCAGGAGGCCGTTCAATACCTTGTCTCAGGTAAATCAGATCAGGGGGATCAGTAGGCCGTTCAGTACCGTGTGTCTGGTACAGCAGATCAGGAGGCCGTTCAGTACTATGTGTCTCGTACAGCAGATCAGGGTGATCAGGAGGCCGTTCAGTACCGTGTGTCTGGTATAGCAGATCAGGGGGATCAGGAGGCCGTTCAGTACCGTGTGTCTGGTATAGCAGATCAGGGGGATCAGGAGGCCGTTCAGCACCGTCTGTCTGGAACAGCAGATCAATGGGATCAGGAGGCCGTTCAGTACCCTGTGTCTCGTACAGCAGATCAGGGGGATCAGGAGGCCGTTCAGTACCGTGTGTCTGGTATAGCAGATCAGGGGGATCAGGAGGCCGTTCAGTACCATGTGTCTAGTACAGCAGATCAGGGGGATCAGAAGGCCGGTCAGTACCGTGTGTCTGGTACAGCAGCTCAGGGGGATCAGGAGGCCGTTCGGTACCGTGTGTCTGATACAGCAGATCAGGGTGGTCAGGAGGCCGTTCAGTACCGTGTGTCTGGTACAGCACATCAGGGGGATCAGGAGGCCGTTCAGTACCGTGTGTCTGGTACAGCAGATCAGGGCGATCAGGAGGCCGTTCAGTACCGACTGTCTAGTACAGCAGATCAGAGGGATCAGGAGGCCGTTCAGTACCTTGTGTCTAGTACAGCAGATCAGGGGGATCAGGAGGCCGTTCAGTACCGTCTGTCTGGTACAGCACATCAGGGGGATCAGGAGGCCGTTCAGTACCGTGTATCTGGTACAGCAGATCAGGAGGATCAGGAGGCCGTTCAGTACCGTGTGTCTGGTACAGCATATCAGGGGGATCAGGAGTCCGTTCAGTACCTTGTGTCTGGTACAGCAGCTCAGGGGGATCAAGAGGCCGTTCAGTACCGTGTGTCTGGTACAGCAGATCAGGGGGATCAGGAGGCCCTTCAGTACCGTGTGTCTGGTACAGCAGGTCAGGGGGATCAGGAGGCTGTTCAGTACCTTGTGTCTGGTACAGCAGATCAGTGGAATCAGGAGGCCGTTCAGTACCGTGTGTTTAGTTCATCAGATCAGGGGGATCAGGAGGCCGTTCAGTACCGTGTGTCTGGTGCAGCAGATCAGGGGGATCAGGAGGCCGTTCAGTATCGTGTGTCCAGTACAGCAGATCAGGGGGATCAGGAGGCCGTTCAGTACCGTGTGTCTAGTACAGCAGATCAGGGGATCAGGAGGCCGTTCAGTACCGTGTGTCTGGTACAGCAGATCAGGGCGATCAGGAGGCCGTTCAGTACCGTGTGTCTGGTACAGCAGATCAGGAGGATCAGGAAGCTGTTCAGTACCGTGTGTCGGGTACAGCAGATCAGCGGGATCAGGAGGCCGTTCAGTACCGTGTGTCTGGTACAGCAGATCAGGAGGATCAGGAGGCCCTTCAGTACCGTGTGTCTGGTACAGCAGATCAGGGCGATCAGGAGGCCGTTCAGTACCGTGTGTCTGGTACAGCAGATCAGGGGGATCAGGAGGCCGTTCAGTACCGTGTGTCTGGTACAGCAGATCAGGGGGATCAGGAGGCCCTTCAGTACCGTGTGTTTAGTACAGCAGATCAGAGGGATCAGGAGCCCATTCAGTACCGTGTGTCTGGTACAGCAGATCAGGGGGATCAGGAGGCCCTTCAGTACCGTGTGTCTCGTACAGCAGATCAGGGGTATCAGGAGACCGTTCAGTACCGTGTTTCTGGTACAGCAGATCAGAAGGATCAGGAGGCCGTTCAATACCTTGTCTCAGGTAAATCAGATCAGGGGGATCAGTAGGCCGTTCAGTACCTTGTGTCTGGTACAGCAGATGAGGGGGATCAGGAGGCCGTTCAATACCTTGTCTCAGGTAAATCAGATCAGGGTGATCAGTAGGCCGTTCAGTACCGTGTGTCTGGTACAGCAGATCAGGGGGATCAGTAGGCCGTTCAGTACCATGTGTCTAGTACAGCAGATCAGGGCGATCAGGAGGCCGTTCAGTACCGTGTGTCAGGAACAGCAGATCAGGGTGATCAGGAGGCCGTTCAGTACCGTGTGTCTCGTACAGCAGATCAGGGGGATCAGGAGGCCGTTCAGTACCGTCTGTCTGGAACAGCAGATCAAGGGGATCAGGAGGCCGTTCAGTACCCTGTGCCTAGTACAGCAGATCAGGGGGATCAGGAGGCCGTTCAGTACCGTGTGTCTGGTACAGCAGATCAGGGGGATCAGGAGGCCGTTCAGTACCGTGTGTCTAGTACAGCAGATCAGGGGGATCAGAAGGCCGTTCAGTACCGTGTGTCTGGTACAGCAGCTCAGGGGGATCAGGAGGCCGTTCAGTACCCTGTGCCTAGTACAGCAGATCAGGGGGATCAGGAGGCCGTTCAGTACCGTGTGTCTGGTACAGCAGCTCAGGGGGATCAGGAGGCCGTTCAGTACCGTGTGTCTGGTACAGCAGCTCAGGGGGATCAGGAGGCCGTTCGGTACCGTGTGTCTGATACAGCAGATCAGGGGTATCAGGAGGCCGTTCAGTACCGTGTGTCTGGTACAGCACATCAGGGGGATCAGGAGGCCGTTCAGTACCGTGTGTCTGGTACAGCAGATCAGGGGGATCAGGAGGCCGTTCAGTACCGTGTGTCTAGTACAGCAGATCAGGGGGATCAGAAGGCCGTTCAGTACCGTGTGTCTGGTACAGCAGCTCAGGGGGATCAGGAGGCCGTTCGGTACCGTGTGTCTGATACAGCAGATCAGGGTGGTCAGGAGGCCGTTCGGTACCGTGTGTCTGGTACAGCACATCAGGGGGATCAGGAGGCCGTTCAGTACCGTGTGTCTGATACAGCAGATCAGGGGGATCAGTAGGCCGTTCAGTATCGTGTGTCTAGTACAGCAGATCAGGGGGATCAGGAGGCCGTTCAGTACCTTGTGTCTAGTACAGCAGATCAGGGGGATCAGGAGGCCGTTCAGTACCGTGTGTCTGGTACAGCAGATCAGGGGGATCAGGAGACCGTTCAGTATCGTGTGTCTAGTGCAGCAGATCAGGGGATCAGGAGGCCGTTCAGTACCGTGTGTCTGGTACGGCAGATCAGGGGGATCAGGAGGCCGTTCAGTACCTTGTGCCTAGTACATCAGATCAGGGGGATCAGGAGGCCGTTCAGTACCGTGTGTCTGGTTCAGCAGATTAGGGGATCAGGAGGCCGTTCAGTATCTAGAGTCTGTTATAGCAGATCAGGGGGATCAGGAGGCCGTCCAGTACCTTGTGCCTAGTACATCAGATCAGGGGGATCAGGAGGCCGTTCAGTACCGTGTGTCTGGTACAGCAGATCAGAGGATCAGGAGGCCGTTCAGTACCGTGTGTCTGGTACAGCAGATCAGGAGGATCAGGAGGCCGTTCAGTACCGTGTGTCTGGAACAGCAGATCAGGGTGATCAGGAGGCCGTTCAGTACCGTGTGTCTAGTACAGCAGATCAGGGGGATCAGGAGGCCGTTCAGTACCGTGTGTCTGGTACAGCAGATCAGGGGGATCAGGAGGCCGTTCAGTACCTTGAGTCTGTTACAGCAGGTCAGGGGTATCAGTAGGCCGTTCAGTACCGTGTGTCTGGTACAGCAGATCAGGGGGATCAGGAGGCCGTTCAGTACCTTGTGTCTAGTACAGCAGATCAGGGGGATCAGGAGGCCGTTCAGTACCGTGTGTCTAGTACAGCAGATCAGGGGGATCAGGAGGCCGTTCAGTACCGTGTGTCTGGTACAGCAGATCAGGGGGATCAGGAGGCTGTTCCCTACCGTGTGTCTAGTACAGCAGATCAGGGGGATCAGCAGGCCGTTCAGTACCGTGTGTCTGGTACATCAGCTCAGGGGGATCAGGAGGCCGTTCGGTACCGTGTGTCTGGTACAGCAGATCAGGGTGGTCAGGAGGCCGTTCAGTACCGTGTGTCTGGTACAGCACATCAGGAGGATCAGGAGGCCGTTCAGTACCGTGTGTCTAGTACAGCAGATCAGGGGGATAAGGAGGCCGTTCAGTACCGTGGGTCTGGTACAGCAGATTAGGGGGATCAGGAGGCCGTTCAGTACCTTGTGTCTGGTACAGCAGCTCAGGGGGGTCAGGAGGCCGTTCAGTAAATTGTGTCTGGTACAGCAGGTCAGGGGGATCAAGAGGCCGTTCAATACCTTGTCTCTGGTAAATCAGATCAGGGGGATCAGGAGGCCGTTCAGTACCGTGTGTCTGGTACAGCAGATCAGGGGGATCAGGAGGCCGTTCAGTACCGTGTGTGTGGTACAGCAGATCAGAGGGATCAGGAGGCCGTTCAGTACCGTGTGTCTGGTACAGCAATCAGGGGGATCAGGAGGCCGTTCAGTACCGTGTGTCTGGTGCAGCAGATCTGGGGGATTAGCGGGCCGTTCAGTACCTGGAGTCTAGTACAGCAGATCAGGGGGATCAGGAGGCCGTTCAGTACCGTGTGTGTGGTACAGCAGCTCAGGGGGGTCAGGAGGCCGTTCAGTACCGTGTGTCTGGTACAGCAGATCAGGGGGATCAGGAGGCCCTTCAGTACCGTGTGTCTGGTATAGCAGCTCAGGGGGATCAGTAGGCCGTTCAGTACCGTGTGTCTGGTACAGCAGATCAGAGGGATCAGGAGGCCGTTCAATACCTTGTCTCAGGTAAATCAGATCAGGGGGATCAGTAGGCCGTTCAGTACCTTGTGTCTGGTACAGCAGATGAGGGGGATCAGGAGGCCGTTCAATACCTTGTCTCAGGTAAATCAGATCAGGGGGATCAGTAGGCCGTTCAGTACCGTGTGTCTGGTACAGCAGATCAGAAGGATCAGGAGGCCGTTCAGTACCGTCTGTCTGGAACAGCAGATCAAGGGGATCAGTAGGCCGTTCAGTACCGTGTGTCTGGTACAGCAGATCAGGGGGATCAGGAGGCCGTTCAGTACCGTGTGTCTGGTATAGCAGATCAGGGGGATCAGGAGGCCGTTCAGTACCATGTGTCTAGTACAGCAGATCAGGGGGATCAGAAGGCCGTTCAGTGCCGTGTGTCTAGTACAGCAGATCAGGGGGATCAGGAGGCCGTTCAGTACCGTGTGTCTGGTACAGCAGCTCAGGGGGATCAGGATGCCGTTCGGTACCGTGTGTCTGATACAGCAGATCAGGGTGGTCAGGAGGCCGTTCAGTACCGTGTGTCTGGTACAGCACATCAGGGGGATCAGGAGGCCGTTCAGTACCGTGTGTCTGGTACAGCAGATCAGGGGGATCAGGAGGCCGTTCAGTACCGACTGTCTAGTACAGCAGATCAGGGGGATCAGGAGGCCGTTCAGTACAGTGTGTCTAGTACAGCAGATCAGGGGGATCAGGAGGCCGTTCAGTACCGTCTGTCTGGTACAGCACATCAGGGGGATCAGGAGGCCGTTCAGTACCGTGTATCTGGTACAGCAGATCAGGAGGATCAGGAGGCCGTTCAGTACCGTGTGTCTGGTACAGCAGATCAGGAGGATCAGGAGGCCCTTCAGTACCGTGTGTCTGGTACAGCAGATCTGGGCGATCAGGAGGCCGTTCAGTACCGTGTGTCTGGTACAGCAGATCAGGGGGATCAGGAGGCCGTTCAGTACCGTGTGTCTGGTACAGCAGATCAGGGGGATCAGGAGGCCCTTCAGTACCGTGTGTTTAGTACAGCAGATCAGAGGGATCAGGAGCCCATTCAGTGCCGTGTGTCTGGTACAGCAGATCAGGGGGATCAGGAGGCCGTTCAGTACCGTGTGTCTGGTACAGCACATCAGGGGGATCAGGAGGCCGTTCAGTACCGTGTGTCTGGTACAGCAGATCAGGGGGATCAGGAGGCCGTTCAGTACCGTGTGTCTAGTACAGCAGATCAGGGGGATCAGAAGGCCGTTCAGTACCGTGTGTCTGGTACAGCAGCTCAGGGGGATCAGGAGGCCGTTCGGTACCGTGTGTCTGATACAGCAGATCAGGGTGGTCAGGAGGCCGTTCAGTACCGTGTGTCTGGTACAGCACATCAGGGGGATCAGGAGGCCGTTCAGTACCGTGTGTCTGATACAGCAGATCAGGGGGATCAGTAGGCCGTTCAGTATCGTGTGTCTAGTACAGCAGATCAGGGGGATCAGGAGGCCGTTCAGTACCATGTGTCTAGTACAGCAGATCAGGGGGATCAGAAGGCCGTTCAGTGCCGTGTGTCTAGTACAGCAGATCAGGGGGATCAGGAGGCCGTTCAGTACCGTGTGTCTGGTACAGCAGCTCAGGGGGATCAGGATGCCGTTCGGTACCGTGTGTCTGATACAGCAGATCAGGGTGGTCAGGAGGCCGTTCAGTACCGTGTGTCTGGTACAGCACATCAGGGGGATCAGGAGGCCGTTCAGTACCGTGTGTCTGGTACAGCAGATCAGGGGGATCAGGAGGCCGTTCAGTACCGACTGTCTAGTACAGCAGATCAGGGGGATCAGGAGGCCGTTCAGTACAGTGTGTCTAGTACAGCAGATCAGGGGGATCAGGAGGCCGTTCAGTACCGTCTGTCTGGTACAGCACATCAGGGGGATCAGGAGGCCGTTCAGTACCGTGTATCTGGTACAGCAGATCAGGAGGATCAGGAGGCCGTTCAGTACCGTGTGTCTGGTACAGCAGATCAGGAGGATCAGGAGGCCCTTCAGTACCGTGTGTCTGGTACAGCAGATCTGGGCGATCAGGAGGCCGTTCAGTACCGTGTGTCTGGTACAGCAGATCAGGGGGATCAGGAGGCCGTTCAGTACCGTGTGTCTGGTACAGCAGATCAGGGGGATCAGGAGGCCGTTCAGTACCGTGTGTCTGGTACAGCACATCAGGGGGATCAGGAGGCCGTTCAGTACCGTGTGTCTGGTACAGCAGATCAGGGGGATCAGGAGGCCGTTCAGTACCGTGTGTCTAGTACAGCAGATCAGGGGGATCAGAAGGCCGTTCAGTACCGTGTGTCTGGTACAGCAGCTCAGGGGGATCAGGAGGCCGTTCGGTACCGTGTGTCTGATACAGCAGATCAGGGTGGTCAGGAGGCCGTTCAGTACCGTGTGTCTGGTACAGCACATCAGGGGGATCAGGAGGCCGTTCAGTACCGTGTGTCTGATACAGCAGATCAGGGGGATCAGTAGGCCGTTCAGTATCGTGTGTCTAGTACAGCAGATCAGGGGGATCAGGAGGCCGTTCAGTACCTTGTGTCTAGTACAGCAGATCAGGGGGATCAGGAGGCCGTTCAGTACCGTGTGTCTGGTACAGCAGATCAGGGGGATCAGGAGACCGTTCAGTATCGTGTGTCTAGTGCAGCAGATCAGGGGATCAGGAGGCCGTTCAGTACCGTGTGTCTGGTACGGCAGATCAGGGGGATCAGGAGGCCGTTCAGTACCTTGTGCCTCGTACATCAGATCAGGGGGATCAGGAGGCCGTTCAGTACCGTGTGTCTGGTTCAGCAGATTAGGGGATCAGGAGGCCGTTCAGTATCTAGAGTCTGTTATAGCAGATCAGGGGGATCAGGAGGCCGTTCAGTACCTTGTGCCTAGTACATCCGATCAGGGGGATCAGGAGGCCGTTCAGTACCGTGTGTCTGGTACAGCAGATCAGAGGATCAGGAGGCCGTTCAGTACCGTGTGTCTGGAACAGCAGATCAGGGTGATCAGGAGGCCGTTCAGTACCGTGTGTCTAGTACAGCAGATCAGGGGGATCAGGAGGCCGTTCAGTACCGTGTGTCTGGTACAGCAGATCAGGGGGATCAGGAGGCCGTTCAGTACCTTGAGTCTGTTACAGCAGGTCAGGGGTATCAGTAGGCCGTTCAGTACCGTGTGTCTGGTACAGCAGATCAGGGGGATCAGGAGGCCGTTCAGTACCTTGTGTCTAGTACAGCAGATCAGGGGGATCAGGAGGCCGTTCAGTACCGTGTGTCTAGTACAGCAGATCAGGGGGATCAGGAGGCCGTTCAGTACCGTGTGTCTGGTACAGCAGATCAGGGGGATCAGGAGGCTGTTCCCTACCGTGTGTCTAGTACAGCAGATCAGGGGGATCAGCAGGCCGTTCAGTACCGTGTGTCTGGTACATCAGCTCAGGGGGATCAGGAGGCCGTTCGGTACCGTGTGTCTGGTACAGCAGATCAGGGTGGTCAGGAGGCCGTTCGGTACCGTGTGTCTGGTACAGCAGTTCAGGGTGGTCAGGAGGCCGTTCAGTACCGTGTGTCTGGTACAGCACATCAGGAGGATCAGGAGGCCGTTCAGTACCGTGTGTCTAGTACAGCAGATCAGGGGGATAAGGAGGCCGTTCAGTACCGTGGGTCTGGTACAGCAGATTAGGGGGATCAGGAGGCCGTTCAGTACCTTGTGTCTGGTACAGCAGCTCAGGGGGGTCAGGAGGCCGTTCAGTAAATTGTGTCTGGTACAGCAGGTCAGGGGGATCAAGAGGCCGTTCAATACCTTGTCTCTGGTAAATCAGATCAGGGGGATCAGGAGACCGTTCAGTACCGTGTGTCTGGTACAGCAGATCAGGGGGATCAGGAGGCCGTTCAGTACCGTGTGTCTGGTACAGCAATCAGGGGGATCAGGAGGCCGTTCAGTACCGTGTGTCTGGTGCAGCAGATCTGGGGGATTAGCGGGCCGTTCAGTACCTTGAGTCTAGTACAGCAGATCAGGGGGATCAGGAGGCCGTTCAGTACCGTGTTTCTGGTACAGCAGATAAGGGGGATCAGGAGGCCGTTCAGTACCGTCTGTCTAGTACAGCAGATCAGGAGGATCAGGAGGCCGTTCATAACCGTGTGTCTAGTACAGCAGATCAGGGGGATAAGGAGGCCGTTCAGTACCGTGTGTCTGGTACAGCAGATCAGGAGGATCAGGAGGCCGTTCAGTACCGTGGGTCTGGTACAGCAGCTCAGGGGGGTCAGGAGGCCGTTCAGTACCGTGTGTCTGGTACAGCAGATCAGGGGGATCAGGAGGCCCTTCAGTACCGTGTGTCTGGTATAGCAGGTCAGGGGGATCAGTAGGCCGTTCAGTACCGTGTGTCTGGTACAGCAGATCAGGGGGATCAGGAGGCCCTTCAGTACCGTGTGTCTGGTATAGCAGATCAGAGGGATCAGGAGGCCGTTCAATACCTTGTCTCAGGTAAATCAGATCAGGGGGATCAGTAGGCCGTTCAGTACCTTGTGTCTGGTACAGCAGATGAGGGGGATCAGGAGGCCGTTCAATACCTTGTCTCAAGTAAATCAGATCAGGGGGATCAGTAGGCCGTTCAGTACCGTGTGTCTGGTACAGCAGATCAGAGGGATCAGGAGGCCGTTCAGTACCGTGTGTCTGGTACAGCAATCAGGGGGATCAGGAGGCCGTTCAGTACCGTGTGTCTGGTGCAGCAGATCTGGGGGATTAGCGGGCCGTTCAGTACCTTGAGTCTAGTACAGCAGATCAGGGGGATCAGGAGGCCGTTCAGTACCGTGTTTCTGGTACAGCAGATCAGGGGGTCAGGAGACCGTTCAGTATCGTGTGTCTAGTGCAGCAGATCAGGGGATCAGGAGGCCGTTCAGTACCGTGTGTCTGGTACGGCAGATCAGGGGGATCAGGAGACCGTTCAGTATCGTGTGTCTAGTGCAGCAGATCAGGGGATCAGGAGGCCGTTCAGTACCGTGTGTCTGGTACGGCAGATCAGGGGGATCAGGAGGCCGTTCAGTACCTTGTGCCTAGTACATCAGATCAGGGGGATCAGGAGGCCGTTCAGTACCGTGTGTCTGGTTCAGCAGATTAGGGGATCAGGAGGCCGTTCAGTATCTAGAGTCTGTTATAGCAGATCAGGGGGATCAGGAGGCCGTTCAGTACCTTGTGCCTAGTACATCAGATCAGGGGGATCAGGAGGCCGTTCAGTACCGTGTGTCTGGTACAGCAGATCAGAGGATCAGGAGGCCGTTCAGTACCGTGTGTCTGGTACAGCAGATCAGGAGGATCAGGAGGCCGTTCAGTACCGTGTGTCTGGAACAGCAGATCAGGGTGATCAGGAGGCCGTTCAGTACCGTGTGTCTAGTACAGCAGATCAGGGGGATCAGGAGGCCGTTCAGTACCGTGTGTCTGGTACAGCAGATCAGGGGGATCAGGAGGCCGTTCAGTACCTTGAGTCTGTTACAGCAGGTCAGGGGTATCAGTAGGCCGTTCAGTACCGTGTGTCTGGTACAGCAGATCAGGGGGATCAGGAGGCCGTTCAGTACCTTGTGTCTAGTACAGCAGATCAGGGGGATCAGGAGGCCGTTCAGTACCGTGTGTCTAGTACAGCAGATCAGGGGGATCAGGAGGCCGTTCAGTACCGTGTGTCTGGTACAGCAGATCAGGGGGATCAGGAGGCTGTTCCCTACCGTGTGTCTAGTACAGCAGATCAGGGGGATCAGCAGGCCGTTCAGTACCGTGTGTCTGGTACAGCAGATCAGGGTGGTCAGGAGGCCGTTCGGTACCGTGTGTCTGGTACAGCAGATCAGGGTGGTCAGGAGGCCGTTCAGTACCGTGTGTCTGGTACAGCACATCAGGAGGATCAGGAGGCCGTTCAGTACCGTGTGTCTAGTACAGCAGATCAGGGGGATAAGGAGGCCGTTCAGTACCGTGGGTCTGGTACAGCAGATTAGGGGGATCAGGAGGCCGTTCAGTACCTTGTGTCTGGTACAGCAGCTCAGGGGGGTCAGGAGGCCGTTCAGTAAATTGTGTCTGGTACAGCAGGTCAGGGGGATCAAGAGGCCGTTCAATACCTTGTCTCTGGTAAATCAGATCAGGGGGATCAGGAGACCGTTCAGTACCGTGTGTCTGGTACAGCAGATCAGGGGGATCAGGAGGCCGTTCAGTACCGTGTGTGTGGTACAGCAGATCAGAGGGATCAGGAGGCCGTTCAGTACCGTGTGTCTGGTACAGCAATCAGGGGGATCAGGAGGCCGTTCAGTACCGTGTGTCTGGTGCAGCAGATCTGGGGGATTAGCGGGCCGTTCAGTACCTTGAGTCTAGTACAGCAGATCAGGGGGATCAGGAGGCCGTTCAGTACCGTGTTTCTGGTACAGCAGATAAGGGGGATCAGGAGGCCGTTCAGTACCGTCTCTCTAGTACAGCAGATCAGGAGGATCAGGAGGCCGTTCAGTACCGTGTGTCTAGTACAGCAGATCAGGGGGATAAGGAGGCCGTTCAGTACCGTGTGTCTGGTACAGCAGATCAGGAGGATCAGGAGGCCGTTCAGTACCGTGGGTCTGGTACAGCAGCTCAGGGGGGTCAGGAGGCCGTTCAGTACCGTGTGTCTGGTACAGCAGATCAGGGGGATCAGGAGGCCCTTCAGTACCGTGTGTCTGGTATAGCAGGTCAGGGGGATCAGTAGGCCGTTCAGTACCGTGTGTCTGGTACAGCAGATCAGAGGGATCAGGAGGCCGTTCAATACCTTGTCTCAGGTAAATCAGATCAGGGGGATCAGTAGGCCGTTCAGTACCTTGTGTCTGGTACAGCAGATGAGGGGGATCAGGAGGCCGTTCAATACCTTGTCTCAGGTAAATCAGATCAGGGGGATCAGTAGGCCGTTCAGTACCGTGTGTCTGGTACAGCAGATCAGAAGGATCAGGAGGCCGTTCAGTACCGTCTGTCTGGAACAGCAGATCAAGGGGATCAGTAGGCCGTTCAGTACCGTGTGTCTGGTACAGCAGATCAGGGGGATCAGGAGGTCGTTCAGTACCGTGTGTCTGGTATAGCAGATCAGGGGGATCAGGAGGCCGTTCAGTACCATGTGTCTAGTACAGCAGATCAGGGGGATCAGAAGGCCGTTCAGTGCCGTGTGTCTAGTACAGCAGATCAGGGGGATCAGGAGGCCGTTCAGTACCGTGTGTCTGGTACAGCAGCTCAGGGGGATCAGGATGCCGTTCGGTACCGTGTGTCTGATACAGCAGATCAGGGTGGTCAGGAGGCCGTTCAGTACCGTGTGTCTGGTACAGCACATCAGGGGGATCAGGAGGCCGTTCAGTACCGTGTGTCTGGTACAGCAGATCAGGGGGATCAGGAGGCCGTTCAGTACCGACTGTCTAGTACAGCAGATCAGGGGGATCAGGAGGCCGTTCAGTACAGTGTGTCTAGTACAGCAGATCAGGGGGATCAGGAGGCCGTTCAGTACCGTCTGTCTGGTACAGCACATCAGGGGGATCAGGAGGCCGTTCAGTACCGTGTATCTGGTACAGCAGATCAGGAGGATCAGGAGGCCGTTCAGTACCGTGTGTCTGGTACAGCAGATCAGGAGGATCAGGAGGCCCTTCAGTACCGTGTGTCTGGTACAGCAGATCTGGGCGATCAGGAGGCCGTTCAGTACCGTGTGTCTGGTACAGCAGATCAGGGGGATCAGGAGGCCGTTCAGTACCGTGTGTCTGGTACAGCAGATCAGGGGGATCAGGAGGCCCTTCAGTACCGTGTGTTTAGTACAGCAGATCAGAGGGATCAGGAGCCCATTCAGTGCCGTGTGTCTGGTACAGCAGATCAGGGGGATCAGGAGGCCCTTCAGTACCGTGTGTCTGGTGCAACAGATCAGGGGGATCAGGAGGCCGTTCAGTACCTAGAGACTGTTACAGCAGATCAGGGGGATCAGGAGGCCGTTCAGTACCGTGTGTCTGGTGCAGCAGATAAGTAGGATCAGGAGGCCGTTCAGTACCATGTGTCTGGTACAGCAGATCAGGGGGATCAGGAGGCATCAGTACCGTGTGTCTGGTACAGCAGATCAGGGGGATCAGGAGGCCGTTCGGTTCCGTGTGTCTAGTACAGCAGACCAGGGAGATCAGGAGGCCGTTCAGTACCGTGTGTCTAGTACAGCAGATCAGGGGGATCAGGAGGCCGTTCAGTACATTGTGTCTGGTACAGTAGATCAGAGGGATCAGGAGGCCGTTCAATACCGTGTGTCTGGTACAGCAGATCAGGGGGATCAGGAGGCCGTTCAGTACCGTGTGTCTGGTACAGCAGAACAGGAGGGTCAGGAGGCTGTTCAGTACCGTGTGTCTGGTACAGTAGATCAGGAGGCCGTTCAGTACCGTGTGTCTGGTACAGCAGATCAGGGGGATCATGAGGCCGTTCAGTATCGTGTGTCTAGTGCAGCAGATCAGGGGATCAGGAGGCCGTTCAGTACCGTGTGTCTGGTACAGCAGATCAGGGGGATCAGGAGGCCGTTCGGTTCCATGTGTCTAGTACAGCAGACCAGGGCGTCAGGAGGCCGTTCAGTACCGTGTGTCTGGTACAGCAGATCAGGGTGGTCAGGAGGCCGTTCAATACCGTGTGTCTGGTACAGCACATCAGGGGGATCAGGAGGCCGTTCAGTACCGTGTGTCTGGTACAGCAGATCAGGGGGATCAGGAGGCCGTTCAGTACCGTGTGTCTAGTACAGCAGATCAGGGGGATAAGGAGGCCGTTCAGTACCGTGGGTCTGGTACAGCAGATCAGGGGGATCAAGAGGCCGTTCAGTACCTTGTGTCTGGTACAGCAGCTCAGGTAGGTCAGGAGGCTGTTCAGTACCGTGTGTCTGGTCCAGCAGATCAGGGGGATCAGGAGGCCCTTCAGTACCGTGTGTCTGGTACAGCAGGTCAGGTAGATCAGGAGGCCGTTCAGTACCTTGTGTCTGGTACAGCAGATGAGGGGGATCAGGAGGCCGTTCAATACCTTGTCTCTGGTAAATCAGATCGGGGGATCAGGAGGCCGTTCAGTACCGTGTGTCTGGTACAGCAGATCAGGGGGATCAGGAGGCCGTTCAGTACCGTGTGTCTGGTACAGCAGATAGGGGAGATCAGGAGGCCGTTCAGTACCGTCTGTCTAGTACAGCAGATCAGGAGGCCGTTCAGTACCGTGTGTCTAGTACAGCAGATCAGGGGGATAAGGAGGCCGTTCATTTAGAGAGGCAAGGACTGATTCGGGGCAGTCAGCATGGCTTTGTGCGTGGAAA
The DNA here is from genome assembly GCF_047496885.1 of Scyliorhinus torazame. Classification (NCBI taxonomy): domain Eukaryota; kingdom Metazoa; phylum Chordata; class Chondrichthyes; order Carcharhiniformes; family Scyliorhinidae; genus Scyliorhinus; species Scyliorhinus torazame. The sequence goes on from NC_092726.1 coordinate 105,276,441, forward strand.
ATCATGTCTCACAAATTTGATTGAGTTTTTTGAGGGAGTGACCAAGAAGGTAGATGAGGGTAGTGCAGTAGACGTTGTCTACATGGACTTTAGCAAAGCCTTTGACAAGGTACCGCATGGTAGGTTGTTGCAGAAGGTTAAAGCTCACGGGATCCAGGGTGAGGTTGCCAATTGGATTCAAAATTGGCTGGACGACAGAAGGCAGAGGGTGGTTGTAGAGGGTTGTTTTTCAAACTGGAGGCCTGTGACCAGTGGTGTGCATCAGGGATCGGTGCTGGGTCCACTGTTATTTGTGATTTATATTAATGATTTGGATGAGAATTTAGGAGGCATGGTCAGTAAGTTTGCAGATGACACTAAGATTGGTGGCATAGTGGATAGTGAAGAAGGTTATCTAGGATTGCAACGGGATCTTGATCAATTAGGCCAGTGGGCCGACGAATGGCAGATGGAGTTTAATTTAGATAAATGTGAGGTGATGCATTTTGGCAGATCGAATCAGGCCAGGACCTACTCAGTTAATGGTATGGCGTTGGGGAGAGTTATAGAACAAAGAGATCTAGGAGTACAGGTTCATAGCTCCTTGAAGGTGGAGTCGCAGGTGGACAGGGTGGTGAAGAAGGCATTCGGCATGCTTGGTTTCATTGGTCAGAACATTGAATATAGGAGTTGGGACGTCTTGTTGAAGTTGTACAAGACATTGGTACGGCCACACTTGGAATACTGTGTGCAGTTCTGGTCACCCTATTATAGAAAGGATATTATTAAACTAGAAAGAGTGCAGAAAAGATTTACTAGGATGTTGCCGGGACTTGATGGTTTGAGTTATAAGGAGAGGCTGGATAGACTGGGACTTTTTTCCCTGGAGCGTAGGAGGCTTAGGGGTGATCTTATAGAGGTCTATAAAATAATGAGGGGCATAGATAAGGTAGATAGTCAACATCTTTTCCCAAAGGTAGGGGAGTCTAAAACTAGAGGGCATAGGTTTAAGGTGAGAGGGGAGAGATTCAGAAGGGCCCAGAGGGGCAATTTCTTCACTCAGAGGGTAGTGAGTGTCTGGAATGGGCTGCCAGAGGTAGTAGTAGAAGCGGGTACAATTGTGTTTTTCAAAAAGCATTTAGATGGTTACATGGGTAAGATGGGTATAGAGGGTTATGGGCCAAGTGCGGGCAACTGGGACTAGCTTAATGGTAAAAAACTGGGCGGCATGGACTGGTTGGGCCGAAGGGCCTGTTTCCATGCTGGAAACTTCTATGATTCTATGATTCTATGAGTACCGTGTGTCTGGTACAGCAGATCAGGAGGATCAGGAGGCCGTTCAGTACCGTGTGTCTGGTACAGCAGATCAGGGGGGTCAGGAGGTCGTTCAGTACCGTGTGTCTGGTACAGCAGATCAGGGGGATCAGGATGCCCTTCAGTACCTTGTGTCTGGTACAGCAGATGAGGGGGATCAGGAGGTAGTTCAATACCTTGTCTCAGGTAAATCAGATCAGGGGGATCAGTAGGCCGTTCAGTACCGTGTGTCTGGTACAGCAGATCAGAGGGATCAGGAGGCCGTTCAATACCTTGTCTCAGGTAAATCAGATCAGGGGGATCAGTAGGCCGTTCAGTACCTTGTGTCTGGTACAGCAGATGAGGGGGATCAGGAGGCCGTTCAATACCTTGTCTCAGGTAAATCAGATCAGGGGGATCAGTAGGCCGTTCAGTACCGTGTGTCTGGTACAGCAGATCAGGGGGATCAGTAGGCCGTTCTGTACCATGTGTCTAGTACAGCAGATCAGGGCGATCAGGAGGCCGTTCAGTACCGTGTGTCTGGAACAGCAGATCAGGGTGATCAGGAGGCCGTTCAGTACCGTGTGTCTCGTACAGCAGATCAGGGGGATCAGGAGGCCGTTCAGTACCGTCTGTCTGGAACAGCAGATCAAGGAGATCAGGAGGCCGTTCAGTACCCTGTGTCTAGTACAGCAGATCAGGGGGATCAGGAGGCCGTTCAGTACCGTGTGTCTGGTACAGCAGATCAGGGGGATCAGGAGGCCGTTCAGTACCGTGTGTCTGGTACAGCAGCTCAGGGGGGTCAGGAGGCCGTTCAGTACCGTGTGTCTGGTACAGCACATCAGGGGGATCAGGAGGCCGTTCAGTACCGTGTGTCTGGTAGAGCAGATCAGGGGGATCAGGAGGCCGTTCAGTACCGTGTGTCTAGTACAGCAGATCAGGGGGATCAGAAGGCCGTTCAGTACCGTGTGTCTGGTACAGCAGATCAGGGGGATCAGGAGGCCGTTCGGTACCGTGTGTCTGGTACAGCAGATCAGGGGGATCAGGAGGCCGTTCAGTACCGTGTGTCTAGTACAGCAGATCAGGGGGATCAGGAGGCCGTTCGGTACCGTGTGTCTGATACAGCAGATCAGGGTGGTCAGGAGGCCGTTCAGTACCGTGTGCCTGGTACAGCACATCAGGGGGATCAGGAGGCCGTTCAGTACCCTGTGTCTGGTACAGCAGATCAGGGGGATCAGGAGGCCGTTCAGTATCGTGTGTCTAGTACAGCAGATCAGGGGGATCAGGAGGCCGTTCAGTACCTTGTGTCTAGTACAGCAGATCAGGGGGATCAGGAGGCCGTTCAGTACCGTGTGTCTGGTACAGCAGATCAGGGGGATCAGGAGGCCGTTCAGTATCGTGTGTCTAGTGCAGCAGATCAGGGGATCAGGAGGCCGTTCAGTACCGTGTGTCTGGTACGGCAGATCAGGGGGATCAGGAGGCCGTTCAGTACCTTGTGCCTAGTACATCAGATCAGGGGGATCAGGAGGCCGTTCAGTACCGTGTGTCTGTTTCAGCAGATTAGGGGATCAGGAGGCCGTTCAGTATCTAGAGTCTGTTATAGCAGATCAGGGGGATCAGGAGGCCGTTCAGTACCTTGTGCCTAGTACATCAGATCAGGGGGATCAGGAGGCCGTTCAGTACCGTGTGTCTGGTACAGCAGATCAGGGGGATCAGGAGGCCGTTCAGTACCGTGTGTCTGGTACAGCAGATCAGAGGATCAGGAGGCCGTTCAGTACCGTGTGTCTGGTACAGCAGATCAGGAGGATCAGGAGGCCGTTCAGTACCGTGTGTCTGGTACAGCAGATCAGGAGGATCAGGAGGCCGTTCAGTACCGTGTGTCTGGAACAGCAGATCAGGGTGATCAGGAGGCCGTTCAGTACCGTGTGTCTAGTACAGCAGATCAGGGGGATCAGGAGGCCGTTCAGTACCGTGTGTCTGGTACAGCAGATCAGGGGGATCAGGAGCCCGTTCGGTACCGTGTGTCTGGTACAGCAGATCAGGGGGATCAGGAGGCCGTTCAGCACCTTGTGTCTGGTACAGCAGGTCAGAGGGATCAAGAGGCCGTTCAGTACCTTGTCTCTGGTAAATCAGATCAGGGGGATCAGCAGGCCGTTCAGTACCGTGTGTCTGGTACAGCAGATCAGGGGGATCAGGAGCCCGTTCGGTACCGTCTGTCTGGTACAGCAGCTCAGGGGGGTCAGGAGGCCGTTCAGTACCTTGTGTCTGGTACAGCAGATCAGGGTGGTCAGGAGGCCGTTCGGTACCGTGTGTCTGGTACAGCAGATCACGGGGGTCAGGAGGCCGTTCGGTACCGTGTGTCTGGTACAGCAGATCAGGGTGGTCAGGAGGCCGTTCAGTACCGTGTGTCTGGTACAGCACATCAGGGGGATCAGGAGGCCGTTCAGTACCGTCTGTCTAGTACAGCAGAACAGGACGATCAGGAGGCCGTTCAGTACCGTGTGTCTAGTACAGCAGATCAGGGGGATAAGGAGGCCGTTCAGTACCGTGGGTCGGGTACAGCAGATCAGGGGGATCAGGAGGCCGTTCAGTACCTTGTGTCTGGTACAGCAGCTCAGGGGGGTCAGGAGGCCGTTCAGTACCTTGTGTCTGGTACAGCAGGTCAGGGGGATCAAGAGGCCGTTCAGTACCTTGTCTCTGGTAAATCAGATCAGGGGGATCAGGAGGCCGTTCAGTACCTTGTGTCTGGTACAGCAGATCAGGGGGATCAGGAGGCCGTTCAGTACCGTGTGTCTGGTACAGCAGATCAGGGGGATCAGGAGGCCGTTCAGTACCGTGTGTCTGGTACAGCAGATCAGGGCGACCAGGAGGCCGTTCAGTACATTGTCTCAGGTAAATCAGATCAGGGGGATCAGTAGGCCGTTCAGTACCTTGTGTCTGGTACAGCAGATGAGGGGGATCAGGAGGCCGTTCAATACCTTGTCTCAGGTAAATTAGATCAGGGGATCAGTAGGCCGTTCAGTACCGTGTGTCTGGTACAGCAGATCAGGGGGATCAGTAGGCCGTTCAGTACCATGTGTCTAGTACAGCAGATCAGGGGGATCAGGAGGCCGTTCAGCACCGTGTGTCTAGTACAGCACATCAGGGGGATCAGTAGGCCGTTCAGTACCATGTGTCTAGTACAGCCGATCAGGGCGATCAGGAGGCCGTTCAGTACCGTGTGTCTGGAACAGCAGATCAGGGTGATCAGGAGGCCGTTCAGTACCGTGTGTCTCGTACAGCAGATCAGGGGGATCAGGAGGCCGTTCAGTACCGTGTGTCTGGAACAGCAGATCAAGGGGATCAGGAGGCCGTTCAGTACCCTGTGTCTAGTACAGCAGCTCAGGGGGATCAGGAGGCCGTTCGGTACCGTGTGTCTGATACAGCAGATCAGGGTGGTCAGGAGGCCGTTCAGTACCGTGTGTCTGGTGCAGCAGATCAGGGGGATCAGGAGGCCGTTCAGTACCGTGTGTCTGGTAGAGCAGATCAGGGGGATCAGGAGGCCGTTCAGTACCGTGTGTCTAGTACAGCAGATCAGGGGGATCAGAAGGCCGTTCAGTACCGTGTGTCTGGTACAGCAGATCAGGGGGATCAGGAGGCCGTTCGGTACCGTGTGTCTGGTACAGCAGATCAGGGGGATCAGGAGGCCGTTAAGTACCGTGTGTCTAGTACAGCAAATCAGGGGGATCAGAAGGCCGTTCAGTACCGTGTGTCTGGTACAGCAGCTCAGGGGGATCAGGAGGCCGTTCGGTACCGTGTGTCTGATACAGCAGATCAGGGTGGTCAGGAGGCCGTTCAGTACCGTGTGTCTGGTACAGCACATCAGGGGGATCAGGAGGCCGTTCAGTATCGTGTGTCTAGTGCAGCAGATCAGGGGATCAGGAGGCCGTTCAGTACCGTGTGTCTGGTACGGCAGATCAGGGGGATCAGGAGGCCGTTCAGTACCTTGTGCCTAGTACATCAGATCAGGGGGATCAGGAGGCCGTTCAGTACCGTGTGTCTGGTTCAGAAGATTAGGGGATCAGGAGGCCGTTCAGTATCTAGAGTCTGTTATAGCAGATCAGGGGGATCAGGAGGCCGTTCAGTACCTTGTGCCTAGTACATCAGATCAGGGGGATCAGGAGGCCGTTCAGTACCGTGTGTCTGGTACAGCAGATCAGGGGGATCAGGAGGCCGTTCAGTACCGTGTGTCTGGTACAGCAGATCAGAGGATCAGGAGGCCGTTCAGTACCGTGTGTCTGGTACAGCAGATCAGGAGGATCAGGAGGCCGTTCAGTACCGTGTGTCTGGAACAGCAGATCAGGGGGATCAGGAGGCCGTTCAGTACCGTGTGTCTAGTACAGCAGATCAGGGGGATCAGGAGGCCGTTCAGTACCGTGTGTCTGGTACAGCAGATCAGGGGGATCAGGAGGCTGTTCAGTACCGTGTGTCTAGTACAGCAGATCAGGGGGATCAGAAGGCCGTTCAGTACCGTGTGTCTGGTACAGCAGCTCAGGGGGATCAGGAGGCCGTTCGGTACCGTGTGTCTGGTACAGCAGATCAGGGTGGTCAGGAGGCCGTTCGGTACCGTGTGTCTGGTACAGCAGATCAGGGTGGTCAGGAGGCCGTTCAGTACCGTCTGTCTAGTACAGCAGATCAGGAGGATCAGGAGGCCGTTCAGTACCGTGTGTCTAGTACAGCAGATCAGGGGGATAAGGAGGCCGTTCAGTACCGTGGGTCTGGTACAGCAGATCAGGGGGATCAGGAGGCCGTTCAGTACCTTGTGTCTGGTACAGCAGCTCAGGGGGGTCAGGAGGCCGTTCAGTACCTTGTGTCTGGTACAGCAGGTCAGGGGGATCAAGAGGCCGTACAATACCTTGTCTCTGGTAAATCAGATCAGGGGGATCAGGAGGCCGTTCAGTACCGTGTGTCTGGTACAGCAGATCAGGGGGATCAGGAGGCCGTTCAGTACCGTGTGTCTGGTACAGCAGATCAGGGGGATCAGGAGGCCGTTCAGTACCGTGTGTCTGGTACAGCAGATCAGGGGGATCAGGAGGCCGTTCAGTACCATGCGTCTGGTATAGCAGATCAGGGGGATCAGGAGGCCGTTCAGTACCGTGTGTCTGGTACAGCAGATCAGGGGGATCAGGAGGCCGTTCAGTACCGACTGTCTAGTACAGCAGATCAGGGGGATCAGGAGGCCGTTCAGTACAGTGTGTCTAGTACAGCAGATCAGGGGGATCAGGAGGCCGTTCAGTACCGTCTGACTGGTACAGCACATCAGGGGGATCAGGAGGCCGTTCAGTACCGTGTATCTGGTACAGCAGACCAGGAGGATCAGGAGGCCGTTCAGTACCGTGTGTCTGGTACAGCATATCAGGGGGATCAGGAGTCCGTTCAGTACCTTGTGTCTGGTACAGCAGCTCAGGGGGATCAAGAGGCCGTTCAGTACCGTGTGTCTGGTACAGCAGATCAGGGGGATCAGGAGGCCCTTCAGTACCGTTTGTCTGGTACAGCAGGTCAGGGGGATCAGGAGGCTGTTCAGTACCTTGTGTCTGGTGCAGCAGATCAGGGCGATCAGGAGGCCGTTCAGTACCGTGTGTCTGGTACAGCAGATCAGTGGAATCAGGAGGCCGTTCAGTACCGTGTGTTTAGTACATCAGATCAGGGGGATCAGGAGGCCGTTCAGTACCGTGTGTCTGGTGCAGCAGATCAGGGGGATCAGGAGGCCGTTCAGTATCGTGTGTCTAGTGCAGCAGATCAGGGGATCAGGAGGCCGTTCAGTACCGTGTGTCTGGTACAGCAGATCAGGGGGATCAGGAGGCCGTTCGGTACCATGTGTCTAGTACAGCAGAACAGGGCGATCAGGAGGCCGTTCAGTACCGTGTGTCTTGTACAGCAGATCAGGGGGATCAGGAGGCCGTTCAGTACCGTGTGTCTGGTACAGCAGATCAGGGGGATCAGGAGGCCGTTCAGTACCGTGTGTCTGGTACAGCGGATCAGGGCGACCAGGAGGCCGTTCAGTACATTGTGTCTGGTACAGCAGATCAGGGGGAATCAGGAGGCCGTTCAGTACCGTGTGTCTGGTACAGCAGATCAGGAGGATCAGGAAGCTGTTCAGTACCGTGTGTCTGGTACAGCAGATCAGGGGATCAGGAGGCCGTTCAGTACCGTGTGTCTGGTACAGCAGATCAGGAGGATCAGGAGGCCCTTCAGTACCGTGTGTCTGGTACAGCAGATCAGGGCGATCGGGAGGCCGTTCAGTACCGTGTGTCTAGTACAGCAGATCAGGGTGATCAGGAGGCCGTTCAGTACCGTGTGTCTGGTACAGCAGATCAGGGGGATCAGGAGGCCCTTCAGTACCGTGTGTTTAGTACAGCAGATCAGAGGGATCAGGAGCCCATTCAGTACCGTGTGTCTGGTACAGCAGATCAGGGGGATCAGGAGGCCCTTCAGTACCGTGTGTCTAGTACAGCAGTTCAGGGGGATCAGGAGGCCGTGCAGTGCCGTGTGTCTCGTACAGCAGATCAGGGGTATCAGGAGACCGTTCAGTACCGTGTGTCTGGTGCAACAGATCAGGGGGATCAGGAGGCCGTTCAGTACCTAGAGACTGTTACAGCAGATCAGGGGGATCAGGAGGCCGTTCAGTACCGTGTGTCTGGTGCAGCAGATAAGTAGGATCAGGAGGCCGTTCAGTACCGTGTGTCTGGTACAGCAGATCAGGGGGATCAGGAGGCCGTTCAGTATCGTGTGTCTAGTACAGTAGATCAGGGGGATCAGGAGGCCGTTCAGTACCTTGTGTCTAGTACAGCAGATCAGGGGGATCAGGAGGCCGTTCAGTACCGTGTGTCTGGTACAGCAGATCAGGGGGATCAGGAGGCCGTTCAGTATCGTGTGTCTAGTGCAGCAGATCAGGGGATCAGGAGGCCGTTCAGTACCGTGTGTCTGGTACGGCAGATCAGGGGGATCAGGAGGCCGTTCAGTACCTTGTGCCTAGTACATCAGATCAGGGGGATCAGGAGGCCGTTCAGTACCGTGTGTCTGGTTCAGCAGATTAGGGGATCAGGAGGCCGTTCAGTATCTAGAGTCTGTTATAGCAGATCAGGGGGATCAGGAGGCCGTTCAGTACCTTGTGCCTAGTACATCAGATCAGGGGGATCAGGAGGCCGTTCAGTACCGTGTGTCTGGTACAGCAGATCAGGGGGATCAGGAGGCCGTTCAGTACCGTGTGTCTGGTACAGCAGATCAGAGGATCAGGAGGCCGTTCAGTACCGTGTGTCTGGTACAGCAGATCAGGAGGATCAGGAGGCCGTTCAGTACCGTGTGTCTGGAACAGCAGATCAGGGGGATCAGGAGGCCGTTCAGTACCGTGTGTCTAGTACAGCAGATCAGGGGGATCAGGAGGCCGTTCAGTACCGTGTGTCTGGTACAGCAGATCAGGGGGATCAGGAGGCTATTCAGTACCGTGTGTCTAGTACAGCAGATCAGGGGGATCAGAAGGCCGTTCAGTACCGTGTGTCTGGTACAGCAGCTCAGGGGGATCAGGAGGCCGTTCGGTACCGTGTGTCTGGTACAGCAGATCAGGGTGGTCAGGAGGCCGTTCGGTACCGTGTGTCTGGTACAGCAGATCAGGGTGGTCAGGAGGCCGTTCAGTACCGTCTGTCTAGTACAGCAGATCAGGAGGATCAGGAGGCCGTTCAGTACCGTGTGTCTAGTACAGCAGATCAGGGGGATAAGGAGGCCGTTCAGTACCGTGGGTCTGGTACAGCAGATCAGGGGGATCAGGAGGCCGTTCAGTACCTTGTGTCTGGTACAGCAGCTCAGGGGGGTCAGGAGGCCGTTCAGTACCTTGTGTCTGGTACAGCAGGTCAGGGGGATCAAGAGGCCGTACAATACCTTGTCTCTGGTAAATCAGATCAGTGGGATCAGGAGGCCGTTCAGTACCGTGTGTCTGGTACAGCAGATCAGGGGGATCAGGAGGCCGTTCAGTACCGTGTGTCTGGTACAGCAGATCAGGGGGATCAGGAGGCCGTTCAGTACCGTGTGTCTGGTACAGCAGATCAGGGGGATCAGGAGGCCGTTCAGTACCATGTGTCTGGTATAGCAGATCAGGGGGATCAGGAGGCCGTTCATTACCGACTGTCTAGTACAGCAGATCAGGGGGATCAGGAGGCCGTTCAGTACAGTGTGTCTAGTACAGCAGATCAGGGGGATCAGGAGGCCGTTTAGTACCGTCTGACTGGTACAGCACATCAGGGGGATCAGGAGGCCGTTCAGTACCGTGTATCTGGTACAGCAGATCAGGAGGATCAGGAGGCCGTTCAGTACCGTGTGTCTGGTACAGCATATCAGGGGGATCAGGAGTCCGTTCAGTACCTTGTGTCTGGTACAGCAGCTCAGGGGGATCAAGAGGCCGTTCAGTACCGTGTGTCTGGTACAGCAGATCAGGGGGATCAGGAGGCCCTTCAGTACCGTTTGTCTGGTACAGCAGGTCAGGGGGATCAGGAGGCTGTTCAGTACCGTGTGCCTGGTACAGCAGATCAGGGCGATCAGGAGGCCGTTCAGTACCGTGTGTCTGGTACAGCAGATCAGTGGAATCAGGAGGCCGTTCAGTACCGTGTGTTTAGTACATCAGATCAGGGGGATCAGGAGGCCGTTCAGTACCGTGTGTCTGGTGCAGCAGATCAGGGGGATCAGGAGGCCGTTCAGTATCGTGTGTCTAGTGCAGCAGATCAGGGGATCAGGAGGCCGTTCAGTACCGTGTGTCTGGTACAGCAGATCAGGGGGATCAGGAGGCCGTTCGGTACCATGTGTCTAGTACAGCAGACCAGGGCGATCAGGAGGCCGTTCAGTACCGTGTGTCTTGTACAGCAGATCAGGGGGATCAGGAGGCCGTTCAGTACCGTGTGTCTGGTACAGCAGATCAGGGGGATCAGGAGGCCGTTCAGTACCGCGTGTCTGGTACAGCGGATCAGGGCGACCAGGAGGCCGTTCAGTACATTGTGTCTGGTACAGCAGATCAGGGGGAATCAGGAGGCCGTTCAGTACCGTGTGTCTGGTACAGCAGATCAGGAGGATCAGGAAGCTGTTCAGTACCGTGTGTCTGGTACAGCAGATCAGGGGATCAGGAGGCCGTTCAGTACCGTGTGTCTGGTACAGCAGATCAGGAGGATCAGGAGGCCCTTCAGTACCGTGTGTTTGGTACAGCAGATCAGGGCGATCGGGAGGCCGTTCAGTACCGTGTGTCTGGTACAGCAGATCAGGGGGATCAGGAGGCCGTTCAGTACCGTGTGTCTGGTACAGCAGATCAGGGGGATCAGGAGGCCCTTCAGTACCGTGTGTCTAGTACAGCAGTTCAGGGGGATCAGGAGGCCGTGCAGTGCCGTGTGTCTCGTACAGCAGATCAGGGGTATCAGGAGACCGTTCAGTACCGTGTGTCTGGTGCAACAGATCAGGTGGATCAGGAGGCCGTTCAGTACCTAGAGACTGTTACAGCAGATCAGGGGGATCAGGAGGCCGTTCAGTACCGTGTGTCTGGTGCAGCAGATAAGTAGGATCAGGAGGCCGTTCAGTACCGTGTGTCTGGTACAGCAGATCAGGGGGATCAGGAGGCATCAGTACCGTGTGTATGGTACAGCAGATCAGGGGGATCAGGAGGCCGTTCGGTACCGTGTGTCTAGTACAGCAGACCAGGGAGATCAGGAGGCCGTTCAGTACCGTGTGTCTGGTACAGCAGATCAGGGGGATCAGGAGGCCGTTCAGTACATTGTGTCTGGTACAGCAGATCAGAGGGATCAGGAGGCCGTTCAGTACCGTGTGACTGGTACAGCAGATCAGGGGGATCAGGAGGCCGTTCAGTACCGTGTGTCTGGTACAGCAGATCAGGAGGATCAGGAGGCTGTTCAGTACCGTGTGTCTGGTACAGTAGATCAGGAGGCCGTTCAGTACCGTGTGTCTGGTACAGCAGATCAGGAGGATCAGGAGGCCGTTCAGTACCTTGTGCCTAGTACATCAGATCAGGGGGATCAGGAGGCCGTTCAGTACCGTGTGTCTGGTACAGCAGATCAGGGGGATCAGGAGGCCGTTCGGTAGCATGTGTCGAGTACAGCAGAACAGGGCGATCAGGAGGCCGTTCAGTACCGTGTGTCTGGTACAGCAGATCAGGGGGATCAGGAGGCCGTTCAGTACCGTGTGTCTGGTACAGCAGATCAGGAGGATCAGGAGGCCCTTCAGTACCGTGTGTCTGGTACAGCAGATCAGGGCGATCGGGAGGCCGTTCAGTACCGTGTGTCTGGTACAGCAGATCAGGGGGATCAGGAGGCCGTTCAGTACCGTGTGTCTGGAACAGCAGATCAGGAGGATCAGGAAGCTGTTCAGTACCGTGTGTCTGGTACAGCAGATCAGGGCGATCAGGAGGCCGTTCAGTACCGTGTGTCTGGTATAGCAGATCAGGAGGCCGTTCAGTACCGTGTGTCTGGTGCAGCAGATTAGGGGATCAGGAGGCCGCTCAGTACCTAGAGTCTCTTATAGCAGATCAGGGGGCCGTTCAGTACCTTGTGCCTAGTACATCAGATCAGGGGGATCAGGAGGCCGTTCTGTACCGTGTGTCTGGTACAGCAGATCAGGGGGATCATGAGGCCGTTCAGTATCGTGTGTCTAGTGCAGCAGATCAGGGGATCAGGAGGCCGTTCAGTACCGTGTGTCTGGTACAGCAGATCAGGGGTTCAGGAGGCCGTTCGGTACCATGTGTCTAGTACAGCAGACCAGGGCGTCAGGAGGCCGTTCAGTACCGTGTGTCTTGTACAGCAGATCAGGGGGATCAGGAGGCCGTTCAGTACCGTGTGTCTGGTACAGCAGATCAGGGGGATCAGGAGGCCGTTCAGTACCGTGTGTCTGGTACAGCAGATCAGGGGGATCAGGAGGCCGTTCAGTACCGTGTGTCTGGTACAGCAGATCAGGTCGATCAGGAGGCCGTTCAGTACCGTGTGTCTGGTACAGGTGATCAGGAGGATCAGGAAGCTGTTCAGTACCGTGTGTCTGTTACAGCAGATCAGGGGGATCAGGAGGCCCTTCAGTACCGTGTGTCTGGTACAGCAGATCAGGGCGATCAGGAGGCCGTTCAGTACCGTGTGTCTGGTACAGCAGATCAGGGGGTTCAGGAGGCCGTTCAGTACCGTGTGTCTTGTACAGCAGATCAGGGGGATCAGTAGGCCGTTCAGTACCGTGTGTCTGGTACAGCAGCTCTGGGGGATCAGGAGGCCGTTCGGTACCGTGTGTCTGGTACTGCAGATCAGGGTTGTCAGGAGGCCGTTCAGTACCGTGTGTCTGGTACAGCACATCAGGGGGATCAGGAGGCCGTTCAGTACCGTGTGTCTAGTCCAGCAGATCAGGGGGATCAGGAGGCCGTTCAGTACCGACTGTCTAGTACAGCAGATCAGGGGGATCAGGAGGCCGTTCAGTACCGTGTGTCTGGTACAGCAGATCAGGGGGCTCAGGAGGCCGTTCGGTACCGTGTGTCTGGTCCAGCACATCAGGGGGATCAGGAGGCCGTTCAGTACCGTGTGTCTGGTACAGCAGATCAGGAGGATCAGGAGGCCGTTCAGTACCGTGTGCCTGGTACAGCAGATCAGGGGGATCAGGAGGCCGTTCAGTACCTTGTGTCTGGTACAGCAGCTCAGGGGGATCAGGAGGCCGTTCAGTACCGTGTGTCTGGTACAGCAGATCAGGTGGATCAGGAGGCCCTTCAGTACCGTGTGTCTGGTACAGCAGGTCAGGGGGATCAGGAGGCCGTTCAATACCTTGTGTCTGGTACAGCTGATGAGGGGGATCAGGAGGCCGTTCAATACCTTGTCTCTGGTAAATCAGATCAGGGGGATCAGGAGGCACTTCAGTACCATGTGTCTGGTACAGCAGCTCAGGGGGATCAGGAGGCCTTTCAGTACCGTGTGTCTGGTACAGCAGATCAGTGGAATCAGGAGGCTGTTCAGTACCGTGTGTCTAGTACAGCAGATCAGGGGGATCAGGAGCCCATTCAGTACCGTGAGTCTGGTACAGCAGATCAGGGGGATCAGGAGGCCCTTCAGTACCGTGTGTCTAGTACAGCAGTTCAGGGGGATCAGGAGGCCGTTCAGTACCGTGTGTCTGGTACAGCAGATCAGGGGGATCAGGAGGCCCTTCAGTACCGTGTGTCTAGTACAGCAGTTCAGTGGGATCAGGAGGCCGTTCAGTACCGTGTGTCTGGTACAGCAGATCAGGGGGATCAGGAGGCCCTTCAGTACCGTGTGTCTAGTACAGCAGTAAAGGGGGATCAGGAGGCCGTGCAGTACCGTGTGTCTGGTACAGCAGATCAGGGGTATCAGGAGACCGTTCAGTACCGTGTGTCTGGTGCAACAGATCAGGGGGATCAGGAGGCCGTTCAGTACCGTGTGTCGGGTACAGCAGATCAGGGGGATCAGGAGGCCGTTCAGTACCTTGTGTCTGGTACAGCAGATCAGGGGGATCAGGAGGCCGTTCAGTACCGTGTGTCTGGTACAGCAGATCAGGGGGATCAGGAGGCCATTCGGTACCGTGTGTCTAGTACAGCAGATCAGGGGGCTCAGGAGGCCGTTCAGTACCGTGTGTCTGGTACAGCAGATCAGGGGGATCAGGAGGCCGTTCAGTACCGTGTGTCTGGTACAGCAGATCAGGGGGATCAGGAGGCCGTTCAGTACCGTGTGTCTGGTACAGCAGATCAGGAGGATCAGGAGGCCGTTCAGTACCGTGTGTCTGGTACAGCAGATCAGGGGGATCAGGAGGCCGTTCAGTACCGTGTGTCTGGTACAGCAGATCAGGAGGATCAGGAGGCTGTTCGGTACCGTGTGTCTGGTACAGCAGATCAGGGGGATCAGGAGGCCGTTCAGTACCTTGTGCCTAGTACATCAGATCAGGGGGATCAGGATGCCGTTCAGTACCGTGTGTCTGGTACAGCAGATAAGGGGGATCAGGAGGCCGTTCAGTACCTAGAGACTGTTACAGCATGTCAGGGGGATCAGTAAGCCGTTCAGTACCGTGTGTCTCGTACAGCAGATCACGGGGATCAGGAGGCCGTTCAGTACCGTGTGTCTGGTACAGCAGATCAGGAGGATCAGGAGGCCGTTCAGTACCGTGTGTCTAGTACAGCAGATCAGGGGATCAGGAGGCCGTTCAGTACCTAGAGACTGTTACAGCAGGTCAGGGGGATCAGTAGGCCGTTCAGTACCTTGTGTCTCGTACAGCAGATCACGGGGATCAGGAGGCCGTTCAGTACCGTCTGTCTAGTACAGCAGATCAGGGGGATCAGGGGGCCGTTCAGTACCGTGTGTCTGGTACAGCAGATCAGGAGGATCAGGAGGCCGTTCAGTACCGTATGTCTAGTACAGCAAATCAGGGGGATCAGAAGGCCGTTCAGTACCGTGTGTCTGGTACAGCAGATCAGGGGGATCAGGAGGCCGTTCAGTACCGTGTGTCTAGTACAGCAGATCAGGAGGATCAGGAGGCCGTTCAGTACCTTGTGTCTGGTACAGCAGATCAGGGGGATCAGGAGGCCGTACAGTACCGTGTGTCTGGTACAGCAGATCAGGGGGATCAGGAGGCCGTTCAGTACCGTGTGTCTGGTACAGCAGATCAGGGGGATCAGGAGGACGTTCAGTACCGTGTGTCTGGTACAGCAGATCAGGGGGGTCAGGAGGCCGTTCAGTACCGTGTGTCTGGTGCAGCAGATCAGGAGGATCAGGAGGCCGTTCAGTACCTTGTGTCTGGTACAGCAGATCAGGGGGATCAGGAGGCCGATCAGTACCGTGTGTCTGGTACAGCAGATCAGGGGGATCAGGAGGCCGTTCAGTACCGTGTGTCTAGTACTGCAGATCAGGGGGATCAGGAGGCCGTTCAGTACCGTGTGTCTAGTACAGCAGACGAAGTCGATCAGGAGGCCGTTCAGTACCGTGTGTCTGGTACAGCAGATCAGGGGGATCAGGAGGCCGTTCAGTACATTGTGTCTGGTACAGCAGGTCAGGGGGATCAGGAGGCCGTTCAGTACCGTGTGTCTGGTACAGCAGATCAGGGGGATCAGGAGGCCGTTCAGTACCGTGTGTCTGGTACAGCAGATCAGGGGGATCAGGAGGCCGTTCAGTACCTAGTGCCTGGTACAGCAGATCAGGGGGCTCAGGAGGCCGTTCAGTACCGTGTGTCTGGTGCAGCAGATTAATGGGATCAGGAGGCCGTTCAGTACCTAGAGTCTGTTATAGCAGATCAGGGGGATCAGGAGGCCGTTCAGTACCTTGTGCCTAGTACATCAGATCAGGGGGATCAGGATGCCGTTCAGTACCGTGTGTCTGGTACAGCAGATAAGGGGGATCAGGAGGCCGTTCAGTACCTAGAGACTGTTACAGCATGTCAGGGGGATCAGTAGGCCGTTCAGTACCGTGTGTCTCGTACAGCAGATCACGGGGATCAGGAGGCCGTTCAGTACCGTGTGTCTGGTACAGCAGATCAGGAGGATCAGGAGGCCGTTCAGTACCGTGTGTCTAGTACAGCAGATCAGGGGATCAGGAGGCCGTTCAGTACCTAGAGACTGTTACAGCAGGTCAGGGGGATCAGTAGGCCGTTCAGTACCTTGTGTCTCGTACAGCAGATCACGGGGATCAGGAGGCCGTTCAGTACCGTCTGTCTAGTACAGCAGATCAGGGGGATCAGGGGGCCGTTCAGTACCGTGTGTCTGGTACAGCAGATCAGGAGGATCAGGAGGCCGTTCAGTACCGTATGTCTAGTACAGCAGATCAGGGGGATCAGGAGGCCGTTCAGTACCGTGTGTCTGGTACAGCAGATCAGGGGGATCAGGAGGCCGTTCAGTACCGTGTGTCTAGTACAGCAGATCAGGAGGATCAGGAGGCCGTTCAGTACCTTGTGTCTGGTACAGCAGATCAGGGGGATCAGGAGGCCGTACAGTACCGTGTGTCTGGTACAGCAGATCAGGGGGATCAGGAGGCCGTTCAGTACCGTGTGTCTGGTACAGCAGATCAGGGGGATCAGGAGGCCGTTCAGTACCGTGTGTCTGGTACAGCAGATCAGGGGGATGAGGAGGCCGTTCAGTTCCGTGTGTCTGGTACAGCAGATCAGGGGGATCAGGAGGCCGTTCAGTACCTAGTGCCTGGTACAGCAGATCAGGGGGCTCAGGAGGCCGTTCAGTACCGTGTGTCTGGTGCAGCAGATTAATGGGATCAGGAGGCCGTTCAGTACCTAGAGTCTGTTATAGCAGATCAGGGGGATCAGGAGGCCGTTCAGTACCTTGTGCCTAGTACATCAGATCAGGGGGATCAGGATGCCGTTCAGTACCGTGTGTCTGGTACAGCAGATAAGGGGGATCAGGAGGCCGTTCAGTACCTAGAGACTGTTACAGCATGTCAGGGGGATCAGTAGGCCATTCAGTACCGTGTGTCTCGTACAGCAGATCACGGGGATCAGGAGGCCGTTCAGTACCGTGTGTCTGGTACAGCAGATCAGGAGGATCAGGAGGCCGTTCAGTACCGTGTGTCTAGTACAGCAGATCAGGGGATCAGGAGGCCGTTCAGTACCTAGAGACTGTTACAGCAGGTCAGGGGGATCAGTAGGCCGTTCAGTACCTTGTGTCTCGTACAGCAGATCACGGGGATCAGGAGGCCGTTCAGTACCGTCTGTCTAGTACAGCAGATCAGGGGGATCAGGGGGCCGTTCAGTACCGTGTGTCTGGTACAGCAGATCAGGAGGATCAGGAGGCCGTTCAGTACCGTATGTCTAGTACAGCAGATCAGGGGGATCAGGAGGCCGTTCAGTACCGTGTGTCTGGTACAGCAGATCAGGGGGATCAGGAGGCCGTTCAGTACCGTGTGTCTAGTACAGCAAATCAGGAGGATCAGGAGGCCGTTCAGTACCTTGTGTCTGGTACAGCAGATCAGGGGGATCAGGAGGCCGTACAGTACCGTGTGTCTGGTACAGCAGATCAGGGGGATCAGGAGGCCGTTCAGTACCGTGTGTCTGGTACAGCAGATCAGGGGGATCAGGAGGCCGTTCAGTACCGTGTGTCTGGTACAGCAGATCAGGGGGGTCAGGAGGCCGTTCAGTACCGTGTGTCTGGTGCAGCAGATCAGGAGGATCAGGAGGCCGTTCAGTACCTTGTGTCTGGTACAGCAGATCAGGGGGATCAGGAGGCCGATCAGTACCGTGTGTCTGGTACAGCAGATCAGGGGGATCAGGAGGCCGTTCAGTACCGTGTGTCTAGTACTGCAGATCAGGGGGATCAGGAGGCCGTTCAGTACCGTGTGTCTAGTACAGCAGACGAAGTCGATCAGGAGGCCGTTCAGTACCGTGTGTCTGGTACAGCAGATCAGGGGGATCAGGAGGCCGTTCAGTACATTGTGTCTGGTACAGCAGGTCAGGGGGATCAGGAGGCCGTTCAGTACCGTGTGTCTGGTACAGCAGATCAGGGGGATCAGGAGGCCGTTCAGTACCGTGTGTCTTGTACAGCAGATCAGGGGGATCAGGAGGCCGTTCAGTACCGTGTGTCTGGTACAGCAGATCAGGGGGATCAGGAGGCCGTTCAGTACCGCGTGTCTGGTACAGCGGATCAGGGCGACCAGGAGGCCGTTCAGTACATTGTGTCTGGTACAGCAGATCAGGGGGAATCAGGAGGCCGTTCAGTACCGTGTGTCTGGTACAGCAGATCAGGAGGATCAGGAAGCTGTTCAGTACCGTGTGTCTGGTACAGCAGATCAGGGGATCAGGAGGCCGTTCAGTACCGTGTGTCTGGTACAGCAGATCAGGAGGATCAGGAGGCCCTTCAGTACCGTGTGTTTGGTACAGCAGATCAGGGCGATCGGGAGGCCGTTCAGTACCGTGTGTCTGGTACAGCAGATCAGGGGGATCAGGAGGCCGTTCAGTACCGTGTGTCTGGTACAGCAGATCAGGGGGATCAGGAGGCCCTTCAGTACCGTGTGTCTAGTACAGCAGTTCAGGGGGATCAGGAGGCCGTGCAGTGCCGTGTGTCTCGTACAGCAGATCAGGGGTATCAGGAGACCGTTCAGTACCGTGTGTCTGGTGCAACAGATCAGGTGGATCAGGAGGCCGTTCAGTACCTAGAGACTGTTACAGCAGATCAGGGGGATCAGGAGGCCGTTCAGTACCGTGTGTCTGGTGCAGCAGATAAGTAGGATCAGGAGGCCGTTCAGTACCGTGTGTCTGGTACAGCAGATCAGGGGGATCAGGAGGCATCAGTACCGTGTGTATGGTACAGCAGATCAGGGGGATCAGGAGGCCGTTCGGTACCGTGTGTCTAGTACAGCAGACCAGGGAGATCAGGAGGCCGTTCAGTACCGTGTGTCTGGTACAGCAGATCAGGGGGATCAGGAGGCCGTTCAGTACATTGTGTCTGGTACAGCAGATCAGAGGGATCAGGAGGCCGTTCAGTACCGTGTGACTGGTACAGCAGATCAGGGGGATCAGGAGGCCGTTCAGTACCGTGTGTCTGGTACAGCAGATCAGGAGGATCAGGAGGCTGTTCAGTACCGTGTGTCTGGTACAGTAGATCAGGAGGCCGTTCAGTACCGTGTGTCTGGTACAGCAGATCAGGAGGATCAGGAGGCCGTTCAGTACCTTGTGCCTAGTACATCAGATCAGGGGGATCAGGAGGCCGTTCAGTACCGTGTGTCTGGTACAGCAGATCAGGGGGATCAGGAGGCCGTTCGGTAGCATGTGTCGAGTACAGCAGAACAGGGCGATCAGGAGGCCGTTCAGTACCGTGTGTCTGGTACAGCAGATCAGGGGGATCAGGAGGCCGTTCAGTACCGTGTGTCTGGTACAGCAGATCAGGAGGATCAGGAGGCCCTTCAGTACCGTGTGTCTGGTACAGCAGATCAGGGCGATCGGGAGGCCGTTCAGTACCGTGTGTCTGGTACAGCAGATCAGGGGGATCAGGAGGCCGTTCAGTACCGTGTGTCTGGAACAGCAGATCAGGAGGATCAGGAAGCTGTTCAGTACCGTGTGTCTGGTACAGCAGATCAGGGCGATCAGGAGGCCGTTCAGTACCGTGTGTCTGGTATAGCAGATCAGGAGGCCGTTCAGTACCGTGTGTCTGGTGCAGCAGATTAGGGGATCAGGAGGCCGCTCAGTACCTAGAGTCTCTTATAGCAGATCAGGGGGCCGTTCAGTACCTTGTGCCTAGTACATCAGATCAGGGGGATCAGGAGGCCGTTCTGTACCGTGTGTCTGGTACAGCAGATCAGGGGGATCATGAGGCCGTTCAGTATCGTGTGTCTAGTGCAGCAGATCAGGGGATCAGGAGGCCGTTCAGTACCGTGTGTCTGGTACAGCAGATCAGGGGTTCAGGAGGCCGTTCGGTACCATGTGTCTAGTACAGCAGACCAGGGCGTCAGGAGGCCGTTCAGTACCGTGTGTCTTGTACAGCAGATCAGGGGGATCAGGAGGCCGTTCAGTACCGTGTGTCTGGTACAGCAGATCAGGGGGATCAGGAGGCCGTTCAGTACCGTGTGTCTGGTACAGCAGATCAGGGGGATCAGGAGGCCGTTCAGTACCGTGTGTCTGGTACAGCAGATCAGGTCGATCAGGAGGCCGTTCAGTACCGTGTGTCTGGTACAGGTGATCAGGAGGATCAGGAAGCTGTTCAGTACCGTGTGTCTGTTACAGCAGATCAGGGGGATCAGGAGGCCCTTCAGTACCGTGTGTCTGGTACAGCAGATCAGGGCGATCAGGAGGCCGTTCAGTACCGTGTGTCTGGTACAGCAGATCAGGGGGTTCAGGAGGCCGTTCAGTACCGTGTGTCTTGTACAGCAGATCAGGGGGATCAGTAGGCCGTTCAGTACCGTGTGTCTGGTACAGCAGCTCTGGGGGATCAGGAGGCCGTTCGGTACCGTGTGTCTGGTACTGCAGATCAGGGTTGTCAGGAGGCCGTTCAGTACCGTGTGTCTGGTACAGCACATCAGGGGGATCAGGAGGCCGTTCAGTACCGTGTGTCTAGTCCAGCAGATCAGGGGGATCAGGAGGCCGTTCAGTACCGACTGTCTAGTACAGCAGATCAGGGGGATCAGGAGGCCGTTCAGTACCGTGTGTCTGGTACAGCAGATCAGGGGGCTCAGGAGGCCGTTCGGTACCGTGTGTCTGGTCCAGCACATCAGGGGGATCAGGAGGCCGTTCAGTACCGTGTGTCTGGTACAGCAGATCAGGAGGATCAGGAGGCCGTTCAGTACCGTGTGCCTGGTACAGCAGATCAGGGGGATCAGGAGGCCGTTCAGTACCTTGTGTCTGGTACAGCAGCTCAGGGGGATCAGGAGGCCGTTCAGTACCGTGTGTCTGGTACAGCAGATCAGGTGGATCAGGAGGCCCTTCAGTACCGTGTGTCTGGTACAGCAGGTCAGGGGGATCAGGAGGCCGTTCAATACCTTGTGTCTGGTACAGCTGATGAGGGGGATCAGGAGGCCGTTCAATACCTTGTCTCTGGTAAATCAGATCAGGGGGATCAGGAGGCACTTCAGTACCATGTGTCTGGTACAGCAGCTCAGGGGGATCAGGAGGCCTTTCAGTACCGTGTGTCTGGTACAGCAGATCAGTGGAATCAGGAGGCTGTTCAGTACCGTGTGTCTAGTACAGCAGATCAGGGGGATCAGGAGCCCATTCAGTACCGTGAGTCTGGTACAGCAGATCAGGGGGATCAGGAGGCCCTTCAGTACCGTGTGTCTAGTACAGCAGTTCAGGGGGATCAGGAGGCCGTTCAGTACCGTGTGTCTGGTACAGCAGATCAGGGGGATCAGGAGGCCCTTCAGTACCGTGTGTCTAGTACAGCAGTTCAGTGGGATCAGGAGGCCGTTCAGTACCGTGTGTCTGGTACAGCAGATCAGGGGGATCAGGAGGCCCTTCAGTACCGTGTGTCTAGTACAGCAGTAAAGGGGGATCAGGAGGCCGTGCAGTACCGTGTGTCTGGTACAGCAGATCAGGGGTATCAGGAGACCGTTCAGTACCGTGTGTCTGGTGCAACAGATCAGGGGGATCAGGAGGCCGTTCAGTACCGTGTGTCGGGTACAGCAGATCAGGGGGATCAGGAGGCCGTTCAGTACCTTGTGTCTGGTACAGCAGATCAGGGGGATCAGGAGGCCGTTCAGTACCGTGTGTCTGGTACAGCAGATCAGGGGGATCAGGAGGCCATTCGGTACCGTGTGTCTAGTACAGCAGATCAGGGGGCTCAGGAGGCCGTTCAGTACCGTGTGTCTGGTACAGCAGATCAGGGGGATCAGGAGGCCGTTCAGTACCGTGTGTCTGGTACAGCAGATCAGGGGGATCAGGAGGCCGTTCAGTACCGTGTGTCTGGTACAGCAGATCAGGAGGATCAGGAGGCCGTTCAGTACCGTGTGTCTGGTACAGCAGATCAGGGGGATCAGGAGGCCGTTCAGTACCGTGTGTCTGGTACAGCAGATCAGGAGGATCAGGAGGCTGTTCGGTACCGTGTGTCTGGTACAGCAGATCAGGGGGATCAGGAGGCCGTTCAGTACCTTGTGCCTAGTACATCAGATCAGGGGGATCAGGATGCCGTTCAGTACCGTGTGTCTGGTACAGCAGATAAGGGGGATCAGGAGGCCGTTCAGTACCTAGAGACTGTTACAGCATGTCAGGGGGATCAGTAAGCCGTTCAGTACCGTGTGTCTCGTACAGCAGATCACGGGGATCAGGAGGCCGTTCAGTACCGTGTGTCTGGTACAGCAGATCAGGAGGATCAGGAGGCCGTTCAGTACCGTGTGTCTAGTACAGCAGATCAGGGGATCAGGAGGCCGTTCAGTACCTAGAGACTGTTACAGCAGGTCAGGGGGATCAGTAGGCCGTTCAGTACCTTGTGTCTCGTACAGCAGATCACGGGGATCAGGAGGCCGTTCAGTACCGTCTGTCTAGTACAGCAGATCAGGGGGATCAGGGGGCCGTTCAGTACCGTGTGTCTGGTACAGCAGATCAGGAGGATCAGGAGGCCGTTCAGTACCGTATGTCTAGTACAGCAAATCAGGGGGATCAGAAGGCCGTTCAGTACCGTGTGTCTGGTACAGCAGATCAGGGGGATCAGGAGGCCGTTCAGTACCGTGTGTCTAGTACAGCAGATCAGGAGGATCAGGAGGCCGTTCAGTACCTTGTGTCTGGTACAGCAGATCAGGGGGATCAGGAGGCCGTACAGTACCGTGTGTCTGGTACAGCAGATCAGGGGGATCAGGAGGCCGTTCAGTACCGTGTGTCTGGTACAGCAGATCAGGGGGATCAGGAGGACGTTCAGTACCGTGTGTCTGGTACAGCAGATCAGGGGGGTCAGGAGGCCGTTCAGTACCGTGTGTCTGGTGCAGCAGATCAGGAGGATCAGGAGGCCGTTCAGTACCTTGTGTCTGGTACAGCAGATCAGGGGGATCAGGAGGCCGATCAGTACCGTGTGTCTGGTACAGCAGATCAGGGGGATCAGGAGGCCGTTCAGTACCGTGTGTCTAGTACTGCAGATCAGGGGGATCAGGAGGCCGTTCAGTACCGTGTGTCTAGTACAGCAGACGAAGTCGATCAGGAGGCCGTTCAGTACCGTGTGTCTGGTACAGCAGATCAGGGGGATCAGGAGGCCGTTCAGTACATTGTGTCTGGTACAGCAGGTCAGGGGGATCAGGAGGCCGTTCAGTACCGTGTGTCTGGTACAGCAGATCAGGGGGATCAGGAGGCCGTTCAGTACCGTGTGTCTGGTACAGCAGATCAGGGGGATCAGGAGGCCGTTCAGTACCTAGTGCCTGGTACAGCAGATCAGGGGGCTCAGGAGGCCGTTCAGTACCGTGTGTCTGGTGCAGCAGATTAATGGGATCAGGAGGCCGTTCAGTACCTAGAGTCTGTTATAGCAGATCAGGGGGATCAGGAGGCCGTTCAGTACCTTGTGCCTAGTACATCAGATCAGGGGGATCAGGATGCCGTTCAGTACCGTGTGTCTGGTACAGCAGATAAGGGGGATCAGGAGGCCGTTCAGTACCTAGAGACTGTTACAGCATGTCAGGGGGATCAGTAGGCCGTTCAGTACCGTGTGTCTCGTACAGCAGATCACGGGGATCAGGAGGCCGTTCAGTACCGTGTGTCTGGTACAGCAGATCAGGAGGATCAGGAGGCCGTTCAGTACCGTGTGTCTAGTACAGCAGATCAGGGGATCAGGAGGCCGTTCAGTACCTAGAGACTGTTACAGCAGGTCAGGGGGATCAGTAGGCCGTTCAGTACCTTGTGTCTCGTACAGCAGATCACGGGGATCAGGAGGCCGTTCAGTACCGTCTGTCTAGTACAGCAGATCAGGGGGATCAGGGGGCCGTTCAGTACCGTGTGTCTGGTACAGCAGATCAGGAGGATCAGGAGGCCGTTCAGTACCGTATGTCTAGTACAGCAGATCAGGGGGATCAGGAGGCCGTTCAGTACCGTGTGTCTGGTACAGCAGATCAGGGGGATCAGGAGGCCGTTCAGTACCGTGTGTCTAGTACAGCAGATCAGGAGGATCAGGAGGCCGTTCAGTACCTTGTGTCTGGTACAGCAGATCAGGGGGATCAGGAGGCCGTACAGTACCGTGTGTCTGGTACAGCAGATCAGGGGGATCAGGAGGCCGTTCAGTACCGTGTGTCTGGTACAGCAGATCAGGGGGATCAGGAGGCCGTTCAGTACCGTGTGTCTGGTACAGCAGATCAGGGGGATGAGGAGGCCGTTCAGTTCCGTGTGTCTGGTACAGCAGATCAGGGGGATCAGGAGGCCGTTCAGTACCTAGTGCCTGGTACAGCAGATCAGGGGGCTCAGGAGGCCGTTCAGTACCGTGTGTCTGGTGCAGCAGATTAATGGGATCAGGAGGCCGTTCAGTACCTAGAGTCTGTTATAGCAGATCAGGGGGATCAGGAGGCCGTTCAGTACCTTGTGCCTAGTACATCAGATCAGGGGGATCAGGATGCCGTTCAGTACCGTGTGTCTGGTACAGCAGATAAGGGGGATCAGGAGGCCGTTCAGTACCTAGAGACTGTTACAGCATGTCAGGGGGATCAGTAGGCCATTCAGTACCGTGTGTCTCGTACAGCAGATCACGGGGATCAGGAGGCCGTTCAGTACCGTGTGTCTGGTACAGCAGATCAGGAGGATCAGGAGGCCGTTCAGTACCGTGTGTCTAGTACAGCAGATCAGGGGATCAGGAGGCCGTTCAGTACCTAGAGACTGTTACAGCAGGTCAGGGGGATCAGTAGGCCGTTCAGTACCTTGTGTCTCGTACAGCAGATCACGGGGATCAGGAGGCCGTTCAGTACCGTCTGTCTAGTACAGCAGATCAGGGGGATCAGGGGGCCGTTCAGTACCGTGTGTCTGGTACAGCAGATCAGGAGGATCAGGAGGCCGTTCAGTACCGTATGTCTAGTACAGCAGATCAGGGGGATCAGGAGGCCGTTCAGTACCGTGTGTCTGGTACAGCAGATCAGGGGGATCAGGAGGCCGTTCAGTACCGTGTGTCTAGTACAGCAAATCAGGAGGATCAGGAGGCCGTTCAGTACCTTGTGTCTGGTACAGCAGATCAGGGGGATCAGGAGGCCGTACAGTACCGTGTGTCTGGTACAGCAGATCAGGGGGATCAGGAGGCCGTTCAGTACCGTGTGTCTGGTACAGCAGATCAGGGGGATCAGGAGGCCGTTCAGTACCGTGTGTCTGGTACAGCAGATCAGGGGGGTCAGGAGGCCGTTCAGTACCGTGTGTCTGGTGCAGCAGATCAGGAGGATCAGGAGGCCGTTCAGTACCTTGTGTCTGGTACAGCAGATCAGGGGGATCAGGAGGCCGATCAGTACCGTGTGTCTGGTACAGCAGATCAGGGGGATCAGGAGGCCGTTCAGTACCGTGTGTCTAGTACTGCAGATCAGGGGGATCAGGAGGCCGTTCAGTACCGTGTGTCTAGTACAGCAGACGAAGTCGATCAGGAGGCCGTTCAGTACCGTGTGTCTGGTACAGCAGATCAGGGGGATCAGGAGGCCGTTCAGTACATTGTGTCTGGTACAGCAGGTCAGGGGGATCAGGAGGCCGTTCAGTACCGTGTGTCTGGTACAGCAGATCAGGGGGATCAGGAGGCCGTTCAGTACCGTGTGTCTGGTACAGCAGATCAGGAGGATCAGGAGGCTGTTCAGTACCGTGTGTCTGGTACAGCAGATCAGGAGGCCGTTCAGTACCGTGTGTCTGGTACAGCAGATCAGGAGGATCAGGAGGCCGTTCAGTGCCTTGTGCCTAGTACATCAGATCAGGGGGACCAGGAGGCCGTTCACTACCGTGTGTCTGGTGCAGCAGATTAGGGGATCAGGAGGCCGTTCAGTACCTAGAGTCTGTTATAGCAGATCAGGGGGATCAGGAGGCCGTTCAGTACCTTGTGCCTAGTACATCAGATCAGGGGGATCAGGAGGACGTTCAGTACCGTGTGTCAGGTACAGCAGAGCAGGGGGATCAGGAGGCCGTTCAGTACCTAGAGTCTGTTATAGCAGATCAGGGGGATCAGGAGGCCGTTCAATATCTTGTGCCTAGTACATCAGATGAGGGGGATCAGGAGGCCGTTCAGTACCGTGTGTCTGGTACAGCAGATCAGGGGGACCAGGAGGCCGTTCAGTACCGTGTGTCTGGTACAGCAGATCAGGGGATCAGGAGGCCGTTCAGTACCGTGTGTCTGGTACAGCAGATCAGGGGGATCAGGAGGCCGTTCAGTGCCGTGTGTCTGGTACAGCAGATCAGGGGGATCAGGAGGCCGTTCAGTACCTTGTGCCTAGTACATCAGATGAGGGGGATCAGGAGGCCGTTCAGTACCGTGTGTCTGGTACAGCAGATCAGGGGGACCAGGAGGCCGTTCAGTACCGTGTGTCTGGTACAGCAGATCAGGGGATCAGGAGGCCGTTCAGTACCGTGTGTCTGGTACAGCAGATCAGGGGGATCAGGAGGCCGTTCAGTACCGTGTGTCTGGTACAGCAGATCAGGGGGAATCATGAGGCAATTCAGTACCGTGTTTCTGGTACAGCTGATCAGGTGGATCAGGAAGCCGTTCAGTACCGTGTGTCTAGTACAGCTGATCAGGGGGATCAGGATGCCGTTCAGTACCGTGTGTCTGGTACAGCAGATCAGGGAGATCAGTAGGCCGTTCAGTACCGTGTGTCTGGCACAGCAGATCAGGGGGATCCGGAGGCCGTTCAGTACCGTGTGTCTGGTACAGCAGATCAGGGTGATCAGGAGGCCGTTCAGTACCGTGTATCTGGCACAGCAGATCAGGGGGATCAGTAGGCCGTTCAGTACCGTGTGTCTGGCACAGCAGATCAGGGGGATCCGGAGGCCGTTCAGTACCGTGTGTCTGGTACAGCAGATCAGGGGGATCAGGATGCCGTTCAGTACCGTGTGTCTGGTACAGCAGATCAGGGGGATCAGTAGGCCGTTCAGTACCGTGTGTCTGGCACAGCAGATCAGGGGGATCAGGAGGCCGTTCAGTACCGTGTGTCTAGTACAGCAGATCAGGGTGATCAGGAGGCCGTTCAGTACCGTGTATCTAGTACAGCAGACCAGGGCGATCAGGAGGCCGTTCAGTGCCGTGTGTCTGGTACAGCAGATCAGCGGGATCAGGAGGCCGTTCAGTACCGTGTGTCTGGTACAGCAGATCAGGGGGATCAGGAGGCCGTTCGGTACCGTGTGTCTAGTACAGCAGATCAGCGGGATCAGGAGGCCGTTCAGTACCATGTGTCTGGTACAGCAGATCAGGGGGATCAGGAGGCCGTTCAGTACCGTGTGTCTGCTACAGCAGATCAGCGGGATCAGGAGGCCGTTCGGTACCGTGTGTCTAGTACAGCAGATCAGCGGGATCAGGAGGCCGTTCAGTACCGTGTGTCTGCTACAGCAGATCAGTGGGATCAGGAGGCCGTTCAGTACCGTGTGTCTGGTACAGCAGATCAGGGGGATCAGGAGGCCGTTCAGTTCCGTGTGTCTGGTACAGCAGATCAGGGGGATCAGGAGGCCGTTCAGTACCTAGAGTCTGTTATAGCAGATCAGGGGGATCAGGTGGCCGTTCAGTAACTTGTGCCTAGTACATCAGATCAGGGGGATCTGGAGGCCGTTCAGTACCGTGTGTCTGGTAGAGCAGATCAGGAGGATGAGGAGGCCATTCAGTATCGTGTGTCTAGTGCAGCAGATCAAGGGATCTGGAGGCCGTTCACTACAGTGTGCCTGGTACAGCAGATCAATGGGATCAGGAGGCCGTTCAGTACCGTGTGTCTGGTACAGCAGATCAGGGGGATCAGGAGGCCGTTCGGTATCATGTGTCTAGTACAGCAGACCTGGGCGATCAGGAGGCCGTTCAGTACCGTGTGTCTGGTACAGCAGATCAGGGGGATCAGGAGACCGTTCAGTACCGTGTGTCTGGTGCAACAGATCAGGGGGATCAGGAGGCCGTTCAGTACCTAGAGACTGTTACAGCAGATCAGGGGGATAAGGAGGCCGTTCAGTACCGTGTGTCTGGTGCAGCAGATAAGTAGGATCAGGAGGCCGTTCAGTACCGTGTGTCTGGTACAGCAGATCAGGGGGATCAGGAGGCATCAGTACCGTGTGTCTGGTACAGCAGATCAGGGGGATCAGGAGGCCGTTCGGTACCGTGTGTCTAGTACAGCAGACCAGGGAGATCAGGAGGCCGTTCAGTACCGTGTGTCTGGTACAGCAGATCAGGGGGATCAGGAGGCCGTTCAGTACATTGTGTCTGGTACAGCAGATCAGAGGGATCAGGAGGCCGTTCAGTACCGTGTGTCTGGTACAGCAGATCAGGAGGATCAGGAGGCTGTTCAGTACCGTGTGTCTGGTACAGTAGATCAGGAGGCCGTTCAGTACCGTGTGTCTGGTACAGCAGATCAGGAGGATCAGGAGGCCGTTCAGTACCTTGTGCCTAGTACATCAGATCAGGGGGATCAGGAGGCCGTTCAGTACCGTGTGTCTGGTACAGCAGATCAGGGGGATCAGGAGGCCGTTCGGTAGCATGTGTCGAGTACAGCAGAACAGGGCGATCAGGAGGCCGTTCAGTACCGTGTGTCTGGTACAGCAGATCAGGGGGATCAGGAGGCCGTTCAGTACCGTGTGTCTGGTACAGCAGATCAGGAGGATCAGGAGGCCCTTCAGTACCGTGTGTCTGGTACAGCAGATCAGGGCGATCGGGAGGCCGTTCAGTACCGTGTGTCTGGTACAGCAGATCAGGGGGATCAGGAGGCCGTTCAGTACCGTGTGTCTGGAACAGCAGATCAGGAGGATCAGGAAGCTGTTCAGTACCGTGTGTCTGGTACAGCAGATCAGGGCGATCAGGAGGCCGTTCAGTACCGTGTGTCTGGTATAGCAGATCAGGAGGCCGTTCAGTACCGTGTGTCTGGTGCAGCAGATTAGGGGATCAGGAGGCCGCTCAGTACCTAGAGTCTCTTATAGCAGATCAGGGGGCCGTTCAGTACCTTGTGCCTAGTACAGCAGATCAGGGGGATCAGGAGGCCGTTCTGTACCGTGTGTCTGGTACAGCAGATCAGGGGGATCATGAGGCCGTTCAGTATCGTGTGTCTAGTGCAGCAGATCAGGGGATCAGGAGGCCGTTCAGTACCGTGTGTCTGGTACAGCAGATCAGGGGTTCAGGAGGCCGTTCGGTACCATGTGTCTAGTACAGCAGACCAGGGCGTCAGGAGGCTGTTCAGTACCGTGTGTCTTGTACAGCAGATCAGGGGGATCAGGAGGCCGTTCAGTACCGTGTGTCTGGTACAGCAGATCAGGGGGATCAGGAGGCCGTTCAGTACCGTGTGTCTGGTACAGCAGATCAGGGGGATCAGGAGGCCGTTGAGTACATTGTGTCTGGTACAGCAGATCAGGTGGATCAGGAGGCCGTTCAGTACCGTGTGTCTGGTACAGCAGATCAGGTCGATCAGGAGGCCGTTCAGTACCGTGTGTCTGGTACAGGTGATCAGGAGGATCAGGAAGCTGTTCAGTACCGTGTGTCTGTTACAGCAGGTCAGGGGGATCAGGAGGCCGTTCAATACCTTGTGTCTGGTACAGCTGATGAGGGGGATCAGGAGGCCGTTCAATACCTTGTCTCTGGTAAATCAGATCAGGGGGATCAGGAGGCACTTCAGTACCATGTGTCTGGTACAGCAGCTCAGGGGGATCAGGAGGCCTTTCAGTACCGTGTGTCTGGTACAGCAGATCAGTGGAATCAGGAGGCTGTTCAGTACCGTGTGTCTAGTACAGCAGCTCAGGGGGATCAGGAGCCCATTCAGTACCGTGTGTCTGGTATAGCAGATCAGGGGGATCAGGAGGCCCTTCAGTACCGTGTGTCTAGTACAGCAGTTCAGGGGGATCAGGAGGCCGTTCAGTACCGTGTGTCTGGTACAGCAGATCAGGGGGATCAGGAGGCCCTTCAGTACCGTGTGTCTAGTACAGCAGTTCAGTGGGATCAGGAGGCCGTTCAGTACCGTGTGTCTGGTACAGCAGATCAGGGGGATCAGGAGGCCCTTCAGTACCGTGTGTCTAGTACAGCAGTAAAGGGGGATCAGGAGGCCGTGCAGTACCGTGTGTATGGTACAGCAGATCAGGGGTATCAGGAGACCGTTCAGTACCGTGTGTCTGGTGCAACAGATCAGGGGGATCAGGAGGCCGTTCAGTACCGTGTGTCGGGTACAGCAGATCAGGGGGATCAGGAGGCCGTTCAGTACCTTGTGTCTGGTACAGCAGATCAGGGGGATCAGGAGGCCGTTCAGTACCGTGTGTCTGGTACAGCAGATCAGGGGGATCAGGAGGCCGTTCAGTACCGTGTGTCTGGTACAGCAGATCAGGAGGATCAGGAGGCTGTTCAGTACCGTGTGTCTGGTACAGCAGATCAGGGGGATCAGGAGGCCGTTCAGTACCTAGTGCCTGGTACAGCAGATCAGGGGGCTCAGGAGGCCGTTCAGTACCGTGTGTCTGGTGCAGCAGATTAATGGGATCAGGAGGCCGTTCAGTACCTAGAGTCTGTTATAGCAGATCAGGGGGATCAGGAGGCCGTTCAGTACCTTGTGCCTAGTACATCAGATCAGGGGGATCAGGATGCCGTTCAGTACCGTGTGTCTGGTACAGCAGATAAGGGGGATCAAGAGGCCGTTCAGTACCTAGAGACTGTTACAGCATGTCAGGGGGATCAGTAGGCCGTTCAGTACCGTGTGTCTCGTACAGCAGATCACGGGGATCAGGAGGCCGTTCAGTACCGTGTGTCTGGTACAGCAGATCAGGAGGATCAGGAGGCCGTTCAGTACCGTGTGTCTAGTACAGCAGATCAGGGGATCAGGAGGCCGTTCAGTACCTAGAGACTGTTACAGCAGGTCAGGGGGATCAGTAGGCCGTTCAGTACCTTGTGTCTCGTACAGCAGATCACGGGGATCAGGAGGCCGTTCAGTACCGTCTGTCTAGTACAGCAGATCAGGGGGATCAGGGGGCCGTTCAGTACCGTGTGTCTGGTACAGCAGATCAGGAGGATCAGGAGGCCGTTCAGTACCGTATGTCTAGTACAGCAGATCAGGGGGATCAGGAGGCCGTTCAGTACCGTGTGTCTGGTACAGCAGATCAGGGGGATCAGGAGGCCGTTCAGTACCGTGTGTCTAGTACAGCAGATCAGGAGGATCAGGAGGCCGTTCAGTACCTTGTGTCTGGTACAGCAGATCAGGGGGATCAGGAGGCCGTACAGTACCGTGTGTCTGGTACAGCAGATCAGGGGGATCAGGAGGCCGTTCAGTACCGTGTGTCTGGTACAGCAGATCAGGGGGATCAGGAGGCCGTTCAGTACCGTGTGTCTGGTACAGCAGATCAGGGGGGTCAGGAGGCCGTTCAGTACCGTGTGTCTGGTGCAGCAGATCAGGAGGATCAGGAGGCCGTTCAGTACCTTGTGTCTGGTACAGCAGATCAGGGGGATCAGGAGGCCGATCAGTACCGTGTGTCTGGTACAGCAGATCAGGGGGATCAGGAGGCCGTTCAGTACCGTGTGTCTAGTACAGCAGATCAGGGGGATCAGGAGGCCGTTCAGTACCGTGTGTCTAGTACAGCAGACGAGGTCGATCAGGAGGCCGTTCAGTACCGTGTGTCTGGTACAGCAGATCAGGGGGATCAGGAGGCCGTTCAGTACATTGTGTCTGGTACAGCAGGTCAGGGGGATCAGGAGGCCGTTCAGTACCGTGTGTCTGGTACAGCAGATCAGGGGGATCAGGAGGCCGTTCAGTACCGTGTGTCTGGTACAGCAGATCAGGAGGATCAGGAGGCTGTTCAGTACCGTGTGTCTGGTACAGCAGATCAGGAGGCCGTTCAGTACCGTGTGTCTGGTACAGCAGATCAGGAGGATCAGGAGGCCGTTCAGTGCCTTGTGCCTAGTACATCAGATCAGGGGGACCAGGAGGTCGTTCAGTACCGTGTGTCTGGTGCAGCAGATTAGGGGATCAGGAGGCCGTTCAGTACCTAGAGTCTGTTATAGCAGATCAGGGGGATCAGGAGGCCGTTCAGTACCTTGTGCCTAGTACATCAGATCAGGGGGATCAGGAGGACGTTCAGTACCGTGTGTCTGGTACAGCAGAGCAGGGGGATCAGGAGGCCGTTCAGTACCTAGAGTCTGTTATAGCAGATCAGGGGGATCAGGAGGCCGTTCAATATCTTGTGCCTAGTACATCAGATGAGGGGGATCAGGAGGCCGTTCAGTACCGTGTGTCTGGTACAGCAGATCAGGGGGACCAGGAGGCCGTTCAGTACCGTGTGTCTGGTACAGCAGATCAGGGGATCAGGAGGCCGTTCAGTACCGTGTGTCTGGTACAGCAGATCAGGGGGATCAGGAGGCCGTTCAGTACCGTGTCTCTGGTACAGCAGATCAGGGGGATCAGGAGGCCGTTCAGTACCTTGTGCCTAGTACATCAGATGAGGGGGATCAGGAGGCCGTTCAGTACCGTGTGTCTGGTACAGCAGATCAGGGGGACCAGGAGGCCGTTCAGTACCGTGTGTCTGGTACAGCAGATCAGGGGATCAGGAGGCCGTTCAGTACCGTGTGTCTGGTACAGCAGATCAGGGGGATCAGGAGGCCGTTCAGTACCGTGTGTCTGGTACAGCAGATCAGGGGGAATCATGAGGCAATTCAGTACCGTGTTTCTGGTACAGCTGATCAGGTGGATCAGGAAGCCGTTCAGTACCGTGTGTCTAGTACAGCAGATCAGGGGGATCAGGATGCCGTTCAGTACCGTGTGTCTGGTACAGCAGATCAGGGGGATCAGTAGGCCGTTCAGTACCGTGTGTCTGGTACAGCAGATCAGGGGGATCCGGAGGCAGTTCAGTACCGTGTGTCTGGTCCAGCAGATCAGGGGGATCAGGAGGCCGTTCAGTACCGTGTGTCTAGTACAGCAGATCAGGGTGATCAGGAGGCCGTTCAGTACCGTGTATCTAGTACAGCAGACCAGGGCGATCAGGAGGCCGTTCAGTACCGTGTGTCTGGTACAGCAGATCAGCGGGATCAGGAGGCCGTTCAGTACCGTGTGTCTGTTACAACAGGTCAGGGGGATCAGTAGGCCGTTCAGTACCGTGTGTCTCGTACAGCAGATCACGGGGTCAGGAGGCCGTTCAGTACCGTCTGTCTAGTACAGCAGATCAGGGGGATCAGGAGGCCGTTCAGTACCGTGTGTCTGGTACATCAGATCAGGAGGATCAGGAGGCCGTTCAGTACCGTGTGTCTAGTACAGCAGATCAGGCGGATCAAGAGGCCGATCAGTACCGTGTGTCTGGTACAGCAGATCAGGGGGATCAGGAGGCCGTTCAGTACCGTGTGTCTAGTACAGCAGATCAGGAGGATCAGGAGGCCGTTCAGTACCTTGTGTCTGGTACAGCAGATCAGGGGGATCAGGAGGCCGTTCAGTACCGTGTGTCTAGTACAGCAGATCAGGGGGATCAGGAGGCCGTTCAGTACCGACTGTCTAGTACAGCAGATCAGGGGGATCAGGAGGCCGTTCAGTACCGTGTGTCTGGTACAGCAGATCAGGAGGATCAGGAGGCCGTTCAGTACCTTGTGTCTGGTACAGCAGATCAGGGGGATCAGGAGGCCGGTCAGTACCGTGTGTCTGGTACAGAAGATCAGGGGGATCAGGAGGCCATTCGGTACCGTGTGTCTAGTCCAGCAGATCAGGGGGCTCAGGAGGCCGTTCAGTACCTTGTGTCTGGTACAGCAGATCAGGGGGATCAGGAGGCCGTTCAGTACCGTGTGTCTGGTACAGCAGATCAGAGGGATCAGGAGGCCGTTCAGTACCGTGTGTCTGGTACAGCAGATCAGGAGGATCAGGAGGCTGTTCAGTACCGTGTGTCTGGTACAGCAGATCAGGGGGATCAGGAGGCCGTTCAGTACCTAGTGCCTGGTACAGCAGATCAGGGGGATCAGGAGGCCGTTCAGTAGCGTGTGTCTGGTGCAGCAGATTAATGGGATCAGGAGGCCTTTCAGTACCTAGAGTCTGTGATAGCAGATCAGGGGGATCAGGAGGCAGTTCAGCACCTTGTGCCTAGTACATCAGATCAGGGGGATCAGGATGCCGTTCAGTACCGTGTGTCTGGTACAGAAGATCAGGGGGATCAGGAGGCCGTTCAGTACCTAGAGACTGTTACAGCAGGACAGGGGGATCAGTAGGCCGTTCAGTACCGTGTGTCTCGTACAGCAGATCACGGGGATCAGGAGGCCGTTCAGTACCGTGTGTCTAGTACAGCAGATCAGGGGGATCAGGAGGCCGTTCAGTACCGTGTGTCTGGTACAGCAGATCAGGAGAATCAGGAGGCCGTTCAGTACCGTGTGTCTAGTACAGCAGATCAGGGGGATCAGGAGGCCGTTCAGTACCTAGAGACTGTTACAGCAGGTCAGGGGGATCAGTAGGCCGTTCAGTACCGTGTGTCTCGTACAGCAGATCACGGGGTCAGGAGGCCGTTCAGTACCGTCTGTCTGGTACAGCAGATCAGGGGGATCAGGAGGCCGTTCAGTACCGTGTGTCTGGTACAGCAGATCAGGAGGATCAGGAGACCGTTCAGTACCGTGTGTCTAGTACAGCAGATCAGGGGGATCAAGAGGCCGATCAGTACCGTGTGTCTGGTACAGCAGATCAGGGGGATCAGGAGGCCGTTCAATACCGTGTGTCTAGTACAGCAGATCAGGAGGATCAGGAGGCCGTTCTGTACCTTGTGTCTGGTACAGCAGATCAGGGGGATCAGGAGGCTGTACATTACCGTGTGTCTGGTACAGCAGATCAGGGGGATCAGGAGGCCGTTCAGTACCGTGTGTCTAGTACAGCAGATCAGGGGGACCAGGAGGCCGTTCAGTACCGTGTGTCTAGTACAGCAGACGAGGTCGATCAGGAGGCCGTTCAGTACCGTGTGTCTGGTACAGCAGATCAGGGGGATTAGGAGGCCGTTCAGTACATTGTGTCTGATACAGCAGATCAGGGCGATCAGGAGGCCGTTCAGTACCGTGTGTCTGGTACAGCAGATCAGGGGGATCAGGAGGCCGTTCAGTACCGTGTGACTGGTACAGCAGATCAGGAGGATCAGGAGGCTGTTCAGTACCGTGTGTCTGGTACAGCAGATCAGGAGGCCGTTCAGTACCTTGTGTCTGGTACAGCAGATCAGGAGGATCAGGAGGCCGTTCAGTACCTTGTGCCTAGTACATCTGATCAGGGGGACCAGGAGGCCGTTCAGTACCGTGTGTCTGGTGCAGCAGATTAGGGGATCAGGAGGCCGTTCAGTACCTAGAGTCTGTTATAGCAGATCAGGGGGATCAGGAGGCCGTTCAGTACCTTGTGCCTAGCACATCAGATCAGGGGGATCAGGAGGCCGTTCAGTACCGTGTGTCTGGTACAGCAGAGCAGGGGGATCAGGAGGCCGTTCAGTACCTAGAGTCTGTTATAGCAGATCAGGGGGATCAGGAGGCCGTTCAGTACCTTGTGCCTAGTACATCAGATCAGGGGGATCAGGAGGCCGTTCAGTACCGTGTGTCTGGTACAGCAGATCCGGGGGACCAGGAGGCCGTTCAGCACCGTGTGTCTGGTACAGCAGATCAGGGGATCAGGTGACCGTTCAGTACCGTGTGTCTGGTACACCAGATCAGGAGGATCAGGAGGCCGTTCAGTACCGTGTGTCTGGTACAGCAGCTCAGGGGGATCAGGAGGCCGTTCGGTACCGTTTGTCTGGTACAGCAGAGCAGGGTTGTCAGGAGGCCGTTCAGTACCGTGTGTCTGGTACAGCACATCAGGGGGATCAGGAGGCCGTTCAGTACCGTGTGTCTAGTACAGCAGATCAGGGGGATCAGGAGGCCGTTCAGTACCGACTGTCTAGTACAGCAGATCAGGGGGATCAGGAGGCCGTTCAGTACCGTGTGTCTGGTACAGCAGATCAGGAGGATCAGGAGGCCGTTCAGTACCTTGTGTCTGGTACAGCAGATCAGGGGGATCAGGAGGCCGGTCAGTACCGTGTGTCTGGTACAGAAGATCAGGGGGATCAGGAGGCCATTCGGTACCGTGTGTCTGGTACAGCAGATCAGGGGGATCAGGAGGCCGTTCAGTACCTTGTGTCTGGTACAGCAGATCAGGGGGATCAGGAGGCCGTTCAGTACCGTGTGTCTGGTACAGCAGATCAGAGGGATCAGGAGGCCGTTCAGTACCGTGTGTCTGGTACAGCAGATCAGGAGGATCAGGAGGCTGTTCAGTACCGTGTGTCTGGTACAGCAGATCAGGGGGATCAGGAGGCCGTTCAGTACCTAGTGCCTGGTACAGCAGATCAGGGGGATCAGGAGGCCGTTCAGTAGCGTGTGTCTGGTGCAGCAGATTAATGGGATCAGGAGGCCGTTCAGTACCAAGAGTCTGTTATAGCAGATCAGGGGGATCAGGAGGCCGTTCAGCACCTTGTGCCTAGTACATCAGATCAGGGGGATCAGGATGCCGTTCAGTACCGTGTGTCTGGTACAGAAGATCAGGGGGATCAGGAGGCCGTTCAGTACCTAGAGACTGTTACAGCAGGTCAGGTGGATCAGTAGGCCGTTCAGTACCGTGTGTCTCGTACAGCAGATCACGGGGATCAGGAGGCCGTTCAGTACCGTGTGTCTAGTACAGCAGATCAGGGGGATCAGGAGGCCGTTCAGTACCGTGTGTCTGGTACAGCAGATCAGGAGAATCAGGAGGCCGTTCAGTACCGTGTGTCTAGTACAGCAGATCAGGGGGATCAGGAGGCCGTTCAGTACCTAGAGACTGTTACAACAGGTCAGGGGATCAGTAGGCCGTTCAGTACCGTGTGTCTCGTACAGCAGATCACGGGGTCAGGAGGCCGTTCAGTACCGTCTGTCTAGTACAGCAGATCAGGGGGATCAGGAGGCCGTTCAGTACCGTGTGTCTGGTACATTAGATCAGGAGGATCAGGAGGCCGTTCAGTACCGTGTGTCTAGTACAGCAGATCAGGCGGATCAAGAGGCCGATCAGTACCGTGTGTCTGGTACAGCAGATCAGGGGGATCAGGAGGCCGTTCAGTACCGTGTGTCTAGTACAGCAGATCAGGAGGATCAGGAGGCCGTTCAGTACCTTGTGTCTGGTACAGCAGATCAGGGGGATCAGGAGGCCGTACAGTACCGTGTGTCTGGTACAGCAGATCAGGGGGATCAGGAGGCCGTTCAGTACCGTGTGTCTAGTACAGCAGATCAGGGGGACCAAGAGGCCGTTCAGTACCGTGTGTCTAGTACAGCAGACGAGGTCGATCAGGAGGCCGTTCAGTACCGTGTGTCTGGTACAGCAGATCAGGGGGATCAGGAGGCCGTTCAGTACATTGTGTCTGATACAGCAGATCAGGGCGATCAGGAGGCCGTTCAGTACCGTGTGTCTGGTACAGCAGATCAGGGGGATCAGGAGGCCGTTCAGTACCGTGTGACTGGTACAGCAGATCAGGAGGCTGTTCAGTACCGTGTGTCTGGTACAGCAGATCAGGAGGCCGTTCAGTACCTTGTGTCTGGTACAGCAGATCAGGAGGATCAGGAGGCCGTTCAGTACCTTGTGCCTAGTACATCTGATCAGGGGGACCAGGAGGCCGTTCAGTACCGTGTGTCTGGTGCAGCAGATTAGGGGATCAGGAGGCCGTTCAGTGCCTAGAGTCTGTTATAGCAGATCAGGGGGATCAGGAGGCCGTTCAGTACCTTGTGCCTAGTACATCAGATCAGGGGGATCAGGAGGCCGTTCAGTACCGTGTGTCTGGTACAGCAGAGCAGGGGGATCAGGAGGCCGTTCAGTACCTAGAGTCTGTTATAGCAGATCAGGGGGATCAGGAGGCCGTTCAGTACCTTGTGCCTAGTACATCAGATCAGGGGGATCAGGAGGCCGTTCAGTACCGTGTGTCTGGTACAGCAGATCAGGGGAACCAGGAGGCCGTTCAGCACCGTGTGTCTGGTACAGCAGATCAGGGGATCAGGTGGCCGTTCAGTACCGTGTGTCTGGTACAGCAGATCAGGGGGATCAGGAGGCCGTTCAGTACCGTGTGTCTGGTACAGCAGATCAGGTGGATCAGGAAGCCGTTCAGTACCGTGTGTCTGGTACAGCAGATCAGGGGGATCAGGAGGCCGTTCAGTACCGTGTGTCTGGTACAGCAGATCAGAGGGATCAGGAGGCCGTTCAGTACCGTGTGTCTGGTACAGCAGATCAGGGGGATCAGGAGGCCGTTCAGTACCGTGTGTCTGGTACAGCAGATCAGGGGGATCAGGAGGCCGTTCAGTACCGTGTGTCTGGTACAGCAGATCAGGGGGATCAGGAAGCCGTTCAGTACCTTGTGTCTGGTACAGCAGATCAGGGGGATCAGGAGGCCGTTCAGTACCGTGTGTCTGGTACAGCAGATCAGGGGGATCAGGAGGCCGTTCAGTACCGTGTGTCTGGTACAGCAGAGCAGGTGGATCAGGAAGCCGTTCAGTACCTTGTGTCTGGTACAGCAGATCAGGGGGATCAGGAGGCCGTTCAGTACCGTGTGTCTCGTACAGCAGATCACGGGGATCAGAAGGCCGTTCAGTACCGTGTGTCTAGTACAGCAGATCAGGGGGATCAGGAGGCCGTTCAGTACCGTGTGTCTGGTACAGCAGATCAGGAGGATCAGGAGGCCGTTCAGTACCGTGTGTCTAGTACAGCAGATCAGGGGGATCAGGAGGCCGTTCAGTACCTAGAGACTGTTACAGCAGGTCAGGGGGATCAGTAGGCCGTTCAGTACCGTGTGTCTCGTACAGCATATCACGGGGATCAGGAGGCCGTTCAGTACCGTGTGTCTGGTACAGCAGATCAGGGGGATCAGGAGGCCGTTCAGTACCGTGTGTCTGGTACAGCAGATCAGGAGGATCAGGAGGCCGTTCAGTACCGTGTGTCTAGTACAGCAGATTAGGGGGATCAGGAGGCCGATCAGTACCGTGTGTCTGGTACAGCAGATCAGGGGGATCAGGAGGCCGTTCAGTACCGTGTGTCTAGTACAGCAGATCAGGAGGATCAGGAGGCCGTTCAGTACCTTGTGTCTGGTACAGCAGATCAGGGGGATCAGGAGGCCGTACAGTACCGTGTGTCTGGTACAGCAGATCAGGGGGATCAGGAGGCCGTTCAGTACCGTGTGTCTGGTACAGCAGATCAGGGGGATCAGGAGGCCGTTCAGTACCGTGTCTCTGGTACAGCAGATCAGGGGGATCAGGAGGCCGTTCAGTACCGTGTGTCTGGTACAGCAGATCAGGGGGATCAGGAGGCCGTTCAGTACCGTGTGTCTGGTACAGCAGATCAGGGGGATCAGGAGGCCGTTCAGTACCGTGTGTCTAGTACAGCAGATCAGGGGGATCAGGAGGCCGTTCAGTACCGTGTGTCTAGTACAGCAGACGAGGTCGATCAGGAGGCCGTTCAGTACCGTGTGTCTGGTACAGCAGATCAGGGGGATCAGGAGGCCGTTCAGTACATTGTGTCTGATACAGCAGATCAGGGCGATCAGGAGGCCGTTCAGTACCGTGTGTCTGGTACAGCAGATCAGGAGGATCAGGAGGCTGTTCAGTACCGTGTGTCTGGTACAGCAGATCAGGAGGCCGTTCAGTACCGTGTGTCTGGTACAGCAGATCAGGAGGATCAGGAGGCCGTTCAGTACCTTGTGCCTAGTACATCAGATCAGGGGGACCAGGAGGCCGTTCAGTACCGTGTGTCTGGTACAGCAGAGCAGGGGGATCAGGAGGCCGTTCAGTACCTAGAGTCTGTTATAGCAGATCAGGGGGATCAGGAGGCCGTTCAGTACCTTGTGCCTAGTACATCAGATCAGGGGGATCAGGAGGCCGTTCAGTACCGTGTGTCTGGTACAGCAGATCATGGGGACCAGGAGGCCGTTCAGTCCCGTGTGTCTGGTACAGCAGATCAGGGGATCAGGAGGCCGTTCAGTACCGTGTGTCTGGTACAGCAGATCAGGGGGATCAGGAGGCCGTTCAGTACAGTGTGTCTGGTACAGCAGATCAGGGGGAATCAGGAGGCAATTCAGTACCGTGTGTCTGGTACAGCAGATCAGGTGGATCAGGAAGCCGTTCAGTACCGTGTGTCGAGTACAGCAGATCAGGGGGATCAGGATGCCGTTCAGTACCGTGTGTCTGGTACAGCAGATCAGGGGGATCAGTAGGCCGTTCAGTGCCGTGTGTCTGGTACAGCAGATCAGGGTGATCCGGAGGCCGTTCAGTACCGTGTGTCTGGCCCAGCAGATCAGGGGGATCAGGAGGCCGTTCAGTACCGTGTGTCTAGTACAGCAGATCAGGGTGATCAGGAGGCCGTTCAATACCGTGTATCTAGTACAGCAGACCAGGGCGATCAGGAGGCCGTTCAGTACCGTGTGTCTGGTACAGCAGATCAGCGGGATCAGGAGGCCGTTCAGTACCGTGTCTCTGGTACAGCAGCTCAGGGGGATCAGGAGGCCGTTCGGTACCGTGTGTCTGGTACAGCAGATCAGGGTTGTCAGGAGGCCGTTCAGTACCGTGTGTCTGGTACAGCAGATCAGGTGGATCAGGCGGCCCTTCAGTACCGTGTGTCTGGTACAGCAGGTCAGGGGGATCAGGAGGCCGTTCAGTACCGTGTGTCTGGTACAGCAGATCAGGGGGATCAGGAGGCCGTTCAGTACCGTGTGTCTGGTACAGCAGATCAGTGGAATCAGGAGGCTGTTCAGTACCGTGTGTCTAGTACAGCAGATCAGGGGGATCAGGAGGCCGTTCAGTACCGTGTGTCTGGTACAGCAGATCAGGAGGATCAGGAGGCCGTTCAATACCGGGCGTCTAGTACAGCAGAACAGGGGGATCAGGAGGCCGTTCAGTACCGTGTGTCTGGTACAGCAGATCAGGGGGATCAGGAGGCCGTTCAGTACCGTGTGTCTAGTACAGCAGATCAGGAGGATCAGGAGGCCGTTCAGTACCTTGTGTCTGGTACAGCAGATCAGGGGGATCAGGAGGCCGTACAGTACCGTGTGTCTGGTACAGCCGATCAGGGGGATCAGGAGGCCGTTCAGTACCGTGTGTCTGGTACAGCAGATCAGGGGGATCAGGAGGCCGTTCAGTACCGTGTGTCTGGTACAGCAGATCAGGGGGGTCAGGAGGCCGTTCAGTACCGTGTGTCTGGTGCAGCAGATCAGGAGGATCAGGAGGCCGTTCAGTACCTTGTGTCTGGTACAGCAGATCAGGGGGATCAGGAGGCCGATCAGTACCGTGTGTCTGGTACAGCAGATCAGGGGGATCAGGAGGCCGTTCAGTACCGTGTGTCTAGTACAGCAGATCAGGGGGATCAGGAGGCCGTTCAGTACCGTGTGGCTAGTACAGCAGACGAGGTCGATCAGGAGGCCGTTCAGTACCGTGTTTCTGGTACAGCAGATCAGGGGGATCAGGAGGCCGTTCAGTACATTGTGTCTGGTACAGCAGATCAGGGGGATCAGGAGGCCGTTCAGTACCGTGTGTCTGGTACAGCAGATCAGGGGGATCAGGAGGCCGTTCAGTACCGTGTGTCTGGTGCAGCAGATTAGGGGATCAGGAGGCCGTTCAGTACCTAGAGTCTGTTATAGCAGATCAGGGGGATCAGGAGGCCGTTCAGTACCTTGTGCCTAGTACATCAGATCAGGAGGATCAGGAGGCCGTTCCGTACCGTGTGTCTGGTACAGCAGAGCAGGGGGATCAGGAGGCCGTTCTGTACCGTGTGTCTAGTACAGCAGATCAGGGGGATCAGGAGGCCGTTCAGTACCTAGAGACTGTTACAGCAGGTCAGGGGGATCAGTAGGCCGTTCAGTACCGTGTGTCTCGTACAGCAGATCACGGGGTCAGGAGGCCGTTCAGTACCGTCTGTCTGGTACAGCAGATCAGGGGGATCAGGAGGCCGTTCACTACCGTGTGTCTAGTACAGCAGATCAGGAGGATCAGGAGGCCGTTCAGTACCGTGTGTCTAGAACAGCAGATCAGGGGGATCAAGAGGCCGATCAGTACCGTGTGTCTAGTACAGCAGATCAGGAGGATCAGGAGGCCGTTCAGTACCGTGTGTCTGGTACAGCAGATCAGGGGGATCAGGAGGCCGTTCAGTACCGTGTGTCTAGTACAGCAGATCAGGAGGATCAGGAGGCCGTTCTGTACCTTGTGTCTGGTACAGCAGATCAGGGGGATCAGGAGGCCGTACAGTACCGTGTGTCTGGTACAGCAGATCAGGGGGATCAGGAGGCCGTTCAGTACCGTGTGTCTAGTACAGCAGATCAGGGGGACCAGGAGGCCGTTCAGTACCGTGTGTCTAGTACAGCAGACGAGGTCGATCAGGAGGCCGTTCAGTACCGTGTGTCTGGTACAGCAGATCAGGGGGATCAGGAGGCCGTTCAGTACATTGTGTCTGATACAGCAGATCAGGGCGATCAGGAGGCCGTTCAGTACCGTGTGTCTGGTACAGCAGATCAGGGGGATCAGGAGGCCGTTCAGTACCGTGTGACTGGTACAGCAGATCAGGAGGATCAGGAGGCTGTTCAGTACCGTGTGTCTGGTACAGCAGATCAGGAGGCCGTTCAGTACCTTGTGTCTGGTACAGCAGATCAGGAGGATCAGGAGGCCGTTCAGTACCTTGTGCCTAGTACATCTGATCAGGGGGACCAGGAGGCCGTTCAGTACCGTGTGTCTGGTGCAGCAGATTAGGGGATCAGGAGGCCGTTCAGTACCTAGAGTCTGTTATAGCAGATCAGGGGGATCAGGAGGCCGTTCAGTACCTTGTGCCTAGTACATCAGATCAGGGGGATCAGGAGGCCGTTCAGTACCGTGTGTCTGGTACAGCAGAGCAGGGGGATCAGGAGGCCGTTCAGTACCTAGAGTCTGTTATAGCAGATCAGGGGGATCAGGATGCCGTTCAGTACCTTGTGCCTAGTACATCAGATCAGGGGGATCAGGAGGCCGTTCAGTACCGTGTGTCTGGTACAGCAGATCAGGGGGACCAGGAGGCCGTTCAGCACCGTTTGTCTGGTACAGCAGATCAGGGGATCAGGTGGCCGTTCAGTACCGTGTGTCTGGTACACCAGATCAGGAGGATCAGGAGGCCGTTCAGTACCGTGTGTCTGGTACAGCAGCTCAGGGGGATCAGGAGGCCGTTCGGTACCGTGTGTCTGGTACAGCAGAGCAGGGTTGTCAGGAGGCCGTTCAGTACCGTGTGTCTGGTACAGCACATCAGGGGGATCAGGAGGCCGTTCAGTACCGTGTGTCTAGTACAGCAGATCAGGGGGATCAGGAGGCCGTTCAGTACCGACTGTCTAGTACAGCAGATCAGGGGGATCAGGAGGCCGTTCAGTACCGTGTGTCTGGTACAGCAGATCAGGAGGATCAGGAGGCCGTTCAGTACCTTGTGTCTGGTACAGCAGATCAGGGGGATCAGGAGGCCGGTCAGTACCGTGTGTCTGGTACAGAAGATCAGGGGGATCAGGAGGCCATTCGGTACCGTGTGTCTAGTACAGCAGATCAGGGGGCTCAGGAGGCCGTTCAGTACCTTGTGTCTGGTACAGCAGATCAGGGGGATCAGGAGGCCGTTCAGTACCGTGTGTCTGGTACAGCAGATCAGAGGGATCAGGAGGCCGTTCAGTACCGTGTGTCTGGTACAGCAGATCAGGAGGATCAGGAGGCTGTTCAGTACCGTGTGTCTGGTACAGCAGATCAGGGGGATCAGGAGGCCGTTCAGTACCTAGTGCCTGGTACAGCAGATCAGGGGGATCAGGAGGCCGTTCAGTAGCGTGTGTCTGGTGCAGCAGATTAATGGGATCAGGAGGCCGTTCAGTACCAAGAGTCTGTTATAGCAGATCAGGGGGATCAGGAGG
Source organism: Scyliorhinus torazame (assembly GCF_047496885.1). Taxonomy (NCBI): domain Eukaryota; kingdom Metazoa; phylum Chordata; class Chondrichthyes; order Carcharhiniformes; family Scyliorhinidae; genus Scyliorhinus; species Scyliorhinus torazame. The sequence goes on from NC_092726.1 coordinate 105,320,133, forward strand.
CCGTTCAGCACCTTGTGCCTAGTACATCAGATCAGGGGGATCAGGATGCCGTTCAGTACCGTGTGTCTGGTACAGAAGATCAGGGGGATCAGGAGGCCGTTCAGTACCTAGAGACTGTTACAGCAGGTCAGGTGGATCAGTAGGCCGTTCAGTACCGTGTGTCTCGTACAGCAGATCACGGGGATCAGGAGGCCGTTCAGTACCGTGTGTCTAGTACAGCAGATCAGGGGGATCAGGAGGCCGTTCAGTACCGTGTGTCTGGTACAGCAGATCAGGAGAATCAGGAGGCCGTTCAGTACCGTGTGTCTAGTACAGCAGATCAGGGGGATCAGGAGGCCGTTCAGTACCTAGAGACTGTTACAGCAGGTCAGGGGGATCAGTAGGCCGTTCAGTACCGTGTGTCTCGTACAGCAGATCACGGGGTCAGGAGGCCGTTCAGTACCGTCTGTCTAGTACAGCAGATCAGGGGGATCAGGAGGCCGTTCAGTACCGTGTGTCTGGTACATCAGATCAGGAGGATCAGGAGGCCGTTCAGTACCGTGTGTCTAGTACAGCAGATCAGGCGGATCAAGAGGCCGATCAGTACCGTGTGTCTGGTACAGCAGATCAGGGGGATCAGGAGGCCGTTCAGTACCGTGTGTCTAGTACAGCAGATCAGGAGGATCAGGAGGCCGTTCAGTACCTTGTGTCTGGTACAGCAGATCAGGGGGATCAGGAGGCCGTACAGTACCGTGTGTCTGGTACAGCAGATCAGGGGGATCAGGAGGCCGTTCAGTACCGTGTGTCTAGTACAGCAGATCAGGGGGACCAAGAGGCCGTTCAGTACCGTGTGTCTAGTACAGCAGACGAGGTCGATCAGGAGGCCGTTCAGTACCGTGTGTCTGGTACAGCAGATCAGGGGGATCAGGAGGCCGTTCAGTACATTGTGTCTGATACAGCAGATCAGGGCGATCAGGAGGCCGTTCAGTACCGTGTGTCTGGTACAGCAGATCAGGGGGATCAGGAGGCCGTTCAGTACCGTGTGACTGGTACAGCAGATCATGAGGATCAGGAGGCTGTTCAGTACCGTGTGTCTGGTACTGCAGATCAGGAGGCCGTTCAGTACCTTGTGTCTGGTACAGCAGATCAGGAGGATCAGGAGGCCGTTCAGTACCTTGTGCCTAGTACATCTGATCAGGGGGACCAGGAGGCCGTTCAGTACCGTGTGTCTGGTGCAGCAGATTAGGGGATCAGGAGGCCGTTCAGTACCTAGAGTCTGTTATAGCAGATCAGGGGGATCAGGAGGCCGTTCAGTACCTTGTGCCTAGTACATCAGATCAGGGGGATCAGAAGGCCGTTCAGTACCGTGTGTCTGGTACAGCAGAGCAGGGGGATCAGGAGGCCGTTCAGTACCTAGAGTCTGTTATAGCAGATCAGGGGGATCAGGAGGCCGTTCAGTACCTTGTGCCTAGTACATCAGATCAGGGGGATCAGGAGGCCGTTCAGTACCGTGTGTCTGGTACAGCAGATCAGGGGAACCAGGAGGCCGTTCAGCACCGTGTGTCTGGTACAGCAGATCAGGGGATCAGGTTGCCGTTCAGTACCGTGTGTCTGGTACAGCAGATCAGGGGGATCAGGAGGCCGTTCAGTACCGTGTGTCTGGTACAGCAGATCAGGTGGATCAGGAAGCCGTTCAGTACCGTGTGTCTGGTACAGCAGATCAGGGGGATCAGGAGGCCGTTCAGTACCGTGTGTCTGGTACAGCAGATCAGGGGGATCAGGAGGCCGTTCAGTACCGTGTGTCTGGTACAGCAGATCAGGGGGATCAGGAGGCCGTTCAGTACCGTGTGCTTGGTACAGCAGATCAGGGGGATCAGGAGGCCGTTCAGTACCGTGTGTCTGGTACAGCAGATCAGGGGGATCAGGAAGCCGTTCAGTACCTTGTGTCTGGTACAGCAGATCAGGGGGATCAGGAGGCCGTTCAGTACCGTGTGTCTGGTACAGCAGATCAGGGGGATCAGGAGGCCGTTCAGTACCGTGTGTCTGGTACAGCAGATCAGGTGGATCAGGAAGCCGTTCAGTACCTTGTGTCTGGTACAGCAGATCAGGGGGATCAGGAGGCCGTTCAGTACCGTGTGTCTCGTACAGCAGATCACGGGGATCAGAAGGCCGTTCAGTACCGTGTGTCTAGTACAGCAGATCAGGGGGATCAGGAGGCCGTTCAGTACCGTGTGTCTGGTACAGCAGATCAGGAGGATCAGGAGGCCGTTCAGTACCGTGTGTCTAGTACAGCAGATCAGGGGGATCAGGAGGCCGTTCAGTACCTAGAGACTGTTACAGCAGGTCAGGGGGATCAGTAGGCCGTTCAGTACCGTGTGTCTCGTACAGCATATCACGGGGATCAGGAGGCCGTTCAGTTCCGTGTGTCTGGTACAGCAGATCAGGGGGATCAGGAGGCCGTTCAGTACCGTGTGTCTGGTACAGCAGATCAGGAGGATCAGGAGGCCGTTCAGTACCGTGTGTCTAGTACAGCAGATTAGGGGGATCAGGAGGCCGTTCAGTACCGTGTGTCTGGTACAGCAGATCAGGGGGATCAGGAGGCCGTTCAGTACCGTGTGTCTAGTACAGCAGATCAGGAGGATCAGGAGGCCGTTCAGTACCTTGTGTCTGGTACAGCAGATCAGGGGGATCAGGAGGCCGTACAGTACCGTGTGTCTGGTACAGCAGATCAGGGGGATCAGGAGGCCGTTCAGTACCGTGTGTCTGGTACAGCAGATCAGGGGGATCAGGAGGCCGTTCAGTACCGTGTGTCTGGTACAGCAGATCAGGGGGATCAGGAGGCCGTTCAGTACCGTGTGTCTGGTACAGCAGATCAGGGGGATCAGGAGGCCGTTCAGTACCGTGTGTCTGGTACAGCAGATCAGGGGGATCAGGAGGCCGTTCAGTATCGTGTGTCTAGTACAGCAGATCAGGGGGATCAGGAGGCCGTTCAGTACCGTGTGTCTAGTACAGCAGACGAGGTCGATCAGGAGGCCGTTCAGTACCGTGTGTCTGGTACAGCAGATCAGTGGGATCAGGAGGCCGTTCAGTACATTGTGTCTGATACAGCAGATCAGGGCGATCAGGAGGCCGTTCAGTACCGTGTGTCTGGTACAGCAGATCAGGAGGATCAGGAGGCTGTTCAGTACCGTGTGTCTGGTACAGCAGATCAGGAGGCCGTTCAGTACCGTGTGTCTGATACAGCAGATCAGGAGGATCAGGAGGCCGTTCAGTACCTTGTGCCTAGTACATCAGATCAGGGGGACCAGGAGGCCGTTCAGTACCGTGTCTCTGGTACAGCAGCTCAGGGGGATCAGGAGGCCGTTCGGTACCGTGTGTCTGGTACAGCAGATCAGGGTTGTCAGGAGGCCGTTCAGTACCGTGTGTCTGGTACAGCCGATCAGGTGGATCAGGCGGCCCTTCAGTACCGTGTGTCTGGTACAGCAGGTCAGGGGGATCAGGAGGCCGTTCAGTACCGTGTGTCTGGTACAGCAGATCAGGGGGATCAGGAGGCCGTTCAGTACCGTGTGTCTGGTACAGCAGATCAGGGGGATCAGGAGGCCGTTCAATACCTTGTCTCTGGTAAATCAGATCAGGGGGATCAGGAGGCACTTCAGTACCATGTGTCTGGTACAGCAGATCAGGGGGATCAGGAGGCCGTTCAGTACCGTGTGTCTGGTACAGCAGATCAGTGGAATCAGGAGGCTGTTCAGTACCGTGTGTCTGGTACAGCAGATCAGGAGGCCGTTCAGTACCGTGTGTCTGGTACAGCAGATCAGGAGGATCAGGAGGCCGTTCAGTACCTTGTGCCTAGTACATCAGATCAGGGGGACCAGGAGGCCGTTCAGTACCGTGTGTCTGGTGCAGCAGATTAGGGGATCAGGAGGCCGTTCAGTACCTAGAGTCTGTTATAGCAGATCAGGGGGATCAGGAGGCCGTTCAGTACCTTGTGCCTAGGACATCAGATCAGGGGGATCAGGAGGCCGTTCAGTACCGTGTGTCTGGTACAGCAGAGCAGGGGGATCAGGAGGCCGTTCAGTACCTAGAGTCTGTTATAGCAGATCAGGGGGATCAGGAGGCCGTTCAGTACCTTGTGCCTAGTACATCAGATCAGGGGGATCAGGAGGCCGTTCAGTACCGTGTGTCTGGTACAGCAGATCATGGCGACCAGGAGGCCGTTCAGTACCGTGTGTCTGGTACAGCAGATCAGGGGATCAGGAGGCCGTTCAGTACCGTGTGTCTGGTACAGCAGATCAGGGGGATCAGGATGCCGTTCAGTACAGTGTGTCTGGTACAGCAGATCAGGGGGAATCAGGAGGCAATTCAGTACCGTGTGTCTGGTACAGCAGATCAGGTGGATCAGGAAGCCGTTCAGTACCGTGTGTCGAGTACAGCAGATCAGGGGGATCAGGATGCCGTTCAGTACCGTGTGTCTGGTACAGCAGATCAGGGGGATCAGTAGGCCGTTCAGTGCCGTGTGTCTGGTACAGCAGATCAGGGTGATCCGGAGGCCGTTCAGTACCGTGTGTCAGGTCCAGCAGATCAGGGGGATCAGGAGGCCGTTCAGTACCGTGTGTCTAGTACAGCAGATCAGGGTGATCAGGAGGCCGTTCAATACCGTGTATCTAGTACAGCAGACCAGGGCGATCAGGAGGCCGTTCAGTACCGTGTGTCTGGTACAGCAGATCAGCGGGATCAGGAGGCCGTTCAGTACCGTGTCTCTGGTACAGCAGCTCAGGGGGATCAGGAGGCCGTTCGGTACCGTGTGTCTGGTACAGCAGATCAGGGTTGTCAGGAGGCCGTTCAGTACCGTGTGTCTGGTACAGCAGATCAGGTGGATCAGGCGGCCCTTCAGTACCGTGTGTCTGGTACAGCAGGTCAGGGGGATCAGGAGGCCGTTCAGTACCGTGTGTCTGGTACAGCAGATCAGGGGGATCAGGAGGCCGTTCAGTACCGTGTGTCTGGTACAGCAGATCAGGGGGATCAGGAGGCCGTTCAATACCTTGTCTCTGGTAAATCAGATCAGGGGGATCAGGAGGCACTTCAGAACCATGTGTCTGGTACAGCAGATCAGGGGGATCAGGAGGCCGTTCAGTACCGTGTGTCTGGTACAGCAGATCAGTGGAATCAGGAGGCTGTTCAGTACCGTGTGTCTAGTACAGCAGATCAGGGGGATCAGGAGGCCGTTCAGTACCGTGTGTCTGGTACAGCAGATCAGGAGGATCAGGAGGCCGTTCAATACCGGGCGTCTAGTACAGCAGAACAGGGGGATCAGGAGGCCGTTCAGTACCGTGTGTCTGGTACAGCAGATCAGGGGGATCAGGAGGCCGTTCAGTACCGTGTGTCTAGTACAGCAGATCAGGAGGATCAGGAGGCCGTTCAGTACCTTGTGTCTGGTACAGCAGATCAGGGGGATCAGGAGGCCGTACAGTACCGTGTGTCTGGTACAGCCGATCAGGGGGATCAGGAGGCCGTTCAGTACCGTGTGTCTGGTACAGCAGATCAGGGGGGTCAGGAGGCCGTTCAGTACCGTGTGTCTGGTGCAGCAGATCAGGGGGATCAGGAGGCCGTACAGTACCGTGTGTCTGGTACAGCCGATCAGGGGGATCAGGAGGCCGTTCAGTACCGACTGTCTAGTACAGCAGATCAGGGGGTCAGGAGGCCGTTCAGTACCGTGTGTCTGGTGCAGCAGATCAGGAGGATCAGGAGGCCGTTCAGTACCTTGTGTCTGGTACAGCAGATCAGGGGGATCAGGAGGCCGATCAGTACCGTGTGTCTGGTACAGCAGATCAGGGGGATCAGGAGGCCGTTCAGTACCGTGTGTCTAGTACAGCAGATCAGGGGGATCAGGAGGCCGTTCAGTACCGTGTGGCTAGTACAGCAGACGAGGTCGATCAGGAGGCCGTTCAGTACCGTGTTTCTGGTGCAGCAGATCAGGGGGATCAGGAGGCCGTTCAGTACCGTGTGTCTGGTACAGCAGATCAGGGGGATCAGGAGGCCGTTCAGTACCGTGTGTCTGGTGCAGCAGATTAGGGGATCAGGAGGCCGTTCAGTACCTAGAGTCTGTTATAGCAGATCAGGGGGATCAGGAGGCCGTTCAGTACCTTGTGCCTAGTACATCAGATCAGGAGGATCAGGAGGCCGTTCAGTACCGTGTGTCTGGTACAGCAGAGCAGGGGGATCAGGAGGCCGTTCAGTACCTTGAGTCTGTTACAGCAGGTCAGGGGGATCAGTAGGCCGTTCAGTACCTAGAGACTGTTACAGCAGGTCAGGGGGATCAGTAGGCCGTTCAGTACCGTGTGTCTCGTACAGCAGATCAGGGGGATCAGTAGGCCGTTCAGTACCGTCTGTCTAGTACAGCAGATCAGGGGGATCAGGAGGCCGTTCAGTACCGTGTGTCTGGTACAGCAGATCAGGAGGATCAGGAGGCCGTTCAACACCGTGTGTCTAGTACAGCATATCAGGGGGATCAGGAGGCCGTTCAGTACCGTGTGCCTGGTACAGCAGATCAGGAGGATCAGGAGGCCGTTCAGTACCTTGTGTCTGGTACAGCAGATCAGGAGGATCAGGAGGCCGGACAGTACCGTGTGTCTGGTACAGCCGATCAGGGGGATCAGGAGGCCGTTCAGTACAGTGTGTCTTGTACAGCAGATCAGGGGGATCAGGAGGCCGTTCAGTACCGTGTGTCTGGTACAGCAGATCAGGGGGGTCAGGAGGCCGTTCAGTACCGTGTGTCTGGTGCAGCAGATCAGGAGGATCAGGAGGCCGTTCAGTACCTTGTGTCTGGTACAGCAGATCAGGGGGATCAGGAGGCCGATCAGTACCGTGTGTCTAGTACAGCAGATTAGGGGGATCAGGAGGCCGTTCAGTACCGTGTGTCTAGTACAGCAGATCATGGGGATCAGGAGGACGTTCAGTACCGTGTGTCTAGTACAGCAGACGAGGTCGATCAGGAGGCCGTTCAGTACCGTGTGTCTGGTACAGCAGATCAGGGGGATCAGGAGGCCGTTCAGTACCGTGTTTCTGGTACAGCAGATCGGGGGATCAGGAGGCCGTTCAGTACCGTGTGTCTGGTGCAGCAGATTAGGGGATCAGGAGGCCGTTCAGTACCTAGAGTCTGTTATAGCAGATCAGGGGGATCAGGAGGTCGTTCAGTACCTTGTGCCTAGTACATCAGATCAGGGGGATCAGTAGGCCGTTCAGTACCGTGTGTCTGGTACAGCAGAGCAGGGGGATCAGGAGGCCGTTCAGTACTTAAAGTCATTTATAGCAGAGCAGGGGGATCAGGAGGCCGTTCAGTACCTTGTGTCTAGTACATCAGATCAGGGGGATCAGGAGGCCGTTCAGTACCGTGTGTCTGGTACAGCAGATCAGGGGGACCAGGAGGCCGTTCAGTACCGTGTGTCTGGTACAGCAGATCAGAGGGATCAGGAGGCCGTTCAGTACCGTGTGGCTGGTACAGCAGATCAGGAGGCCGTTCAGTACCGTGTGTCTGGTACAGCAGATGAGGGGGATCAGGAGGCCGTTCAGTACCGTGTGTCTGGTACAGCAGATCAGGGTGATCAGGATGCCGTTCAGTACCGTGTGTCTGGTACAGCAGATCAGGGGGATCAGTAGGCCGTTCAGTACCGTGTGTCTGGTACAGCAGATCAGGGGGATCCGGAGGCCGTTCAGTACCGTGTGTCTGGTCCAGCAGATCAGGGGGATCTGGAGGCCGTTCAGTACCGTGTGTCTAGTACAGCAGATCAGGGTGATCAGGAGGCCGTTCAGTACCGTGTGTCTGGTACAGCAGATCAGCGGGATCAGGAGGCCGTTCAGTACCGTGTCTCTGGTACAGCAGCTCAGGGGGATCAGGAGGCCGTTCGGTACCGTGTGTCTGGTACAGCAGATCAGGGTTGTCAGGAGGCCGTTCTGTACCGTGTGTCTGGTACAGCAGATCAGGGGGATCAGGAGGCCGTTCAGTACCGTGTGTCTAGTACAGCAGATCAGGGGGATCAGGAGGCCGTTCAGTACCTTGTGTCTGGTACAGAAGCTCAGGGGGATCAGGAGGCCGTTCAGTACCGTGTGTCTGGTACAGCAGATCAGGTGGATCAGGAGGCCCTTCAGTACCGTGTGTCTGGTACAGCAGGTCAGGGGGATCAGGAGGCCGTTCAGTACCTTGTGTCTGGTACAGCAGATGAGGGGGAGCAGGAGGCCGTTCAATACCTTGTCTCTGGTAAATCAGATCAGGGGGATCAGGAGGCACTTCAGTACCATGTGTCTGGTACAGCCGCTCAGGGGGATCAGGAGGCATTTCAGTACCGTGTGTCTGGTACAGCAGATCAGGGGGATCAGGAGCCCATTCAGTACCGTGTGTCTGGTACAGCAGATCAGGGGGATCAGGAGGCCCTTCAGTACCGTGTGTCTAGTACAGCAGTTCAGGGGGATCAGGAGGCCGTGCAGTACCGTGTGTCTGGTACAGCAGATCAGGGGTATCAGGAGACCGTTCAGTACCGTGTGTCTGGTGCAACAGATCAGGGGGATCAGGAGGCCGTTCAGTACCGTGTGTCTGGTACAGCAGATCAGGGGGACCAGGATGCCGTTCAGTACCGTGTGTCTGGTACAGCAGATCAGGAGGATCAGGAGGCCGTTCAGTACCTTGTGTCTGGTACAGCAGATCAGGGGGATCAGGAGGCCGTTCAGTACCGTGTGTCTGGTACAGCAGATCAGGGGGATCAGGAGTCCATTCGGTACCGTGTGTCTAGTACAGCAGATCAGTGGGCTCAGGAGGCCGTTCGGTACCGTGTGTCTGGTACAGCAGATCAGGGGGATCAGGAGGCCGTTCAGTACCGTGTGAAAGGTACAGCAGATCAGGGGGATCAGGAGGCCGTTCAGTACCGTGTGTCTGGTACAGCAGATCAGGAGGATCAGGAGGCTGTTCAGTACCGTGTGTCTGGTACAGCAGATCAGGGGGATCAGGAGGCCGTTCAGTACCTAGTGCCTGGTACAGCAGAACAGGGGGATCAGGAGGCCGTTCAGTACCGTGTGTCTGGTGCAGCAGATTAATGGGATCAGGAGGCCGTTCAGTACCTAGAGTCTGTTATAGCAGATCAGGGGGATCAGGAAGCCTTTCAGTACCTTGTGCCTAGTACATCAGGTCAGGGGAATCAGGATGCCGTTCAGTACCGTGTGTCTGGTACAGCAGATCAGGGGGATCAGGAGGCCGTTCAGTACCTATACACTGTTACAGCAGGTCAGGGGGATCAGTAGGCCGTTCAGTACCGTGTGTCTGGTACAGCAGATCAGGAGGATCAGGAGGCCGTTCAGTACCGTGTGTCTAGTACAGCAGATCAGGGGGATCAGGAGGCCGTTCAGTACCTAGAGAGTGTTACAGCAGGTCAGGGGGATCAGTAGGCCGTTCAGTACCGTGTGTCTCGTACAGCAGATCACGGGGATCAGGAGGCCGTTCAGTACCTAGAGAGTGTTACATCAGGTCAGGGGAATCAGGATGCCGTTCAGTACCGTGTGTCTGGTACAGCAGATCAGGGGGATCAGGAGGCCGTTCAGTACCTATACACTGTTACAGCAGGTCAGGGGGATCAGTAGGCCGTTCAGTACCGTGTGTCTGGTACAGCAGATCAGGAGGATCAGGAGGCCGTTCAGTACCGTGTGTCTAGTACAGCAGATCAGGGGAATCAGGAGGCCGTTCAGTACCGTGTGTCTGGTGCAGCAGATCAGGAGGATCAGGAGGCCGTTCAGTACCTTGTGTCTGGTACAGCAGATCAGGGGGATCAGGAGGCCGATCAGTACCGTGTGTCTGGTACAGCAGATCAGGGGGATCAGGAGGCCGTTCAGTACCGTGTGTCTAGTACAGCAGATCAGGGGGATCAGGAGGCCGTTCAGTACCGTGTGTCTAGTACAGCAGACGAGGTAGATCAGGAGGCCGTTCAGTACCGTGTTTCTGGTACAGCAGATCAGGGGGATCAGGAGGCCGTTCAGTACATTGTGTCTGGTACAGCAGATCAGGGGGATCAGTAGGCCGTTCAGTACCGTGTGTCTGGTACAGCAGATCAGGGGGATCAGGAGGCCGTTCAGTACCGTGTGTCTGGTGCAGCAGATTAGGGGATCAGGAGGCCGTTCAGTACCTAGAGTCTGTTATAGCAGATCAGGGGGATCAGGAGGCCGTTCAGTACCTTGTGCCGAGTACATCAGATCAGGAGGATCAGGAGGCCGTTCAGTACTTTGTGTCTGTTACAGCAGATCAGGGGGATCAGGAGGCCGTTCAGCACCGTGTGTCTGGTACAGCAGATCAGGGGGATCAGGAGGCCGTTCAGTACCGTGTGTCTGGTACAGCAGATCAGGGGGATCAGGAGGCCGTTCAGTACCTTGTGTCTGGTACAGCAGATCAGGGGGATCAGGGGGCCGTTCGGTACCTTGAGTCTAGTACATCAGATCAGGGGGATCAGGAGGCCGTTCGGTACCGTGTGTCTAGTGCAGCAGATCAGGGGAATCAGGAGGCCGTTCAGTACATTGTGTCTAGTACAGCAGATCAGGGGGATCACGAGGCCGTTCGGTACCGTGTGTCTAGTACAGCAGATGAGGGGGATTTGGAGGCCGTTCAGTACCCTGTGTCTGGTACAGCAGATCAGGGGGATCAGGAGGCCGTTCGGTACCGTGTGTCTAGTACAGCAGATCAGGTGGATCAGGAGGCCGTTCAGTACCTTGTGTCTTTTACCGCATATCGGGAGGTTATTAAAGATCACAACATATTTATACCCCAGTAGGAGGTGTAGCAGGCAAACCTGTCGCTCGAGTCTTTTCCACCGGAACAGCAAGAGATGGACACAATTCAGTCCCTCGTTTACTGCACCAGAAGGGTAAGAGGAGGAGGCCATTTATTCCCTCGTGTATTTTACACCAGGGCAGGAGGACATTGAAGCCATTCTGTACCTTGAGTCAGTTCCACAAGAACAGGAGGTGGGCTCCATTGTGTCCCTCGGTATTTTACACCAGGGCAGGAGGACATTGAAGCCATTCTGTACCTTGAGCCTGTTCCATCGGAACAAGAGGAGGTGGGAACCATTCAATAACTCTGTATTTTACACGAGAACAGTAAGATGAGGAGGCCTTTCATTCCATAGAGTGTCACACAGCAACATCATAGAGTCATAGATGTTTGCAGCATTGGAACAGACACTTCGGCCCAGCTTGTCCATGCCGCTCTTTTCCTCGCACTGAGCTGGTTCCAAATGCCCATATTTGGCCTATATCCCTGGATAACCACCTTGTCAACATACCTGTCCAACTGCTTTTTAAAGAATTAAATTATACCCGCCACTACCACTGCCTCTGGAAGCTCATTCCAGATGCTCAACACTCGCAGTGTGAAGAAATTTCCCCTCTGGTCTCTTTTCGATCTCTCCCCTCTCACCTTAAACCTTTGTCCTCTAGTTCTAGACTCCTCTATCTTTGGGAACAGATGTCGACAATCTATCTTATGTATGCTCTACATTGTTTTATAGACCTCTATAAGATCACCCATAAGCCTCCTATGCTACCAGGTATAACGTCCCAACCTATCCAGCCTCTCTTTTAATTCAGACTATCAAGTCTTGGTAGCATCCTCGTAAATCTCTTCTGCACTCTTCCTATGTTAACAATATCTTCCCTATAATAGGGTGAGCGGACCTGAACCCAGTATTCCCTGTGTTGTCTGACTAATGTCTTGTACAACTTCAGTAAGGCGTGTCACCTCCTGTAATCGATATTCTGACCAATAAAATCTCGCATGCTGAATGCCCCCTTCACCACCCTGTCCACCTGCGACTCTACCTTCAAGGAGCTATGAACCTGTACCCCTAGATCTCTTTGTCCTGTAACTCTCCCCATCTCCCTACCATTAACTGAGTAGATCCTGCTCTGTTTTGATCTGCCAAAATGCATCACCTCACATTCATCAACATTGCACTCCATATGCCATTCATCAGACCACTGGCCAAATTGTCAATATCATTTTACAATGTTATGTAACCTTCTTCACTATCCACTATGCCACCAATCAGCAAATTAACCAATTATGCCTCCTACTAATATGGGCCAGGATTTAGAGAAACCCAAAGGACAACATGGAATTCACCTGACCCACAACTTTTAATAGATTTTGTTTATGAGGAGGACAAGGAACCACTTACAGATGTGATGCAGCAGAGAACTAAACGTATTTTTAAAACAAAACAATGTTTATTCTATGAACCCAGTTTACATTTTATAAAGCCACATTAAACAGCTTATCAACTACCAATCCTGATAACTCGCAAAAGATACAGTACTCTATAGATAACCCTTAACGCTTTTTAAAGCAACATCCATAAGTTAAACCCTATTTACAAAGACAGCAGGTATAAATTATCTACAGGCACAGGTATTACTTTGAAATCATCAAGTGATCAGGAGACATTCTTTTTAATGAAGAGAGGGAGATCAAACATACATCTGCTTGCTTCAAATACAGCTCTCAAATTCTGAAAATGAAACCAAAAACACCACTGCAGCTCACAGCTCAAAACGAAAGTGAAAGACAGACAGCCCAGCTCCAGCCACACTCCGAAATCACTGCAGCTATTTGATACACACCCATCTCTTAAAGATTCATCCACCTGACACCACATTCTCATCCAAATCATTTATATCGATATCAAATAACCGTGGACCCAGCACCGATGCCTGAAGCAAACCACTGTTCAAAGGCCTCCAATTTGAGAAACAACCTTCCATAACCACTCTTTGATTTCGATCGATGAGCCCTGAAGAATAGCGTGTCTGCCACGCAAGAACAGGAAGAGAAGGCCATTCAGTCTCGTGAGTCTGCTACAGCTGAACAAGAAAACGAGAAGCCCATTCATCCCTGGAGCCCATCACACCAGAAACTGAGGGGAATATGCCATTGATTCCATGGATTCGGCCGCAGTGGGACAAGAGGAGGAGGAGGTCATTCAGCCCCTCGCATAAGTTACTCTGGAAAGTAGAGCTGGAGGCCATTCTCATCGAATCGGTTACAAAGGACCAGGAGGGTAAGGCCATTCATTCCCTTGCTTCTGTTACGCTGACACAGGAGGAGGAGCATGTCATTCATTTTCCCAAGTCAGTTACACCCAAAACGGAGCAAAGGTTCATCGAGTCTCTTGAGTTTGTATCACCATTAACGGAGTACAATAATACAATTCACTATCTCAAGCTAGCTACACCGAAACAGTAGGAGGCCAAACAGTCCCTCAATGTTGTTACCCAAGAACCAGACAAGGAGGAGGCCATTCTGTCCCTGGAAACAATTACACCGGAACCGGAGGACAAGATTCAGTCCCTTGAGTCTGTTAGACCAGAACATGAGGAGCCCATTCAGTCCCTCGACACAATTACACCGTAACGAAGGAGGAGAAGATTCAGTCACTTAAGTATGTCACACCAGAACATGAAGAGGCATTTAGTCCATCAATTCTGTTACACAAGCACAGCAGGACTGAATGGCGTCCAGCTCCCATACCGTGCAGTGTAACTGATGTCAGCAACTGAAGTGCCTCCAACTACTCCTGTTATTGTGTACCAGACATCAGGGGCTCCATGACCTGCTTCACGGGTTCATGTGTAACTGACTAGATAGACAAAATGTCCTCCCCCTCATCATCCTCCTCCTGCTGTTCTGGTGGAAGAATATCGAGACTGAACGCACTCCAACTCATCTCCAGTTCTGCTGTAAGGGACTCGAAAAATGAATGGTCCCCCCCTCCACTGCTGGCAGGCTTACAAACATGAGGGAATGATTAGTTATCTCGTGTTCCGTTGTAACTAAATTGAGGAATTGAATGGCATACGTGTACTCCAGTGCTGGTGTAACAAGCTTGAGGGAGTCAATGGCCTCGTAAAACCCTTCCGCCATTACAGACCTCAGGGACAGATTGGCCTTCTCCTCCTCTTCCGGTTGACAAAACCCGAGATACAAAATGGCCTTCTCCTCCTGCTCTGATATTACATACGGCAGGGTCTGGATGGCCTCATCCTCCTGCTCTCATGTGACAGACTGGAGTGTCTGGATGGCCTTATCCTCCTGCTCTCATGTGACAGACTGGAGGGACTGAATGGCCTCATCCTCCTGCTCTCCTGTGACAGACTGGAGGGTCTGGATGGCCTCATCCTCCTGCTCTCATGTGACAGACTGGAGGGTCTTGATGGCCTTATCCTCCTGCTCTCATGTGACGGACTGGAGGGTCTGGATGGCCTCATCCTCCTGCTCTCATGTGACAGACTGGAGGGTCTGGATGGCCTCATCCTCCTGCTCTCATGTGACAGACTGGAGGGACTGAATGGCCTCATCCTCCTGCTCTCATGTGACAGACTGGAGGGTCTGGATGGCCTCATCCTCCTGCTCTCATGTGACAGACTGGAGGGTCTGGATGGCCTTCTCCTCCCGCTCTGGTGTGACATACTGGCGAGGCTGAATAGCCACCTCCTACTGCTCTGGTGTTACATGCTGGATGGGCTGAATTCCCTTCTCCTCCTGCTCTGATGTTTATTACTGCAGGGGCTCAATGACCTCCTCCTGCTAGGGTGTAACGGACTGGGGGGGCTAAATGACCTCCTTCTCCTGCTCTGGTGTGACAGACTGGAGGGGCTGAATGGCAACCCCGTCCTGCTCTTGTGATAAATACTGCAGGGTCTGAATGGCCTCATCCTCCTCCTGCTCCGTTGTAACAGACTGGAGGGGCTGAATGGCCTCCTCCTCCTGCTCTGGTGTAACATACTGGAGGGGCAGAATCGCGTGCTCCTCCTGCTCTGGCGTTACATACTGTAGGGGCTGAATGGCGTCCTGCTCCTGCTCTTGTGTTACACAGTGGAGGGTCTCAATCAGCTCCTACCCCTGCTCTGGTGTTTCATACTGGAGGGGCAGTTAGTTGTCCTCCTCCTGCTCTGGTGTAACGTACTGCAGGCTCTGAATGGCCTCCTCCTCCTGCTCTGGTGTTCCACACTGGAGGATTTGAATGGACTCCTCCTGCTCTGGTTTTACGCACTGCAGGGGCTGAATTGACTCCTCCTGCTCTGGTGTGACACACTGGAGGGTCTGAATGACCTCTCATACACTTCTGCTGTAACAGACACAAGGGACAATCTGATCTCCTTCGGGGACTCGATTCTGTAACACCAGAACAGGAAGAGATGTCCATTCCGTGCTTCGAATATTTAAACCCAGAACAGGTAGAAATCGCCATTCAGTCCCTCGAATCCTTTAAGCAGGAACCCAGAGTAGGAGGAGGAACCCATTCAGCGCCTCGAGGCAATTTCACCGGGACCGCAGAAAGTACTTGACTCCTTTGTGGCTGAACAACAGAAGGAGGAGGACGCTATTTATTCCCTCGAGGCAATGACCCCGGAAAAGGAGGAGGAGGTCAATCAGTCGCTTTTGTCTGTTACTGCAGTACAGGACGAGGCAATTCAGTCCCGAGAGTCAGTTCCCCTGGACCTGGAGGACGATGTCATACAATCCCTTCAGTCTGATCGCCCAGAACTGTAAGAAGAGGCGGCTGTTCTGTCCCTCGAGTCTCTTTCCCCAGGGCTGAAGGATGGGGAGTGAATTCTGCCCCCGTGACTTACACATAAGCACAGTAATAGGAGGAGGCATTTAATTCCCTCTTATCAGTTACACCGTGATAGCAGGAGTAGGACATTCCATCCCTCGAGTCAGTTAGGCCGAGGAGGAGGCAAATCAGCACCTTGAGCCTGTTACAAATGAACGGGAGTAGGAATTAGCCATTCGGCCACTGTAGTATCTTGCACCGGGACAGTCTGGGAGGAGGCCTGTCGGTCAATCGAGTGTGTTACAATTGAACAGGAAAATGAGGAGACCAATCACACCCTCGAGACTGTTACAGCGGAACTGGAGGAGGCGAAGGACAAACAGTACCTCACGTTGATACACCATGACATGAGGAGGAGGAAGCCATTCAGCCCCTCGGTCTGTTACACCAGAACAGAAGGACTAGGAGGCCAATCAGTACCTCGTGTCTTTTAACCAAAAACAAGAGGAGCAGGCCATTTCGTACCTGCCTGTTACTGAGCAACACGACTAGGAGGTGGGCATTCTTGTCCCGAAAGTCAGTTACAACAGAATAGGAGTAGGAGACTATTTTTGCCATCAAGCCTGTTGCACCAGAATAGAAGGAGTTGTAAGCCACTCAGTCCCTGGACTCTGTTGCACCAGAGCAGGAAAGTAGTAGAAGGCCATTCTGTCCCGTGATAAATATACACCGGATCAGTAGATGAGTTGAAGGCCATTCATTCCATCGAGTTTGTTACAACAGAACAGGAGGGAGAGCAGGCCATTCAAGTCCCGCTAATCTGTTACACCGGAAGAGGAGGAGGGGGCAAATCTGTTACACTGGACAGAAAGGAAGGAGGAAGGCATTCGGCCCCACGATTTTGTTAACCGGAAAACGGGGAGGAGGGTCACCACGCGCTCGATTCTGTTATACCAATAGAAAAGGACGAGGAGGTTAATTAGTCCCTCAATGGAGCTGACCGGAATAGCAAGAGTGTTACACATCAATCAGGGGAGGAAGACGTCCTTCAGTCCTTCAAATCAGTTACGCTGCAACCGGAGAAGGAATTTACGTAATATTTTGCGTCTTTACATCAGAAGTGTATGGGAGGAGGCCATTCAGACCCTCGAGTGTGTAAAAACAGAAGAGGAGGAGGAAGAGGCCATTCACTGCCTACTCTCTATTTACCACAACAGGCTGAGGAGGAGGCTATGAAGTCCATCGAATAAGTTCCAACGGAGCATGAGTAAGAGGAGGTCATTGAGACCCCAGTCAGTTAGCGGAAAGCAGGAAGAGGAGGATGTCATTCAGAACTCCAGTCAGTTAGTACAAAGCAGGAAGAGAGGAGGTCATTCAGTCCCCCAGTCAGTTAGTACAAAGCAGGAAGAGAGGAGGTCATTCAGTCCTCCAGTCAGTTACACAAAGCAGGAAGAGGAGGTGGTCATTCAGTCCCTCCAGTCAGTTAGTACAAAGCAGGAAGAGGAGGATGTCATTCAGTCCCTCCATTCAGTAAGCACAAAGCAGGAAGAGGAGGTGGTCATTCAGTCCCTCCAGTCAGTTAGTACAAAGCAGGAAGAGGAGGAGGTCATTCAGTCCCTCCTGTCAGTTAGCACAAAGCAGGAAGAGAGGAGGTCATTCAGTCCTCCAGTCAGTTAGCACAAAGCAGGAAGAGGAGGAGGTTATTCAGTCCCTCCTGTCAGTTACCACAGAGCAGGAAGAGGAGGATGTCATTCAGGCCCCCAGTCAGTTTGTACAAAGCAGGAAGAGAGGAGGTCATTCAGTCCTTCCAGTGAGTTAGTACAAAGCAGGAAGAGGAGGAGGTCATTCAGTCTCTCCAGTGAGTTAGTACAAAGCAGGAAGCGGAGGACGTCATTCAGTCCCTCCAGTCAGTTAGCACAAAGCAGGAAGAGGAGGAGGTCATTCAGGCCCCCAGTTAGTTAGTACAAAGCAGGAAGAGAGGAGGTCATTCAGTCCTCCAGTCAGTTAGCACAGAGCAGGAAGAGGAGGATGTCATTCAGACCCCCAGTCAGTTAGTACAAAGCAGGAAGAGGAGGATGTCATTCAGTCCCTCCAGTCAGTTAGTACAGAGCAGGAAGAGGAGGAGGTCATTCAGTCCCTCCAGTCAGTTAGTACAAAGCAGGAAGAGGAGGATGTCATTCAGTCCCTCCAGTCAGTTAGCACAAAGCAGGAAGAGGAGGAGGTCATTCAGTCCCTCCACTTAGTTACCACAACACAGGAGAATCAGGTATTTCAGTCTCTCCAGTCGGGAACCACAAAACAGGAAGAGGAGGATGTCATTCAGTCTCTCCAGTCGGGAACCACAGAACAGGAAGAGGAGGTGGTCATTCAGTGCCTCCAGTCAGTTTCCCCAAAAGAGGAAGACGAAGTTAATTCAGTCCCCCCATTCAGTAACCACAAAACAGGAAGTGGAGCATATCATTCAGTCTGTCCAGTCAGTTACCACAAAACAGGAGGACACGGAGGTCATGCAATATCTCCATTAATTTACCAGAAACAGGAAGTGGAGGAGGTAATTCAGTCCCTCCAGTCAGTTAGCACAGAGCAGGAAGAGGAGGATGCCATTCAGTCCGTCGTGTCAGTTAGTACAAAGCAGGAAGACAGGAGGTCATTCAGTCCTCAAGTCAGTTAGCACAAAGCAGGAAGTGGAGGAGGTCATTCAGTCCCTCCAGTCAGTCAGCACAAAGCAGGAAGAGGAGGATGTCATTCAGTCCCTCCAGTCAGTTAGCACAAAGCAGGAAGAGGAGGATGTCATTCAGACCCTCCAGTCAGTTAGCACAAAGCAGGAAGAGAGAACGTCATTCAGTCGCTCCAGTCAGTAAGCCCAAAGCAGGAAGAGGAGGATGTCATTCAGTCCCTTCAGTCAGTTAGTACAAAGCAATAAGAGAGGAGGATGTCATTCAGTCCCTCCAGTCAGTTAGCACAGAGCAGGAAGAGGAGGAGGTCATTCGGTCCCTCCAGTCTGTTAGCACGAAGCAGGAAGAGGAGGAGGTCATTCAGTCCCTCCAGTAAGTTAGTGCAAAGCATGAAGAGAGGAGGTCATTCAGTCCCTCCAGTCAGTTTATTACAAAGCAGGAAGAGAGGAGGTCATTCAGTCCCTCCAGTAAGTTAGCACAAAGCATGAAGAGAGGAGGTCATTCAGTCCCTCCAGTCAGTTTAGCACAAAGCAGGAAGAGAGGAGGTCATTCAGTCCCACCAGTCAGTTAGTACAAAGCAGGAAGAGGAGGATGTCATTCAGTCCCTCCAGTCAGTTAGTAAAAAGCAGGAAGAGAGGAGGTCATTCAGTTCTCAAGTCAGTTAGCACAAAGCAGGATGAGTAGGAGGTCATTCAGTCCTCAAGTCAGTTAGCACAAAGCAGGATGAGCAGGAGGTCATTCAGTCCCTCCAGTCAGCTAGCACAAACAGGAAGAGGAGAGGGTCATTCAGTCCCTCCAGTGATTTAGCACAAAGCAGGAAGAGGAGGAGGTCATTCACTCCCTCCAGTCAGTTAGCACAAAGCAGGAAGAGGAGGATGTCATTCAGTCCCTCCAGTGATTTAGCACAAAGCAGGAAGAGGAGGATGTCATTCAGTCCCTCCAGTCAGTTAGTACAAAACAGGAAGAGGGGTAGGTCATTCAGTCCCTCAAGTCAGTTAGCACAAAGCAGGAAGAGAGGAGGTCATTCAGTCCTCCAGTCAGTTAGCACAAAGCAGGAAGAGGAGGATGTCATTCAGTACCTCCAGTCAGTTAGCACAAAGCAGGAAGAGGAGGAGGTCATTCAGACCCCCAGTCAGTTAGTACAAAGCAGGAAGAGGAGGATGTCATTCAGTCCCTCCAGTCAGTTAGCACAAAGTAGGAAGAGGAGGAGGTCATTCAGTCCCTCCAGTCAGTTAGCACAAAGCAGGAAGAGGAGGATGTCATTCAGTCCCTCCAGTCAGTTAGCACAAAGTAGGAAGAGGAGGAGGTCATTCAGTCCCTCCAGTCAGTTAGTACAAAGCAGGAAGAGGAGGATGTCATTCAGTCCCTCCAGTCAGTTAGCACAAAGCAGGAAGAGGAGGAGGTCATTCAGACCCCCAGTCAGTTAGCACAAAGCAGGAAGAGGAGGAGGTCATTCAGACCCCCAGTCAGTTAGTACAAAGCAGGAAGAGGAGGATGTCATTCAGTCCCTCCAGTCAGTTAGCACAAAGTAGGAAGAGGAGGAGGTCATTCAGTCCCTCCAGTCAGTTAGCACAAAGCAGGAAGAGGAGGATGTCATTCAGTCCCTCCAGTCAGTTAGCACAAAGCAGGAAGAGGAGGAGGTCATTCAGTCCCTCCAGTCAGTTAGTACAAAGCAGGAACAGGAGGAGGTCATTCAGTCCCTCCAGTCAGTTAGCACAAAGCAGGAAGAGGAGGAGGTCATTCTGTCGTCCCTCCTGTCAGTTAGTACAAAGCAGGAAGAGGAGGAGGTCATTCAGTCCCTCCTGTCAGTTAGTACAAAGCAGGAAGAGGAGGAGGTCATTCAGTCCCTCCAATCAGTTCCCCCAACAGGATGTGGAGGAGGTCATTGTCCCCCCCAGTCTTTCACCACAAAACAGGAAGAGTAGGAGGTCATTCAGTCTCTCCAGTCGGGAAACACAAAACAGGAAGAGTAGGATGTCATTCAGTTTCACCAGTCGGGAACCACAAAACAGGAAGAGGAGTTGGTCATTCAGTCCTTCCAGTCAGTTTCCCTCCAAAAGGAGGATCCGGAGGGCATTCAGACCCTCCAGTCAGTTACCCAAAAACAGGAAGTCGACGACGGCATTCAGTGCCTCCAGTCAGTTTCCCCAAAAGAGGAAGACGAAGTTAATTCAGTCCCCCCATTCAGTAACCACAAAACAGGAAGTGGAGCATATCATTCAGTCTGTCCAGTCAGTTACCACAAAACAGGAGGATCCGGAGGCCATGCAATATCTCCATTAATTTACCCGAAAAAGGAAGAGGAGGATGTCATTCAGTCCCTCCAGTCAGTTAGCACAAAGCAGGAAGAGGAGGAGGTCATTCCCTCACTCTAGTTAGTTAGCACAAAGCAGGAAGAGGAGGAGTTCATTCAGTCCCTCCAGTCAGTTTGTACAAAGCAGGAAGAGGAGGAGGTCATTCAGTCCCTCCAGTCAGTTAGCACAAAGCAGGAAGAGGAGGAGGACATTCCCTCACTCTAGTTAATTAGCACAAAGCAGGAAGAGGACGAGTTCATTCAGTCCCTCCAGTCAGTTAGCACAAAGCAGGAAGAGGAGGATGTCATTCAGTCCCTCCAGTCAGTTAGTACAAAGCAGGAAGAGGAGGAGGTCATTCAGTCCCTCCAGTCAGTTAGTACAAAGCAGGAAGAGGAGGATGTCATTCAGTCCCTCCAGTCAGTTAGCACAAAGCAGGAAGAGGAGGAGGTCATTCAGTCCCTCCACTTAGTTACCACAACACAGGAGAATCAGGTATTTCAGTCTCTCCAGTCGGGAACCACAAAACAGGAAGAGGAGGATGTCATTCAGTCTCTCCAGTCGGGAACCACAGAACAGGAAGAGGAGGTGGTCATTCAGTGCCTCCAGTCAGTTTCCCCAAAAGAGGAAGACGAAGTTAATTCAGTCCCCCCATTCAGTAACCACAAAACAGGAAGTGGAGCATATCATTCAGTCTGTCCAGTCAGTTACCACAAAACAGGAGGACACGGAGGTCATGCAATATCTCCATTAATTTACCAGAAACAGGAAGTGGAGGAGGTAATTCAGTCCCTCCAGTCAGTTAGCACAGAGCAGGAAGAGGAGGATGCCATTCAGTCCGTCGTGTCAGTTAGTACAAAGCAGGAAGACAGGAGGTCATTCAGTCCTCAAGTCAGTTAGCACAAAGCAGGAAGTGGAGGAGGTCATTCAGTCCCTCCAGTCAGTCAGCACAAAGCAGGAAGTGGAGGAGGTCATTCAGTCCCTCCAGTCAGTTAGGACAAAGCAGGAAGAGAGAACGTCATTCAGTCCCTCCAGTCAGTTAGTACAAAGCAGGAAGAGGAGGATGTCATTCAGTCCCTCAGTCAGTTAGCACAAAGCAGGAAGAGAGAACGTCATTCAGTCGCTCCAGTCAGTTAGCACAAAGCAGGAAGAGGAGGATGTCATTCAGTCCCTCCAGTCAGTTAGCACAAAGTAGGAAGAGGAGGAGGTCATTCAGTCCCTCCAGTCAGTTAGCACAAAGCAGGAAGAGGAGGATGTCATTCAGTCCCTCCAGTCAGTTAGCACAAAGCAGGAAGAGGAGGAGGTCATTCAGTCCCTCCAGTCAGTTAGTACAAAGCAGGAACAGGAGGACGCCATTCAGTCCCTCCAGTCAGTTAGTACAAAGCAGGAACAGGAGGAGGTCATTCAGTCCCTCCAGTCAGTTAGCACAAAGCAGGAAGAGGAGGAGGTCATTCTGTCGTCCCTCCTGTCAGTTAGTACAAAGCAGGAAGAGGAGGAGGTCATTCAGTCCCTCCTGTCAGTTAGTACAAAGCAGGAAGAGGAGGAGGTCATTCAGTCCCTCCAATCAGTTCCCCCAACAGGATGTGGAGGAGGTCATTGTCCCCCCCAGTCTTTCACCACAAAACAGGAAGAGGAGGAGGTCATTCAGTCTCTCCAGTCGGGAAACACAAAACAGGAAGAGTAGGATGTCATTCAGTTTCACCAGTCGGGAACCACAAAACAGGAAGAGGAGTTGGTCATTCAGTCCTTCCAGTCAGTTTCCCTCCAAAAGGAGGATCCGGAGGGCATTCAGACCCTCCAGTCAGTTACCCAAAAACAGGAAGTCGACGACGGCATTCAGTGCCTCCAGTCAGTTTCCCCAAAAGAGGAAGACGAAGTTAATTCAGTCCCCCCATTCAGTAACCACAAAACAGGAACTGGAGCATATCATTCAGTCTGTCCAGTCAGTTACCACAAAACAGGAGGATCCGGAGGCCATGCAATATCTCCATTAATTTACCCGAAAAAGGAAGAGGAGGATGTCATTCAGTCCCTCCAGTCAGTTAGCACAAAGCAGGAAGAGGAGGAGGTCATTCCCTCACTCTAGTTAGTTAGCTCAAAGCAAGAAGAGGAGGAGTTCATTCAGTCCCTCCAGTCAGTTTGTACAAAGCAGGAAGAGGAGGAGGTCATTCAGTCCCTCCAGTCAGTTAGCACAAAGCAGGAAGAGGAGGAGGACATTCCCTCACTCTAGTTAATTAGCACAAAGCAGGAAGAGGAGGAGTTCATTCAGTCCCTCCAGTCAGTTAGCACAAAGCAGGAAGAGGAGGATGTCATTCAGTCCCTCCAGTCAGTTAGCACAAAGCAGGAAGAGGAGGATGTCATTCAGTCCCTCCAGTCAGTTAGTACAAAGCAGGAAGAGGAGGAGGTCATTCAGTCCCTCCAGTCAGTTAGTACAAAGCAGGAAGAGGAGGATGTCATTCAGTCCCTCCAGTCAGTTAGCACAAAGCAGGAAGAGGAGGAGGTCATTCAGTCCCTCCAGTTAGTTACCACAACACAGGAGAATCAGGTATTTCAGTCTCTCCAGTCGGGAACCACAAAACAGGAAGAGGAGGATGTCATTCAGTCTCTCCAGTCGGGAACCACAGAACAGGAAGAGGAGGTGGTCATTCAGTGCCTCCAGTCAGTTTCCCCAAAAGAGGAAGACGAAGTTAATTCAGTCCCCCCATTCAGTAACCACAAAACAGGAAGTGGAGCATATCATTCAGTCTGTCCAGTCAGTTACCACAAAACAGGAGGACACGGAGGTCATGCAATATCTCCATTAATTTACCAGAAACAGGAAGTGGAGGAGGTAATTCAGTCCCTCCAGTCAGTTAGCACAGAGCAGGAAGAGGAGGATGCCATTCAGTCCGTCGTGTCAGTTAGTACAAAGCAGGAAGACAGGAGGTCATTCAGTCCTCAAGTCAGTTAGCACAAAGCAGGAAGTGGAGGAGGTCATTCAGTCCCTCCAGTCAGTCAGCACAAAGCAGGAAGAGGAGGAGGTCATTCAGTCCCTCCAGTCAGTTAGGACAAAGCAGGAAGAGAGAACGTCATTCAGTCCCTCCAGTCAGTTAGTACAAAGCAGGAAGAGGAGGATGTCATTCAGTCCCTCCAGTCAGTTAGCACAAAGCAGGAAGAGAGAACGTCATTCAGTCGCTCCAGTCAGTAAGCCCAAAGCAGGAAGAGAGAAGGATGTCATTCAGTCCCTCCAGTCAGTTAGCACAGAGCAGGAAGAGGAGGAGGTCATTCAGTCCCTCCAGTCTGTTAGCACGAAGCAGGAAGAGGAGGAGGTCATTCAGTCCCTCCAGTAAGTTAGTGCAAATCATGAAGAGAGGAGGTTATTCAGTCCCTCCAGTCAGTTTATTACAAAGCAGGAAGAGAGGAGGTCATTCAGTCCCTCCAGTAAGTTAGCACAAAGCATGAAGAGAGGAGGTCATTCATTCCCTCCAGTCAGTTTAGCACAAAGCAGGAAGAGGAGGATGTCATTCAGTCCCTTCAGTCAGTTAGTACAAAGCAGGAAGAGAGGAGGATGTCATTCAGTCCCTCCAGTCAGTTAGCACAGAGCAGGAAGAGGAGGAAGTCATTCAGTCCCTCCAGTCTGTTAGCACAAAGCAGGAAGAGGAGGATGTCATTCAGTCCCTCCAGTCAGTTAGCACAAAGCAGGAAGAGGAGGAGGTCATTCAGTCCCTCCAGTCAGTTAGTACAAAGCAGGAACAGGAGGACGCCATTCAGTCCCTCCAGTCAGTTAGTACAAAGCAGGAACAGGAGGAGGTCATTCAGTCCCTCCAGTCAGTTAGCACAAAGCAGGAAGAGGAGGAGGTCATTCTGTCGTCCCTCCTGTCAGTTAGTACAAAGCAGGAAGAGGAGGAGGTCATTCAGTCCCTCCTGTCAGTTAGTACAAAGCAGGAAGAGGAGGAGGTCATTCAGTCCCTCCAATCAGTTCCCCCAACAGGATGTGGAGGAGGTCATTGTCCCCCCCAGTCTTTCACCACAAAACAGGAAGAGTAGGAGGTCATTCAGTCTCTCCAGTCGGGAAACACAAAACAGGAAGAGTAGGATGTCATTCAGTTTCACCAGTCGGGAACCACAAAACAGGAAGAGGAGTTGGTCATTCAGTCCTTCCAGTCAGTTTCCCTCCAAAAGGAGGATCCGGAGGGCATTCAGACCCTCCAGTCAGTTACCCAAAAACAGGAAGTCGACGACGGCATTCAGTGCCTCCAGTCAGTTTCCCCAAAAGAGGAAGACGAAGTTAATTCAGTCCCCCCATTCAGTAACCACAAAACAGGAAGTGGAGCATATCATTCAGTCTGTCCAGTCAGTTACCACAAAACAGGAGGATCCGGAGGCCATGCAATATCTCCATTAATTTACCCGAAAAAGGAAGAGGAGGATGTCATTCAGTCCCTCCAGTCAGTTAGCACAAAGCAGGAAGAGGAGGAGGTCATTCCCTCACTCTAGTTAGTTAGCACAAAGCAGGAAGAGGAGGAGTTCATTCAGTCCCTCCAGTCAGTTTGTACAAAGCAGGAAGAGGAGGAGGTCATTCAGTCCCTCCAGTCAGTTAGCACAAAGCAGGAAGAGGAGGAGGACATTCCCTCACTCTAGTTAATTAGCACAAAGCAGGAAGAGGACGAGTTCATTCAGTCCCTCCAGTCAGTTTGTACAAAGCAGGAAGAGGAGGATGTCATTCAGTCCCTCCAGTCAGTTAGCACAAAGCAGGAAGAGGAGGATGTCATTCAGTCCCTCCAGTCAGTTAGCACAAAGCAGGAAGAGGAGGATGTCATTCAGTCCCTCCAGTCAGTTAGTACAAAGCAGGAAGAGGAGGAGGTCATTCAGTCCCTCCAGTCAGTTAGTACAAAGCAGGAAGAGGAGGATGTCATTCAGTCCCTCCAGTCAGTTAGCACAAAGCAGGAAGAGGAGGAGGTCATTCAGTCCCTCCACTTAGTTACCACAACACAGGAGAATCAGGTATTTCAGTCTCTCCAGTCGGGAACCACAAAACAGGAAGAGGAGGATGTCATTCAGTCTCTCCAGTCGGGAACCACAGAACAGGAAGAGGAGGTGGTCATTCAGTGCCTCCAGTCAGTTTCCCCAAAAGAGGAAGACGAAGTTAATTCAGTCCCCCCATTCAGTAACCACAAAACAGGAAGTGGAGCATATCATTCAGTCTGTCCAGTCAGTTACCACAAAACAGGAGGACACGGAGGTCATGCAATATCTCCATTAATTTACCAGAAACAGGAAGTGGAGGAGGTAATTCAGTCCCTCCAGTCAGTTAGCACAGAGCAGGAAGAGGAGGATGCCATTCAGTCCGTCGTGTCAGTTAGTACAAAGCAGGAAGACAGGAGGTCATTCAGTCCTCAAGTCAGTTAGCACAAAGCAGGAAGTGGAGGAGGTCATTCAGTCCCTCCAGTCAGTTAGGACAAAGCAGGAAGAGAGAACGTCATTCAGTCCCTCCAGTCAGTTAGTACAAAGCAGGAAGAGGAGGATGTCATTCAGTCCCTCAGTCAGTTAGCACAAAGCAGGAAGAGAGAACGTCATTCAGTCGCTCCAGTCAGTTAGCACAAAGCAGGAAGAGGAGGATGTCATTCAGTCCCTCCAGTCAGTTAGCACAAAGTAGGAAGAGGAGGAGGTCATTCAGTCCCTCCAGTCAGTTAGCACAAAGCAGGAAGAGGAGGATGTCATTCAGTCCCTCCAGTCAGTTAGCACAAAGCAGGAAGAGGAGGAGGTCATTCAGTCCCTCCAGTCAGTTAGTACAAAGCAGGAACAGGAGGACGCCATTCAGTCCCTCCAGTCAGTTAGTACAAAGCAGGAACAGGAGGAGGTCATTCAGTCCCTCCAGTCAGTTAGCACAAAGCAGGAAGAGGAGGAGGTCATTCTGTCGTCCCTCCTGTCAGTTAGTACAAAGCAGGAAGAGGAGGAGGTCATTCAGTCCCTCCTGTCAGTTAGTACAAAGCAGGAAGAGGAGGAGGTCATTCAGTCCCTCCAATCAGTTCCCCCAACAGGATGTGGAGGAGGTCATTGTCCCCCCCAGTCTTTCACCACAAAACAGGAAGAGGAGGAGGTCATTCAGTCTCTCCAGTCGGGAAACACAAAACAGGAAGAGTAGGATGTCATTCAGTTTCACCAGTCGGGAACCACAAAACAGGAAGAGGAGTTGGTCATTCAGTCCTTCCAGTCAGTTTCCCTCCAAAAGGAGGATCCGGAGGGCATTCAGACCCTCCAGTCAGTTACCCAAAAACAGGAAGTCGACGACGGCATTCAGTGCCTCCAGTCAGTTTCCCCAAAAGAGGAAGACGAAGTTAATTCAGTCCCCCCATTCAGTAACCACAAAACAGGAACTGGAGCATATCATTCAGTCTGTCCAGTCAGTTACCACAAAACAGGAGGATCCGGAGGCCATGCAATATCTCCATTAATTTACCCGAAAAAGGAAGAGGAGGATGTCATTCAGTCCCTCCAGTCAGTTAGCACAAAGCAGGAAGAGGAGGAGGTCATTCCCTCACTCTAGTTAGTTAGCTCAAAGCAAGAAGAGGAGGAGTTCATTCAGTCCCTCCAGTCAGTTTGTACAAAGCAGGAAGAGGAGGAGGTCATTCAGTCCCTCCAGTCAGTTAGCACAAAGCAGGAAGAGGAGGAGGACATTCCCTCACTCTAGTTAATTAGCACAAAGCAGGAAGAGGAGGAGTTCATTCAGTCCCTCCAGTCAGTTAGCACAAAGCAGGAAGAGGAGGATGTCATTCAGTCCCTCCAGTCAGTTAGCACAAAGCAGGAAGAGGAGGATGTCATTCAGTCCCTCCAGTCAGTTAGTACAAAGCAGGAAGAGGAGGAGGTCATTCAGTCCCTCCAGTCAGTTAGTACAAAGCAGGAAGAGGAGGATGTCATTCAGTCCCTCCAGTCAGTTAGCACAAAGCAGGAAGAGGAGGAGGTCATTCAGTCCCTCCAGTTAGTTACCACAACACAGGAGAATCAGGTATTTCAGTCTCTCCAGTCGGGAACCACAAAACAGGAAGAGGAGGATGTCATTCAGTCTCTCCAGTCGGGAACCACAGAACAGGAAGAGGAGGTGGTCATTCAGTGCCTCCAGTCAGTTTCCCCAAAAGAGGAAGACGAAGTTAATTCAGTCCCCCCATTCAGTAACCACAAAACAGGAAGTGGAGCATATCATTCAGTCTGTCCAGTCAGTTACCACAAAACAGGAGGACACGGAGGTCATGCAATATCTCCATTAATTTACCAGAAACAGGAAGTGGAGGAGGTAATTCAGTCCCTCCAGTCAGTTAGCACAGAGCAGGAAGAGGAGGATGCCATTCAGTCCGTCGTGTCAGTTAGTACAAAGCAGGAAGACAGGAGGTCATTCAGTCCTCAAGTCAGTTAGCACAAAGCAGGAAGTGGAGGAGGTCATTCAGTCCCTCCAGTCAGTCAGCACAAAGCAGGAAGAGGAGGAGGTCATTCAGTCCCTCCAGTCAGTTAGGACAAAGCAGGAAGAGAGAACGTCATTCAGTCCCTCCAGTCAGTTAGTACAAAGCAGGAAGAGGAGGATGTCATTCAGTCCCTCCAGTCAGTTAGCACAAAGCAGGAAGAGAGAACGTCATTCAGTCGCTCCAGTCAGTAAGCCCAAAGCAGGAAGAGAGAAGGATGTCATTCAGTCCCTCCAGTCAGTTAGCACAGAGCAGGAAGAGGAGGAGGTCATTCAGTCCCTCCAGTCTGTTAGCACGAAGCAGGAAGAGGAGGAGGTCATTCAGTCCCTCCAGTAAGTTAGTGCAAATCATGAAGAGAGGAGGTTATTCAGTCCCTCCAGTCAGTTTATTACAAAGCAGGAAGAGAGGAGGTCATTCAGTCCCTCCAGTAAGTTAGCACAAAGCATGAAGAGAGGAGGTCATTCATTCCCTCCAGTCAGTTTAGCACAAAGCAGGAAGAGGAGGATGTCATTCAGTCCCTTCAGTCAGTTAGTACAAAGCAGGAAGAGAGGAGGATGTCATTCAGTCCCTCCAGTCAGTTAGCACAGAGCAGGAAGAGGAGGAAGTCATTCAGTCCCTCCAGTCTGTTAGCACGAAGCAGGAAGAGGAGGAGGTCATTCAGTCCCTCCAGTAAGTTAGTGCAAAGCATGAAGAGAGGAGGTAATTCAGTCCCTCCAGTCAGTTTATTACAAAGCAGGAAGAGAGGAGGTCATTCAGTCCCTCCAGTAAGTTAGCACAAAGCATGAAGAGAGGAGGTCATTCAGTCGCTCCAGTCAGTTTAGCACAAAGCAGGAAGAGAGGAGGTCATTCAGTCCCACCAGTCAGTTAGTACAAAGCAGGAAGAGGAGGATGTCATTCAGTCCCTCCAGTCAGTTAGCACAAAGCAGGAAGAGGAGGAGGTCATTCAGTCCCTCCAGTCAGTTAGTAAAAAGCAGGAAGAGAGGAGGTCATTCAGTTCTCAAGTCAGTTAGCACAAAGCAGGATGAGTAGGAGGTCATTCAGTCCTCAAGTCAGTTAGCACAAAGCAGGATGAGCAGGAGGTCATTCAGTCCCTCCAGTCAGTTAGCACAAAGCAGGAAGAGGAGAGGGTCATTCAGTCCCTCCAGTGATTTAGCACAAAGCAGGAAGAGGAGGATGTCATTCAGTCCCTCCAGTCAGCTAGCACAAACAGGAAGAGGAGAGGGCCATTCAGTCCCTCCAGTGATTTAGCACAAAGCAGGAAGAGGAGGATGTCATTCAGTCCCTCCAGTCAGCTAGCACAAACAGGAAGAGGAGAGGGCCATTCAGTCCCTCCAGTGATTTAGCACAAAGCAGGAAGAGGAGGATGTCATTCAGTCCCTCCAGTCAGTTAGTACAAAACAGGAAGAGGGGGAGGTCATTCAGTCCCTCAAGTCAGTTAGCACAAAGCAGGAAGAGAGGAGGTCATTCAGTCCTCCAGTCAGTTAGCACAAAGCAGGAAGAGGAGGATGTCATTCAGTCCCTCCAGTCAGTTAGCACAAAGCATGAAGAGGAGGAGGTCATTCAGACCCCCAGTCAGTTAGCACAAAGCAGGAAGAGGAGGAGGTCATTCAGACCCCCAGTCAGTTAGTACAAAGCAGGAAGAGGAGGATGTCATTCAGTCCCTCCAGTCAGTTAGCACAAAGCATGAAGAGGAGGATGTCATTCAGTCCCTCCAGTCAGTTAGCACAAAGCAGGAAGAGGAGGAGGTCATTCAGTCCCTCCAGTCAGTTAGCACAAAGCAGGAAGAGGAGGATGTCATTCAGTCCCTCCAGTCAGTTAGCACAAAGCAGGAAGAGGAGGAGGTCATTCAGTCCCTCCAGTCAGTTAGTACAAAGCAGGAACAGGAGGACGCCATTCAGTCCCTCCAGTCAGTTAGTACAAAGCAGGAACAGGAGGAGGTCATTCAGTCCCTCCAGTCAGTTAGCACAAAGCAGGAAGAGGAGGAGGTCATTCAGTCGTCCCTCCTGTCAGTTAGTACAAAGCAGGAAGAGGAGGAGGTCATTCAGTCCCTCCTGTCAGTTAGTACAAAGCAGGAAGAGGAGGAGGTCATTCAGTCCCTCCAATCAGTTCCCCCAACAGGATGTGGAGGAGGTCATTGTCCCCCCCAGTCTTTCACCACAAAACAGGAAGAGGAGGAGGTCATTCAGTCTCTCCAGTCGGGAAACACAAAACAGGAAGAGGAGGATGTCATTCAGTTTCACCAGTCGGGAACCACAAAACAGGAAGAGGAGGTGGTCATTCAGTCCTTCCAGTCAGTTTCCCTCCAAAAGGAGGATCCGGAGGGCATTCAGACCCTCCAGTCAGTTACCCAAAAACAGGAAGTCGACGACGGCATTCAGTGCCTCCAGTCAGTTTCCCCAAAAGAGGAAGACGAAGTTAATTCAGTCCCCCCATTCAGTAACCACAAAACAGGAAGTGGAGCATATCATTCAGTCTGTCCAGTCAGTTACCACAAAACAGGAGGATCCGGAGGCCATGCAATATCTCCATTAATTTACCCGAAAAAGGAAGAGGAGGATGTCATTCAGTCCCTCCAGTCAGTTAGCACAAAGCAGGAAGAGGAGGAGGTCATTCCCTCACTCTAGTTAGTTAGCACAAAGCAGGAAGAGGAGGAGTTCATTCAGTCCCTCCAGTCAGTTAGCACAAAGCAGGAAGAGGAGGAGGTCATTCAGTCCCTCCAGTCAGTTAGCACAAAGCAGGAAGAGGAGGAGGTCATTCCCTCACTCTAGTTAGTTAGCACAAAGCAGGAAGAGGAGGAGTTCATTCAGTCCCTCCAGTCAGTTAGCACAAAGCAGGAAGAGGAGGAGGTCATTCAGTCCCTCCAGTCAGTTAGCACAAAGCAGGAAGAGGAGGATGTCATTCAGTCCCTCCAGTCAGTTAGTACAAAGCAGGAAGAGGAGGAGGTCATTCAGTCCCTCCAGTCAGTTAGTACAAAGCAGGAAGAGGAGGATGTCATTCAGTCCCTCCAGTCAGTTAGCACTAAGCAGGAAGAGGAGGAGGTCATTCAGTCCCTCCAGTTAGTTACCACAACACAGGAGGATCCGGAGGCCATGCAATATCTCCATTAATTTACCCGAAAAAGGAAGAGGAGGATGTCATTCAGTCCCTCCAGTCAGTTAGCACAAAGCAGGAAGAGGAGGAGGTCATTCCCTCACTCTAGTTAGTTAGCACAAAGCAGGAAGAGGAGGAGTTCATTCAGTCCCTCCAGTCAGTTTGTACAAAGCAGGAAGAGGAGGAGGTTATTCAGTCCCTCCAGTCAGTTAGCACAAAGCAGGAAGAGGAGGAGGTCATTCCCTCACTCTAGTTAGTTAGCACAAAGCAGGAAGAGGAGGACGTCATTCAGTCCCTCCAGTCAGTTAGCACAAAGCAGGAAGAGGAGGATGTCATTCAGTCCCTCCTGTCAGTTAGCACAAAGCAGGAAGAGGAGGAGGTCATTCAGTCCCTCCAGTCAGTTTGTACAAAGCAGGAAGAGGAGGAGGTTATTCAGTCCCTCCAGTCAGTTAGCACAAAGCAGGAAGAGGAGGAGGTCATTCCCTCACTCTAGTTAGTTAGCACAAAGCAGGAAGAGGAGGAGTTCATTCAGTCCCTCCAGTCAGTTTGTACAAAGCAGGAAGAGGAGGAGGTTATTCAGTCCCTCCAGTCAGTTAGCACAAAGCAGGAAGAGGAGGAGGTCATTCCCTCACCCTAGTTAGTTAGCACAAAGCAGGAAGAGGAGGAGTTCATTCAGTCCCTCCAGTCAGTTAGCACAAAGCAGGAAGAGGAGGATGTCATTCAGTCCCTCCTGTCAGTTAGCACAAAGCAGGAAGAGGAGGAGGTCATTCAGTCCCTCCAGTCAGTTAGCAAATAGCAGGAAGAGGAGGATGTCATTCAGACCCTCCAGTCAGTTAGTACAAAGCAGGAAGAGGAGGAGGTCATTCAGTCTCTTCAGTCAGTTAGCACAAAGCAGGAAGAGGAGGATGTAATTCAGTCTCTTCAGTCAGTTAGCACAAAGAAGGAAGAGGAGGTGGTCATTCCCTCACTCTAGTCAGTTAGCACAAAGCAGGAAGAGGAGGAGGTCATGAAGTCCCTCCATTCAGTTAGCACAAAGCAGGAAGAGGAGGAGGTCATTCAGTCCCTCCAGTCAGTTAGTACAAAGCAGGAAGAGGAGGAGGTCATTCAGTCCCTCCAGTCAGTTAGCAAATAGCAGGAAGAGGAGGATGTAATTCAGTCTCTTCAGTCAGTTAGCACAAAGCAGGAAGAGGAGGAGGTCATTCTGTCCCTCCAGTCAGTTAGCACAAAGCAGGAAGAGGAGGAGGTCATGAAGTCCCGCCATTCAGTTAGCACAAAGCAGGAAGAGGAGGAGGTCATTCAGTTCCTCCAGTCAGTTAGCACAAAGCAGGAAGAGGAGGAGGTCATTCAGACCCTCCAGTCAGTTAGCACAAAGCAGGAAGAGGAGGAGGTTATTCAGTCCCTCCAGTCAGTTAGTACAAAGCAGGAAGAGGAGGACGTCATTCAGTCCCTCCAGTCAGTTAGCACAAAGCAGGAAGAGGAGGAGGTCATTCAGTCCCTCCAGTCAGTTAGTACAAAGCAGGAAGAGAGGAGGTTATTCAGTCCCTCCAGTCAGTTAGCACAAAGCAGGAAGAGGAGGATGTCATTCAGTCCATCCAGTCAGTTAGCACAAAGCAGGAAGATGAGGTGGTCATTCCCTCACTCTAGTCAGTTAGCACAAAGCAGGAAGAGGAGGAGGTCATTCAGTCCCTCCAGTCAGTTAGCACAAAGCAGGAAGAGGAGGACGTCATTCAGTCCCTCCAGTAATTTACAACAAAGCAGGAAGAGGAGGATGTCATTCAGTCCCTCGAGTCAGTTAGTACAAAGCAGGAAGAGGAGGATGTCGTTCAGTCCCTCCAGTAAGTTAGCACAAAGCAAGAAGTGGAGGAGGTCATTCAGTCCCTCCAGTCCGTCTGTACAATGCAGGAAGAGGAGGAGGTCATTCAGTCCCTTCAGACAGTTAGCACAAAGCAGGAAGAGGAGGATGTCATTCAGTCCCTCCAGTCAGTTAGCACAAAGCAGGAAGAGGAGGAGGTCATTCAGTCCCTCGAGTCAGTTGGCACAAAACAGGAAGAGGAGGAGGTCATTCAGTCCCTCCAGTCAGTTAGCACAAAGCAGGAAGAGCAGGAGGTCATTCAGTCCCTCGAGTCAGTTAGCACAAAGCAGGAAGAGGAGGAGGTCATTCAGTCCCTCCAGTCAGTTAGCACAAAGCAGGAAGAGGAGGATGTCATTCAGTCCCTCCTGTCAGTTAGCACAAAGCAGGAAGAGGAGGAGGTCATTCAGTCCCTCGAGTCAGTTGGCACAAAGCAGGAAGAGGAGAAGGTCATTCAGTCCCTCCAGTCAGTTAGCACAAAGCAGGAAGAGGAGAAGGTCATTCAGTCCCTCCAGTCAGTTAGCACAAATCAGGAAGAGGAGGATGTAATTCAGTCCCTCCTGTCAGTTAGCACAAAGCAGGAAGAGGAGGATGTCATTCAGTCCCTCCTGTCAGTTAGCACAAAGCAGGAAGAGGAGGAGGTCATTCAGTCCCTCGAGTCAGTTGGCACAAAGCAGGAAGAGGAGAAGGTCATTCAGTCCCTCCAGTCAGTTAGCACAAAGCAGGAAGAGGAGGATGTCATTCAGTCCCTCCAGTCAGTTAGCACAAAGCAGGAAGAGGAGGATGTCATTCAGTCCCTCCAGTCAGTTAGCACAAAGCAGGAAGAGGAGGATGTCATTCAGTCCCTCCAGTCAGTTAGCACAAAGCAGGAAGAGGAGGAGGTCATTCAGTCCCTCCAGTCAGTGAGCACAAAGCAGGAAGAGGAGGAGGTTATTCAGTCCTCCAGTCAGTTAGCACAAAGCAGGAAGAGGAGGATGTCATTCAGTCCCTCAAGTCAGTTAGCATAAAGCAGGAAGAGGAGGAGGTCATTCAGTCCCTTCAGACAGTTAGCACAAAGCAGGAAGAGGAGGAGGTCATTCAGTCCCTCGAGTCAGTTGGCACAAAGCAGGAAGAGGAGGAGGTCATTCAGTCCCTCCAGTCAGTTAGCACAAAGCAGGAAGAGGAGGAGGTCATTCAGTCCTCCAGTCAGTTAGCACAGAGCAGGAAGAGAGGATGTAATTCAGTCCCTTCAGTCAGTTAGCACAGAGCAGGAAGAGGAAGAGGTCATTCAGTCCCTAAAGACAGTTAGCACAAAGCAGGAAGAGGAGGTGGTCATTCAGTCCCTCCAGTCAGTCAGCACAAAGCAGGAAGAGGAGGAGGTCATTCAGTCTCTCCAGTCAGTAAGCACATCGCAGGAAGAGGAGGAGGTCATTCAGTCCCTCCAGTCAGTAAGCACATCGCGGGAAGAGGAGGATGTCATTCAGTCCCTCCAGTCAGTTAGCACATCGCAGGAAGAGGAGGATGTCATTCAGTCCCTCCAGTCAGTTAGTACAAAGCAGGAAGAGGAGGAGGTCATTCAGTCCCTCCAGTCAGTTAGCACAAAGCAGGAAGAGGAGGAGGTCATTCAGTTCCTCCAGTCAGTTAGCACAAAGCAGGAAGAGAGGAGGTCATTCAGTCCCTCCAGTCAGTTAGCACAAAGCAGGAAGAGGAGGAGGTCATTCAGTCCCTCCAGTCAGTTAGTACATAGCAGGAAGAGGAGGAGGTCATTCAGTCCCTCCAGTCAGTTAGCACAAAGCAGGAAGAGGAGGAGGTCATTCAGTCCCTCCAGTCAGTTAGCACAAAGCAGGAAGAGGAGGAGGTCATTCAGTCCCTCCAGTCAGTTAGCACAAAGCAGGAAGAGGAGGATGTCATTCAGTCCCTCCAGTCAGTTAGTACAAAGCAGGAAGAGGAGGAGGTCATTCAGTCCCTCCAGTCAGTTAGCACAAAGCAGGAAGAGGAGGAGGTCATTCAGTCCCTCCAGTCAGTTAGCACAAAGCAGGAAGAGAGGAGGTCATTCAGTCCCTCCAGTCAGTTAGCACAAAGCAGGAAGAGGAGGAGGTCATTCAGTCCCTCCAGTCAGTTAGTACAAAGCAGGAAGAGGAGGAGGTCATTCAGTCCCTCCTGTCAGTTAGCACAAAGCAGGAAGAGGAGGAGGTCATTCCCTCACTCTAGTTAGTTAGCACAAAGCAGGAAGAGGAGGAGGTCATTCAGTCCCTCCAGTCAGTTAGCACAAAGCAGGAAGAGAGGAGGTCATTCAGTCCCTCCAGTCAGTTAGCACAAAGCAGGAAGAGGAGGAGGTCATTCAGTCCCTCCAGTCAGTTAGTACAAAGCAGGAAGAGGAGGAGGTCATTCAGTCCCTCCAGTCAGTTAGCACAAAGCAGGAAGAGGAGGAGGTCATTCAGTCCCTCCAGTCAGTTAGCACAAAGCAGGACGAGGAGGAGGTCATTCAGTCCCTCCAGTCAGTTAGCACAAAGCAGGAAGAGGAGGAGGTCATTCAGTCCCTCCAGTCAGTTAGCACAAAGCAGGAAGAGGAGGAGGTCATTCAGTCCCTCCAGTCAGTTAGCACAAAGCAGGAAGAGGAGGAGGTCATTCAGTCCTCCAGTCAGTTAGCACAAAGCAGGAAGAGGAGGATGTCATTCAGTCCCTCCAGTCAGTTAGCACAAAGCAGGAAGAGGAGGAGGTCATTCAGTCCCTCCAGTCAGTTAGCACAAAGCAGGAAGAGGAGGAGGTCATTCAGTCCCTCCAGTCAGTTAGCACAAAGCAGGAAGAGGAGGAGGTCATTCAGTCCTCCAGTCAGTTAGCACAAAGCAGGAAGAGGAGGATGTCATTCAGTCCCTCCAGTCAGTTAGCGCAAAGCAGGAAGAGGAGGATGTCATTCAGTCCCTCCAGTCACTTAGCAGAAATCAGGAAGAGGAGGAGGTCATTCAGTCCCTCCAGTCAGTTAGTACTAAGCAGGAAGAGGAGGAGGTCATTCAGTCCCTCCAGTCAGTTAGCACAAAGCAGGAAGAGGAGGAGGTCATTCAGTCCCTCCTGTCAGTTAGCACAAATCAGGAAGAGGGGGATGTCATTCAGTCCCTCCAGTCAGTTAGCAGCAAGCAGGAAGAGGAGGATGTCATTCAGTCCCTCCTGTCAGTTAGCACAAATCAGGAAGAGGAGGATGTCATTCAGTCCCTCCAGTCAGTTAGCACAAATCAGGAAGAGGAGGAGGTCATTCAGTCCCTCCTGTCAGTTAGAACAAAGCAGGAAGAGGAGTAGGTCATTCAGTCCCTCCTGTCAGTTAGCACAAAGCAGGAAGAGGAGGATGTCATTCAGTCCCTCCAGTCAGTTAGTACAAAGCAGGAAGACGAGGATGTCATTCAGTCCTTCCAGTCAGTTAGCACAAAGCAGGAAGAGGAGGAGGTCATTCAGTCCCTCCAGTCAGTTAGCGCAAAGCAGGAAGAGGAGGTGGTCATTCAGAGCCTCCAGTCAGTTAGTACAAAGCAGGAAGAGGAGGAGGTCATTCAGTCCCTCCAGTCAGTCAGCACAAAGCAGGAAGAGGAGGAGGTCATTCAGTCTCTCCAGTCAGTAAGCACATCGCAGGAAGAGGAGGAGGTCATTCAGTCCCTCCAGTCAGTAAGCACATCGCGGGAAGAGGAGGATGTCATTCAGTCCCTCCAGTCAGTTAGCACATCGCAGGAAGAGGAGGATGTCATTCAGTCCCTCCAGTCAGTTAGTACAAAGCAGGAAGAGGAGGAGGTCATTCAGTCCCTCCAGTCAGTTAGCACAAAGCAGGAAGAGGAGGAGGTCATTCAGTTCCTCCAGTCAGTTAGCACAAAGCAGGAAGAGAGGAGGTCATTCAGTCCCTCCAGTCAGTTAGCACAAAGCAGGAAGAGGAGGAGGTCATTCAGTCCCTCCAGTCAGTTAGTACATAGCAGGAAGAGGAGGAGGTCATTCAGTCCCTCCAGTCAGTTAGCACAAAGCAGGAAGAGGAGGAGGTCATTCAGTCCCTCCAGTCAGTTAGCGCAAAGCAGGAAGAGGAGGAGGTCATTCAGTCCCTCCAGTCAGTTAGCACAAAGCAGGAAGTGGAGGAGGTCATTCAGTCCCTCCAGTCAGTTAGCACAAAGCAGGAAGAGGAGGAGGTCATTCAGTCCCTCCAGTCAGTTAGCACAAAGCAGGAAGAGGAGGAGGTCATTCAGTCCCTCCAGTCAGTTAGCACAAAGCAGGAAGAGGAGGAGGTCATTCAGTCCCTCCAGTCAGTTAGCACAAAGCAGGAAGAGAGGAGGTCATTCAGTCCCTCCAGTCAGTTAGCACAAAGCAGGAAGAGGAGGAGGTCATTCAGTCCCTCCAGTCAGTTAGTACAAAGCAGGAAGAGGAGGAGGTCATTCAGTCCCTCCTGTCAGTTAGCACAAAGCAGGAAGAGGAGGAGGTCATTCCCTCACTCTAGTTAGTTAGCACAAAGCAGGAAGAGGAGGAGGTCATTCAGTCCCTCCAGTCAGTTAGCACAAAGCAGGAAGAGGAGGAGGTCATTCAGCCCCTCCAGTCAGTTAGCACAAAGCAGGAAGAGGAGGAGGTCATTCAGTCCCTCCAGTCAGTTAGCACAAAGCAGGACGAGGAGGAGGTCATTCAGTCCCTCCAGTCAGTTAGCACAAAGCAGGAAGAGGAGGAGGTCATTCAGTCCCTCCAGTCAGTTAGCACAAAGCAGGAAGAGGAGGAGATCATTCAGTCCTCCAGTCAGTTAGCACAAAGCAGGAAGAGGAGGAGGTCATTCAGTCCTCCAGTCAGTTAGCACAAAGCAGGAAGAGGAGGATGTCATTCAGTCCCTCCAGTCAGTTAGCACAAAGCAGGAAGAGGAGGAGGTCATTCAGTCCCTCCAGTCAGTTAGCACAAAGCAGGAAGAGGAGGAGGTCATTCAGTCCCTCCAGTCAGTTAGCACAAAGCAGGAAGAGGAGGAGGTCATTCAGTCCCTCCAGTCAGTTAGTACAAAGCAGGAAGAGGAGGAGGTCATTCAGTCCCTCCAGTCAGTTAGTACAAAGCAGGAAGAGGAGGAGGTCATTCAGTCCCTCCAGTCAGTTAGCACAAAGCAGGAAGAGGAGGAGGTCATTCAGTCCTCCAGTCAGTTAGCACAAAGCAGGAAGAGGAGGATGTCATTCAGTCCCTCCAGTCAGTTAGCACAAAGCAGGAAGAGGAGGAGGTCATTCAGTCCCTCCAGTCAGTTAGCACAAAGCAGGAAGAGGAGGAGGTCATTCAGTCCTCCAGTCAGTTAGCACAAAGCAGGAAGAGGAGGATGTCATTCAGTCCCTCCAGTCAGTTAGCGCAAAGCAGGAAGAGGAGGATGTCATTCAGTCCCTCCAGTCACTTAGCAGAAATCAGGAAGAGGAGGAGGTCATTCAGTCCCTCCAGTCAGTTAGTACTAAGCAGGAAGAGGAGGAGGTCATTCAGTCCCTCCAGTCAGTTAGCACAAAGCAGGAAGAGGAGGAGGTCATTCAGTCCCTCCTGTCAGTTAGCACAAATCAGGAAGAGGGGGATGTCATTCAGTCCCTCCAGTCAGTTAGCAGCAAGCAGGAAGAGGAGGATGTCATTCAGTCCCTCCTGTCAGTTAGCACAAATCAGGAAGAGGAGGATGTCATTCAGTCCCTCCAGTCAGTTAGCACAAATCAGGAAGAGGAGGAGGTCATTCAGTCCCTCCTGTCAGTTAGAACAAAGCAGGAAGAGGAGTAGGTCATTCAGTCCCTCCTGTCAGTTAGAACAAAGCAGGAAGAGGAGTAGGTCATTCAGTCCCTCCAGTCAGTTAGCACAAAGCAGGAAGAGGAGGATGTCATTCAGTCCCTCCAATCAGTTAGTACAAAGCAGGAAGACGAGGATGTCATTCAGTCCTTCCAGTCAGTTAGCACAAAGCAGGAAGAGGAGGAGGTCATTCAGTCCCTCCAGTCAGTTAGCGCAAAGCAGGAAGAGGAGGTGGTCATTCAGAGCCTCCAGTCAGTTAGTACAAAGCAGGAAGAGGAGGAGGTCATTCAGTCCCTCCAGTCAGTTAGCACAAAGCAGGAAGTGGAGGAGGTCATTCAGTCCCTCCAGTCAGTTAGTATATAGCAGGAAGTGATGGATGTCATTCAGTCCCTCCTGTCAGTTAGCACAAAGCAGGAAGAGGAGGAGGTAATTCAGTCCCTCCAGTCAGTTAGCACAAAGCAGGAAGAGGTGGACGTCATTCAGTCCCTCCAGTCAGTTAGCACAAAGCAGGAAGACGAGGATGTCATTCAGTCCTTCCAGTCAGTTAGCACAAAGCAGGAAGAGGAGATGGTCATTCAGAGCCTCCAGTCAGTTAGTACAAAGCCGGAAGAGGAGGAGGTCATTCAGTCCCTCCAGTCAGTTAGCACAAAGCAGGAAGAGGAGGAGGTCATTCAGTCCCTCCAGTCAGTTAGTATATAGCAGGAAGTGATGGATGTCATTCAGTCCCTCCTGTCAGTTAGCACAAAGCAGGAAGAGGAGGATGTAATTCAGTCCCTCCAGTCAGTTAGCACAAAGCAGGAAGAGGAGGAGGTCATTCAGTCCCTCCAGTCAGTCAGCACAAAGCAGGAAGAGGAGGAGGTTATTCAGTCCCTCCAGTCAGTCAGCACAAAGCAGGAAGAGGAGGAGGTTATTCAGTCCCTCCAGTCAGTTAGCACAAAGTAGGAAGAGGAGGAGGTCATTCAGTCCTCCAGTCAGTTAGCACAAAGCAGGAAGAGAGGAGGTAATTCAGTCCCTCCAGTCAGTTAGCACAAAGCAGGAAGAGGAGGTCATTTGTCCCTCCAGTCAGTTAGCACAAAGCAGGAAGAGGAGGAGGTCATCCAGTCCTCAAGTCAGTTAGTACAAAGCAGGAAGAGGAGGAGGTCATTCAGTCACACCAAGACAGGGTGAGCAGGTCCTGAATTCCCTCGAATCTATTAAATAAGAACAGGAGTGGATGCCTAGACTGTCCCTGGTGTCTGTCATCAGGTACAGGAAGAGGAGGAGCCAGCCATTCAGACCCTTGCGTTTACCTGAAAAAGCGGCAGTCAACCACAAGTAAATCGTGGTTTTTACACCAGGTCAGGAGGAGAGGGCCATTCAGACTCTTGCCTCGGTTTTGGCTGAATACCAGGAGGAGGCCATTCATCACCTCGAACCAGAAAGACGTGAACAGGAGGATGGGGGCAGGCAGACTCTCGAGTCTGTTACAGCAGAACTCCAGGAGGCGATGCAATCCCTCTCGGCTGTTAAAGCAGACCAGGAGGAGGATGTCTCCTTTCAGTCCCTGTCGTCAGTTACACCGCAACATTATGGGAGGAGGCCGTTCAGTGCATCGAGTCTGTTTCACTCGTACAGGAGTGGAGAACAAACGCACGAGCAGACCCACGAGGCGAGGCCCTCCCGCCACCCCCGAGATCTTGAGACTGACGACTCTGAAAGCAATTCCCACCCTTTCCCTCCTCCGCCATGAGATGGATGGAAGAGGTTCCAAACCTATGAAGTGACAGCGACGATGGACGTCATCAAGGCCGCGGTAAAATTGGCAGGCCAGGTGACGATGATGGCCGCAATGCCAGAGGGGCTTGGCGGCAATGGAACGAGGCAGGAAGCCCTGTGGAGCACGAAACGGCGCCTGGAAAAGGTGTCGACGGGCCAGGGTGGCTGAATCTTCGCCCTGAAGATCGAGATCAAGGGCTTGGTGGAGAAGCAGGGGAGCCTCAAAGCGAAGATGTGGCTCTAGGAGAATGGATCTCGGTGGAATATTCAAATAGTGGGCCTGCAGGAGAGGCTCGAGGGACTGGACGCATCCTGGTTGCCAAAGTTAGGGGCAACCTGGTTGGACGGGGGAGCTTCCCCAAACTCCCAGAGATCGACAGGGCCCACAGGTCACTGCGAGCAATGCCTAGGGCCAGGGAGCAGCCGAGGGCGATCATCGCCAAGCTTCACAAATATCAGGACCAAGAAATAATGCTTCGCTGCGCTCGCCAGATAGAAGTATGCAACTAATATTGTAAAATGACATTGGGGCGGACCTGGCAAAGCGCATGTCCTAATTTAACCAGACAAAGTCGGCCCTATATAAGAACAATGTCAAGTTCGGGACATACTCGCAGCCAGGGTCTGGGTAACATACCAGGGCAAAGAGCATTAGTTTACATCCCCAGCAGATGCGAACGAGTTCGTCCGTAAGAACGGGTTTGACGGGCATCAAGAGAGACAACGGTGAGGAAGGCACAGACCAGGTGAAAGAAAGAAAGGGACAATTTTGCATGGGGCTCAACCGCCTGGCTATGAACAAGAGAACCAGCTGAGTTGAAGGAGGGGCGAGAGCAGTGCAGCAGAGCGCGTGAGAGGGTGAGGAGGAGATAGAAGGGAGACCACGCGAGAGGGAAAGCTTTCGCCAGATGGCATGAGAGAGAGCGGAGCTGTGGCACATCTCCCACCGGGCAGAAAGCGTCTGGCAAGGGGGAGGTACAGCGAAAGGTGGTGGGGGAAGGGGGTAGACAGAAAAAGGGTGGGTACGAGGGCAGGGGAGACAGCGACGGCGACAGGAGGAGGAATCGAAACCACTGGGGCAACTAAACGTTGAGGGTAGAAGGGCTCTAGAGTGGCTTTGGCAGGTTAATCTCGGAAACGTGGAACACGATGGCGCTGTAAGCAGCCACGTTGGTGGGCAAATAAACAAAGGGAGACCCCGGAATACAGGAGCTCACCCACATGGCGTGCACACAGATTGTGTTCATGTGAGTGGCCCTTGATCAAAGAGTAACCCGGAGCCCCGCCTCATGGTGAGATCGGTGACTGTGGCCATTTTGGATGCCCTCCGCTGTTCAGCAGGTAAATACGGTTGATCCGGGAGGATGTGGGGACAGAAATCCCCCATCAGGATGCTCACCTGTAACGTCCCAGTGAATTGGTCCATAGTCTTGGCCCACCTGAAATGTATGAAAGCTGACATAGTCTTCCTGCAAGAGACACAGAAGAAGAAAGACCGAGAGCTGACTTTCCCGCTGTCTGGAATCTCTGCTGCATTGGCAGCCCACGGATTTCACGACGGCGTGGGACTGCCTATAATGAAACCCCATTGGCCAGCTGACGAGACGGATAACCCGGGACGCCACACTGTGCGACTGGATGGAGAATCCCGCCCCAATGCAGGTAAGGAAGGGCTGGGTGAGACAACTTAACTTTCCTGCTATGACACGAGAACTAGAGGGGTGGGGGTAGACATACCGATAAGCAAGAGAACGGTTTTTACTGCGACAAAAATAGATTCAGACCAAGGGTGATGTACGTCATGGTCAACGCTGTGCTGGTCACGGCACCAATGACCCTTCCCAATGTCTACTCTCCAAACTGGGACGACACGGTGTTTATAAAGAAAACAATGGCGGAAATCCCCGACATAGATACACACCAACTGCTCATGGGTGGAAGGGGGAGACACGAACTGTGTACAGGACCGATTGTCAGACCGATCAAATCCCAGAACTGGGAGGCGGCACGAATGGCTAGGGAAATGGTAACGTTTATGTATCAGTTACGGCCAGTACACACATGGCAGTTCAAGCACCCGGGCGAGAGAGAATTCTCGTATTTTTCGCCATACACAAGGCCCATACACACATCGATCTCCCTTTGTGGAGAAATCAGTGTTTCCAGAAATAATAAGACAGGAATGCTCCATCATTGACATCGCCACACTAAATGGATGTGGGAGTGGAGACGGGCCGTTTACAATGTCCCACAAGGAGGGTGCACACGAACATTTTGGCCGACAAGGTCTTCTGACGCAAAGTATCACAGGCCATAGGCAAAGATGTTACGAATATCCGCAATGAGGAAGTGTCACTTGCCAGTTTCTGAAGCTGAGGTTAGTGGAGATTTTACCGCCTGTAAGGCTCGCAAAGATGGGAAAGAGAGGGCGGATCAAGAGCTACTGATTGACTCCTATCTGGAAGTCGACAGTCGGTACTCCGAGTCCCCGATAGCACAGCTTCTGGCAGAGAGCGTAAAGCTACAAATGAGTTCAACCTGCTCGCCACCAGGAAAGCAGTGTAGCAACTCTGCCAGGCACGGGGGACGTTAAATGAACACGGAGAGAAGGCTGGCCTCTTGCTGGCTCACCAGTTGAGAAAGTAGGCAGCTGCGAAGAAATTAGCCCAGGTAATGGACAGCAGAGGCAGACTTGGCAGCCGAACCAATAAATGTCAAGAAAGTATTTGAAGCCTTCTTCCGAGGACAGAACACCTCCGAACACCGCGACGGCGACACAGGGATGGACAGTTTCCTCGATGGACGGGGCATGCCAGTCGCGGGGAACGATAGACAGAGTGGGCTGGAAGCACCACTAGGACTGGGGAAGCTCATGGGCAGAATGTACACAATGCAGGCGGGGAAGGCAGCGGGAACCAATGGCTTCCCGGCGGACGTCTACAACAACTTCGCGTTGCACTGGCCCTGCATCGACAGGAGATTTTCGCAGACTCGCCTGCGCAGGGCACCCTGTCTCCCATGGTCGCCCAGGCGTCGAAATCGATTATACCTTAAAAGGACTTGTACCTCAAAGTGGACAGGAAAATACTTGCAAACGTCCTGGCTAGGCGGCTGGAGAACTGCCTGTCAGAGTTGGTTACAAAAGGGCTTTATTAAGCGGAGACAACTAACTGAAAACATCAGACGGCTGCTGAAGTGATAATGGCAGAATGCGGACAGAGAGCACCAGAGGTGATTGTCTCATTGAACGCAGAAAAGGCCTCGAGTGGAAATGCCCCATTGACAGCCAGGAGCTGTTTGGGCTGGGGACAGGATGGACCTCATG
The DNA here is from genome assembly GCF_047496885.1 of Scyliorhinus torazame. NCBI lineage: Eukaryota > Metazoa > Chordata > Chondrichthyes > Carcharhiniformes > Scyliorhinidae > Scyliorhinus > Scyliorhinus torazame. The sequence continues at coordinate 105,363,835 of NC_092726.1, forward strand.
GGTAAAGCTGCTGTACAACGTCCCCAGGCGAGCTTTCGGAACAACACCCCCAGCTCTGCAAAGAGGCACAAGGCAGAGATGTCTGCTGTCGCCAGTTTTATTTGCCCTGGAAATCAAGAAGTTGGCGATCACCCTGAGAGCGGCGAGAGGCTAGAAATGCCTGTTCCTGTGCTGTACGTTTATTTGTTCTTTCTTCTTTGTTCTAGCCTCTCGCCGCTCTCAGGGTGATCGCCAACTTCTGTTTGGGCTGGGGACAGGATGGACTGATCACTGCGGAACACCACTAGTCACAGCCCTCCAATTAGAAAAACATCCTTCCATTGCTATTCTCTGCGTTCTATGACCTAGTCAGGTCTGTATCCGTCTTGCCAGCTCACCTCTGATTCCGTGTAACTGCACTTTCTGTACCAGTTGGCCATGCGGGACATTGTCAAAGGCCTTACTGATGTCCATGTAGACAACATCCACTGCCCTACCTGCATCAATCATCTTTGCGGCCTCTTCGAAAAACTCTATCAAGTTAGTGAGACACGACCTCCCCTTCACAAAACCGTGCTACCTCTCACTAATACGTCCACTTGCTTCCAAATTGGAGTAGATCCTTTCTCGAAGAATTATCTCCAGTCATTTCGTTACCACTGTCGTAAGGCTCACCGGCCTGTAATTCCCAGTATAATTCTTGCTACCCTTCTTAAACAAAGGAACAAAATTGTCGATTCTTCAGTCCTCTGTGACATCACCGGAAGATAATCTGAAGAGGAGGCAGTGAGCACAGAGTCTCCACTATGAAGATAACCTGCTGCTCCACAGCTCGGACCCACAAAGCGACAGGAAAACAATCATGAAGCTCTTGGGAGATTTGTGAGTCTTCCGGGCTACATCCCGAACCTGGGCAAAAGGTATTCGCGGAGAAACGGAACGGGGATGAACAGAGCTCGAGGGTCCAGTAAAACAGCACAAAGCAAATTCCGCTACCTGTGGATGCAAGTTTAATAGGGCTGGTTTCGTTTCCTCAAGTGGAACCTGACCAGTCTAGCGGAGGAAATATAAAAGCAAATACAGAGATGGGAAACACTGCCGTTTCCCCTGGCGGGGAGATAAAGGTCAACGTTCTGCCCAGAAACCTCTTCCTGTTCACATCCGATCTCCACCTGTAAGGCCCTTTCTCAGTCTACTCACAAGATGATAATGGCGTTTTCGTGCGTGTCTTTCAGGAATGTGGGGCGGGGGACGAATCCCCCAAAGAGTACTCCAAAGACGAAGAAACATGACGGCGTGTGCCCTCCTGAACTTTCAATACTACCAATGGGCAGACGATGAGGGATGGGGAAGGATCCAGACACGGAATGGGTGAGGAACGAGAAACCGTCCTGTACAGGAACGATCCTCCAGATCCTCACCACTGCAGCGCTCCCATCCACATCATGACACGCTGAACAAACCCAGTATTGGTAGCTGTCCTGAGAACGTGCAACCGGTGGAGGAATCATTTCAGTCTGGCGGCAGTGTCCACATGGCCGCCATCCGCGGCAACTAAAGGTTTGCACCAGGCATGCCCGGTGGCACCTTTAGGAGGTGGAGTCCGGACGTCGGAACTCTGACGGTTCCGGACTATTACATGTAAGACGGTTTGGCGACCTTTTAGGAATTGACGGTGAGACTGGAACTACCAAACAGGAACAAACCCTGGCATCTGCAGTTCAAAAACTTTCTTCGCAAGGAGGCGATAACATACCCATCAACCCCGAGAAGCTCAATGCGCGAGGCGTTACTGGACGCAGACACTCTGGGGAAGGGAAACTGGGGAACTAGGGCCAAGCCATAGAAAGGACGCGCTCCCCAGTGGACGAGACACGTGGAAAATGGGATGAAGAGGTAAGGGCGGAAATAGGGTGTGAGCCTCTGGAGTGAAGGACTGCGCAGGGCGAACTCCACCTCCTCATGCGCAAGGCTAAATCTCATGCAGTTGAAAGTTGTGCACACAGCGTACCTGACCAGAACCCGAAAGAGCAGCTACTTCAGAGAGGTGGAGGACACATGTGAACGTTGCAAGGGAGACCCGGCCAACCACGCCCACGTGTTCCGGGCCTGTCCTAGACTTGGCGAGTTCCAGGCAGCATTCTGCGATGCAATGCCGAATGTTGTGCGGATCAGTGTGCAGCCGTTCTCAAGACTGGCTGCCTTCTGTGTATCGCACTTGTCAGAACTATTCATGGATTGTAGGGCCATTATCTTGTCTTTGCCTCTCTGATCGCCCGCCGGGGAATCCTGCTCGGTTGGCGGTCAGCAGCATCACCCACAGCTGCAGACCGGCTGGCAGACAAAGCGTGGAGCGTATTCATCAATTTGTTCCAGGACGTGGTCTAAGCCAACAGCCAATAGAGCAGAAGGGAGTAGGTGCACGCACGGGAACCAATGGGACTCCAGGGAAGAGGCAGGAAAGTTGGCAGGAATTAAGGTAGGCTACTGAATAAGGAGGTGGTGGCCGGACTACGCTCGATACAGGGAGTCCCGAAAAAGGTCAGACGACCAAGAAACCCAAGGAAATGATGACAAAAGGAAAGGGAGAGTGAAGATGAAACAGGGGAGACCAAATTACAACATGGGGAGGGGTGCCGGAGGGCATCGCCCACATGTATATAGCATCGACTGCCCACTGTACTGAGAAGTCCCTGGGAAGAGGACTCTGGAACAACGGAACGCAGGATGGGTGGGGGAGGGGTTAATTGGCCATGGAGAGGATTGCAGGGTCGATCGGCACTGCGGAAAACGAGATGTACAGTCTAGCCAGCGCATTGTTCCTTGCCGAGTATATGGTGTGTAATTGTTCAGGAAAACAAATGTCTCTAAAGCTGGGTCGTGGTCTCCACAGAACAGAGATAAAAGGGTCTGTGTCAGTAAAACTAGTCATGATGCGGAGGTGCCGGCGTTGGACTGGGGTGAGCACAGTACGAAGTCTTACAACACCAGGTTAAAGTCCAACAGGTTTGTTTCGATGTCACTCGCTTTCGGAGCGCTGCTCCTTCCTCAGTTGAATGAAGAGGTATGTTCCAGAAACACATATATAGACAAATTCAAAGATGCCAAACAATGCTAGGAATGCGAGCATGAGCAGGTGATTAAATCTTTACAGATCCAGAGATGGGGTAACCCCAGGTTAAAGAGGTGTGAATTGTACCAAGCCAGGACAGTTGATAGGTTTTCGCAGGCCAGATGGTGGGGGGTCAATGTAATGCGACATGAATCCCAGGTCCCGGTTGAGGCCACACTCATGTCTGTGGAACTTGGCTCAGCGATTCTGCGTTGTCGCGCGCCCTGAAGGCCGCCTTGGAAAACGCTTACCCGGAGATCAGAGGCTGAATGCCCTTGACTGCCGAAGTGTTCCCCGACTGGAAGGGAACATTCTTTCCTGGTGATTGTTGCGCGATGTCCGTTCATTCGTTGTCGCAGCGTCTGCATGGTCTCGCCAATGTACCACGCTTCGGGACATCCTTTCCTGCAGCGTATGAGGTAGACAACTTTGGCCGAGTCGCACGAGTATGTACCGCGTACCTGGTGGGTGGTGTTCTCACGTGTAATCGTCGTATCCATGTCGATGGTCTGGCACGTCTTGCAGAGATTGCCATGGCAGGGTTGTGTGGTGTCGTGGTCACTGTTCTGAAGACTGGGTAGTTTGCTGCAAACAATGGTTCGTTTGAGGTTGCGCGGTTGTTTGAAGGCAAGTAGTGGGGGTGTGGGGATGACCTTGTCAAGATGTTCATCGTCACCAATGACGTGTTGAAGGCTGTGAAGAAGATGTCGTAGTTTCTCCGCTCCGGGGAAGTACTGGACGACGAAGGGTATTCTGTCGGTTGTGTCCCATGTTTGTCTTCTGAGGAGGTTGGTGCGGTTTTTCGCTGTGACGCGTTGGAACTGTCGATCGATGAGTCGAGTGTCATATCCCGTTCGTACGAGGGCATCTTTCAACGTCTGTAGATGTCTGTTACGCTCCTCCACGTCTGAGCAGATCCAGTGTATACGGAGCGCCTGTCCATAGCGGATGGCTTCTTTAATGTGTTTAGGGTGGAAGCTGGAGAAGTGGAGCATCGTGAGGTTGTCCGTGGGTTTGCGGTAAAGCGAAGTGCTGAGGTGACCGTCCTTGATGGAGACGAGTGTGTCCAAGAATGCAACTGATTTTGGAGAGTAGTCCATGGTGAGTCTGATGGTTGGATGGAACTTATTAATGTCATCGTGTAGTCGTTTCAGTGATTCTTCACCGTGGGTCCAAAGGAAAAAAATGTCATCGATGTATCTGGTGTATAACATCGGTTGAAGGTCCTGTGCGGTGAGTCGGTCCTGTTCAAACTTGTGCATGAAGATGTTGGCGTATTGGGGTGCGAATTTGGTCCCCATGGCTGTTCCGTGCGTCTGGATGAAGAACTTGTTGTCGAAGGTGAAGACATTGTGATCCAGAATGAAGCGGATGAGTTGCAGAATTGCGTCTGGAGATTTGCAGTTGTCGGTGTTGAGTACTGAGGCTGTTGCAGCAATGCGTCGTCATGGGGGATGCTGGTGTAGAGTGCCGAGACGTCCTTTGTGACGAGGAATGTTCCTGGTTCAACTGGTCCATGGGTGCTGAGTTTCTGTAGGAAGTCCGTCGTGTCGCGACAGAAGCTGGGCGTACCTTGTACGATGGGTTTCAAGATGCCCTCGATGTAGCCAGAGAGGTTCTCACACAAGGTCCCATTGCCTGAAACGATAGGGCGGCCTGGTGTGTTGGCCTTATGTATTGTCGGGAGGCAGGTATCCAGATTTCCAGATCTCCAATGCGGGGAGTACGTGGGATGAGAGTACGTAGGGTGCTCTGAAGATCTGGATCCAAAGACTTGATCAGCCTGTTAATTTGGTGGATGCTTGTAATGCGATAACATCCACCAACACTACAGACAGTTAACCGCAGATCCGACCAAGGAACACAGGCAGAAGACGGGAAATTATCGGCCGGTTAGCCTGACTTCGGTCATTGGTTAGATTTTAGTTCCATTATTAAGGATAGGGTGGCCTGTGTTCCTCGGAAAGACATCTGGAAATCTGGATACCTGCCTCCCGACAATACATAAGGCCAACACACCAGGCCGCCCTATCGTTTCAGGCAATGGGACCTTGTGTGAGAACCTCTCTGGCTACATCGAGGGCATCTTCAAACCCATCGTACAAGGTACGCCCAGCTTCTGTCGCGACACGACGGACTTCCTACAGAAACTCAGCACCCATGGACCAGTTGAACCAGGAACATTCCTCGTCACAATGGACGTCTCGGCACTCTACACCAGCATCCCCCATGACGACGCATTGCTGCAACAGCCTCAGTACTCAACACCGACAACTGCCAATCTCCAGACGCAATTCTGCAACACATCCGCTTCATTCTGGATCACAATGTCTTCACCTTCGACAACAAGTTCTTCATCCAGACGCACGGAACAGCCATGGGGACCAAATTCGCACCACAATACGCCAACATCTTCATGCACAAATTTGAACAGGACCTACTCACCGCACAGGACCTTCAACCGATGTTATACACCAGATACATCGATGACATTTTTTTCCTTTGGACCCACGGTGAAGAATCACTGAAACGACTACACGATGACATTAATAAGTTCCATCCAACCATCAGACTCACCATGGACTACTCTCCAAAATCAGTTGCATTCTTGGACATACTCGTCTCCATCAAGGACGGTCACCTCAGCACTTCGCTTTACCGCAAACCCACGGATAACCTCATGATGCTCCACTTCTCCAGCTTCCACCCTAAACACATGAAAGAAGCCATCCCCTATGGACAAGCGCTCCGTATACACAGGATCTGCTCAGACGACGAGGAGCGTAACGGACATCTACAGACGTTGAAAGATGCCCTCGTACGAACGGGATATGGCACTCGACTCATCGATCGACAGTTCCAACGCGCCACAGCGAATAACCGGACCGACCTCCTCAGAAGACAAAGAGGGGACACAACCAACAGAATACCCTTCGTCGTCCAGTACTTCCCCGGAGCGGAGAAACTACGTCATCTTCTTCACAGCCTTCAACACGTCATTGATGACGATGAACATCTTGCCAAGGTCATCCCCACACCCCCACTACTTGCCTTCAAACAACCGCTCAACCTCAAACGAACCATTGTTTGCAGCAAACTACCCAGTCTTCAGAACAGTGACCACGACAGCACACAACCCTGTCATGGCAATCTCTGCAAGACGTGCCAGATCATCGACATGGATACCACTATTACACGTGAGAACACCACCCACCAGGTACACGGTACATACTCGTGCGACTCGGCCAACGTTGTCTACCTCATACGCTGAAGGAAAGGATGTCCCGAAGCGTGGTACATTGGCGAGACCATGCAGACGCTGCGACAACGAATGATCGGACATCGCGCAACAATCACCAGGCAGGAATGTTCCCTTCCAGTCGGGGAACACTTCAGCAGTCAAGGGCATTCAGCCTCTGATCTCCGGGTAAGCGTTCTCCAAAGCGGCCTTCAGGACCACTGAAAACGCAGAATCGCCGAGCAGAAACTTATAGCCAAGTTCCGCACACATGAGTGCGGCCTCAACCGGGACCTGGGATTCATGTCGCATTACATTCACCCCCCACCATCTGGCCTGCGAAATCCTACCAACTGTCCTGGCTTGAGACAATTCACACCTCTTTTACCTGGGGTTACCCCATCTCTGGATCTGTAAAGATTTAATCACCTGCTAATGCTCGCATTCCTAGCATTGTTTGGCATCTTTGAATTTGTCTATATATGTGTTTCTGGAACATACCTCTTCATTCACCTGAGGAAGGAGCAGCGCTCCGAAAGCGAGTGACATCGAAACAAACCTGTTGGACTTTAACCTGGTGTTGTAAGACTTCGTACTATCCTTAATAATGGAACTAAAATCTAAGCAATGACCGAAGTCAGGCTAACCGGCCGATAATTTCCCGTCTTCTGCCTCCCTCCCTTCTTAAACAGCGGTGCGACATTCGCCACTTTCCAGTCCTCTGGGACCCTTTCTGCCTTCAGTGATTCCTGAAAGATTCCCGCCACTGCCTCCACAATCTCCTCAGCTATCTCTTTTAGAATCCTGGGGTGTAGTCCATCCGGTCCAGGTCATTCATACACCTTCAGACCTTTCAGTTTCCCCAGAACCTTCTCCTTAGTGATGGCCACGGCACTCAGCTCTGCCCCTGGTTCTCCTGGAGCTCTGGCATCCCACTGGTGTCTTCCACCGTGAAGACTGGTGCAAAGTAACTATACAGTTGGCCTGCCATTACCTTGTTGCCTAGTATTACTTCTCCAGTCACATTTTACACTGGTCCATTCCTCCCGAATAACCCCCCACAACTCCTGCCATTGCTATTCCACTGTCTTCCCTGCTAGGCCCCTTTTCCAATCAACTCTGGGAAGCTCCTCCCTCATGTCTTTGTAGTTGCCCCTATTTAATTGTAATACTGTTACATCTGATTGCAGCTTCTCCCTCTCAAACTGCAGGGTAAATTGCAGCATATTGTGGTCACTGCCCCCTCAGGGTTCCTTCACCTTATGTTCACTAATCAAGTCTGCCTCATTACACATCACCAAATCCAGAATTGCCTGTTCCCTAGTCGGCTCTGTCACAAGCTGCTCAAAAAAAACGTCTCTTCGACTTTCCACAAATTCCTTTTCTTGGGATCCACGCCCAACCTGATATTCTCAGGCCAGCTGCATATTGAAGTCCCCCATGATTATTGTAATGTTGCCTTTTTTACATGCCTTTTCTATCTCCTGATTTAATTTCTGCTCCACATCCTGACCACTGCTAGGGGCCCTGAAAATAACTCCAATCGGGGTCATTTTATCTATTCGATTCGTCAACTCTGCCCACAGGGATTCTATGCCATCTGATCCTACATCGCTCCTTGCTATCGATTTAACTTAATTCTTTACTAACAATGAAACCACGCCCCCTTTGCTGATCTGCCTGTCCTTTCGATAGAACACTTGCATATTTTGATCCCAGCCCTGATCACCTTGCAGCCACGTCTCTCTGATACCCACCACATCCTCCCAGCCAATTTCAATGTGCGCAACATGCAAATGTACCTTGTTCCGTATACTGCGCACATTTAGGTCCACCACCCTCAATGCTGCATTGAGCACCTCCCTTCTCACACTTGTCACCTTTTTTGCTCTGCCTGAGGGTGATGTTGGTCAGGTATTTGTGTTCTCCATTTCCCCTTCAGTTATTACACCTGCTGAGCTACCGCTCTGGTTCCCACACCCTTCCATATTAGTTTCAATTCTCCCGGGTGACTCTAACAAACCTCCCAGCCAGGATATCGGTGCTCCTCCAGTTTAGAAGCTACCCGCCCTTCTTGTCCAGATCCCACCTATCCCGGATGGCCCAGAAATCTGAAATCCTCCCTCCTACACCACCAGTTTAGCCACGTGTTTAGCTGGACTATCCTCTTATTTCTAGACTCACTGTCACGGGGCATAGGGAGTAATCCTGAGATTACAACCCGGGTGGTCCTGCTTTTTAGTTTACGGCCTAACTTCCTGAACTCCTTCTGCAGGACCTCATCACTCTTCCTGCCGATGTCGTTCGTACCTCTGTGAATTAAGACCTCTGGCTGTTCACCCTCCCCTTCAGGACGTTCTGTGTTCGTTCAGCGACAACCTTGGCCCTGGCACCAGGGAGACAACATACCAACCTGGAGTCTCTTTCCTGTCCACAGAAGCGCCTATCTGTGCCCCTTACTATAGAGTCCCTACAACTATCGCTTTCCTGCACTTTGCCCTCCCCTGCTGAGTAACAGAGCCAGTTGTGGTGCCACTGTTCTGGCTGCTGTTGTTTTCCCCTGATAGTCTATCCTCCCAAATGTATCCAACACAGTATACCTATCAGAGAGGGGGACAGCCACAGGGGATTCCAGCGCTGACTGCCTGCCCTTTCCAGCCTGCACCTTCGGTGTGACCACGTCCCCAGAACGTCTATCTATGATGCTTTCTGCCACCTGCATGCTCCTAAGTGCATCCAATTGCTGCTGCAACCGAACCACGCGGTCTGTGAGGAGCTGCCATTGGCTCCACTGCTGCAGACGTAGTCGACCAGAACGCTGGAAGCGTCATGGTTCTCCCACATCTCACAGTTAGAGAACTGCACCCTCTGAATGACATTTATGCACTCGTTAATTCATTCAATATAATCATTTTATTGTTATCAGATTAAGTTACAATTAACGGTATGGTCCTGGCGCTGGATTTTTACTGTAACATTAAATGTTAAATTCTGACCCCTGCTCTCAGGTTTAGTTACTCCTCTGCCCATTTAATGAAGTAGTTGCTGCAGTTGTATAGAACCTGAATTACATGAATAATCCATGAGTAGAATGGGAATACAGGGATACGGACCGCAGGAAGTGCAGAAGATTATAGGTTAGATGGGCAGCATGTCCAGCACAGTCTTGAGGGCCGAAGGGCCAATATCCATGTTGTACTTTTATTTGTGCTTTGTTCTTTGATCTAACTATTTGTATCAGGTATTGCTGAGTCAAGAGTCCAAAATCGCAATCAATAGTATATGTTACAAGTGTTTGTCTTGAAAAACGAACACGAGGTAATGGGACTGAGAGACTGGAGGAGATAATCCCACACTTTCTGGGTCAGACAGCGGAAGACAAGGCATCATGTGTTCAACTATTAATCGAATAATAATAATCTTTATTAATCATAATAATCTTTATTGTCACAAGTAGTCTTACATTAACACGGCAATGAAGTTACTGTGAAAATCCCCTAGTCACCACACTGCGGTGCCTGTTCGGGTACACAGCGAACAACACGTCTTTCGGGACTTGTGGAAGGAAACCGGAGCACCCGGAGGAAACCCACACAGACACGGGGGAACGTGCAGACTCCACACAGACAGTGGCCCAAGCCAGGAACGAACCCGGAACCCTGGAGCTGTGAAGCAACTGTGCTAACCACTATGCTGCCATGCCGGTCTTCAAATCAGGAATCCTGAAGAATTGGGAGAGTGTCGGTATCACGGAGAGCTATGGATCTGCTGTGTAATACTGAGAATTAAATCAGCAAGGACATGGCAGGGTTTGATTCTCCTCCAATACGCCAGCTCCAATCTTAACCATCGCATTAGACCCCGGCATTGATTAGTCCATTAAACCTGGGGAACAGACTCTAATTGATGAATAATGAATGGAAACAATGGTTGATCACTCTCTTATTGTGAAACAGTCAGTATTTTCCGGATGAGAAACACTAGAGGATACAGAAGGGAACCGATAGGACCAGTCTCCCCAACAACACCAGCGGGAGTTTGTAGTTATCCAGCTGTGGCAGTCAGATAGCCTCAATAATTTAAATAAATATGTAACACAATATATAATTGTTTTTGAGCCCATTACTTCCCGGCTTCCATCATTTAAATTACTGAGATGCCTTCAGTCGAAACAGGCAGAGAGATCACATGGAATTCCACCACAGAGCAGCGATATTTCTAGTAATTAATGGAATTAAAACGTGAAAGATAATTGTTGGTACTCATAGACATTTTCAAATGCACATTATTGTGAAAAGTATAAAGATTTCTAGATATATTCAGTAATCATTGGACTGAAAATAATCATGTTCCTGGCATGATGATTCTATAGAAAGATAATCACAGTTTAGTTAATTGTGAGCAGAAATGTGCATGTTCAGGTTATTGTGTTATTGTAGTGAGGTCAGGAATTACTGACTCTATTTGAAAGAACAATCTTAGTATGAATATTGTCTGAACAATATTTATTTACGCCTCTGATTACTGGAATAATCAGTCCTTCAATAATCACTTTCAAAGTTGCAATTAGATGTTTTTCGTTATTTACTGTGTTCAATGGACTGAAAACGAATGTGATGCTTTCTGTCAATGTTGTGCAAACATGATGGTGTGATATATGTCATCCTGCCTCCATCATTGGATTTCAGAGATCATAGAATTTACAGTGCAGAAGGAGGGCATTCGGCCCATCGAGTCTGCACCGGCTCTTGGAAAGAGCACCCTACCCAAGCCCACACCTCCATCCTATCCCCATAACCCAGAAGCCCCATCCAACCTGAGGGCAATTTATCATGGCCAATCCACCTAACCTGCACATCTTTGGACTGTGGGAGACAATCAGAGCACCCGGAGGAAACCCACGCACACACGGGGAGAACGTGCAGACTCTGCACAGACAGTGACCCAAGCGGGAATCGAACCTGGGACCCTGGCGCTGTGACGTCATAGTGGCACCACTATGGTACCGTGCTGCCCGATTTGCTCAGTTTTCTTTGGTAGAAACAGGCAGAGAGAATTCTCACACTATTCAGTCCTGGCACAACTATGATTAATGGAATTAAATCCTGAGATATAATTGCTGGTATCATAGACATGGAAAATATTTCCCAATACATATTATTGTGGGAAGTTAAAAGATTTATTCATACCGTTAGTGATCAATGGATCACTCAGTATCTTGCCATGATAATTCTCTTGGAAAATGACCATCGGTTTAATGTCCTGTACACGGTTCTCCGTCCCGCCAGCCCCGTTATCCGGCGCGGCGCACCAACCGCCATAACGGGATTCTCCGTTCCCACAGCCGGTCAATGAGGTTTCCCATTGTGACCACCCCACGCCATCGAGAAAGCCGCCGACACGGGTGCGCTGCCGGCGGAATTGGAGGATGCTGCCGAGGGAGAATCCCATTGATTGGGATTCATAGAATTTAGAGTGCAGAAGGAGGACATTCGGCCCATCGAGTCGACACCGGCTCTTGGAAAGAGCACCCTACCCAAGGTCCACACCTCCACCCTATCCCCATAACCCAACACTAAGGGTAATTTTAGACACTAAGGGCAATTTATCATGGCCAATCCACATAACCCGCACATCTTTGGACTGTGGGAGGAAACCGGAGCACCCGGAGGAAACCCACGCACACACGGGGAGGATGTGCAGACTCCACACAGACAGTGACCCAAGCCGGAATCGAACCTGGGACCCTGGAGCTGTGAAGCATTTGTGCTATCCACAATGCTACCATGCTGCCCCATTGTGAGCTGAACAAATGCATTTTTATTTGATGCTATTATTGTTGTGTGGTCAGGAATTAGATTCTATTCCACTGAATAACAATCTTAATTTGATCATGGTCTGAACAGTAATTAGAAACTGCCTGTGACTATTACAATGAACAATCCTTTGACAATCACAGTGAAAGATGCAATTAAATGTTTTAGTTATTTGCTGTGTTTAATGGACTGAAAACTAATTTGGTATTTTCTCTCAATGTTGCACAAATAATAATTAGTTGTGTAATGCTTGTTGGACTTTAACATAATGAGCTGTTCGCTGATTTAATTCAACCTCGCAATGAATGAATGAGATAATTGTTTATTGGACCAAACAATCAATTCAAGTTCACTCTGATTATTGGGATGAACTATGTTAACAGGTGATTAATCTTCCACAGAAAATAATTAAATAATTCAAGTAAAAAGCATCAGATCCGTCAAAACTTCACTAGTTTAAAGACATTTAATGTTGTGACTCTGGCAATCATTGATTAAAATATCTGAGCCATTTTACAGCTAGTTCTTCCATATTCGCTTTGATTATTGGGTGTAATGATTAAAAGTTAGTTACTCTAACTCTTGGACTGATGAATAATTTACTGTTCACTTTTATGTGGAATCCAAGCAGTATAAAAAGTGTTGGCCCTCAGGACAATCTCAACGAAAGGACATTTGAAAAGGGACCTGTTGCAGTGACTGATGTTGTCTCCAAATCCCGCAGCCCACTACCCCTCTCTGGGGTTGGGTGATATCTGGCGTTGGGTGATATCTGGTGTTGGGTGATCTCTGGGGTTGGGTGATCTCTGGGGTTGGGTGATCTCTGGGGTTGGGTGGTCTCTGGGGTTGGGTGATCTCTGGGGTTGGGTGAACTCTGGGGTTGGGTGATCTCTGGGGTTGGGTGGTCTCTGGTGTTGGGTGATATCTGGGGTTGGCTGATCTCTGGGGTTGGGTGATCTCTGGGGTTGGGTGATACCTGGGGTTGGGTGATATCTGGGGTTGGGTGATCTCTGGGTTTGGGTGATCTCTGGGGTTGGGTGATATCTGGGGTTGGGTGATCTCTGGGGTTGGGTGATCTCTGGGGTAGGGTGACATCTGGGGTTGGGTGATTTCTGGGGTTGGGTGATATCTGGGGTTGGGTGATCTCTGTGGTTGGGTGGTCTCTGGGGTTGGGTGATATCTGGGGTTGGCCCATCTCTGGAGTTGGGTGACCTCTGGGGTTGGGTGATATCTGGGGTTGGGTTACATCTGGGTTCGGGTGATCTCTGGGGTTGGGTGATATCTGGGGTTGGGTGATCTCTGGTGTTGGGTGATTTCTGGGGTTGGGTGATCTCTGGGGTTGGGTGCTCTCTGGAGTTGGGTGATATCTGGGGTTGGGTGATATCTTGGGTTGGGTAATCTATGGGGGTTGGGTGATATTTGGTGATGGGTGATATCTGGGGTTGGGTGATATCTGGGTCTGGGTGATATCTGGGGTTGGGTGATATCTGGGATTGGGTGATTTCTGGGTTTGGGTGATATCTGGGGTTGGGTGGTATTTGGGGTTGGGTGATAACTGGGGTTGGGTGATATCTGGGGTTGGGTCATATCTAGGTTTGGGGGATATCATTGGTTGGCTGATATCTGTGGTTGGGTGATCTCTGGGTGATATCTGGGGTTGGGTGATATCTGGGATTTGGTGCTATCTGGGATTGGGTGATTTCTGGGATTGGGTGATACCTGGGGTTGGGTGATATCTGGGGTTGGGTGATATCTGGGGTTGGGTGATATCTGGGGTTGGGTCATATCTAGGGTTGGGGGATATCATTGGTTGGCTGATATCTGTGGTTGGGTGATCTCTGGGTGATATCTGGGGTTGGATGATATCTGGGATTGGGTGATTTCTGGGATTGGGTGATATCTGGGTTTGGGTGATATCTGGGATTGGGTGATATTTTTGGTTGGGTGATATCTGGGGTTGGATGATCTCTGGCATTAGGTGATATCTGCGGTTTGGTGATCTCTGGGATTCGGTGATATCTGGGGTTGGGTGATATTTGGGTTGGGTGATATCTGGGGTTGGGAGATATCTTTGGTTGCGTGATATCTGGGTTTGGGTGATCTCTGGGGTTGGGTGATCTCTTACATTGCGTGATATCTGGGGTTGGGTGGTAACTGGTGTCGGGTGATAACTGGGGTTGGGTGATCTCTGGGGTTGGGTGATATCTGGGGTTGGGTGATATCTGGCGTTGTGTGGTCTCTGGGGTTGGGTGATATCTGGGGTTGGGGGATATCAGGGGTTGGGGGATATCTGGGTTTGGGTGATATCTTTGGTTGGATGATCTCTGGGGTTGGGTGATACCTGGGATTGGGTGATCTCTGGTGTTGGGTGATATCTGGGGTTGGGTGATCTCTTCGGTTGGGTGATATCTGGGGTTGGGTGACATCTGGGGTTGGGTGACATCTGGGGTTGGGTGATATCTGGGGTTGGGTGATCTCTGTGGTTGGGTGATCTCTGGGGTTGGGTGATATCTGGGGTTGGGTGATCTCTGGGTGATATCTGGGGTTGGGTGATATCTGGGATTGGGTGATTTCTGGGATTGGGTGATATTTGGGGTTGGATGATCTCTGGCATTAGGTGATATCTGCGGTTGGGTGATCTCTGGGATTCGGTGATATCTGGGGTTGGGTGATATTTGGGTTGGGAGATATCTGGGGTTGGGAGATATCTGTTGTTGGGTGATATCTGGGATTGGGTGATATCTTTGGTTGGGTGATCTCTGGATTTGGGTGATCTCTGGTGTTGGGTGATCTCTTACATTGCGTGATATCTGGGGTTGGGTGGTAACTGGTGTTGGGTGATAACTGGGGTTGGGTGATCTCTGGGGTTGGGTGATATCTGGAGTTGGGTGATGTCTGGGGTTGAGTGATCTCTGGGGTTGGGTGATATCTGGGGTTGGGTGATATCTGGGGTTGGGTGATATTTGGGGGAGATATCTGGTGTTGGGTGATATCTGGGATTGGGTGATATCTTTGGTTGGGTGATATCTGGGTTTGGGTGATCTCTGGGGTTGGGTGATCTCTTACATTGCGTGATATCTGTGGTTGGGTGGTAACTGGTGTTGGGTGATAACTTGGGTTGGGTGATCTCTGGGGTTGGGTGATATCTGGGGTTGGGTGATCTCTGGGGTTGGGTGATATCTTGGATTGGGTGATATCTGGGGTTGGGTGATATCTGGCGTTGTGTGGTCTCTGGGGTTGGGTGACATCTGGGGTTGGGGGATATCTGGGGTTGGGTGATATCTTTTGTTGGATGATCTCTGGGATTGGGTGTTCTCTGGGGTTGGGTGATATCTGGGGTTGGGTGATATCTGGGATTGGGTGATATCTGAGGTTGGGTGATATGGGTGGGGTGTTATGCGGTGGGTGCTGATATCCGTTCTGCTGTGATGGTTGGCGGGTGCGCATGAATTCCAGGCTGGTTTCATATCCGAGGGGGGGTGAGGATGACATATTAATAATAATAATCGCTTATTGTCACAAGTATATTTCACTGAAGTCACTGTGTAAAGCCCATAGTCGCCATATTACGGCGCCTGTTTGTGGAGGCCGGCACGGCAATTAATCCCGCACTGCTCGCATTGTTCTGCATTGCAAGACAGCTAATTAGCCCACCGAGCTAAAGCAGCCCATGTTGGGCTGATTCGGGGATGGTGGGTGTGTCATCGGGCTTGATGATACGTTGCTGGGTGCATCCGGGGGTTGTGGGTGTTAATCAGGGTGATAATATCGAGAGTCGTTATATCTGTGGACTGACATACAAGGGGAGGGGGTGATGTCTGGGTGGGGGTGATATCGGGGAGGGGGTGATATCGGGGTGGGGTGATATCGGGGATGGGGTGATATCGGGGAAGGGGTGATATCGGGGAAGGGGTGTTATCGGGGAGGGGTGATATCGGGGATGGGGTGATATCGGGGAATGGGCTCATATCGGGGAAGGGGTGATGTCGGATTGGGGGTGTTGTCGGGCTGGGGGTGATGTCGGGGTGGGGGTGATATCGGAGAGGGGGTGATATCGGCGAGGGGGTGATATCGGGGAGGGAGTGATATTGGAGTCGGGGTGTTATCGGGGAGTGGGTGTTAGCGGGGAGGGGGTGATATCGGGGCGGGGGTGATATCGGGGAGGGGGTGATATCGGGGAGGGAGTGATATCGGGGTGGGGCTGATATCTGGGAGGGGCTAATGTTGGGGAGGGGGTACTATCGGCGAGGAGGTGATATCGGGGAGGGGGTGATATCGGGGTGGGGGTGATATCGGGTAGGGGATGATATCGGGAAGGGGTGATAGTGTGACGGGAGTGGTATTTGGGAGGGGGTGATATCGGGGTGGGGGTGATATCGGGATGGGGTGATATCGGGCAGGGGGTGATTTCGGGGAGGGGGTGATATCGGGGAGGGGCTGATACCGTGGAGGGGGTGATATCGGGGAGGGGTGATATCGGGGATTGGGTGATATCGGGGTGGGGCTGATATTGGGGAGAGGGTGATATCGGGGTGGGGGTGATATCGGGGAGGTGGTGATATCGGGGAGGGGGTAATATCGGGATGGGGTTGATATCGGGGAGGGGGTGATATCGGGGAGGGGGTGATATCGGGGTGGGGGTGATATCGGAGAGGGGGTGATGTCGGGGAGGGGGTGATATCCGGGGGGTGATATCCGGGGTGGGGGAGGGGCAGTGCTGCGGTGTCGATTGAAACACAAGAATCCCGAAGACACCCAAAATGCGGCCAAAGGGCAGCAGAAGCCTGTGCCAAACCCATCCCAGCATCCCCTGCGAGCCGGCGGCAGCCATCTTCTGTTGCCATGGGAGACACACGGCAGCCATCTTATGTTGCCCGGGGAGACTCCCCGCAGCCATCTTGTGTTGCCAGGGGAGACTGCAGGTGGCCATCTTGTGTTGCCAGCGATGGGGGGACAGCGGCCTCTGGCGGCAGGGAGGTGGACAGCAGCTGGTGAGCAGTGAGTACGGGTGGCGCTGAGTCTGACTCTGTCTCTGCCTGTGTCTCTGTGTTTTTGTCTGTGTCTCTGTGTTTCTGTCTGTGTCTCTGTTCTGCCTGTGTCTGTCTCTGTGTCTCAGTCTGTGTTTGTGCCCGTGTCCCTGTCTCTGTCTGTGTCCCTGTCTGTGTCCCTGTCTGTGTCTCTGTCTGTATCTCTGTCTGCATCTCTGTCTGTGTCTCTGTGTATGTCTGTGTCTCTGTCTGTATCTCTGTCTGTGTCTCTGTGTCTGTCTGTGTCTCTGTCTGTATCTCTGTCTGCATCGCTGTCTGTGTCTCTGTGTCTGTCTGTGTCTCTGCCATTGTCTCTGTCTGTGTCTCAGTCTTTGTCTCTGCCTGTGTCTCAGTCTCTGTCTGTATCTCTGTCTGTGTCTCTGTGTCTGTCTGTGTCTCAGTCTCAGTCTCTGTCTCTGTCTCTGTCCGTGTCTCTGTCTGTGTCCCTGTCTGTGTCTGTGTCTGTGTCTCTGTCTCTGTCTCTTCTGTACCCCTGTGTCTGTCTGTGTCTCAGCCACTGTCTGTGCCTCTGACTGTGTCTCGCTGGACCTCTGCCTGTGCCTCTGTCTCTGTCTCTGTGTCTCAGTCTCTGTCTCTGTCTGGGGTACATTCTGCTGCACAGACTGTGTTTAAGTGTGAGGCACACACCCATCTGATCTGCATTGGGGGTCTCATACACCCAGCTGATCGGCATTGGGGGAGTCACACACCAAGCTGATCGGCAATGGGCGGAAACACACAGCCTGCTGATCAGCCATAGGGGGAAGCACACTCCCAGCTGATCGGCAATGGGGAGAAGTACACTCCCAGCTGATCGGCAATGCGGGGAAGCACACACACAGCTGATGGGCCATGGGGGAGTCACACTGAACCAGCTGATCGGCCATGGGGGAGTCACACTGAACCAGCTGATCGGCCATGGGGGAGTCACACTGACCCACCTGATCGGCCATGGAGGAGTCACACAGACCCAGTTAATCGGCCATGGGGGAGTCACACTGACCCAGCTGTTGGCCATGGGGGAGTCACACTGACCCAGCTGATCGGCATGGGGGAGCCACACTGACCCAGCTTATCGGCCATGGGGGAGTCGCACTGACCCAGCTGATCGGGGAGTCACACTGACCCAGCTGATCGGCCATGGGGGAGTCACACAGACCCAGCTGATCGGCCATGGGGGAGTCACACTGACCCAGCTGATCGGCCATGGGGGAGTCACACAGAGCCTCCTGATCGGCCATGGGGGAGTCACACTGACCCAGCTGATCGGCCATGGGGGAGTCACACAGATCCCAGCTGATCGGCCATGGGGGAGTCACACTGACCCAGCTGATCGGCCATGGGGGAGTCACACCCACCCACCGACAGTCTCTCCTGGTAATGCAGAATGGTAAATCTCTGCCTGTGACTCTGCCTTTATCTGTCCCTCTTTCTGTCTGTGTTTCTGTCTGTGTTTCTGTCTATACCTGTGCCTGTGTCTCTATCTGTGCCTGTGTCCCTGTCTCTGTCTGTGTCTCAGTCTGGGTCTTTGTCTGTGCCTGTGTCTCTGTCTGTGCCTGTGTCCCTGTCTCTGTCCGTGTCTCTGTCTGTGTCTCTGCCCGTGTCTCTGTCTGTGTCTCTGTCTGTGTCTCCGTCTGTGTCTTTGTCTGTGTCGGTGTCTCTGTCTGTGTCTCCGTCTGTGTCTGTGTCGTTGCCTGTGTCGGTGTCTGTGTCTCTGTGTCTGCCTTTGTCCCTGTATCTGTCTTTGTCTCAGCCTGGGTCTCTGTCTGTGTCTCTGAATCTGACTACGTTTCTGTCTGTGTCTCTGCCTGTGTCTTTTTCTCTCTCTCTGTCTGTCTGTGTTTCTGTCTGTGTCTCTATCTCTGTCTGTGCCTGTGTCTCTCTCTGTGCCTGTGTCTATGTCTGTGCGTCTGTCAGTGTCTGTGTCTCTGTCTGTGTCTCTGTCTGTGTCTCTGCCTGTGTCTGTCTGTGTCTCTGCCTGTGTCTCTGTCTGTGTCTCCGCCTGTGTCTCCGTCTGTGTCTCCGTCTGTGTCACCGTCTGTGTCTCTGTCTGCGTATCTGTCTGTGTCTATGTCTCTGTCTGTGTCTGTGTCTTTGTCTGTGTCTCTGACTGTGTCTGTGATTCTGTCTCTGTCTCCGTCTGTGTCTATGTCTCTGTCTGTGTCTCTGTCTGTCTGTGTCTCTGTCTCTGTCTCCGCCTGTGTCTATGTCTCTGTCTGTGTCACGGTCTGTCTGTGTCTCTGTCTGTATCTCTCTCTGTGTCTGTGTCTGTGTCTCTATATGTGTCTCTGTCTATGTCTCTGTCTGTGTCTATGTGTCTGTCTGTGTCTCAGCCTCTGTCTGTGTCTGTGTCTCTGTCTGTGTCTCTGTCTGTGTCTGTGTCTCTGTCTGTGTCTCTGTCTGTGTCTCAGTGTGTGGCTCTCTGTACCTCTGTCTGTGTCTCTGTGTCTGTCTGAGTCTCTGTCTCTGTCTGTGTCTCTGCGTCTGTCGGTGTCTCAGTCTCTGTTTTTGTCTGGGGTACATTCTGCTGCACAGACTGTGTTTAAGTGTGAGGCACACGCCCAGCTGATCGGCATTGGGGGAGTCAAACACACCCAGCTGATCGGCATTTGGGGAGTCACACATCCCCAGCTGATCGGCAATGGGGGGAAGCACACACCCTGCTGATCAGCCATGGGGGGAAGCACACTACCAGCTGATCGGCAATGGGGGGAAGCACACTCCCAGCTGATCGGCAATCCGGGAAAGCACACACCCTGCTGATCAGCCATGGGGGGAAGCACACTCCCAGCTGATCGGCAATGGGGGGAAGCACACTCCCAGCTGATCGGAAATGCGGGGAAGCACACACACAGCTGATGGGCGATGGTGGAGTCACACTGACCCAACTGATCGGCAATGAGGGGAGTCACACTGAACCAGCTGATCGGCCATTATGGAGTCACACTGACCAGGTTGATCGGCCGTGGGGAGGTCACACTGATCCAGTTGATCGGCCAAGGGGGAGTCACACTTACCCAGCTGATCGGCCATGGGGGAGTCACACAGACCCAGCTGATCGGTCATGGGGGGAGTCATACTGAACCAGCTGATCGGCCATTGTGGAGTCACAGTGAACAGGTTGATCGGCCATGGGGGAGTCACACTGACCCAGTTGATCGGCCATGGGGGAGTCACACTGACCCAGCTGATCGGCGATGGGGGAGTCGCACAGACCCAGCTGATCGGCCATGAGGGAGTCACACTGACCCAGCTGTCGGTCGTGGTGGAGTCACACTGACCCAGCTGATCGGCCATGGGGGAGCCACACTGACCCAACTGATCGGCAATGGGGGGAGTCACACTGAACCAGCTGATCGGCCATGATGGAGTCACACTGACCAGGTTGATCGGCCGTGGGGGGGGGTCACACTGATCCAGTTGATCGGCCAAGGGGGAGTCACACTGACCCAGCTGATCGGCCATGCGGGAGTCACACAGACCCAGCTGATCCGTCATGGGGGGAGTCATACTGAACCAGCTGATCGGCCAAGGGGGAGTCACACAGACCCAGCTGTTCGGTCATGGGGGGAGTCATACTGAACCAGCTGATCGGCCATTGTGGAGTCACAGTGACCAGGTTGATCGGCCATGGGGGAGTCACACTGACCCAGCTGATCGGCGATGGGGGAGTCGCACAGACCCAGCTGATCGGCCATGGGGGAGTCACACTGACCCAGTTGATCGGCCATGGGGGGAGTCACACTGACCCAGCTGTCGGTCGTGGTGGAGTCACACTGACCCAGCTGATCGGCCATGGGGGAGCCATACCCACCCTCCGAAAGTCTCTCTTGGTAATGCAGAATGGTAAATCTCTGCCTGTGTCTCTGCCTGTATCTGTCCCTCTCTCTCTCTCTGTCTGTGTTTCTGTCTCTTTCTCTGTCTGTGTATTTGTCTCTGTCTGTCTATGTCTGTGTATCTGTCTGTGTCTCTGTCTATATCTGTGCCTGTGTCTCTGTCTGTGCCTGTGTCCCTGTATCTATCTGTGTCTCAGTCTTGGTCTCTGTCTGTGCCTGTGTCTCTGTCTGTGCCTGTGTCTCTGTCTGTGCCTGTGTCTCTGTCTCTGTCTGTGTCTCAGTCTGGGTCTCTGTCTGTGCCTGTGTCTCTGTCTGTGCCTGTGTCCCTGTCTGTGTCTGTGTCTGTGTCTATGTTTCTGTCTGTGTCTCCGTCTGTGTCGGTGTCTGTGTCAGTGTCTCTGTCGGTGTCTCTGTCGCTGTCTCTGTCGCTGTCTCCGTCTGTGTCTCTGTCTGTGTCTCTGTCTGTGTCTCTGTCTGTGCTTGTGTCGTTGTCTGTGCCGGTGTCTGCCTGTGTCCCTGTATCTGTCTGTGTCTCAGCCTGGGCCTCTGTCTGTGTCTCTGAATCTGACTGCGTTTCTGCCTGTGTCTCTGCCTGTGTCTGTGTCTGTGTATCTGTCTGTGTCTCTGTCTGTGTCATTGTCTGTGTCATCGTCTGTGTCTCCGTCTATGTCTGAGTCTGTGTCGGTGTCTGTGTCTCTGTCTGTGTCTGTGTCTCCGTCCATGTCTCCGTCTGTGTCTCCGTCTGTGTCTCCGTCTGTGTCTGTGTCTGTGCCTGTGTCTCTGTCCGAGTCTCTGTTTGTGTCTGTGGCTTTGTCTGTGTCTCTGTCTCTGTCTGTGTCTGTGATTCTGTCTCTGTCTGTGTCTCTGTCTCCGTCTGTGTCTATGTCTCTGTCTGTGTCTCTGTCTGTCTGTGTCTCTGTCTGTATCTCTCTCTGTGTGTCTGTGTCCCTGTTGTGGCTGTGTCTGTGTCTCTATATGTGTCTATATCCGTGTCTCTGTCTGTGTTTCTGTCTGTGTCTCTGTCTGTGTCTCTTTCTCTGTCTGTCTCTGTCTCTCTGTCTGTATCTCTGTCTGTGTCACTGCCTCTGTCTGTGTCTGTTTCTCTGCCTCTGTCTGTTTCTGTGTTAGTGTCTCCGTCTGTGTCTCTGCCTCTGTCTGTGTCTGTCTCTGTATCTCTGTCTGTGTCTCTGTCTGTGCCACTGCCTCTGACTCTGTCTCTGTTTGTGTCTCTGTCTGTTACGGTGTGTGTGTCTCTATCTGTGTCTCTTTGTCTCTGCCCCTGTCTGTGTCTGTGTCTCCGTCCATGTCTCCGTCTGTGTCTCCGTCTGTGTCTCTGTCTGTGTCTGTGTCTGTGCCTGTGTCTCTGTCCGAGTCTCTGTTTGTGTCTGTGGCTTTGTCTGTGTCTCTGTCTCTGTCTGTGTCTGTGATTCTGTCTCTGTCTGTGTCTCTGTCTCCGTCTGTGTCTATGTCTCTGTCTGTGTCTCTGTCTGTCTGTGTCTCTGTCTGTATCTCTCTCTCTGTGTCTGTGTCCCTGTTGTGGCTGTGTCTGTGTCTCTATATGTGTCTATATCCGTGTCTCTGTCTGTGTTTCTGTCTGTGTCTCTGTCTGTGTCTCTTTCTCTGTCTGTCTCTGTCTCTCTGTCTGTATCTCTGTCTGTGTCACTGCCTCTGTCTGTGTCTGTTTCTCTGCCTCTGTCTGTTTCTGTGTTAGTGTCTCCGTCTGTGTCTCTGCCTCTGTCTGTGTCTGTCTCTGTATCTCTGTCTGTGTCTCTGTCTGTGCCACTGCCTCTGACTCTGTCTCTGTTTGTGTCTCTGTCTGTTACGGTGTGTGTGTCTCTATCTGTGTCTCTTTGTCTCTGCCCCTGTCTGTGTCTGCGTTTCTGCTTGTGTCTCTGTCTGTGTGTGCGTCTCAGCCTCTGTCTGTGTCTATGTCTCTGTCTGTGTCCCTGTCTCTGTCTGTGTCTCTGTCTGTGTCTCTCTGTACCTCTGTCTGTGTCTCTGTGTCTGTCTGTGTCTCAGTCTCTGTCTCTCTCTGGGGCACATTCTGCTGCACAGACAGTGTTTAAGTGTGAGGTACACACCCAGCTGATCGGCATTGGGGGAAGCACATCCCACGGTGATCGGCAATGCGGGGAAGCACACACCCAGCTGATCGCTAATTGGGGGAAGCACATCCCCAGGTGATCGGCAATGCTGGGAAGGACACACCCAGCTGATCGGCAATGCGGGGAAGGACACACCCAGCTGATCGGCAATGCGGGGAAGGACACACCCAGCTGATCGGCAATGGGGGAAGCCGCACATCCAGCTGATCGGCAATGCGCGGAAGCATAAACCCAGCTGATCGGCAATGCGGGGAAGCACACACCCAGCTGATCGGCAATGCGGGGAAGGACACACCCAGCTGATCGGCAATGCGGGGAAGCACATACCCAGCTGATCGGCAATGCGGGGAAGGACACACCCAGCTGATCGGCAATGGGGGAAGCCGCACACCCAGCTGATCGATAATGGGGAGGGGGGAGGCACACACCCAACTGATTGGCCATGGGGAGAGTCACACCCACCCAACGATTGTCCTGGTAATGCAAATGGTAAATCAGGGTGAGGTTGGCTGGGGATGGTCAGTTTTACCGGCAGTGCGAGGATAGAGATGCCGTGTGGGTGGGGTTTCCTCTCAGGATTTAATGAATTGAAGAATTGAACTAAAGGGAACTTTCAGCACATTCTTCAACTGCTGTCTGAACTGAGTCTGTGTCACGGCGTAAATCGCAGTGTTTGTGCAACAACTCAGGAGCTGCAGCATGAAGCCCAATTCCTGAACATAATAATTAAACCACACAGAGTCATATCCCAGATACCACATCCGGCTCCATATAGAATAAACCATTAACGTTGACCATAACAGGATGAAATTGGAGGAGATAATAAAGAGTAAAATGATGGATTTCCTCCGACTCTCCATCTCTGGGTCTCTGGGACTGTGCCCACTGCTGTGAGCCCGGAGTCTCCTGCGGGCCCTGCTGCTCAGGACAATGTGTCTGACGGTGAGAACATTGAGCAGCAGAATCAGCGCGAATGGAACACACGGGGTTAGAATGTGGTGGAGGAACTCGATTGGTCCCCAGACCGGAGAGAACATAACATCCTCTGTGACATCACAAAACCAGGGGTCGTTCCACAGCCAATACCCACCGGTCATCATAAACCCCCAGGAAATGTCCTTCAAACAGCTCAGCACAGCCACTGTTCCCAGAACCACAGCCGCCGTTTTCTCGCTGCAATATTCACTTTTCAGCTTCGTGCAACAAATGGCCACAAATCGATCAAAGGTGAAAGTGACGGTGAACCAGACAGAACAGTCAGTGGCTGCATAAAGCAGGGCGGCGTGGATATTACACACGGGGATGGAGTACAGGAAATTAAACTGTTCATCAAAAACAATGGGAATGTGTCTCAATATCAGGTCGAGAATAACGACCAGTAGATCCCCCACTGCCATGGCCAACAGGTAACAAGTCACACATTTGGACAGCCCACAGTTTCTTCTCTTCAGGATCACAATTGTGATGAGGTTCACTGTGAGGAAAGGAAATACACAATGAAATTATACATCAGACTGGGAAAGACATCACAAGTATGGTCGACGTGAAGTTGAGGAAGTCAAATAAATATATACAAATACACACACACACATACAGAGACAGTAACACACTCACACTCACACACACACAGACACTAACACACTCACACATACAGACACTGGCACACACTCACACACACAGACAGTAATACACTTACACACACACAGACAGAGACAGTAATACACTCACACACACACAGACACTAACACACTCTCACACACACACACACACACAGACAGTAATACACTCACAATCACACAGACACTAACACACTCATAAAGAGACAGTAATACACTCACACTCACACAGACACTAACACACTTACACACACAGACAGAGACAGTAATACACTCACACAGACACTAACACACTCACACACATACAGAGACAGTAATACACTCACACACACAGACACTGGCACACAGACACACATATACAGTAACACACTGACACACACACAGACAGATACAGCAATACACTCACACAAACGCACACAGACACTAACACACTCACACATACAGTCACTGACACACGAACACACACATACAGAGACAGTAACACACTCACACACACACAGACACTAACACACACACACATACAGACACTGACACACAAACATACAGAAACAGTAACACACTCACACAGACACTAACACACTCACACACACATACAGAGACAGTAATACACTCACACAGACACTAACAGACACTCACACACACACATACAGTAATACACTTTTACACATACAGACAGAGACAGTAATACACTCAGACACACACAGACACTAACACACACACACACATACAGTAATATACACACACAGACAGAGACAGTAATGCACTCACACTCACACAGACACTAACACACACACACATACAGAGACAGTAATACACTTACACTGACACAGGCACAAACACACTCACACACACACATTCAGAGACAGTAATACTCACACACTCACTGACACACACTCACACACACACAGACAGAGACAGCAATGCACTCACACAGACACTAACACGCTCACACACACATACAGAGACAGTAATACACTCACATTCACACAGACACTAACACACACACACACAGACAGGAATACACTCACACACACACACAGGCAGAGGTGTCTGATGGAGGTGTGGTACAGCGGCAGTAATGCACTGTACTGTCAGTGGTGTGCGGTGTGCTGGGTGCCTGATGTGGGTGTGGTACATTGTGTACTGTCAGTGGTGTGCGGTGTGCTGGGTGTCTGATGGGGGTGTGGTACATTGTGTACTGTCAGTGGTGTGCGGTGAGCTGGGTGTCTGATGGGGCAGTGGTACATTGTGTGCTGTCAGGGGTATGCAGTATGCTGGGTGTCTGATGGGGCTGTGGTACATTGTGTGCTGTCAGTGGTATGTGGTGTGCTGGGTGTCTGATGGGGGTGTGTAACATTGTGTACTGTCAGTGGTGTGCGGTGTGCTGGGTGCCTGATGGGGGTGTGGTACATTGTGTACTGTCAGTGGTGTGCGGTGTGCTGGGTGTCTGGTGGGGCTGTGGTACATTGTGTACTGTCAGTGGTGTGCGGTGTGCTGGGTGCCTGATGGGGGTACGGTACATTGTGTACTGTCAGTGGTGTGTGGTGTGCTGGGTGTCTGATGGGGCTGTGGTACATTGTGTACTGTCAGAGGTGTGCGGTGTGCTGTGTGTCTGATGGGGCTGTGGTACATTGTGTACTGTCAGTGGTGTGCGGTGTGCTGGGTGTCTGATGTGCGTGTGGTACATTGTGTACTGTCAGTGGTGTGTGGTGAGCTGGGTGTCTGATGGGGCTGTGGTACATTGCCTACTGTCAGTGGTGTGTGGTGTGCTGGGTGTCTGATGGGGGTGTGGTACATTGTGTTCAGTCAGTGGTGTGTGGTGTGCTGGGTGTCTGATGGGTGTGTGGTACATTGTGTACTGTCAGTGGTGTGTGGTGATCTGGGTGTCTGATGGGGCTGTGGTACATTGTGTACTGTCAGTGGTGTGTGGTGTGCTGGGTGTCTGATGGGGGTGTGGTACATTGTGTACTGTCAGTGGTGTGCGGTGTGCTGGGTGCTTGATAGGGGTGCGGTACATTGTGTACTGTCAGTGGTGTGCGGTGTGCTGGGTGCCTGATGGGGCTGTGGTACATTGTGTACTGTCAGTGGTCTGCGGTGTGCTGGGTGTCTGATGGGACTGTGGTACATTGTGTACTGTCAGTGGTGTGTGGTGTGCTGGGTTCCTGATGGGGCTGTGGTACATTGTGTACTATCAGTGGTGTGAGGTGTGCTGGGGGCCTGACGGGGCTGTTGTATATTGTGTGCTGTCAGTGGTCTGCGGTATGCTGGGTGTCTGGTGGGACTGTGGTCCATTGTGTACTGTCAGTTGTGTGCGGTGTGCTGGGTGTCTGATGATGGTGTGGCACATTGTGTACTGTCAGTGGTGTGTGGTGTGCTGGGTGTATGTTGGGGTGTGGTACATTGTCTACTGTCAGTGGTGTGCGGTGTGATGGGTGTCTGATGGGGCTGTGGTACATTGTGTACTGTCAGTGGTGTGCGGTGTGATGGGTGTCTGATGGGGCTGTGGTACATTGTGTACTGTCAGTGGTGTGCGGTGGGCTGGGTGTCTGATGTGTGTGAGGTACATTTTGTACTGTCAGTGGTGTGCGGTGAGCTGGGTGCCTGATGGGGCTGTGGTACATTGTGTACTGTCAGTGGTGTGCGGTGTGCTGGGTGTCTGATGGGGCTGTGGTACATTGTGTACTGTCAGTGGTGTGCGGTGGGCTGGGTGTCTGATGTGTGTGAGGTACATTGCGTACTTTCAGTGGTGTGCGGTGAGCTGGGTGCCTGATGGGGGTGTGGTACATTGTGTACTGTCAGTGGTGTGCGGTGAGCTGGGTGCCTGATGGGGCTGTGGTACATTGTGTACTGTCAGTGGTGTGCGGTGTGCTGGGTGCCTGATGGGAGTGTGGTACATTGTGTACTGTCAGTGGTGTCCGGTGTGCTGGGTGTCTGATGGGGCTGTGGTGCATTGTGTATTCTCAGTGGTGTGCGGTGTGCTGGGTGCCTGATGGGGCTGTGGTACATTGTGTACTGTCAGTGGTGTGCGGTGTGCTGGGTGTCTGATGGGGGTGTGGTACATTGTGTATTGTCAGTGGTGTGCGGTGTGCTGGGTGCCTGATTGGGGTGTGGTACATTGTGTACTGTCCGTAGTGTGCGGTGTGCTGGGTGCCTGATGGGGGTGTGGTACATTGTGTACTGTCAGTGGTGTGCGGTGTGCTGGGTGTCTGATGGGGGTGTGGTACATTTTGTACTGTCAGTGGTGTGCGGTGTGCTGGGTGCCTAATGGGGGTGTGGTACATTGTGTACTGTCAGTGGTGTGCTGTGTGCTGGGTGTCTGATGGGGGTGTGGTACATTGTGTACTGTCAGTGGTGTGTGGTGTGCTGGGTGTGTGATGGCGGTGTGGTACATTGTGTACTGTCCGTGGTGTGCGGTGTGCTGGGTGCCTGATGGGGGTGTGGTACATTGTATACTGTCAGTAGTGTGTGGTGTGCTGGGTGCCTGATGGGAGTGTGGTACATCGTGTGCTGTCAGTGGTGTGCGGTTAGCTGGGTGTCTGATGGGGTTGTGGTACATTGTGTACTGTCTGTGGTGTGCGGTGGGCTGGGTGTCTTTAGTGCTTGAGGTACATTGTGTACTGTCAGTGGTGTGTGGTGTGCTGGGTGTCTGATGGGGGTGTGGTACATTCAGTACTGTCAGTGGTGTGCGGTGTGCTGGGTGTCTGATGGGGGTGTGGTACATTGTGTATTGTAAGTGGTGTGCGGTGTGCTGGGTGCCTGATGGGGGTGTGGTACATTGTGTACTGTCAGTAGTGTGCGGTGTGCTGGGTGCCTGATGGGGGTGTGGTACATTGTGTACTGTCAGTGGTGTGCGGTGTGCTGGGTGTCTGATGGGGGTGTGGTACATTGTGTACTGTCAGTTGTGTGCGGTGTGCCGGGTGCCTGATGGGGGTGTGGTACATTGTGTACTGTCAATGGTGTGCTGTGTGCTGGGTGTCTGATGGGGGTGTGGTACATTGTGTACTGTCAGTGGTGTGCGGTGTGCTGTGTGTCTGATGGGGGTGTGGTACATTGTGTACTGTCAGTGGTGTGCGGTGTGCTGGGTGCCTGATGGGGGTGTGGTACATTGTGTACTTTCAGTAGTGTGTGGTGTGCTGGGTGCCTGATGGGGGTGTGGTACATTGTGTACTGTCAGTGGTATGTGGTCTGCTGGGTGTCTGATGGGGGTGTGTAACATTGTGTACTGTCAGTGGTGTGCGGTGTGCTGGGTGCCTGATGGGGGTGTGGTACATTGTGTACTTTCAGTGGTGTGCGGTGTGCTGGGTGTCTGGTGGGGCTGTGGTACATTGTGTACTGTCAGTGGTGTGCGGTGTGCTGGGTGCCTGATGGGGGTACGGTACATTGTGTACTGTCAGTGGTGTGTGGTGTGCTGGGTGTCTGATTGGGCTGTGGTACATTGTGTACTGTCAGTGGTGTGTGGTGAGCTGGGTATTTGATGGGGCTGTGATACATTGTGTACTGTCAGTGGTGTGTGGTGTGCTGGGTGTCTGATGTGGGTGTGGTACATTGTGTACTGTCAGTGGTGTGTGGTGAGCTGGGTGTCTGATGGGGCTGTGGTACATTGCCTACTGTCAGTGGTGTGTGGTGTGCTGGGTGTCTGATTGGGGTGTGGTACATTGTGTACTGTCAGTGGTGTGCGGTGAGCTGTGTGTCTGATGGGGATGTGGTACATTGTGTACTGTCAGTGGTGTGCGATGTGCTGTGTGTCTGATGGGGCTGTGGTACATTGTGTACTGTCAGTGGTGTGCGGTGTGCTGGGTGTCTGATGGGGCTGTGGTACAATGTGTACTGTCAGTGGTGTGCGGTGTGCTGGGTGTCTGATGGGGCTGTGGTACATTGTGTACTGTCAGTGGTGTGCGGTGTGCTGTGTGTCTGATGGGGCTGTGGTACAATGTGTACTGTCAGTGGTGTGCGGTGTGCTGGGTGTCTGATGGGGCTGTGGTACAATGTGTA
The DNA here is from genome assembly GCF_047496885.1 of Scyliorhinus torazame. NCBI lineage: Eukaryota > Metazoa > Chordata > Chondrichthyes > Carcharhiniformes > Scyliorhinidae > Scyliorhinus > Scyliorhinus torazame. Next base: position 105,393,556 of record NC_092726.1, read on the forward strand.
CTGTCAGTGGTGTGCGGTGTGCTGGGTGCCTGATGGGGGTGTGGTACATTGTGTACTGTCAGTGGTGTGCGGTGTGCTGTGTGTCTGATGGGGCTGTGGTACATTGTGTAAGGTCAGTGGTGTGAGGTGTGCTGGGTGTCTGATGGGGCTGTGGTACATTGTGTATTGTCAGTGGTGTGCGGTGTGCTGGGTGTCTGATGGGGGTGTGGTAAATTGTGTGCTGTCAGTGGTGTGCGGTGTGCTGGGTGTCTGATTGGGCTGTGGTACATTGTGTACTGTCAGTGGTGTGCGGTGTGCTGGGTGCCTGATAGGGCTGTGGCACATTGTGTACTGTCAGTGGTGTGCGGTGTGCTGGGTGGCTGATGGGGTGTGGTATATTGTGTACTGTCAGTGGTATGCGGTGTTCTGGGTGTCTGATGGGGTGTGGTACATTGTGTACTGTCAGTGGTGTGTGGTGTGCTGGGTGCCTGATGGGGGTGTGGTACATTGTGTACTGTCAGTGGTGTGTGGTGTGCTGGGTGTCTGATGGGGCTGTGGTACATTGTGTACTGTCAGTGGTGTGCGGTGTGCTGGGTGTCTGATGGGGCTGTGGTACATTGTGTACTGTCAGTGGTGCGCGTTGTGCTGGGTGTCTGATGGGGGTGTGGAACATTGTGTACTGTCAGTGGCGTGCTGTGTGCTGGGTGTCTGATGGCGGTGTGGTACATTGTGTACTGTCAGTGGTGTGTGGTGTGCTGGGTGCCTGATGGGGGTGTGGTACATTGTGCACTGTCAGTGGTGTGCTGTGTGTCTGATGGGTGTGTGGTACATTGTGTACTGTCAGTGGAGTGCAGTGTGCTGGGTGTTTGATGGGGATGTGGTACATTGTGTACTGTCAGTGGAGTGCAGTGTGCTGGGTGTCTGATGGGGCTGTGGTATATGGTGTACTGTTAGTGGTGTGTGGTGTGCTGGGTGTCTGATGGGGATGTGGTACATTGTGTACTGTCAGTGGAGTGCGGTGTGCTGGGTGTCTGATGGGGCTGTGGTATATGGTGTACTGTTAGTGGTGTGTGGTGTGCTGGGTGCCTGATGGGGGTGTGGTACATTGTGTACTGTCAGTGGTGTGTGGTGTGCTGGGTGTCTGATGGGGCTGTGGTAAATTGAGTACTGTCAGTGGTGTGTGGTGTGCTGGGTGTCTGATGGCGGTGTCGTACATTGTGTACTGTCAGTGGTGTGCGGTGTGCTGGGTGTCTGACGGGGATGTGGTACATTGTGTACTGTCAGTGGAGTGCAGTGTGCTGGGTGGCTGATGGGGTGTGGTATATTGTGTACTGTCAGTGGTGTGTGGTGAGCTGGGTGTCTGATGGTGGTGTGGTACATTGTGTACTGTCAGTGGTGTGCGGTGTGCTGGGTGTCTGATGGGGATGTGGTACATTGTGTACTATCAGTGGAGTGCAGTGTGCTGGGTGCATGATGGGGATGTGGTACATTGTGTACTGCCAGTGGTGTGCGGTGTGTTGGGTGTCTGATGGGGGTGTGGTACATTGTGTACTATCATTGTTGTGCGGTGTGCTGGGTGCCTGATAGGGCTGTGGTACATTGCGTACTGTCAGTGGTGCGCGGTGTGCTGGGTGTCTGATGGGGCTGTGGTACATTGTGTACTGTCAGTGGTGTGCTGTGTGCTGGGTGTCTGATGGGCTGTGGTACATTGTGTACTGTCAGTGGTGTGTGGTGTGCTGGGTGCCTGATGGGGGTGTGGTACATTGTGTACTGTCAGTGGTGTGTGGTGTGCTGGGTGTCTGATGGGGCTGTGGTACATTGTGTACTGTCAGTGGTGTGCGGTGTGCTGAGTGTCTGATGGGGCTGTGGTACATTGCCTACTGTCAGTGGTGTGTGGTGTGCTGGGTGTCTGATGGGGGTGTGGTACATTGTGTTCAGTCAGTGGTGTGTGCTGTGCTGGGTGTCTGATGGGGGTGTGGTACATTGTGTACTGTCAGTGGTGTGTGGTGAGCTGGGTGTCTGATGGGGCTGTGGTACATTGTGTACTGTCAGTGGTGTGTGGTGTGCTGGGTGTCTGATGGGGGTGTGGTACATTGTGTACTGTCAGTGGTGTGCGGTGAGCTGTGTGTCTGATGGGGATGTGGTACATTGTGTACTGTCAGTGGTGTGCGGTGTGCTGTGTGTCTGATTGGGCTGTGGTACATTGTGTACTGTCAGTGGTGTGCGGTGTGCTGTGTGTCTGACGGGGCTGTGGTACAATGTGTACTGTCAGTGGTGTGCGGTGTGCTGGGTGTCTGATTGGGCTGTGGTACAATGTGTACTGTCAGTGGTGTGCGGTGTGCTGGGTGTCTGATGGGGCTGTGGTAAATTGAGTACTGTCAGTGGTGTGTGGTGTGCTGGGTGTCTGATGGCGGTGTCGTACATTGTGTACTGTCAGTGGTGTGCGGTGTGCTGGGTGTCTGACGGGGATGTGGTACATTGTGTACTGTCAGTGGAGTGCAGTGTGCTGGGTGGCTGATGGGGTGTGGTATATTGTGTACTGTCAGTGGTGTGTGGTGAGCTGGGTGTCTGATGGTGGTGTGGTACATTGTGTACTGTCAGTGGTGTGCGGTGTGCTGGGTGTCTGATGGGGATGTGGTACATTGTGTACTATCAGTGGAGTGCAGTGTGCTGGGTGCATGATGGGGATGTGGTACATTGTGTACTGCCAGTGGTGTGCGGTGTGTTGGGTGTCTGATGGGGGTGTGGTACATTGTGTACTATCATTGTTGTGCGGTGTGCTGGGTGCCTGATAGGGCTGTGGTACATTGCGTACTGTCAGTGGTGCGCGGTGTGCTGGGTGTCTGATGGGGCTGTGGTACATTGTGTACTGTCAGTGGTGTGCTGTGTGCTGGGTGTCTGATGGGCTGTGGTACATTGTGTACTGTCAGTGGTGTGTGGTGTGCTGGGTGCCTGATGGGGGTGTGGTACATTGTGTACTGTCAGTGGTGTGTGGTGTGCTGGGTGTCTGATGGGGCTGTGGTACATTGTGTACTGTCAGTGGTGTGCGGTGTGCTGAGTGTCTGATGGGGCTGTGGTACATTGCCTACTGTCAGTGGTGTGTGGTGTGCTGGGTGTCTGATGGGGGTGTGGTACATTGTGTTCAGTCAGTGGTGTGTGGTGTGCTGGGTGTCTGATGGGGGTGTGGTACATTGTGTACTGTCAGTGGTGTGTGGTGAGCTGGGTGTCTGATGGGGCTGTGGTACATTGTGTACTGTCAGTGGTGTGTGGTGTGCTGGGTGTCTGATGGGGGTGTGGTACATTGTGTACTGTCAGTGGTGTGCGGTGAGCTGTGTGTCTGATGGGGATGTGGTACATTGTGTACTGTCAGTGGTGTGCGGTGTGCTGTGTGTCTGATTGGGCTGTGGTACATTGTGTACTGTCAGTGGTGTGCGGTGTGCTGTGTGTCTGACGGGGCTGTGGTACAATGTGTACTGTCAGTGGTGTGCGGTGTGCTGGGTGTCTGATTGGGCTGTGGTACAATGTGTACTGTCAGTGGTGTGCGGTGTGCTGGGTGCCTGATGGGCGTGTGGTACATTGTGTACTGTCAGTGGTGTGCGGTGTGCTGGGTGTCTGATGGGGCTGTGGTACATTGTGTACTGTCAGTGGTGTGAGGTGTGCTGGGTGTCTGATGGGGCTGTGGTACATTGTGTATTGTCAGTGGTGTGCGGTGTGCTGGGTGTCTGATGGGGGTGTGGTAAATTGTGTGCTGTCAGTGGTGTGCGGTGTGCTGGGTGTCTGATTGGGCTGTGGGACATTGTGTACTGTCAGTGGTGTGCGGTGTGCTGGGTGCCTGATTGGGCTGTGGCACATTGTGTACTGTCAGTGGTGTGCGGTGTGCTGGGTGGCTGATGGGGTGGGGTATATTGTGTACTGTCAGTGGTGTGCGGTGTTCTGTGTGTCTGATGGGGGTGTGGTACATTGTGTACTGTCAGTGGTGTGTGGTGAGCTGGGTGTCTGATGGGGGTGTGGTACATTGTGTACTGTCAGTGGAGTGCAGTGTGCTGGGTGTCTGATGGGGCTGTGGTATATGGTGTACTGTTAGTGGTGTGTGGTGTGCTGGGTGTCTGATGGGGATGTGGTACATTGTGTACTGTCAGTGGAGTGCAGTGTGCTGGGTGTCTGATGGGGCTGTGGTATATGGTGTACTGTTAGTGGTGTGTGGTGTGCTGGGTGCCTGATGGGGGTGTGGTACATTGTGTACTGTCAGTGGTGTGTGGTGTGCTGGGTGTCTGATGGGGCTGTGGTAAATTGAGTACTGTCAGTGGTGTGTGGTGTGCTGGGTGTCTGATGGCGGTGTCGTACATTGTGTACTGTCAGTGGTGTGTGGTGTGCTGGGTGTCTGATGGGGATGTGGTACATTGTGTACTGTCAGTGGAGTGCAGTGTGCTGGGTGTCTGATGGGGCTGTGGTATATGGTGTACTGTTAGTGGTGTGTGGTGTGCTGGGTGCCTGATGGGGGTGTGGTACATTGTGTACTGTCAGTGGTGTGTGGTGTGCTGGGTGTCTGATGGGGCTGTGGTAAATTGAGTACTGTCAGTGGTGTGTGGTGTGCTGGGTGTCTGATGGCGGTGTCGTACATTGTGTACTGTCAGTGGTGTGCGGTGTGCTGGGTGTCTGATGGGGATGTGGTACATTGTGTACTGTCAGTGGTGTGCGGTGTGCTGGGTGTCTGATGGGGATGTGGTACATTGTGTACTATCAGTGGAGTGCAGTGTGCTGGGTGCATGATGGGGATGTGGTACATTGTGTACTGCCAGTGGTGTGCGGTGTGTTGGGTGTCTGATGGGGGTGTGGTACATTGTGTACTATCATTGTTGTGCGGTGTGCTGGGTGCCTGATAGGGCTGTGGTACATTGCGTACTGTCAGTGGTGCGCGGTGTGCTGGGTGTCTGATGGGGCTGTGGTACATTGTGTACTGTCAGTGGTGTGCTGTGTGCTGGGTGTCTGATGGGCTGTGGTACATTGTGTATGTCAGTGGTGTGTGGTGTGCTGGGTGCCTGATGGGGGTGTGGTACATTGTGTACTGTCAGTGGTGTGTGGTGTGCTGGGTGTCTGATGGGGCTGTGGTACATTGTGTACTGTCAGTGGTGTGCGGTGTGCTGAGTGTCTGATGGGGCTGTGGTACATTGCCTACTGTCAGTGGTGTGTGGTGTGCTGGGTGTCTGATGGGGGTGTGGTACATTGTGTTCAGTCAGTGGTGTGTGGTGTGCTGGGTGTCTGATGGGGGTGTGGTACATTGTGTACTGTCAGTGGTGTGTGGTGAGCTGGGTGTCTGATGGGGCTGTGGTACATTGTGTACTGTCAGTGGTGTGTGGTGTGCTGGGTGTCTGATGGGGGTGTGGTACATTGTGTACTGTCAGTGGTGTGCGGTGAGCTGTGTGTCTGATGGTGATGTGGTACATTGTGTACTGTCAGTGGTGTGCGGTGTGCTGTGTGTCTGATGGGGCTGTGGTACATTGTGTACTGTCAGTGGTGTGCGGTGTGCTGGGTGTCTGATGGGGCTGTGGTACAATGTGTACTGTCAGTGGTGTGCGGTGTGCTGGGTGTCTGATGGGGCTGTGGTACATTGTGTACTGTCAGTGGTGTGCGGTGTGCTGTGTGTCTGACGGGGCTGTGGTACAATGTGTACTGTCAGTGGTGTGCGGTGTGCTGGGTGTCTGATGGGGCTGTGGTACAATGTGTACTGTCAGTGGTGTGCGGTGTGCTGGGTGCCTGATGGGGGTGTGGTACATTGTGTACTGTCAGTGGTGTGCGGTGTGCTGGGTGTCTGATGGGGCTGTGGTACATTGTGTACTGTCAGTGGTGTGAGGTGTGCTGGGTGTCTGATGGGGCTGTGGTACATTGTGTATTGTCAGTGGTGTGCGGTGTGCTGGGTGTCTGATGGGGGTGTGGTAAATTGTGTGCTGTCAGTGGTGTGCGGTGTGCTGGGTGTCTGATTGGGCTGTGGGACATTGTGTACTGTCAGTGGTGTGCGGTGTGCTGGGTGCCTGATTGGGCTGTGGCACATTGTGTACTGTCAGTGGTGTGCGGTGTGCTGGGTGGCTGATGGGGTGGGGTATATTGTGTACTGTCAGTGGTGTGCGGTGTTCTGGGTGTCTGATGGGGGTGTGGTACATTGTGTACTGTCAGTGGTGTGTGGTGAGCTGGGTGTCTGATGGGGGTGTGGTACATTGTGTACTGTCAGTGGTGTGCGGTGTGCTGGGTGCATGATGGGGATGTGGTACATTGTGTACTGCCAGTGGTGTGCGGTGTGTTGGGTGTCTGATGGGGGTTTGGTACATTGTGTACTGTCAGTGTTGTGCGGTGTGCTGGGTGCCTGATGGGGCTGTGGTACATTGGGTACTGTCAGTGGTGCGCGGTGTGCTGGGTGTCTGATGGGGCTGTGGTACATTGTGTACTGTCAATGGTGTGCTGTGTGTTGGGTGTCTGATGGGCTGTGGTACATTGTGTACTGACAGTGGTGTGTGGTGTGCTGGGTGCCTGATGGGGGTGTGGTACATTGTGTACTGTCAGTGGTGTGTGGTGTGCTGGGTGTCTGATGGGGCTGTGGTACATTGTGTACTGTCAGTGGTGTGCGGTGTGCTGGGTGTCTGATGGGGCTGTGGTACATTGTGTACTGTCAGTGGTGCGCGTTGTGCTGGGTGTCTGATGGGCGTGTGGGACATTGTGTACTGTCAGTGGCGTGCTGTGTGCTGGGTGTCTGATGGCTGTGTGGTACATTGTGTACTGTCAGTGGTGTGTGGTGTGCTGGGTACCTGATGGGGGTGTGGTACATTGTGCACTGTCAGCGGTGTGCTGTGTGTCTGATGGGTGTGTGGTACATTGTGTACTGTCAGTGGAGTGCAGTGTGCTGGGTGTCTGATGGGGATGTGGTACATTGTGTACTGTCAGTGGAGTGCAGTGTGCTGGGTGTCTGATGGGGCTGTGGTATATGGTGTACTGTTAGTGGTGTGTGGTGTGCTGGGTGCCTGATGGGGGTGTGGTACATTATGTACTGTCAGTGGTGTGTGGTGTGCTGGGTGTCTGATGGGGCTGTGGTAAATTGTGTACTGTCAGTGGTGTGTGTTGTGCTGGGTGTCTGATGGCGGTGTGGTACATTGTGTACTGTCAGTGGTGTGCGGTGTGCTGGGTGTCTGATGGGGATGTGGTACATTGTGTACTGTCAGTGGAGTGCAGTGTGCTGGGTGGCTGATGGGGTGTGGTATATTGTGTACTGTCAGTGGTGTGCGGTGTTCTGGGTGACTGATGGGGGTGTGGTACATTGTGTACTGTCAGTGGTGTGTGGTGAGCTGGGTGTCTGATGGTGGTGTGGTACATTGTGTACTGTCAGTGGTGTGCGGTGTGCTGGGTGTCTGATGGGGATGTGGTACATTGTGTACTATCAGTGGAGTGCAGTGTGCTGGGTGCATGATGGGGATGTGGTACATTGTGTACTGCCAGTGGTGTGCGGTGTGTTGGGTGTCTGATGGGGGTGTGGTACATTGTGTACTATCATTGTTGTGCGGTGTGCTGGGTGCCTGATAGGGCTGTGGTACATTGTGTACTGTCAGTGGTGCGCGGTGTGCTGGGTGTCTGATGGGGCTGTGGTACATTGTGTACTGTCAGTGGTGTGCTGTGTGCTGGGTGTCTGATGGGCTGTGGTACATTGTGTACTGTCAGTGGTGTGTGGTGTGCTGGGTGCCTGATGGGGGTGTGGTACATTGTGTACTGTCAGTGGTGTGTGGTGTGCTGGGTGTCTGATCGGGCTGTGGTACATTGTGTACTGTCAGTGGTGTGCGGTGTGCTGGGTGTCTGATGGGGCTGTGGTACATTGTGTACTGTCAGTGGTGCGCGGTGTGCTGGGTGTCTGATGGGGGTGTGGGACATTGTGTACTGTCAGTGGTGTGCTGTGTGCTGGGTGTCTGATGTGGGTGTGGTACATTGTGTACTGTCAGTGGTGTGTGGTGTGCTGGGTGCCTGATGGGGCTGTGGTACATTGTGTACTGTCAGTGGTGTGTGGTGTGCTGGGTGTCTGATGGGGGTGTGGTACATTGTGTACTGTCAGTGGTGTGCGGTGTGCTGGGTGTCTGATGGGGATGTGGTACATTGTGTACTGTCAGTTGAGTGCAGTGTGCTGGGTGTCTGATGGGGATGTGGTACATTGTGTACTGTCAGTGGTGTGTGGTGTGCTGGGTGTCTGATGGGGCTGTGGTACATTGTGTACTGTCAGTGGTGTGTGGTGTGCTGGGTGTCTGATGGGGCTGTGGTACATTGTGTACTGTCAGTGGTGTGTGGTGTGCTGGGTGTCTGATGGGGCTGTGGTACATTGTGTACTGTCAGTGGTGTGTGGTGTGCTGGGTGTCTGATGGGGGTGTGGTATATTGTGTACTGTCAGTGGTGTGTGGTGTGCTGGGTGTCTGATGGGGGTGTGGTACATTGTGTACTGTCAGAGGTGTGCGGTGTGCTGGGTGCCTGATGGGGATGTGGTACATTGTGTACAGTCAGTGGTGTGTGGTGTGCTGGGTGTCTGATGGGGCTGTGGTACAGTGTGTACTGTCAGTGGTGTGCGGTGTGCTGGGTGCCTGATGGGGGTGTGGTACATTGTGTACTGTCAGTGGTGTGTGGTGTGCTGGGTGTCTGATTGGGCTGTGGTACAGTGTGTACTGTCAGTGGTGTGCGGTGTGCTAGGTGTCTGATGGGGGTGTGGTACATTGTGTACTGTCAGTGGTGTGAGGTGTGCTAGTTGTCTGATGGGGCCGTGGTACTTTGTGTACTGTCAGTGGTGTGCGGTGAGCTGGGTGTCTCATGGGGGTATGGTCCATTGTGTACTGTCAGTGGTGTGCGGTGTGCTGGGTGTCTGATGGGGCTGTGGTACATTGTGTACTGTCAGTGGTGTGAGGTGTGCTGGGTGTCTGAGGGGGCTGTGGTACATTGTGTACTGTCAGTGGTGTGTGGTGTGCTGGGTGTCTGATTGGGCTGTGGTACAGTGTGTACTGTCAGTGGTGTGCGGTGTGCTGGGTGTCTGATGGGGGTATGGTACATTGTGTACTGTCAGTGGTGTGTGGTGTGCTGGGTTTCTGATGGGTGTGGTACAGCGTGTACTGTCAGTGGTGTGCGGTGTGCTGGGTGTCTGATGGGGGTGTGGTACATTGTGTACGGTCAGTGGTGTGTGGTGTGCTGGGTGTCTGATTGGGCTGTGGTACAGTGTGTACTGTCAGTGGTGTGCGGTGTGCTGGGTGTCTGATGGGGGTATGGTACATTGTGTACTGTCAGTGGTGTGTGGTGTGCTGGGTTTCTGATGGGTGTGGTACAGCGTGTACTGTCAGTGGTGTGCGGTGTGCTGGGTGTCTGATGGGGGTGTGGTACACTGTGTACTGTCAGTGGGGTGTGGTGTGCTGGGTGCCTGATGGGGCTGTGGTACATTGTGTACTGTCAGTGGTGTGCGGTGTGCTGGGTGTCTGATGGGGGTGTGGTACATTATGTACTGTCAGTGGTGTGCGGTGTGCTGGGTGCCTGATGGGGGTGCGGTACATTGTGTACTGTCAGTGGTGTGCGGTGTGCTGGGTGTCTGATGGGGGTGTGATACATTGTGTACTGTCAGTGGTGTGCGGTGAGCTGGGTGTCTGATGGGGGTGTGGTACATAGTGTACTTGTCAGTGGTGTGCGGTGTGCTGGGTGCCTGATGGGGGTGTGGTACATTGTGTACTGTCAGTGGTGTGCGGTGTGCTGGGTTTCTGATGTGGCTGTGGTACATTGTGTACTGTCAGTGGTGTGCTGGGTGTCTGATGGGGGTGTGGTACATTGTGTACTGTCAGTGGTGTGCGGTGTGCTGGGGGTGTGGTACATTGTGTACTGTCTGTGGTGTGCGGTGTGCTGGGTGCCTGATGGGGGTGCGGTACATTGTGTACTGTCAGTGGTGTGCGGTGTGCTGGGTGTCTGATGGGGGTGTGGTACATTGTGTACTGTCAGTGGTGTGCGGTGTGCTGGGTGTCTGATGGGGCTGTGGTACATTGTGTACTGTCAGTGGTGTGCGGTGTGCTGGTTGTCTGATGGGGCTGTGGTACTTTGTGTACTGTCAGTGGTGTGCGGTGAGCTGGGTGTCTGATGGGGGTGTGGTACATTGTGTACTGTCAGTGGTGTGCGGTGTGCTGGGTTCCTGATGGGGCTGTGGTACATTGTGTACTGTCAGTAGTGTGCGGTGTGCTAGGTGTCTGATGGGGGTGTGGTACATTGTGTACTGTCAGTGGTGTGAGGTGTGCTAGTTGTCTGATGGGGCTGTGGTACTTTGTGTACTGTCAGTGGTGTGCGGTGAGCTGGGTGTCTCATGGGGGTATGGTACATTGTGTACTGTCAGTGGTGTGCGGTGTGCTGGGTGACTGATGGGGCTGTGGTACATTGTGTACTGTCAGTGGTGTGAGGTGTGCTGGGTGTCTGAGGGGGCTGTGGTACATTGTGTACTGTCAGTGGTGTGTGGTGTGCTGGGTGTCTGCTGGGGGTGTGGTACATTGTGTACTGTCAGTGGTGTGCGGTGTGCTGGTTGTCTGATGGTGCTGTGGTACTTTGTGTACTGTCAGTGGTGTGCGGTGTGCTGGGTGTCTGATGCGGGTGTGGTACATTGTGTACTGTCAGTGGTGTGTGGTGTGCTGGGTGTCTGATGGGGCTGTGGTACATTGTGTACTGTCAGTGTTGTGCGGTGTGCTGGGTGTCTGATGGGGCTGTGGTACATTGTGTACTGTCAGTGGTGTGCGGTGTGCTGGGTGTCTGATGGGACTGTGGTACATTGTGTACTGTCAGTGGTGTGCGGTGTGCTGGGTGTCTGATGGGGCTGTGGTACATTGTGTATTGTCAGTGGTGTGCGGTGAGCTGGTTGTCTGATGGGGCTGTGGTACTTTGTGTACTGTCAGTGGTGTGCAGTGTGCTGGGTGTCTGATGGGACTGTGTTACAATGTGTACTGTCAGTGGTGTGCGGTGTGCTGGGTGTCTGATGGGGCTGTGGTAGAATGTGTACTGTCAGTGGTGTGCGGTGTGCTGGGTGCCTGATGGGGGTGTGGTACATTGTGTACTGTCAGTGGTGTGCGGTGTGCTGGGTGTCTGATGGGGCTGTGGTACATTGTGTACTGTCAGTGGTGTGAGGTGTGCTGGGTGTCTGATGGGGCTGTGGTACATTGTGTACTGTCAGTGGTGTGCGGTGTGCTGGGTGTCTGATGGGGGTGTGGTGCATTGTGTACTGTCAATGGTGTGTGATGTTCTGGGTGTCTGATGGGGGTGTGGTACATTGTGTACTGTCAGTGGTGTGTGGTGTGCTGGGTGTCTGATGGGGGTGTGGTACATTGTGCACTGTCAGTGGTGTGTGGTGTTCTGGGTGTCTGATGGGGGTGTGGTACATTGTGTACTGTCAATGGTGTGTGAAGTGCTGGGTGTCTGATGGGGCTGTGGTACATTGTGTACTGTCAGTGGTGTGCGGTGTGCTGGGTGTCTGATGGGGGTGTGGTACATTGTGTACTGTCAGTGGTGTGTGGTGTGCTTGGTGTCTGATGGGGGTGTGGTACATTGTGTACTGTCAGTGGTATGCGGTGTGCTGGGTGTCTGATGGGGCTGTGGTACATTGTGTACTGTCAGTGGTGTGCGGTGAGCTGGGTGTCTGATTGGGCTTTTGTACAGTGTGTACTGTCAGTGGTGTGCGGTGTGCTGGGTGTCTGATGGGGGTGTGGTACATTGTGTACTGTCAGTGGTGTGTGGTGTGCAGGTTGCCTGATGGGACTGTGGTACATTGTGTTCTGTCAGTGGTGTTCGGTGTGCTGGGTGTCTGATGGGGTGCGATACATTGTGTACTGTCAGTGGTGTGTGGTGTGCTGGGTGTCTGATGGGGGTGTGGTACATTGTGTACTGTCAGTGGTGTTCGGTGTGCTGGGTGTCTGATGGGGTGCGATACATTGTGTACTGTCAGTGGTGTGCGGTGTGCTGGGTGTCTGATGGAGTTGTGGTACATTGTGTACTGTCAGTGGTGTTCGGTGTGCTGGGTGTCTGATGGGGTGCGATACATTGTGTACTGTCAGTGGTGTGCGGTGTGCTGGGTGTCTGATGGGGGTGTGGTACATTGTGTACTGTCAGTGGTGTGTGGTGTGCTAGGTGTCTGATGGGTGTGTGGTACATTGTGTACTGTCAGTGGTGTGCGGTGAGCTGGGTGTCTGATGGGGGTGTGGTACATTGTGTACTGTCAGTGGTGTGCGGTGTGCTGGCTGTCTGATTTGGCTGTGGTACATTGTGTACTGTCAGTGGTGTGCGGTGAGCTGGGTGTCTGATGGGGGTGTGGTACATTGTGTACTGTCAGTGGTGTGCGGTGTGCTGGGTGTCTGATGGGGGTGTGGTACATTGTGTACTGTCAGTGGTGTGCGGTGTGCTGGGTGTCTGATTGGGCTGTGGTACATTGTGTACTGTCAGTGGTGTGCGGTGTGCTGGGTGTCTGATGGGGGTGTGGTACATTGTGTACTGTCAGTGGTGTGCGGTGTGCTGGGTGTCTGATTGGGCTGTGGTACATTGTGTACTGTCAGTGATGTGCGGTGAGCTGGGTGTCTGATGGGGGTGTGGTACATTGTGTACTGTCAGTGGTGTGCGGTGTGCTGGGTGCCTGATTGGGCTGTGGTACATTGTGTACTGTCAGTGGTGTGCGGTGTGCTGGGTGTCTGATGGGGGTGTGGTACATTGTGTACTGTCAGTGGAGTGCGGTGTGCTGGGTGTCTGATGGGGTGCGATACATTGTGCACGGTCAGTGGTGTGCGGTGTGCTGAGTGTCTGATGGGGGTGGGTACATTGTGTACTGTCAGTGGTGTGCGGTGTGCTGGGTGTCTGATGGGGGTGTGGTACATTGTGTACTGTCAGTGGTGTGCGGTGTGCTGGGTGCCTGATGGGGCTGTGGTACATTGTGTACTGTCAGAGGTGTGCGGTGTGCTGGTTGCCTGATGGGGATGTGGTACATTTTGTACTGTCAGTGGTGTGCAGTGTGCTGGGTGTCTGATGGGGATGTAGTACATTGTGTACAGTCAGTGGTGTGCGGTGTGCTGGGTATCTGATAGGGATGTGGTACATTGTGTCCTGTCAGTGGAGTGCGGTGTGCTGGGTGTCTGATGGGGTGCGATACATTGTGTACTGTCAGTGGTGTGCAGTGTGCTGGGTGGCTGATGGGGGTATGGTACATTGTGTACTGTTAGTGGTGTGTGGTGTGCTGGGTGTCTGATGGGGGTGTGGTACATTGTGTACTGTCAGTGGTGTGTGGTGTGCTGGGTGTCTGATGGGGTGCGATACATTGTGTACTGTCAGTGGTGTGTGGTGTGCTGGGTGTCTGATGGGGGTGTGGTACATTGTGTCCTGTCAGTGGTGTTCGGTGTGCTGGGTGTCTGATGGGGTGCGATACATTGTGTACTGTCAGTGGTGTGCGGTGTGCTGGGTGTCTGATGGAGTTGTGGTACATTGTGTACTGTCAGTGGTGTTCGGTGTGCTGGGTGTCTGATGGGGTGCGATACATTGTGTACTGTCAGTGGTGTGCGGTGTGCTGGGTGTCTGATGGGGGTGTGGTACATTGTGTACTGTCAGTGGTGTGTGGTGTGCTGGGTGTCTGATGGGGCTGTGGTACATTGTGTATTGTCAGTGGTGTGCGGTGAGCTGGTTGTCTGATGGGGCTGTGGTACTTTGTGTACTGTCAGTGGTGTGCAGTGTGCTGGGTGTCTGATGGGACTGTGTTACAATGTGTACTGTCAGTGGTGTGCGGTGTGCTGGGTGTCTGATGGGGCTGTGGTAGAATGTGTACTGTCAGTGGTGTGCGGTGTGCTGGGTGCCTGATGGGGGTGTGGTACATTGTGTACTGTCAGTGGTGTGCGGTGTGCTGGGTGTCTGATGGGGCTGTGGTACATTGTGTACTGTCAGTGGTGTGAGGTGTGCTGGGTGTCTGATGGGGCTGTGGTACATTGTGTACTGTCAGTGGTGTGCGATGTGCTGGGTGTCTGATGGGGGTGTGGTGCATTGTGTACTGTCAGTGGTGTGTGGTGTTCTGGGTGTCTGATGGGGGTGTGGTACATTGTGTACTGTCAGTGGTGTGTGGTGTGCTGGGTGTCTGATGGGGGTGTGGTACATTGTGCACTGTCAGTGGTGTGTGAAGTGCTGGGTGTCTGATGGGGCTGTGGTACATTGTGTACTGTCAGTGGTGTGCGGTGTGCTGGGTGTCTGATGGGGGTGTGGTACATTGTGTACTGTCAGTGGTGTGTGGTGTGCTGGGTGTCTGATGGGGGTGTGGTACATTGTGTACTGTCAGTGGTATGTGGTGTGCTGGGTGTCTGATGGGGCTGTGGTACATTGTGTACTGTCAGTGGTGTGTGGTGAGCTGGGTGTCTGATTGGGCTTTTGTACAGTGTGTACTGTCAGTGGTGTGCGGTGTGCTGGGTGTCTGATGGGGGTGTGGTACATTGTGTACTGTCAGTGGTGTGTGGTGTGCAGGTTGCCTGATGGGACTGTGGTACATTGTGTTCTGTCAGTGGTGTTCGGTGTGCTGGGTGTCTGATGGGGTGCGATACATTGTGTACTGTCAGTGGTGTGTGGTGTGCTGGGTGTCTGATGGGGGTGTGGTACATTGTGTACTGTCAGTGGTGTTCGGTGTGCTGGGTGTCTGATGGGGTGCGATACATTGTGTACTGTCAGTGGTGTGCGGTGTGCTGGGTGTCTGATGGAGTTGTGGTACATTGTGTACTGTCAGTGGTGTTCGGTGTGCTGGGTGTCTGATGGGGTGCGATACATTGTGTACTGTCAGTGGTGTGCGGTGTGCTGGGTGTCTGATGGGGGTGTGGTACATTGTGTACTGTCAGTGGTGTGAGGTGTGCTAGGTGTCTGATGGGTGTGTGGTACATTGTGTACTGTCAGTGGTGTGCGGTGAGCTGGGTGTCTGATGGGGGTGTGGTACATTGTGTACTGTCAGTGGTGTGCGGTGTGCTGGCTGTCTGATTTGGCTGTGGTACATTGTGTACTGTCAGTGGTGTGCGGTGAGCTGGGTGTCTGATGGGGGTGTGGTACATTGTGTACTGTCAGTGGTGTGCGGTGTGCTGGGTGTCTGATGGGGGTGTGGTACATTGTGTACTGTCAGTGGTGTGCGGTGTGCTGGGTGTCTGATTGGGCTGTGGTACATTGTGTACTGTCAGTGGTGTGCGGTGTGCTGGGTGTCTGATGGGGGTGAGGTACATTATGTACTGTCAGTGGTGTGCGGTGTGCTGGGTGTCTGATTGGGCTGTGGTACATTGTGTACTGTCAGTGATGTGCGGTGAGCTGGGTGTCTGATGGGGGTGTGGTACATTGTGTACTGTCAGTGGTGTGCGGTGTGCTGGGTGCCTGATTGGGCTGTGGTACATTGTGTACTGTCAGTGGTGTGCGGTGTGCTGGGTGTCTGATGGGGGTGTGGTACATTGTGTACTGTCAGTGGAGTGCGGTGTGCTGGGTGTCTGATGGGGTGCGATACATTGTGCACGGTCAGTGGTGTGCGGTGTGCTGCGTGTCTGATGGGGGTGTGGTACATTGTGTACTGTCAGTGGTGTGCGGTGTGCTGGGTGTCTGATGGGGGTGTGGTACATTGTGTACTGTCAGTGGTGTGCGGTGTGCTGGGTGCCTGATGGGGCTGTGGTACATTGTGTACTGTCAGAGGTGTGCGGTGTGCTGGTTGCCTGATGGGGATGTGGTACATTTTGTACTGTCAGTGGTGTGCAGTGTGCTGGGTGTCTGATGGGGATGTAGTACATTGTGTACAGTCAGTGGTGTGCGGTGTGCTGGGTATCTGATAGGGATGTGGTACATTGTGTCCTGTCAGTGGAGTGCGGTGTGCTGGGTGTCTGATGGGGTGCGATACATTGTGTACTGTCAGTGGTGTGCAGTGTGCTGGGTGGCTGATGGGGGTATGGTACATTGTGTACTGTTAGTGGTGTGTGGTGTGCTGGGTGTCTGATGGGGGTGTGGTACATTGTGTACTGTCAGTGGTGTGTGGTGTGCTGGGTGTCTGATGGGGTGCGATACATTGTGTACTGTCAGTGGTGTGTGGTGTGCTGGGTGTCTGATGGGGGTGTGGTACATTGTGTACTGTCAGTGGTGTTCGGTGTGCTGGGTGTCTGATGGGGTGCGATACATTGTGTACTGTCAGTGGTGTGCGGTGTGCTGGGTGTCTGATGGAGTTGTGGTACATTGTGTACTGTCAGTGGTGTTCGGTGTGCTGGGTGTCTGATGGGGTGCGATACATTGTGTACTGTCAGTGGTGTGCGGTGTGCTGGGTGTCTGATGGGGGTGTGGTACATTGTGTACTGTCAGTGGTGTGTGGTGTGCTAGGTGTCTGATGGGTGTGTGGTACATTGTGTACTGTCAGTGGTGTGCGGTGAGCTGGGTGTCTGATGGGGGTGTGGTACATTGTGTACTGTCAGTGGTGTGCGGTGTGCTGGCTGTCTGATTTGGCTGTGGTACATTGTGTACTGTCAGTGGTGTGCGGTGAGCTGGGTGTCTGATGGGGGTGTGGTACATTGTGTACTGTCAGTGGTGTGCGGTGTGCTGGGTGTCTGATGGGGGTGTGGTACATTGTGTACTGTCAGTGGTGTGCGTTGTGCTGGGTGTCTGATTGGGCTGTGGTACATTGCGTACTGTCAGTGGTGTGCGGTGAGCTGGGTGTCTGATGGGGGTGTGGTACATTGTGTACTGTCAGTGGTGTGCGGTGTGCTGGGTGTCTGATGGGGGTGTGGTACATTGTGTACTGTCAGTGGTGTGCGGTGTGCTGGGTGTCTGATTGGGCTGTGGTACATTGTGTACTGTCAGTGGTGTGCGGTGAGCTGGGTGTCTGATGGGGGTGTGGTACATTGTGTACTGTCAGTGGTGTGCGGTGTGCTGGGTGTCTGATGGGGGTGTGGTACATTGTGTACTGTCAGTGGTGTGCGGTGTGCTGGGTGTCTGATTGGGCTGTGGTACATTGTGTACTGTCAGTGATGTGCGGTGAGCTGGGTGTCTGATGGGGGTGTGGTACATTGTGTACTGTCAGTTGTGTGCGGTGTGCTGGGTGCCTGATTGGGCTGTGGTACATTGTGTACTGTCAGTGGTGTGCGGTATGCTGGGTGTCTGATGGGGGTGTGGTACATTGTGTACTGTCAGTGGAGTGCGGAGTGCTGGGTGTCTGATGGGGTGCGATACATTGTGCACGGTCAGTGGTGTGCGGTGTGCTGAGTGTCTGATGGGGGTGTGGTACATTGTGTACTGTCAGTGGTGTGCGGTGTGCTGGGTGTCTGATGGGGGTGTGGTACATTGTGTACTGTCAGTGGTGTGCGGTGTGCTGGGTGCCTGATGGGGCTGTGGTACATTGTGTACTGTCAGTGGTGTGCGGTGTGCTGGTTGCCTGATGGGGATGTGGTACATTTTGTACTGTCAGTGGTGTGCAGTGTGCTGGGTGTCTGATGGGGATGTAGTACATTGTGTACAGTCAGTGGTGTGCGGTGTGCTGGGTATCTGATGGGGATGTGGTTCATTGTGTCCTGTCAGTGGAGTGCGGTGTGCTGGGTGTCTGATGGGGTGCGATACATTGTGTACTGTCAGTGGTGTGCGGTGTGCTGGGTGGCTGATGGGGTGTGGTATATTGTGTACTGTCAGTGGTGTGCGGTGTTCTGGGTGTCTGATGGGGTGTGGTACATTGTGTACTGTCAGTGGTGTGTGGTGTGCTGGGTGCCTGATGGGGGTGTGGTACATTGTGTACTGTCAGTGGTGTGTGGTGTGCTGGGTGTCTGATGGGGCTGTGGTACATTGTGTACTGTCAGTGGTGTGCGGTGTGCTGGGTGTCTGATGGGGCTGTGGTACATTGTGTACTGTCAGTGGTGCGCGTTGTGCTGGGTGTCTGATGGGGGTGTGGAACATTGTGTACTGTCAGTGGCGTGCTGTGTGCTGGGTGGCTGATGGCGGTGTGGTACATTGTGTACTGTCAGTGGTGTGTGGTGTGCTGGGTGCCTGATGGGGGTGTGGTACATTGTGCACTGTCAGTGGTGTGCTGTGTGTCTGATGGGTGTGTGGTACATTGTGTACTGTCAGTGGAGTGCAGTGTGCTGGGTGTCTGATGGGGATGTGGTACATTGTGTACTGTCAGTGGAGTGCAGTGTGCTGGGTGTCTGATGGGGCTGTGGTATATGGTGTACTGTTAGTGGTGTGTGGTGTGCTGGGTGTCTGATGGGGATGTGGTACATTGTGTACTGTCAGTGGAGTGCAGTGTGCTGGGTGTCTGATGGGGCTGTGGTATATGGTGTACTGTTAGTGGTGTGTGGTGTGCTGGGTGCCTGATGGGGGTGTGGTACATTGTGTACTGTCAGTGGTGTGTGGTGTGCTGGGTGTCTGATGGGGCTGTGGTAAATTGAGTACTGTCAGTGGTGTGTGGTGTGCTGGGTGTCTGTTGGCGGTGTCGTACATTGTGTACTGTCAGTGGTGTGCGGTGTGCTGGGTGTCTGATGGGGATGTGGTACATTGTGTACTGTCAGTGGAGTGCAGTGTGCTGGGTGGCTGATGGGGTGTGGTATATTGTGTACTGTCAGTGGTGTGTGGTGAGCTGGGTGTCTGATGGTGGTGTGGTACATTGTGTACTGTCAGTGGTGTGCGGTGTGCTGGGTGTCTGATGGGGATGTGGTACATTGTGTACTATCAGTGGAGTGCAGTGTGCTGGGTGCATGATGGGGATGTGGTACATTGTGTACTGCCAGTGGTGTGCGGTGTGTTGGGTGTCTGATGGGGGTGTGGTACATTGTGTACTATCATTGTTGTGCGGTGTGCTGGGTGCCTGATAGGGCTGTGGTACATTGCGTACTGTCAGTGGTGCGCGGTGTGCTGGGTGTCTGATGGGGCTGTGGTACATTGTGTACTGTCAGTGGTGTGCTGTGTGCTGGGTGTCTGATGGGCTGTGGTACATTGTGTACTGTCAGTGGTGTGTGGTGTGCTGGGTGCCTGATGGGGGTGTCGTACATTGTGTACTGTCAGTGGTGTGTGGTGTGCTGGGTGTCTGATGGGGCTGTGGTACATTGTGTACTGTCAGTGGTGTGCGGTGTGCTGAGTGTCTGATGGGGCTGTGGTACATTGCCTACTGTCAGTGGTGTGTGGTGTGCTGGGTGTCTGATGGGGGTGTGGTACATTGTGTTCAGTCAGTGGTGTGTGGTGTGCTGGGTGTCTGATGGGGGTGTGGTACATTGTGTACTGTCAGTGGTGTGCGGTGTGCTGGGTGTCTGATTGGGCTGTGGGACATTGTGTACTGTCAGTGGTGTGCGGTGTGCTGGGTGCCTGATTGGGCTGTGGCACATTGTGTACTGTCAGTGGTGTGCGGTGTGCTGGGTGGCTGATGGGGTGGGGTATATTGTGTACTGTCAGTGGTGTGCGGTGTTCTGGGTGTCTGATGGGGGTGTGGTACATTGTGTACTGTCAGTGGTGTGTGGTGAGCTGGGTGTCTGATGGGGGTGTGGTACATTGTGTACTGTCAGTGGAGTGCAGTGTGCTGGGTGTCTGATGGGGCTGTGGTATATGGTGTACTGTTAGTGGTGTGTGGTGTGCTGGGTGTCTGATGGGGATGTGGTACATTGTGTACTGTCAGTGGAGTGCAGTGTGCTGGGTGTCTGATGGGGCTGTGGTATATGGTGTACTGTTAGTGGTGTGTGGTGTGCTGGGTGCCTGATGGGGGTGTGGTACATTGTGTACTGTCAGTGGTGTGTGGTGTGCTGGGTGTCTGATGGGGCTGTGGTAAATTGAGTACTGTCACTGGTGTGTGGTGTGCTGGGTGTCTGATGGCGGTGTCGTACATTGTGTACTGTCAGTGGTGTGCGGTGTGCTGGGTGTCTGATGGGGATGTGGTACATTGTGTACTGTCAGTGGAGTGCAGTGTGCTGGGTGTCTGATGGGGCTGTGGTATATGGTGTACTGTTAGTGGTGTGTGGTGTGCTGGGTGCCTGATGGGGGTGTGGTACATTGTGTACTGTCAGTGGTGTGTGGTGTGCTGGGTGTCTGATGGGGCTGTGGTAAACTGAGTACTGTCAGTGGTGTGTGGTGTGCTGGGTGTCTGATGGCGGTGTCGTACATTGTGTACTGTCAGTGGTGTGCGGTGTGCTGGGTGTCTGATGGGGATGTGGTACATTGTGTACTGTCAGTGGAGTGCAGTGTGCTGGGTGGCTGATGGGGTGTGGTATATTGTGTACTGTCAGTGGTGTGTGGTGAGCTGGGTGTCTGATGGTGGTGTGGTACATTGTGTACTGTCAGTGGTGTGCGGTGTGCTGGGTGTCTGATGGGGATGTGGTACATTGTGTACTATCAGTGGAGTGCAGTGTGCTGGGTGCATGATGGGGATGTGGTACATTGTGTACTGCCAGTGGTGTGCGGTGTGTTGGGTGTCTGATGGGGGTGTGGTACATTGTGTACTATCATTGTTGTGCGGTGTGCTGGGTGCCTGATAGGGCTGTGGTACATTGCGTACTGTCAGTGGTGCGCGGTGTGCTGGGTGTCTGATGGGGCTGTGGTACATTGTGTACTGTCAGTGGTGTGCTGTGTGCTGGGTGTCTGATGGGCTGTGGTACATTGTGTACTGTCAGTGGTGTGTGGTGTGCTGGGTGCCTGATGGGGGTGTGGTACATTGTGTACTGTCAGTGGTGTGTGGTGTGCTGGGTGTCTGATGGGGCTGTGGTACATTGTGTACTGTCAGTGGTGTGCGGTGTGCTGAGTGTCTGATGGGGCTGTGGTACATTGCCTACTTTCAGTGGTGTGTGGTGTGCTGGGTGTCTGATGGGGGTGTGGTACATTGTGTTCAGTCAGTGGTGTGTGGTGTGCTGGGTGTCTGATGGGGGTGTGGTACATTGTGTACTGTCAGTGGTGTGTGGTGAGCTGGGTGTCTGATGGGGCTGTGGTACATTGTGTACTGTCAGTGGTGTGTGGTGTGCTGGGTGTCTGATGGGGGTGTGGTACATTGTGTACTGTCAGTGGTGTGCGGTGAGCTGTGTGTCTGATGGGGATGTGGTACATTGTGTACTGTCAGTGGTGTGCGGTGTGCTGTGTGTCTGATGGGGCTGTGGTACATTGTGTACTGTCAGTGGTGTGCGATGTGCTGGGTGTCTGATGGGGCTGTGGTACAATGTGTACTGTCAGTGGTGTGCGGTGTGCTGGGTGTCTGATGGGGCTGTGGTACATTGTGTACTGTCAGTGGTGTGCGGTGTGCTGTGTGTCTGACGGGGCTGTGGTACAATGTGTACTGTCAGTGGTGTGCGGTGTGCTGGGTGTCTGATGGGGCTGTGGTACAATGTGTACTGTCAGTGGTGTGCGGTGTGCTGGGTGCCTGATGGGGGTGTGGTACATTGTGTACTGTCAGTGGTGTGCGGTGTGCTGGGTGTCTGATGGGGCTGTGGTACATTGTGTACTGTCAGTGGTGTGAGGTGTGCTGGGTGTCTGATGGGGCTGTGGTACATTGTGTATTGTCAGTGGTGTGCGGTGTGCTGGGTGTCTGATGGGGGTGTGGTAAATTGTGTGCTGTCAGTGGTGTGCGGTGTGCTGGGTGTCTGATTGGGCTGTGGGACATTGTGTACTGTCAGTGGTGTGCGGTGTGCTGGGTGCCTGATTGGGCTGTGGCACATTGTGTACTGTCAGTGGTGTGCGGTGTGCTGGGTGGCTGATGGGGTGGGGTATATTGTGTACTGTCAGTGGTGTGCGGTGTTCTGGGTGTCTGATGGGGGTGTGGTACATTGTGTACTGTCAGTGGTGTGTGGTGAGCTGGGTGTCTGATGGGGGTGTGGTACATTGTGTACTGTCAGTGGTGTGCGGTGTGCTGGGTGCATGATGGGGATGTGGTACATTGTGTACTGCCAGTGGTGTGCGGTGTGTTGGGTGTCTGATGGGGGTGTGGTACATTGTGTACTATCATTGTTGTGCGGTGTGCTGGGTGCCTGATAGGGCTGTGGTACATTGTGTACTGTCAGTGGTGCGCGGTGTGCTGGGTGTCTGATGGGGCTGTGGTACATTGTGTACTGTCAGTGGTGTGCTGTGTGCTGGGTGTCTGATGGGCTGTGGTACATTGTGTACTGTCAGTGGTGTGTGGTGTGCTGGGTGCCTGATGGGGGTGTGGTACATTGTGTACTGTCAGTGGTGTGTGGTGTGCTGGGTGTCTGATCGGGCTGTGGTACATTGTGTACTGTCAGTGGTGTGCGGTGTGCTGGGTGTCTGATGGGGCTGTGGTACATTGTGTACTGTCAGTGGTGCGCGGTGTGCTGGGTGTCTGATGGGGGTGTGGGACATTGTGTACTGTCAGTGGTGTGCTGTGTGCTGGGTGTCTGATGTGGGTGTGGTACATTGTGTACTGTCAGTGGTGTGTGGTGTGCTGGGTGCCTGATGGGGGTGTGGTACATCGTGCACTGTCAGTGGTGTGCTGTGTGTCTGATGGGTGTGTGGTACATTGTGTACTGTCAGTGGAGTGCAGTGTGCTGGGTGTCTGATGGGGATGTGGTAAATTGTGTATTGTCAGTGGAGTGCAGTGTGCTGGGTGGCTGATGGGGCTGTGGTATATTGTGTACTGTCAGTGGTGTGTGGTGTGCTGGGTGCCTGATGGGGGTGTGGTACTTTGTGTACTGTCAGTGGTGTGTGATGTGCTGGGTGTCTGATGGGGCTGTGGTACATTGTGTACTGTCAGTGGTGTGTGGTGTGCTGGGTGTCTGATGGGGGTGTGGTACATTGTGTACTGTCAGTGGTGTGCGGTGTGCTGGGTGTCTGATGGGGATGTGGTACATTGTGTACTGTCAGTTGAGTGCAGTGTGCTGGGTGTCTGATGGGGATGTGGTACATTGTGTACTGTCAGTGGTGTGTGGTGTGCTGGGTGTCTGATGGGGCTGTGGTACATTGTGTACTGTCAGTGGTGTGTGGTGTGCTGGGTGTTTGATGGGGCTGTGGTACATTGTGTACTGTCAGTGGTGTGTGGTGTGCTGGGTGTCTGATGGGGCTGTGGTACATTGTGTACTGTCAGTGGTGTGTGGTGTGCTGGGTGTCTGATGGGGGTGTGGTATATTGTGTACTGTCAGTGGTGTGTGGTGTGCTGGGTGTCTGATGGGGGTGTGGTACATTGTGTACTGTCAGAGGTGTGCGGTGTGCTGGGTGCCTGATGGGGATGTGGTACATTGTGTACAGTCAGTGGTGTGTGGTGTGCTGGGTGTCTGATGGGGCTGTGGTACAGTGTGTACTGTCAGTGGTGTGCGGTGTGCTGGGTGCCTGATGGGGGTGTGGTACATTGTGTACTGTCAGTGGTGTGTGGTGTGCTGGGTGTCTGATTGGGCTGTGGTACAGTGTGTACTGTCAGTGGTGTGCGGTGTGCTAGGTGTCTGATGGGGGTGTGGTACATTGTGTACTGTCAGTGGTGTGAGGTGTGCTAGTTGTCTGATGGGGCTGTGGTACTTTGTGTACTGTCAGTGGTGTGCGGTGAGCTGGGTGTCTCATGGGGGTATGGTACATTGTGTACTGTCAGTGGTGTGCGGTGTGCTGGGTGTCTGATGGGGCTGTGGTACATTGTGTACTGTCAGTGGTGTGAGGTGTGCTGGGTGTCTGAGGGGGCTGTGGTACATTGTGTACTGTCAGTGGTGTGTGGTGTGCTGGGTGTCTGATTGGGCTGTGGTACAGTGTGTACTGTCAGTGGTGTGCGGTGTGCTGGGTGTCTGATGGGGGTATGGTACATTTTGTACTGTCAGTGGTGTGTGGTGTGCTGGGTTTCTGATGGGTGTGGTACAGCGTGTACTGTCAGTGGTGTGCGGTGTGCTGGGTGTCTGATGGGGGTGTGGTACATTGTGTACGGTCAGTGGTGTGTGGTGTGCTGGGTGTCTGATCGGGCTGTGGTACATTGTGTACTGTCAGTGGTGTGCGGTGTGCTGGGTGTCTGATGGGGCTGTGGTACATTGTGTACTGTCAGTGGTGCGCGGTGTGCTGGGTGTCTGATGGGGGTGTGGGACATTGTGTACTGTCAGTGGTGTGCTGTGTGCTGGATGTCTGATGTGGGTGTGGTACATTGTGTACTGTCAGTGGTGTGTGGTGTGCTGGGTGCCTGATGGGGGTGTGGTACATCGTGCACTGTCAGTGGTGTGCTGTGTGTCTGATGGGTGTGTGGTACATTGTGTACTGTCAGTGGAGTGCAGTGTGCTGGGTGTCTGATGGGGATGTGGTAAATTGTGTACTGTCAGTGGAGTGCAGTGTGCTGGGTGGCAGATGGGGCTGTGGTATATTGTGTACTGTCAGTGGTGTGTGGTGTGCTGGGTGCCTGATGGGGGTGTGGTACTTTGTGTACTGTCAGTGGTGTGTGGTGTGCTGGGTGTCTGATGGGGCTGTGGTACATTGTGTACTGTCAGTGGTGTGTGGTGTGCTGGGTGTCTGATGGGGGTGTGGTACATTGTGTACTGTCAGTGGTGTGCGGTGTGCTGGGTGTCTGATGGGGATGTGGTACATTGTGTACTGTCAGTTGAGTGCAGTGTGCTGGGTGTCTGATGGGGATGTGGTACATTGTGTACTGTCAGTGGTGTGTGGTGTGCTGGGTGTCTGATGGGGCTGTGGTACATTGTGTACTGTCAGTGGTGTGTGGTGTGCTGGGTGTCTGATGGGGCTGTGGTACATTGTGTACTGTCAGTGGTGTGTGGTGTGCTGGGTGTCTGATGGGGCTGTGGTACATTGTGTACTGTCAGTGGTGTGTGGTGTGCTGGGTGTCTGATGGGGGTGTGGTATATTGTGTACTGTCAGTGGTGTGTGGTGTGCTGGGTGTCTGATGGGGGTGTGGTACATTGTGTACTGCCAGAGGTGTGCGGTGTGCTGGGTGCCTGATGGGGATGTGGTACATTGTGTACAGTCAGTGGTGTGTGGTGTGCTGGGTGTCTGATGGGGCTGTGGTACAGTGTGTACTGTCAGTGGTGTGCGGTGTGCTGGGTGCCTGATGGGGGTGTGGTACATTGTGTACTGTCAGTGGTGTGTGGTGTGCTGGGTGTCTGATTGGGCTGTGGTACAGTGTGTACTGTCAGTGGTGTGCGGTGTGCTAGGTGTCTGATGGGGGTGTGGTACATTGTGTACTGTCAGTGGTGTGAGGTGTGCTAGTTGTCTGATGGGGCTGTGGTACTTTGTGTACTGTCGGTGGTGTGCGGTGAGCTGGGTGTCTCATGGGGGTATGGTACATTGTGTACTGTCAGTGGTGTGCGGTGTGCTGGGCGTCTGATGGGGCTGTGGTACATTGTGTACTGTCAGTGGTGTGAGGTGTGCTGGGTGTCTGAGGGGGCTGTGGTACATTGTGTACTGTCAGTGGTGTGTGGTGTGCTGGGTGTCTGATTGGGCTGTGGTACAGTGTGTACTGTCAGTGGTGTGCGGTGTGCTGGGTGTCTGATGGGGGTATGGTACATTGTGTACTGTCAGTGGTGTGTGGTGTGCTGGGTTTCTGATGGGTGTGGTACAGCGTGTACTGTCAGTGGTGTGCGGTGTGCTGGGTGTCTGATGGGGGTGTGGTACATTGTGTACGGTCAGTGGTGTGTGGTGTGCTGGGTGTCTGATTGGGCTGTGGTACAGTGTGTACTGTCAGTGGTGTGCGGTGTGCTGGGTGTCTGATGGGGGTATGGTACATTGTGTACTGTCAGTGGTGTGTGGTGTGCTGGGTTTCTGATGGGTGTGGTACAGCGTGTACTGTCAGTGGTGTGCGGTGTGCTGGGTGTCTGATGGGGGTGTGGTACACTGTGTACTGTCAGTGGGGTGTGGTGTGCTGGGTGCCTGATGGGGCTGTGGTACATTGTGTACTGTCAGTGGTGTGCGGTGTGCTGGGTGTCTGATGGGGGTGTGGTACATTATGTACTGTCAGTGGTGTGCGGTGTGCTGGGTGCCTGATGGGGGTGCGGTACATTGTGTACTGTCAGTGGTGTGCGGTGTGCTGGGTGTCTGATGGGGGTGTGATACATTGTGTACTGTCAGTGGTGTGCGGTGAGCTGGGTGTCTGATGGGGGTGTGGTACATAGTGTACTTGTCAGTGGTGTGCGGTGTGCTGGGTGCCTGATGGGGGTGTGGTACATTGTGTACTGTCAGTGGTGTGCGGTGTGCTGGGTTTCTGATGTGGCTGTGGTACATTGTGTACTGTCAGTGGTGTGCTGGGTGTCTGATGGGGGTGTGGTACATTGTGTACTGTCAGTGGTGTGCGGTGTGCTGGGGGTTTTGTACATTGTGTACTGTCTGTGGTGTGCGGTGTGCTGGGTGCCTGATGGGGGTGCGGTACATTGTGTACTGTCAGTGGTGTGCGGTGTGCTGGGTGTCTGATGGGGGTGTGGTACATTGTGTACTGTCAGTGGTGTGCGGTGTGCTGGGTGTCTGATGGGGCTGTGGTACATTGTGTACTGTCAGTGGTGTGCGGTGTGCTGGTTGTCTGATGGGGCTGTGGTACTTTGTGTACTGTCAGTGGTGTGCGGTGAGCTGGGTGTCTGATGGGGGTGTGGTACATTGTGTACTGTCAGTGGTGTGCGGTGTGCTGGGTTCCTGATGGGGCTGTGGTACATTGTGCACTGTCAGTAGTGTGCGGTGTGCTAGGTGTCTGATGGGGGTGTGGTACATTGTGTACTGTCAGTGGTGTGAGGTGTGCTAGTTGTCTGATGGGGCTGTGGTACTTTGTGTACTGTCAGTGGTGTGCGGTGAGCTGGGTGTCTCATGGGGGTATGGTACATTGTGTACTGTCAGTGGTGTGCGGTGTGCTGGGTGTCTGATGGGGCTGTGGTACATTGTGTACTGTCAGTGGTGTGAGGTGTGCTGGGTGTCTGAGGGGGCTGTGGTACATTGTGTACTGTCAGTGGTGTGTGGTGTGCTGGGTGTCTGATGGGGGTGTGGTACATTGTGTACTGTCAGTGGTGTGCGGCGTGCTGGTTGTCTGATGGTGCTGTGGTACTTTGTGTACTGTCAGTGGTGTGCGGTGTGCTGGGTGTCTGATGCGGGTGTGGTACATTGTGTACTGTCAGTGGTGTGTGGTGTGCTGGGTGTCTGATGGGGCTGTGGTACATTGTGTACTGTCAGTGTTGTGCGGTGTGCTGGGTGTCTGATGGGGCTGTGGTACATTGTGTACTGTCAGTGGTGTGCGGTGTGCTGGGTGTCTGATGGAGCTGTGGTACATTGTGTACTGTCAGTGGTGTGCGGTGTGCTGGGTGTCTGATGGGGCTGTGGTACATTGTGTATTGTCAGTGGTGTTCGGTGAGCTGGTTGACTGATGGGGCTGTGGTACTTTGTGTACTGTCAGTGGTGTGCAGTGTGCTGGGTGTCTGATGGGACTGTGTTACAATGTGTACTGTCAGTGGTGTGCGGTGTGCTGGGTGTCTGATGGGGCTGTGGTAGAATGTGTACTGTCAGTGGTGTGCGGTGTGCTGGGTGCCTGATGGGGGTGTGGTACATTGTGTACTGTCAGTGGTGTGCGGTGTGCTGGGTGTCTGATGGGGCTGTGGTACATTGTGTACTGTCAGTGGTGTGAGGTGTGCTGGGTGTCTGATGGGGCTGTGGTACATTGTGTACTGTCAGTGGTGTGCGGTGTGCTGGGTGTCTGATGGGGGTGTGGTGCATTGTGTACTGTCAGTGGTGTGTGGTGTTCTGGGTGTCTGATGGGGGTGTGGTACATTGTGTACTGTCAGTGGTGTGTGGTGTGCTGGGTGTCTGATGGGGGTGTGGTACATTGTGTACTGTCAGTGGTGTGTGGTGTTCTGGGTGTCTGATGGGGGTGTGGTACATTGTGTACTGTCAATGGTGTGTGAAGTGCTGGGTGTCTGATGGGGCTGTGGTACATTGTGTACTGTCAGTGGTGTGCGGTGTGCTGGGTGTCTGATGGGGATGTGGTACATTGTGTACTGTCAGTTGAGTGCAGTGTGCTGGGTGTCTGATGGGGATGTGGTACATTGTGTACTGTCAGTGGTGTGTGGTGTGCTGGGTGTCTGATGGGGCTGTGGTACATTGTGTACTGTCAGTGGTGTGTGGTGTGCTGGGTGTCTGATGGGGCTGTGGTACATTGTGTACTGTCAGTGGTGTGTGGTGTGCTGGGTGTCTGATGGGGCTGTGGTACATTGTGTACTGTCAGTGGTGTGTGGTGTGCTGGGTGTCTGATGGGGCTGTGGTACATTGTGTACTGTCAGTGGTGTGTGGTGTGCTGGGTGTCTGATGGGGGTGTGGTACATTGTGTACTGTCAGAGGTGTGCGGTGTGCTGGGTGCCTGATGGGGATGTGGTACATTGTGTACAGTCAGTGGTGTGTGGTGTGCTGGGTGTCTGATGGGGCTGTGGTACAGTGTGTACTGTCAGTGGTGTGCGGTGTGCTGGGTGCCTGATGGGGGTGTGGTACATTGTGTACTGTCAGTGGTGTGTGGTGTGCTGGGTGTCTGATTGGGCTGTGGTACAGTGTGTACTGTCAGTGGTGTGCGGTGTGCTAGGTGTCTGATGGGGGTGTGGTACATTGTGTACTGTCAGTGGTGTGAGGTGTGCTAGTTGTCTGATGGGGCTGTGGTACTTTGTGTACTGTCAGTGGTGTGCGGTGAGCTGGGTGTCTCATGGGGGTATGGTACATTGTGTACTGTCAGTGGTGTGCGGTGTGCTGGTTGTCTGATGGGGCTGTGGTACATTGTGTACTGTCAGTGGTGTGAGGTGTGCTGGGTGTCTGAGGGGGCTGTGGTACATTGTGTACTGTCAGTGGTGTGTGGTGTGCTGGGTGTCTGATGGGGGTGTGGTACATTGTGTACTGTCAGTGGTGTGCGGTGTGCTGGTTGTCTGATGGTGCTGTGGTACTTTGTGTACTGTCAGTGGTGTGCGGTGTGCTGGGTGTCTGATGCGGGTGTGGTACATTGTGTACTGTCAGTGGTGTGTGGTGTGCTGGGTGTCTGATGGGGCTGTGGTACATTGTGTACTGTCAGTGTTGTGCGGTGTGCTGGGTGTCTGATGGGGCTGTGGTACATTGTGTACTGTCAGTGGTGTGCGGTGTGCTGGGTGTCTGATGGAGCTGTGGTACATTGTGTACTGTCAGTGGTGTGCGGTGTGCTGGGTGTCTGATGGGGCTGTGGTACATTGTGTATTGTCAGTGGTGTGCGGTGAGCTGGTTGTCTGATGGGGCTGTGGTACTTTGTGTACTGTCAGTGGTGTGCAGTGTGCTGGGTGTCTGATGGGACTGTGTTACAATGTGTACTGTCAGTGGTGTGCGGTGTGCTGGGTGTCTGATGGGGCTGTGGTAGAATGTGTACTGTCAGTGGTGTGCGGTGTGCTGGGTGCCTGATGGGGGTGTGGTACATTGTGTACTGTCAGTGGTGTGCGGTGTGCTGGGTGTCTGATGGGGCTGTGGTACATTGTGTACTGTCAGTGGTGTGAGGTGTGCTGGGTGTCTGATGGGGCTGTGGTACATTGTGTACTGTCAGTGGTGTGCGGTGTGCTGGGTGTCTGATGGGGGTGTGGTGCATTGTGTACTGTCAGTGGTGTGTGGTGTTCTGGGTGTCTGATGGGGGTGTGGTACATTGTGTACTGTCAGTGGTGTGTGGTGTGCTGGGTGTCTGATGGGGGTGTGGTACATTGTGTACTGTCAGTGGTGTGTGGTGTTCTGGGTGTCTGATGGGGGTGTGGTACATTGTGTACTGTCAATGGTGTGTGAAGTGCTGGGTGTCTGATGGGGCTGTGGTACATTGTGTACTGTCAGTGGTGTGCGGTGTGCTGGGTGTCTGATGGGGATGTGGTACATTGTGTACTGTCAGTTGAGTGCAGTGTGCTGGGTGTCTGATGGGGATGTGGTACATTGTGTACTGTCAGTGGTGTGTGGTGTGCTGGGTGTCTGATGGGGCTGTGGTACATTGTGTACTGTCAGTGGTGTGTGGTGTGCTGGGTGTCTGATGGGGCTGTGGTACATTGTGTACTGTCAGTGGTGTGTGGTGTGCTGGGTGTCTGATGGGGCTGTGGTACTTTGTGTACTGTCAGTGGTGTGCGGTGAGCTGGGTGCCTGATGGGGCTGTGGTACATTGTGTACTGTCAGTGGTGTGTGGTGTGCTGGGTGTCTGATGGGGCTGTGGTACATTGTGTACTGTCAGTGGTGTGTGGTGTGCTGGGTGCCTGATGGGGCTGTGGTACATTGTGTACTGTCAGTGGTGTGTGGTGTGCTGGGTGTCTGATGGGGCTGTGGTACATTGTGTACTGTCAGTGGTGTGTGGTGTGCTGGGTGTCTGATGGGGGTGTGGTACATTGTGTACTGTCAGAGGTGTGCGGTGAGCTGGGTGCCTGATGGGGATGTGGTACATTGTGTACAGTCAGTGGTGTGTGGTGTGCTGGGTGTCTGATGGGGCTGTGGTACAGTGTGTACTGTCAGTGGTGTGCGGTGTGCTGGGTGCCTGATGGGGGTGTGGTACATTGTGTACTGTCAGTGGTGTGTGGTGTGCTGGGTGTCTGATTGGGCTGTGGTACAGTGTGTACTGTCAGTGGTGTGCCGTGTGCTAGGTGTCTGATGGGGGTGTGGTACATTGTGTACTGTCAGTGGTGTGAGGTGTGCTAGTTGTCTGATGGGGCTGTGGTACTTTGTGTACTGTCAGTGGTGTGCGGTGAGCTGGGTGTCTCATGGGGGTATGGTACATTGTGTACTGTCAGTGGTGTGCGGTGTGCTGGGTGTCTGATGGGGCTGTGGTACATTGTGTACTGTCAGTGGTGTGAGGTGTGCTGGGTGTCTGAGGGGGCTGTGGTACATTGTGTACTGTCAGTGGTGTGTGGTGTGCTGGGTGTCTGATTGGGCTGTGGTACAGTGTGTACTGTCAGTGGTGTGCGGTGTGCTGGGTGTCTGATGGGGGTATGGTACATTTTGTACTGTCAGTGGTGTGTGGTGTGCTGGGTTTCTGATGGGTGTGGTACAGCGTGTACTGTCAGTGGTGTGCGGTGTGCTGGGTGTCTGATGGGGGTGTGGTACATTGTGTACGGTCAGTGGTGTGTGGTGTGCTGGGTGTCTGATCGGGCCGTGGTACATTGTGTACTGTCAGTGGTGTGCGGTGTGCTGGGTGTCTGATGGGGCTGTGGTACATTGTGTACTGTCAGTGGTGCGCGGTGTGCTGGGTGTCTGATGGGGGTGTGGGACATTGTGTACTGTCAGTGGTGTGCTGTGTGCTGGGTGTCTGATGTGGGTGTGGTACATTGTGCACTGTCAGTGGTGTGTGGTGTGCTGGGTGCCTGATGGGGGTGTGGTACATCGTGCACTGTCAGTGGTGTGCTGTGTGTCTGATGGGTGTGTGGTACATTGTGTACTGTCAGTGGAGTGCAGTGTGCTGGGTGTCTGATGGGGATGTGGTAAATTGTGTACTGTCAGTGGTGTGCGGTGTGCTGGGTGTCTGATGGGGCTGTGGTACATTGTGTATTGTCAGTGGTGTGCGGTGAGCTGGTTGTCTGATGGGGCTGTGGTACTTTGTGTACTGTCAGTGGTGTGCAGTGTGCTGGGTGTCTGATGGGACTGTGTTACAATGTGTACTGTCAGTGGTGTGCGGTGTGCTGGGTGTCTGATGGGGCTGTGGTAGAATGTGTACTGTCAGTGTTGTGCGGTGTGCTGGGTGCCTGATGGGGGTGTGGTACATTGTGTACTGTCAGTGGTGTGCGGTGTGCTGGGTGTCTGATGGGGCTGTGGTACATTGTGTACTGTCAGTGGTGTGAGGTGTGCTGGGTGTCTGATGGGGCTGTGGTACATTGTGTACTGTCAGTGGTGTGCGGTGTGCTGGGTGTCTGATGGGGGTGTGGTGCATTGTGTACTGTCAGTGGTGTGTGGTGTTCTGGGTGTCTGATGGGGGTGTGGTACATTGTGTACTGTCAGTGGTGTGTGGTGTGCTGGGTGTCTGATGGGGGTGTGGTACATTGTGTACTGTCAGTGGTGTGTGAAGTGCTGGGTGTCTGATGGGGCTGTGGTACATTGTGTACTGTCAGTGGTGTGCGGTGTTCTGGGTGTCTGATGGGGGTGTGGTACATTGTGTACTGTCAATGGTGTGTGAAGTGCTGGGTGTCTGATGGGGCTGTGGTACATTGTGTACTGTCAGTGGTGTGCGGTGTGCTGGGTGTCTGATGGGGATGTGGTACATTGTGTACTGTCAGTTGAGTGCAGTGTGCTGGGTGTCTGATGGGGATGTGGTACATTGTGTACTGTCAGTGGTGTGTGGTGTGCTGGGTGTCTGATGGGGCTGTGGCACATTGTGTACTGTCAGTGGTGTGTGGTGTGCTGGGTGTCTGATGGGGCTGTGGTACATTGTGTACTGTCAGTGGTGTGTGGTGTGCTGGGTGTATGATGGGGCTGTGGTACATTGTGTACTGTCAGTGGTGTGTGGTGTGCTGGGTGTCTGATGGGGCTGTGGTACATTGTGTACTGTCAGTGGTGTGTGGTGTGCTGGGTGTCTGATGGGGGTGTGGTACATTGTGTACTGTCAGAGGTGTGCGGTGTGCTGGGTGCCTGATGGGGATGTGGTACATTGTGTACAGTCAGTGGTGTGTGGTGTGCTGGGTGTCTGATGGGGCTGTGGTACAGTGTGTACTGTCAGTGGTGTGCGGTGTGCTGGGTGCCTGATGGCGGTGTGGTACATTGTGTACTGTCAGTGGTGTGTGGTGTGCTGGGTGTCTGATTGGGCTGTGGTACAGTGTGTACTGTCAGTGGTGTGCGGTGTGCTAGGTGTCTGATGGGGGTGTGGTACATTGTGTACTGTCAGTGGTGTGAGGTGTGCTAGTTGTCTGATGGGGCTGTGGTACTTTGTGTACTGTCAGTGGTGTGCGGTGAGCTGGGTGTCTCATGGGGGTATGGTACATTGTGTACTGTCAGTGGTGTGCGGTGTGCTGGGTGTCTGATGGGGCTGTGGTACATTGTGTACTGTCAGTGGTGTGAGGTGTGCTGGGTGTCTGAGGGGGCTGTGGTACATTGTGTACTGTCAGTGGTGTGTGGTGTGCTGGGTGTCTGATTGGGCTGTGGTACAGTGTGTACTGTCAGTGGTGTGCGGTGTGCTGGGTGTCTGATGGGGGTATGGTACATTTTGTACTGTCAGTGGTGTGTGGTGTGCTGGGTTTCTGATGGGTGTGGTACAGCGTGTACTGTCAGTGGTGTGCGGTGTGCTGGGTGTCTGATGGGGGTGTGGTACATTGTGTACGGTCAGTGGTGTGTGGTGTGCTGGGTGTCTGATCGGGCTGTGGTACATTGTGTACTGTCAGTGGTGTGCGGTGTGCTGGGTGTCTGATGGGGCTGTGGTACATTGTGTACTGTCAGTGGTGCGCGGTGTGCTGGGTGTCTGATGGGGGTGTGGGACATTGTGTACTGTCAGTGGTGTGCTGTGTGCTGGGTGTCTGATGTGGGTGTGGTACATTGTGTACTGTCAGTGGTGTGTGGTGTGCTGGGTGCCTGATGGGGGTGTGGTACATCGTGCACTGTCAGTGGTGTGCTGTGTGTCTGATGGGTGTGTGGTACATTGTGTACTGTCAGTGGAGTGCAGTGTGCTGGGTGTCTGATGGGGATGTGGTAAATTGTGTACTGTCAGTGGAGTGCAGTGTGCTGGGTGGCTGATGGGGCTGTGGTATATTGTGTACTGTCAGTGGTGTGTGGTGTGCTGGGTGCCTGATGGGGGTGTGGTACTTTGTGTACTGTCAGTGGTGTGTGGTGTGCTGGGTGTCTAATGGGGCTGTGGTACATTGTGTACTGTCAGTGGTGTGTGGTGTGCTGGGTGTCTGATGGGGGTGTGGTACATTGTGTACTGTCAGTGGTGTGCGGTGTGCTGGGTGTCTGATGGGGATGTGGTACATTGTGTACTGTCAGTTGAGTGCAGTGTGCTGGGTGTCTGATGGGGATGTGGTACATTGTGTACTGTCAGTGGTGTGTGGTCTGCTGGGTGTCTGATGGGGCTGTGGTACATTGTGTACTGTCAGTGGTGTGTGGTGTGCTGGGTGTCTGATGGGGCTGTGGTACATTGTGTACTGTCAGTGGTGTGTGGTGTGCTGGGTGTCTGATGGGGCTGTGGTACATTGTGTACTGTCAGTGGTGTGTGGTGTGCTGGGTGTCTGATGGGGGTGTGGTATATTGTGTACTGTCAGTGGTGTGTGGTGTGCTGGGTGTCTGATGGGGGTGTGGTACATTGTGTACTGCCAGAGGTGTGCGGTGTGCTGGGTGCCTGATGGGGATGTGGTACATTGTGTACAGTCAGTGGTGTGTGGTGTGCTGGGTGTCTGATGGGGCTGTGGTACAGTGTGTACTGTCAGTGGTGTGCGGTGTGCTGGGTGCCTGATGGGGGTGTGGTACATTGTGTACTGTCAGTGGTGTGTGGTGTGCTGGGTGTCTGATTGGGCTGTGGTACAGTGTGTACTGTCAGTGGTGTGCTGTGTGCTAGGTGTCTGATGGGGGTGTGGTACATTGTGTACTGTCAGTGGTGTGAGGTGTGCTAGATGTCTGATGGGGCTGTGGTACTTTGTGTACTGTCAGTGGTGTGCGGTGAGCTGGGTGTCTCATGGGGGTATGGTACATTGTGTACTGTCAGTGGTGTGCGGTGTGCTGGGTGTCTGATGGGGCTGTGGTACATTGTGTACTGTCAGTGGTGTGAGGTGTGCTGGGTGTCTGAGGGGGCTGTGGTACATTGTGTACTGTCAGTGGTGTGTGGTGTGCTGGGTGTCTGATTGGGCTGTGGTACAGTGTGTACTGTCAGTGGTGTGCGGTGTGCTGGGTGTCTGATGGGGGTATGGTACATTGTGTACTGTCAGTGGTGTGTGGTGTGCTGGGTTTCTGATGGGTGTGGTACAGCGTGTACTGTCAGTGGTGTGCGGTGTGCTGGGTGTCTGATGGGGGTGTGGTACATTGTGTACGGTCAGTGGTGTGTGGTGTGCTGGGTGACTGATTGGGCTGTGGTACAGTGTGTACTGTCAGTGGTGTGCGGTGTGCTGGGTGTCTGATGGGGGTATGGTACATTGTGTACTGTCAGTGGTGTGTGGTGTGCTGGGTTTCTGATGGGTGTGGTACAGCGTGTACTGTCAGTGGTGTGCGGTGTGCTGGGTGTCTGATGGGGGTGTGGTACACTGTGTACTGTCAGTGGGGTGTGGTGTGCTGGGTGCCTGATGGGGCTGTGGTACATTGTGTACTGTCAGTGGTGTGCGGTGTGCTGGGTGTCTGATGGGGGTGTGGTACATTATGTACTGTCAGTGGTGTGCGGTGTGCTGGGTGCCTGATGGGGGTGCGGTACATTGTGTACTGTCAGTGGTGTGCGGTGTGCTGGGTGTCTGATGGGGGTGTGATACATTGTGTACTGTCAGTGGTGTGCGGTGAGCTGGGTGTCTGATGGGGGTGTGGTACATAGTGTACTTGTCAGTGGTGTGCGGTGTGCTGGGTGCATGATGGGGGTGTGGTACATTGTGTACTGTCAGTGGTGTGCGGTGTGCTGGGTTTCTGATGTGGCTGTGGTACATTGTGTACTGTCAGTGGTGTGCTGGGTGTCTGATGGGGGTGTGGTACATTGTGTACTGTCAGTGGTGTGCGGTGTGCTGGGGGTTTTGTACATTGTGTACTGTCTGTGGTGTGCGGTGTGCTGGGTGCCTGATGGGGGTGCGGTACATTGTGTACTGTCAGTGGTGTGCGGTGTGCTGGGTGTCTGATGGGGGTGTGGTACATTGTGTACTGTCAGTGGTGTGCGGTGTGCTGGGTGTCTGATGGGGCTGTGGTACATTGTGTACTGTCAGTGGTGTGCGGTGTGCTGGTTGTCTGATGGGGCTGTGGTACTTTGTGTACTGTCAGTGGTGTGCGGTGAGCTGGGTGTCTGATGGGGGTGTGGTACATTGTGTACTGTCAGTGGTGTGCGGTGTGCTGGGTTCCTGATGGGGCTGTGGTACATTGTGTACTGTCAGTAGTGTGCGGTGTGCTAGGTGTCTGATGGGGGTGTGGTACATTGTGTACTGTCAGTGGTGTGAGGTGTGCTAGTTGTCTGATGGGGCTGTGGTACTTTGTGTACTGTCAGTGGTGTGCGGTGAGCTGGGTGTCTCATGGGGGTATGGTACATTGTGTACTGTCAGTGGTGTGCGGTGTGCTGGGTGTCTGATGGGGCTGTGGTACATTGTGTACTGTCAGTGGTGTGAGGTGTGCTGGGTGTCTGAGGGGGCTGTGGTACATTGTGTACTGTCAGTGGTGTGTGGTGTGCTGGGTGTCTGATTGGGCTGTGGTACAGTGTGTACTGTCAGTGGTGTGCGGTGTGCTGGGTGTCTGATGGGGGTATGGTACATTTTGTACTGTCAGGGGTGTGTGGTGTGCTGGGTTTCTGATGGGTGTGGTACAGCGTGTACTGTCAGTGGTGTGCGGTGTGCTGGGTGTCTGATGGGGGTGTGGTACATTGTGTACGGTCAGTGGTGTGTGGTGTGCTGGGTGTCTGATCGGGCTGTGGTACATTGTGTACTGTCAGTGGTGTGCGGTGTGCTGGGTGTCTGATGGGGCTGTGGTACATTGTGTACTGTCAGTGGTGCGCGGTGTGCTGGGTGTCTGATAGGGGTGTGGGACATTGTGTACTGTCAGTGGTGTGCTGTGTGCTGGGTGTCTGATGTGGGTGTGGTACATTGTGTACTGTCAGTGGTGTGTGGTGTGCTGGGTGCCTGATGGGGGTGTGGTACATCGTGCACTGTCAGTGGTGTGCTGTGTGTCTCATGGGGGTATGGTACATTGTGTACTGTCAGTGGTGTGCGGTGTGCTGGGTGTCTGATGGGGCTGTGGTACATTGTGTACTGTCAGTGGTGTGAGGTGTGCTGGGTGTCTGAGGGGGCTGTGGTACATTGTGTACTGTCAGTGGTGTGTGGTGTGCTGGGTGTCTGATTGGGCTGTGGTACAGTGTGTACTGTCAGTGGTGTGCGGTGTGCTGGGTGTCTGATGGGGGTATGGTACATTTTGTACTGTCAGGGGTGTGTGGTGTGCTGGGTTTCTGATGGGTGTGGTACAGCGTGTACTGTCAGTGGTGTGCGGTGTGCTGGGTGTCTGATGGGGGTGTGGTACATTGTGTACGGTCAGTGGTGTGTGGTGTGCTGGGTGTCTGATCGGGCTGTGGTACATTGTGTACTGTCAGTGGTGTGCGGTGTGCTGGGTGTCTGATGGGGCTGTGGTACATTGTGTACTGTCAGTGGTGCGCGGTGTGCTGGGTGTCTGATGGGGGTGTGGGACATTGTGTACTGTCAGTGGTGTGCTGTGTGCTGGGTGTCTGATGTGGGTGTGGTACATTGTGTACTGTCAGTGGTGTGTGGTGTGCTGGGTGCCTGATGGGGGTGTGGTACATCGTGCACTGTCAGTGGTGTGCTGTGTGTCTGATGGGTGTGTGGTACATTGTGTACTGTCAGTGGAGTGCAGTGTGCTGGGTGTCTGATGGGGATGTGGTAAATTGTGTACTGTCAGTGGAGTGCAGTGTGCTGGGTGGCTGATGGGGCTGTGGTATATTGTGTACTGTCAGTGGTGTGTGGTGTGCTGGGTGCCTGATGGGGGTGTGGTACTTTGTGTACTGTCAGTGGTGTGTGGTGTGCTGGGTGTCTGATGGGGCTGTGGTACATTGTGTACTGTCAGTGGTGTGTGGTGTGCTGGGTGTCTGATGGGGGTGTGGTACATTGTGTACTGTCAGTGGTGTGCGGTGTGCTGGGTGTCTGATGGGGATGTGGTACATTGTGTACTGTCAGTTGAGTGCAGTGTGCTGGGTGTCTGATGGGGATGTGGTACATTGTGTACTGTCAGTGGTGTGTGGTCTGCTGGGTGTCTGATGGGGCTGTGGTACATTGTGTACTGTCAGTGGTGTGTGGTGTGCTGGGTGTCTGATGGGGCTGTGGTACATTGTGTACTGTCAGTGGTGTGTGGTGTGCTGGGTGTCTGATGGGGCTGTGGTACATTGTGTACTGTCAGTGGTGTGTGGTGTGCTGGGTGTCTGATGGGGGTGTGGTATATTGTGTACTGTCAGAGGTGTGCGGTGTGCTGGGTGCCTGATGGGGATGTGGTACATTGTGTACAGTCAGTGGTGTGTGGTGTGCTGGGTGTCTGATGGGGCTGTGGTACAGTGTGTACTGTCAGTGGTGTGCGGTGTGCTGGGTGCCTGATGGGGGTGTGGTACATTGTGTACTGTCAGTGGTGTGTGGTGTGCTGGGTGTCTGATTGGGCTGTGGTACAGTGTGTACTGTCAGTGGTGTGCTGTGTGCTAGGTGTCTGATGGGGGTGTGGTACATTGTGTACTGTCAGTGGTGTGAGGTGTGCTAGATGTCTGATGGGGCTGTGGTACTTTGTGTACTGTCAGTGGTGTGCGGTGAGCTGGGTGTCTCATGGGGGTATGGTACATTGTGTACTGTCAGTGGTGTGCGGTGTGCTGGGTGTCTGATGGGGCTGTGGTACATTGTGTACTGTCAGTGGTGTGAGGTGTGCTGGGTGTCTGAGGGGGCTGTGGTACATTGTGTACTGTCAGTGGTGTGTGGTGTGCTGGGTGTCTGATTGGGCTGTGGTACAGTGTGTACTGTCAGTGGTGTGCGGTGTGCTGGGTGTCTGATGGGGGTATGGTACATTGTGTACTGTCAGTGGTGTGTGGTGTGCTGGGTTTCTGATGGGTGTGGTACAGCGTGTACTGTCAGTGGTGTGCGGTGTGCTGGGTGTCTGATGGGGGTGTGGTACATTGTGTACGGTCAGTGGTGTGTGGTGTGCTGGGTGACTGATTGGGCTGTGGTACAGTGTGTACTGTCAGTGGTGTGCGGTGTGCTGGGTGTCTGATGGGGGTATGGTACATTGTGTACTGTCAGTGGTGTGTGGTGTGCTGGGTTTCTGATGGGTGTGGTACAGCGTGTACTGTCAGTGGTGTGCGGTGTGCTGGGTGTCTGATGGGGGTGTGGTACACTGTGTACTGTCAGTGGGGTGTGGTGTGCTGGGTGCCTGATGGGGCTGTGGTACATTGTGTACTGTCAGTGGTGTGCGGTGTGCTGGGTGTCTGATGGGGGTGTGGTACATTATGTACTGTCAGTGGTGTGCGGTGTGCTGGGTGCCTGATGGGGGTGCGGTACATTGTGTACTGTCAGTGGTGTGCGGTGTGCTGGGTGTCTGATGGGGGTGTGATACATTGTGTACTGTCAGTGGTGTGCGGTGAGCTGGGTGTCTGATGGGGGTGTGGTACATAGTGTACTTGTCAGTGGTGTGCGGTGTGCTGGGTGCATGATGGGGGTGTGGTACATTGTGTACTGTCAGTGGTGTGCGGTGTGCTGGGTTTCTGATGTGGCTGTGGTACATTGTGTACTGTCAGTGGTGTGCTGGGTGTCTGATGGGGGTGTGGTACATTGTGTACTGTCAGTGGTGTGCGGTGTGCTGGGGGTTTTGTACATTGTGTACTGTCTGTGGTGTGCGGTGTGCTGGGTGCCTGATGGGGGTGCGGTACATTGTGTACTGTCAGTGGTGTGCGGTGTGCTGGGTGTCTGATGGGGGTGTGGTACATTGTGTACTGTCAGTGGTGTGCGGTGTGCTGGGTGTCTGATGGGGCTGTGGTACATTGTGTACTGTCAGTGGTGTGCGGTGTGCTGGTTGTCTGATGGGGCTGTGGTACTTTGTGTACTGTCAGTGGTGTGCGGTGAGCTGGGTGTCTGATGGGGGTGTGGTACATTGTGTACTGTCAGTGGTGTGCGGTGTGCTGGGTTCCTGATGGGGCTGTGGTACATTGTGTACTGTCAGTAGTGTGCGGTGTGCTAGGTGTCTGATGGGGGTGTGGTACATTGTGTACTGTCAGTGGTGTGAGGTGTGCTAGTTGTCTGATGGGGCTGTGGTACTTTGTGTACTGTCAGTGGTGTGCGGTGAGCTGGGTGTCTCATGGGGGTATGGTACATTGTGTACTGTCAGTGGTGTGCGGTGTGCTGGGTGTCTGATGGGGCTGTGGTACATTGTGTACTGTCAGTGGTGTGAGGTGTGCTGGGTGTCTGAGGGGGCTGTGGTACATTGTGTACTGTCAGTGGTGTGTGGTGTGCTGGGTGTCTGATTGGGCTGTGGTACAGTGTGTACTGTCAGTGGTGTGCGGTGTGCTGGGTGTCTGATGGGGGTATGGTACATTTTGTACTGTCAGGGGTGTGTGGTGTGCTGGGTTTCTGATGGGTGTGGTACAGCGTGTACTGTCAGTGGTGTGCGGTGTGCTGGGTGTCTGATGGGGGTGTGGTACATTGTGTACGGTCAGTGGTGTGTGGTGTGCTGGGTGTCTGATCGGGCTGTGGTACATTGTGTACTGTCAGTGGTGTGCGGTGTGCTGGGTGTCTGATGGGGCTGTGGTACATTGTGTACTGTCAGTGGTGCGCGGTGTGCTGGGTGTCTGATAGGGGTGTGGGACATTGTGTACTGTCAGTGGTGTGCTGTGTGCTGGGTGTCTGATGTGGGTGTGGTACATTGTGTACTGTCAGTGGTGTGTGGTGTGCTGGGTGCCTGATGGGGGTGTGGTACATCGTGCACTGTCAGTGGTGTGCTGTGTGTCTCATGGGGGTATGGTACATTGTGTACTGTCAGTGGTGTGCGGTGTGCTGGGTGTCTGATGGGGCTGTGGTACATTGTGTACTGTCAGTGGTGTGAGGTGTGCTGGGTGTCTGAGGGGGCTGTGGTACATTGTGTACTGTCAGTGGTGTGTGGTGTGCTGGGTGTCTGATTGGGCTGTGGTACAGTGTGTACTGTCAGTGGTGTGCGGTGTGCTGGGTGTCTGATGGGGGTATGGTACATTTTGTACTGTCAGGGGTGTGTGGTGTGCTGGGTTTCTGATGGGTGTGGTACAGCGTGTACTGTCAGTGGTGTGCGGTGTGCTGGGTGTCTGATGGGGGTGTGGTACATTGTGTACGGTCAGTGGTGTGTGGTGTGCTGGGTGTCTGATCGGGCTGTGGTACATTGTGTACTGTCAGTGGTGTGCGGTGTGCTGGGTGTCTGATGGGGCTGTGGTACATTGTGTACTGTCAGTGGTGCGCGGTGTGCTGGGTGTCTGATGGGGGTGTGGGACATTGTGTACTGTCAGTGGTGTGCTGTGTGCTGGGTGTCTGATGTGGGTGTGGTACATTGTGTACTGTCAGTGGTGTGTGGTGTGCTGGGTGCCTGATGGGGGTGTGGTACATCGTGCACTGTCAGTGGTGTGCTGTGTGTCTGATGGGTGTGTGGTACATTGTGTACTGTCAGTGGAGTGCAGTGTGCTGGGTGTCTGATGGGGATGTGGTAAATTGTGTACTGTCAGTGGAGTGCAGTGTGCTGGGTGGCTGATGGGGCTGTGGTATATTGTGTACTGTCAGTGGTGTGTGGTGTGCTGGGTGCCTGATGGGGGTGTGGTACTTTGTGTACTGTCAGTGGTGTGTGGTGTGCTGGGTGTCTGATGGGGCTGTGGTACATTGTGTACTGTCAGTGGTGTGTGGTGTGCTGGGTGTCTGATGGGGGTGTGGTACATTGTGTACTGTCAGTGGTGTGCGGTGTGCTGGGTGTCTGATGGGGATGTGGTACATTGTGTACTGTCAGTTGAGTGCAGTGTGCTGGGTGTCTGATGGGGATGTGGTACATTGTGTACTGTCAGTGGTGTGTGGTCTGCTGGGTGTCTGATGGGGCTGTGGTACATTGTGTACTGTCAGTGGTGTGTGGTGTGCTGGGTGTCTGATGGGGCTGTGGTACATTGTGTACTGTCAGTGGTGTGTGGTGTGCTGGGTGTCTGATGGGGCTGTGGTACATTGTGTACTGTCAGTGGTGTGTGGTGTGCTGGGTGTCTGATGGGGGTGTGGTATATTGTGTACTGTCAGTGGTGTGTGGTGTGCTGGGTGTCTGATGGGGGTGTGGTACATTGTGTACTGCCAGAGGTGTGCGGTGTGCTGGGTGCCTGATGGGGATGTGGTACATTGTGTACAGTCAGTGGTGTGTGGTGTGCTGGGTGTCTGATGGGGCTGTGGTACAGTGTGTACTGTCAGTGGTGTGCGGTGTGCTGGGTGCCTGATGGGGGTGTGGTACATTGTGTACTGTCAGTGGTGTGTGGTGTGCTGGGTGTCTGATTGGGCTGTGGTACAGTGTGTACTGTCAGTGGTGTGCTGTGTGCTAGGTGTCTGATGGGGGTGTGGTACATTGTGTACTGTCAGTGGTGTGAGGTGTGCTAGTTGTCTGATGGGGCTGTGGTACTTTGTGTACTGTCAGTGGTGTGCGGTGAGCTGGGTGTCTCATGGGGGTATGGTACATTGTGTACTGTCAGTGGTGTGCGGTGTGCTGGGTGTCTGATGGGGCTGTGGTACATTGTGTACTGTCAGTGGTGTGAGGTGTGCTGGGTGTCTGAGGGGGCTGTGGTACATTGTGTACTGTCAGTGGTGTGTGGTGTGCTGGGTGTCTGATTGGGCTGTGGTACAGTGTGTACTGTCAGTGGTGTGCGGTGTGCTGGGTGTCTGATGGGGGTATGGTACATTGTGTACTGTCAGTGGTGTGTGGTGTGCTGGGTTTCTGATGGGTGTGGTACAGCGTGTACTGTCAGTGGTGTGCGGTGTGCTGGGTGTCTGATGGGGGTGTGGTACATTGTGTACGGTCAGTGGTGTGTGGTGTGCTGGGTGTCTGATTGGGCTGTGGTACAGTGTGTACTGTCAGTGGTGTGCGGTGTGCTGGGTGTCTGATGGGGGTATGGTACATTGTGTACTGTCAGTGGTGTGTGGTGTGCTGGGTTTCTGATGGGTGTGGTACAGCGTGTACTGTCAGTGGTGTGCGGTGTGCTGGGTGTCTGATGGGGGTGTGGTACACTGTGTACTGTCAGTGGGGTGTGGTGTGCTGGGTGCCTGATGGGGCTGTGGTACATTGTGTACTGTCAGTGGTGTGCGGTGTGCTGGGTGTCTGATGGGGGTGTGGTACATTATGTACTGTCAGTGGTGTGCGGTGTGCTGGGTGCCTGATGGGGGTGCGGTACATTGTGTACTGTCAGTGGTGTGCGGTGTGCTGGGTGTCTGATGGGGGTGTGATACATTGTGTACTGTCAGTGGTGTGCGGTGAGCTGGGTGTCTGATGGGGGTGTGGTACATAGTGTACTTGTCAGTGGTGTGCGGTGTGCTGGGTGCCTGATGGGGGTGTGGTACATTGTGTACTGTCAGTGGTGTGCGGTGTGCTGGGTTTCTGATGTGGCTGTGGTACATTGTGTACTGTCAGTGGTGTGCTGGGTGTCTGATGGGGGTGTGGTACATTGTGTACTGTCAGTGGTGTGCGGTGTGCTGGGGGTTTTGTACATTGTGTACTGTCTGTGGTGTGCGGTGTGCTGGGTGCCTGATGGGGGTGCGGTACATTGTGTACTGTCAGTGGTGTGCGGTGTGCTGGGTGTCTGATGGGGGTGTGGTACATTGTGTACTGTCAGTGGTGTGCGGTGTGCTGGGTGTCTGATGGGGCTGTGGTACATTGTGTACTGTCAGTGGTGTGCGGTGTGCTGGTTGTCTGATGGGGCTGTGGTACTTTGTGTACTGTCAGTGGTGTGCAGTGAGCTGGGTGTCTGATGGGGGTGTGGTACATTGTGTACTGTCAGTGGTGTGCGGTGTGCTGGGTTCCTGATGGGGCTGTGGTACATTGTGTACTGTCAGTAGTGTGCGGTGTGCTAGGTGTCTGATGGGGGTGTGGTACATTGTGTACTGTCAGTGGTGTGAGGTGTGCTAGTTGTCTGATGGGGCTGTGGTACTTTGTGTACTGTCAGTGGTGTGCGGTGAGCTGGGTGTCTCATGGGGGTATGGTACATTGTGTACTGTCAGTGGTGTGCGGTGTGCTGGGTGTCTGATGGGGCTGTGGTACATTGTGTACTGTCAGTGGTGTGAGGTGTGCTGGGTGTCTGAGGGGGCTGTGGTACATTGTGTACTGTCAGTGGTGTGTGGTGTGCTGGGTGTCTGATGGGGGTGTGGTACATTGTGTACTGTCAGTGGTGTGCGGTGTGCTGGTTGTCTGATGGTGCTGTGGTACTTTGTGTACTGTCAGTGGTGTGCGGTGTGCTGGGTGTCTGATGCGGGTGTGGTACATTGTGTACTGTCAGTGGTGTGTGGTGTGCTGGGTGTCTGATGGGGCTGTGGTACATTGTGTACTGTCAGTGTTGTGCGGTGTGCTGGGTGTCTGATGGGGCTGTGGTACATTGTGTACTGTCAGTGGTCTCCGGTGTGCTGGGTGTCTGATGGGGCTGTGGTACATTGTGTACTGTCAGTGGTGTGCGGTGTGCTGGGTGTCTGATGGGGCTGTGGTACATTGTGTATTGTCAGTGGTGTGCGGTGAGCTGGTTGTCTGATGGGGCTGTGGTACTTTGTGTACTGTCAGTGGTGTGCAGTGTGCTGGGTGTCTGATGGGACTGTGTTACAATGTGTACTGTCAGTGGTGTGCGGTGTGCTGGGTGTCTGATGGGGCTGTGGTAGAATGTGTACTGTCAGTGGTGTGCGGTGTGCTGGGTGCCTGATGGGGGTGTGGTACATTGTGTACTGTCAGTGGTGTGCGGTGTGCTGGGTGTCTGATGGGGCTGTGGTACATTGTGTACTGTCAGTGGTGTGAGGTGTGCTGGGTGTCTGATGGGGCTGTGGTACATTGTGTACTGTCAGTGGTGTGAGGTGTGCTGGGTGCCTGATGGGGTGAGGTACATTGTGTACTGTCAGTGGTGTGAGGTGTGCTGGGTGCCTGATGGGGCTGTGGTACATTGTGTACTGTCAGTGGTGTGAGGTGTGCTGGGTGCCTGATGGGGCTGTGGTACATTGTGTACTGTCAGTGGTGTGAGGTGTGCTGGGTGTCTGATGGGGCTGTGGTACATTGTGTACTGTCAGTGGTGTGAGGTGTGCTGGGTGCCTGATGGGGTGAGGTACATTGTGTACTGTCAGTGGTGTGCGGTGTGCTGGGTGTCTGATGGGGGTGTGGTGCATTGTGTACTGTCAGTGGTGTGTGGTGTTCTGGGTGTCTGATGGGGGTGTGGTACATTGTGTACTGTCAGTGGTGTGTGGTGTGCTGGGTGTCTGATGGGGGTGTGGTACATTGTGTACTGTCA
Source organism: Scyliorhinus torazame (assembly GCF_047496885.1). Classification (NCBI taxonomy): domain Eukaryota; kingdom Metazoa; phylum Chordata; class Chondrichthyes; order Carcharhiniformes; family Scyliorhinidae; genus Scyliorhinus; species Scyliorhinus torazame. The sequence goes on from NC_092726.1 coordinate 105,438,533, forward strand.
GTGGTGTGTGGTGTTCTGGGTGTCTGATGGGGGTGTGGTACATTGTGTACTGTCAATGGTGTGTGAAGTGCTGGGTGTCTGATGGGGGTGTGGTACATTGTGTACTGTCAGTGGTGTGCGGTGAGCTGGGTGTCTGATTGGGCTTTTGTACAGTGTGTACTGTCAGTGGTGTGCGGTGTGCTGGGTGTCTGATGGGGGTGTGGTACATTGTGTACTGTCAGTGGTGTTTGGTGTGCAGGTTGCCTGATGGGACTGTGGTACATTGTGTTCTGTCAGTGGTGTTCGGTGTTCTGGGTGTCTGATGGGGTGCGATACATTGTGTACTGTCAGTGGTGTGTGGTGTGCTGGGTGTCTGATGGGGGTGTGGTACATTGTGTACTGTCAGTGGTGTTCGGTGTGCTGGGTGTCTGATGGGGTGCGATACATTGTGTACTGTCAGTGGTGTGCGGTGTGCTGGGTGTCTGATGGAGTTGTGGTACATTGTGTACTGTCAGTGGTGTTCGGTGTGCTGGGTGTCTGATGGGGTGCGATACATTGTGTACTGTCAGTGGTGTGCGGTGTGCTGGGTGTCTGATGGGGGTGTGGTACATTGTGTACTGTCAGTGGTGTGTGGTGTGCTAGGTGTCTGATGGGTGTGTGGTACATTGTGTACTGTCAGTGGTGTGCGATGAGCTGGGTGTCTGATGGGGGTGTGGTACATTGTGTACTGTCAGTGGTGTGCGGTGTGCTGGCTGTCTGATTTGGCTGTGGTACATTGTGTACTGTCAGTGGTGTGCGGTGAGCTGGGTGTCTGATGGGGGTGTGGTACATTGTGTACTGTCAGTGGTGTGCGGTGTGCTGGGTGTCTGATGGGGGTGTGGTACATTGTGTACTGTCAGTGGTGTGCGGTGTGCTGGGTGTCTGATTGGGCTGTGGTACATTGTGTACTGTCAGTGGTGTGCGGTGAGCTGGGTGTCTGATGGGGGTGTGGTACATTGTGTACTGTCAGTGGTGTGCGGTGTGCTGGGTGTCTGATGGGGGTGTGGTATATTGTGTACTGTCAGTGGTGTGCGGTGTGCTGGGTGTCTGATTGGGCTGTGGTACATTGTGTACTGTCAGTGGTGTGCGGTGAGCTGGGTGTCTGATGGGGGTGTGGTACATTGTGTACTGTCAGTGGTGTGCGGTGTGCTGGGTGTCTGATGGGGGTGTGGTACATTGTGTACTGTCAGTGGTGTGCGGTGTGCTGGGTGTCTGATTGGGCTGTGGTACATTGTGTACTGTCAGTGATGTGCGGTGAGCTGGGTGTCTGATGGGGGTGTGGTACATTGTGTACTGTCAGTGGTGTGCGGTGTGCTGGGTGCCTGATTGGGCTGTGGTACATTGTGTACTGTCAGTGGTGTGCGGTGTGCTGGGTGTCTGATGGGGGTGTGGTACATTGTGTACTGTCAGTGGAGTGCGGTGTGCTGGGTGTCTGATGGGGTGCGATACATTGTGCACGGTCAGTGGTGTGCGGTGTGCTGAGTGTCTGATGGGGGTGTGGTACATTGTGTACTGTCAGTGGTGTGCGGTGTGCTGGGTGTCTGATGGGGGTGTGGTACATTGTGTACTGTCAGTGGTGTGCGGTGTGCTGGGTGCCTGATGGGGCTGTGGTACATTGTGTACTGTCAGTGGTGTGCAGTGTGCTGGTTGCCTGATGGGGATGTGGTACATTTTGTACTGTCAGTGGTGTGCAGTGTGCTGGGTGTCTGATGGGGATGTAGTACATTGTGTACAGTCAGTGGTGTGCGGTGTGCTGGGTATCTGATGGGGATGTGGTACATTGTGTCCTGTCAGTGGAGTGCGGTGTGCTGGGTGTCTGATGGGGTGCGATACATTGTGTACTGTCAGTGGTGTGCAGTGTGCTGGGTGGCTGATGGGGGTATGGTACATTGTGTACTGTTAGTGGTGTGTGGTGTGCTGGGAGTCTGATGGGGGTGTGGTACATTGTGTACTGTCAGTGGTGTGTGGTGTGCTGGGTGTCTGATGGGGTGCGATACATTGTGTACTGTCAGTGGTGTGTGGTGTGCTGGGTGTCTGATGGGGGTGTGGTACATTGTGTACTGTCAGTGGTGTTCGGTGTGCTGGGTGTCTGATGGGGTGCGATACATTGTGTACTGTCAGTGGTGTGCGGTGTGCTGGGTGTCTGATGGAGTTGTGGTACATTGTGTAATGTCAGTGGTGTTCGGTGTGCTGGGTGTCTGATGGGGTGCGATACATTGTGTACTGTCAGTGGTGTGCGGTGTGCTGGGTGTCTGATGGGGGTGTGGTACATTGTGTACTGTCAGTGGTGTGTGGTGTGCTAGGTGTCTGATGGGTGTGTGGTACATTGTGTACTGTCAGTGGTGTGCGGTGAGCTGGGTGTCTGATGGGGGTGTGGTACATTGTGTACTGTCAGTGGTGTGCGGTGTGCTGGCTGTCTGATTTGGCTGTGGTACATTGTGTACTGTCAGTGGTGTGCGGTGAGCTGGGTGTCTGATGGGGGTGTGGTACATTGTGTACTGTCAGTGGTGTGCGGTGTGCTGGGTGTATGATGGGGGTGTGGTACATTGTGTACTGTCAGTGGTGTGCGGTGTGCTGGGTGTCTGATTGGGCTGTGGTACATTGTGTACTGTCAGTGGTGTGCGGTGAGCTGGGTGTCTGATGGGGGTGTGGTACATTGTGTACTGTCAGTGGTGTGCGGTGTGCTGCGTGTCTGATGGGGGTGTGGTACATTGTGTACTGTCAGTGGTGTGCGGTGTGCTGGGTGTCTGATTGGGCTGTGGTACATTGTGTACTGTCAGTGGTGTGCGGTGAGCTGGGTGTCTGATGGGGGTGTGGTACATTGTGTACTGTCAGTGGTGTGCGGTGTGCTGGGTGTCTGATGGGGGTGTGGTACATTGTGTACTGTCAGTGGTGTGCGGTGTGCTGGGTGACTGATTGGGCTGTGGTACATTGTGTACTGTCAGTGATGTGCGGTGAGCTGGGTGTCTGATGGGGGTGTGGTACATTGTGTACTGTCAGTTGTGTGCGGTGTGCTGGGTGCCTGATTGGGCTGTGGTACATTGTGTACTGTCAGTGGTGTGCGGTGTGCTGGGTGTCTGATGGGGGTGTGGTACATTGTGTACTGTCAGTGGAGTGCGGAGTGCTGGGTGTCTGATGGGGTGCGATACATTGTGCACGGTCAGTGGTGTGCGGTGTGCTGAGTGTCTGATGGGGGTGTGGTACATTGTGTACTGTCAGTGGTGTGCGGTGTGCTGGGTGTCTGATGGGGGTGTGGTACATTGTGTACTGTCAGTGGTGTGCGGTGTGCTGGGTGCCTGATGGGGATGTGGTACATTGTGTACTGTCAGTGGTGTGCGGTGTGCTGGTTGCCTGATGGGGATGTGGTACATTTTGTACTGTCAGTGGTGTGCAGTGTGCTGGGTGTCTGATGGGGATGTAGTACATTGTGTACAGTCAGTGGTGTGCGGTGTGCTGGGTATCTGATGGGGATGTGGTACATTGTGTCCTGTCAGTGGAGTGCGGTGTGCTGGGTGTCTGATGGGGTGCGATACATTGTGTACTGTCAGTGGTGTGCAGTGTGCTGGGTGGCTGATGGGGGTATGGTACATTGTGTACTGTTAGTGGTGTGTGGTGTGCTGGGTGTCTGATGGGGGTGTGGTACATTGTGTACTGTTAGTGATGTGTGGTGTGCTGGGTGCCTGATGGGGCTGTGGTACATTGTGTACTGTCAGTGGTGTGAGGTGTGCTGGGTGTCTGATGGGGCTGTGGTACATTGTGTACTGTCAGTGGTGTGCGGTGTGCTGGGTGTCTGATGGGGGTGTGGTGCATTGTGTACTGTCAGTGGTGTGTGGTGTTCTGGGTGTCTGATGGGGGTGTGGTACATTGTGTACTGTCAGTGGTGTGTGGTGTGCTGGGTGTCTGATGGGGGTGTGGTGCATTGTGTACTGTCAGTGGTGTGTGGTGTTCTGGTTGTCTGATGGGGGTGTGGTACATTGTGTACTGTCAGTGGTGTGTGGTGTGCTGGGTGTCTGATGGGGCTGTGGTACATTGTGTACTGTCAGTGGTGTGCTGGGTGTCTGATGGGTGAGTGGTACATTGTGTACTGTCAGTGGTGTGCGGTGTGCTGGGTGTCTGATGGGGTGCGATACATTGTGTACTGTCAGTGGTGTGCGGTGTGCTGGGTGTCTGATGGGGGTGTGGTACATTGTGTACTGCAAGTGGTGTGTGGTGTGCTGGGTGTCTGATGGGGGTGTGGTACATTGTGTACTGTCAGTGGTGTGCGGTGTGCTGGGTGTCTGATGGGGCTGTGGTACATTGTGTACTGTCAGTGGTGTGCGGTGAGCTGGGTGTCTGATTGGGCTGTTGTACAGTGTGTACTGTCAGTGGTGTGCGGTGTTCTGGGTGTCTGATGGGGGTGTGGTACATTGTGTACTGTCAGTGGTGTGTGGTGTTCTGGGTGTCTGATGGGGGTGTGGTACATTGTGTACTGTCAATGGTGTGTGAAGTGCTGGGTGTCTGATGGGGCTGTGGTACATTGTGTACTGTCAGTGGTGTGCGGTGTGCTGGGTGTCTGATGGGGGTGTGGTACATTGTGTACTGTCAGTGGTGTGTGGTGTGCTGGGTGTCTGATGGGGGTGTGGTACATTGTGTACTGTCAGTGGTATGCGGTGTGCTGGGTGTCTGATGGGGGTGTGGTACATTGTGTACTGTCAGTGGTGTGTGGTGTGCAGGTTGCCTGATGGGACTGTGGTACATTGTGTTCTGTCAGTGGTGTTCGGTGTGCTGGGTGTCTGATGGGGTGCGATACATTGTGTACTGTCAGTGGTGTGTGGTGTGCTGGGTGTCTGATGGGGGTGTGGTACATTGTGTACTGTCAGTGGTGTTCGGTGTGCTGGGTGTCTGATGGGGTGCGATACATTGTGTACTGTCAGTGGTGTGCGGTGTGCTGGGTGTCTGATGGAGTTGTGGTACATTGTGTACTGTCAGTGGTGTTCGGTGTGCTGGGTGTCTGATGGGGTGCGATACATTGTGTACTGTCAGTGGTGTGCGGTGTGCTGGGTGTCTGATGGGGGTGTGGTACATTGTGTACTGTCAGTGGTGTGTGGTGTGCTAGGTGTCTGATGGGTGTGTGGTACATTGTGTACTGTCAGTGGTGTGCGGTGAGCTGGGTGTCTGATGGGGGTGTGGTACATTGTGTACTGTCAGTGGTGTGCGGTGTGCTGGCTGTCTGATTTGGCTGTGGTACATTGTGTACTGTCAGTGGTGTGCGGTGAGCTGGGTGTCTGATGGGGGTGTGGTACATTGTGTACTGTCAGTGGTGTGCGGTGTGCTGGGTGTCTGATGGGGGTGTGGTACATTGTGTACTGTCAGTGGTGTGCGGTGTGCTGTGTGTCTGATTGGGCTGTGGTACATTGTGTACTGTCAGTGGTGTGCGGTGAGCTGGGTGTCTGATGGGGGTGTGGTACATTGTGTACTGTCAGTGGTGTGCGGTGTGCTGGGTGTCTGATGGGTGTGTGGTACATTGTGTACTGTCAGTGGTGTGCGGTGTGCTGGGTGTCTGATTGGGCTGTGGTACATTGTGTACTGTCAGTGGTGTGCGGTGAGCTGGGTGTCTGATGGGGGTGTGGTACATTGTGTACTGTCAGTGGTGTGCGGTGTGCTGGGTGTCTGATGGGGGTGTGGTACATTGTGTACTGTCAGTGGTGTGCGGTGTGCTGGGTGTCTGATTGGGCTGTGGTACATTGTGTACTGTCAGTGATGTGCGGTGAGCTGGGTGTCTGATGGGGGTGTGGTACATTGTGTACTGTCAGTGGTGTGCGGTGTGCTGGGTGCCTGATTGGGCTGTGGTACATTGTGTACTGTCAGTGGTGTGCGGTGTGCTGGGTGTCTGATGGGGGTGTGGTACATTGTGTACTGTCAGTGGAGTGCGGTGTGCTGGGTGTCTGATGGGGTGCGATACATTGTGCACGGTCAGTGGTGTGCGGTGTGCTGAGTGTCTGATGGGGGTGTGGTACATTGTGTACTGTCAGTGGTGTGCGGTGTGCTGGGTGTCTGATGGGGGTGTGGTACATTGTGTACTGTCAGTGGTGTGCGGTGTGCTGGGTGCCTGATGGGGCTGTGGTACATTGTGTACTGTCAGTGGTGTGCGGTGTGCTGGTTGCCTGATGGGGATGTGGTACATTTTGTACTGTCAGTGGTGTGCAGTGTGCTGGGTGTCTGATGGGGATGTAGTACATTGTGTACAGTCAGTGGTGTGCGGTGTGCTGGGTATCTGATGGGGATGTGGTACATTGTGTCCTGTCAGTGGAGTGCGGTGTGCTGGGTGTCTGATGGGGTGCGATACATTGTGTACTGTCAGTGGTGTGCAGTGTGCTGGGTGGCTGATGGGGGTATGGTACATTGTGTACTGTTAGTGGTGTGTGGTGTGCTGGGTGTCTGATGGGGGTGTGGTACATTGTGTACTGTCAGTGGTGTGTGGTGTGCTGGGTGTCTGATGGGGTGCGATACATTGTGTACTGTCAGTGGTGTGTGGTGTGCTGGGTGTCTGATGGGTGTGTGGTACATTGTGTACTGTCAGTGGTGTTCGGTGTGCTGGGTGTCTGATGGGGTGCGATACATTGTGTACTGTCAGTGGTGTGCGGTGTGCTGGGTGTCTGATGGAGTTGTGGTACATTGTGTACTGTCAGTGGTGTTCGGTGTGCTGGGTGTCTGATGGGGTGCGATACATTGTGTACTGTCAGTGGTGTGCGGTGTGCTGGGTGTCTGATGGGGGTGTGGTACATTGTGTACTGTCAGTGGTGTGTGATGTGCTAGGTGTCTGATGGGTGTGTGGTACATTGTGTACTGTCAGTGGTGTGCGGTGAGCTGGGTGTCTGATGGGGGTGTGGTACATTGTGTACTGTCAGTGGTGTGCGGTGTGCTGGCTGTCTGATTTGGCTGTGGTACATTGTGTACTGTCAGTGGTGTGCGGTGAGCTGGGTGTCTGATGGGGGTGTGGTACATTGTGTACTGTCAGTGGTGTGCGGTGTGCTGGGTGTCTGATGGGGGTGTGGTACATTGTGTACTGTCAGTGGTGTGCGGTGTGCTGGGTGTCTGATTGGGCTGTGGTACATTGTGTACTGTCAGTGGTGTGCGGTGAGCTGGGTGTCTGATGGGGGTGTGGTACATTGTGTACTGTCAGTGGTGTGCGGTGTGCTGGGTGTCTGATGGGGGTGTGGTACATTGTGTACTGTCAGTGGTGTGCGGTGTGCTGGGTGTCTGATTGGGCTGTGGTACATTGTGTACTGTCAGTGGTGTGCGGTGAGCTGGGTGTCTGATGGGGGTGTGGTACATTGTGTACTGTCAGTTGTGTGCGGTGTGCTGGGTGCCTGATTGGGCTGTGGTACATTGTGTACTGTCAGTGGTGTGCGGTGTGCTGGGTGTCTGATGGGGGTGTGGTACATTGTGTACTGTCAGTGGAGTGCGGAGTGCTGGGTGTCTGATGGGGTGCGATACATTGTGCACGGTCAGTGGTGTGCGGTGTGCTGAGTGTCTGACGGGGTGTGGTACATTGTGTACTGTCAGTGGTGTGCGGTGTGCTGGGTGTCTGATGGGGGTGTGGTACATTGTGTACTGTCAGTGGTGTGCGGTGTGCTGGGTGCCTGATGGGGCTGTGGTACATTGTGTACTGTCAGTGGTGTGCGGTGTGCTGGTTGCCTGATGGGGATGTGGTACATTTTGTACTGTCAGTGGTGTGCAGTGTGCTGGGTGTCTGATGGGGATGTCGTACATTGTGTACAGTCAGTGGTGTGCGGTGTGCTGGGTATCTGATGGGGATGTGGTACATTGTGTCCTGTCAGTGGAGTGCGGTGTGCTGGGTGTCTGATGGGGTGCGATACATTGTGTACTGTCAGTGGTGTGCAGTGTGCTGGGTGGCTGATGGGGGTATGGTACATTGTGTACTGTTAGTGGTGTGTGGTGTGCTGGGTGTCTGATGGGGGTGTGGTACATTGTGTACTGTTCGTGATGTGTGGTGTGCTGGGTGCCTGATGGGGCTGTGGTACATTGTGTACTGTCAGTGGTGTGAGGTGTGCTGGGTGTCTGATGGGGCTGTGGTACATTGTGTACTGTCAGTGGTGTGCGGTGTGCTGGATGTCTGATGGCGGTGTGGTGCATTGTGTCCTGTCAGTGGTGTGTGGTGTTCTGGGTGTCTGATGGGGGTGTGGTACATTGTGTACTGTCAGTGGTGTGTGGTGTGCTGGGTGTCTGATGGGGGTGTGGTGCATTGTGTACTGTCAGTGGTGTGTGGTGTTCTGGTTGTCTGATGGGGGTGTGGTACATTGTGTACTGTCAGTGGTGTGTGGTGTGCTGGGTGTCTGATGGGGCTGTGGTACATTGTGTACTGTCAGTGGTGTGCTGGGTGTCTGATGGGTGAGTGGTACATTGTGTACTGTCAGTGGTGTGCGGTGTGCTGGGTGTCTGATGGGGTGCGATACATTGTGTACTGTCAGTGGTGTGCGGTGTGCTGGGTGTCTGATGGGGGTGTGGTACATTGTGTACTGCAAGTGGTGTGTGGTGTGCTGGGTGTCTGATGGGGGTGTGGTACATTGTGTACTGTCAGTGGTGTGCGGTGTGCTGGGTGCCTGATGGGGCTGTGGTACATTGTGTACTGTCAGTGGTGTGCGGTGTGCTGGTTGCCTGATGGGGATGTGGTACATTTTGTACTGTCAGTGGTGTGCAGTGTGCTGGGTGTCTGATGGGGATGTAGTACATTGTGTACAGTCAGTGGTGTGCGGTGTGCTGGGTATCTGATGGGGATGTGGTACATTGTGTCCTGTCAGTGGAGTGCGGTGTGCTGGGTGTCTGATGGGGTGCGATACATTGTGTACTGTCAGTGGTGTGCAGTGTGCTGGGTGGCTGATGGGGGTGTGGTACATTGTGTACTGTTAGTGATGTGTGGTGTGCTGGGTGCCTGATGGGGCTGTGGTACATTGTGTACTGTCAGTGGTGTGAGGTGTGCTGGGTGTCTGATGGGGCTGTGGTACATTGTGTACTGTCAGTGGTGTGCGGTGTGCTGGGTGTCTGATGGGGGTGTGGTGCATTGTGTACTGTCAGTGGTGTGCGGTGTGCTGGGTGTCTGATGGGGGTGTGGTACATTGTGTACTGTCAGTGGTGTGTGGTGTGCTGGGTGTCTGATGGGGGTGTGGTGCATTGTGTACTGTCAGTGGTGTGTGGTGTTCTGGTTGTCTGATGGGGGTGTGGTACATTGTGTACTGTCAGTGGTGTGTGGTGTGCTGGGTGTCTGATGGGGCTGTGGTACATTGTGTACTGTCAGTGGTGTGCTGGGTGTCTGATGGGTGAGTGGTACATTGTGTACTGTCAGTGGTGTGCGGTGTGCTGGGTGTCTGATGGGGTGCGATACATTGTGTACTGTCAGTGGTGTGCGGTGTGCTGGGTGTCTGATGGGGGTGTGGTACATTGTGTACTGCAAGTGGTGTGTGGTGTGCTGGGTGTCTGATGGGGGTGTGGTACATTGTGTACTGTCAGTGGTGTGCGGTGTGCTGGGTGTCTGATGGGGCTGTGGTACATTGTGTACTGTCAGTGGTGTGCGGTGAGCTGGGTGTCTGATTGGGCTGTTGTACAGTGTGTACTGTCAGTGGTGTGCGGTGTTCTGGGTGTCTGATGGGGGTGTGGTACATTGTGTACTGTCAATGGTGTGTGAAGTGCTGGGTGTCTGATGGGGCTGTGGTACATTGTGTACTGTCAGTGGTGTGCGGTGTGCTGGGTGTCTGATGGGGGTGTGGTACATTGTGTACTGTCAGTGGTGTGTGGTGTGCTGGGTGTCTGATGGGGGTGTGGTACATTGTGTACTGTCAGTGGTATGCGGTGTGCTGGGTGTCTGATGGGGGTGTGGTACATTGTGTACTGTCAGTGGTGTGTGGTGTTCTGGGTGTCTGATGGGGGTGTGGTACATTGTGTACTGTCAATGGTGTGTGAAGTGCTGGGTGTCTGATGGGGCTGTGGTACATTGTGTACTGTCAGTGGTGTGCGGTGTGCTGGGTGTCTGATGGGGGTGTGGTACATTGTGTACTGTCAGTGGTGTGTGGTGTGCTGGGTGTCTGATGGGGGTGTGGTACATTGTGTACTGTCAGTGGTATGCGGTGTGCTGGGTGTCTGATGGGGATGTGGTACATTGTGTACTGTCAGTGGTGTGTGGTGTGCAGGTTGCCTGATGGGACTGTGGTACATTGTGTTCTGTCAGTGGTGTTCGGTGTGCTGGGTGTCTGATGGGGTGCGATACATTGTGTACTGTCAGTGGTGTGTGGTGTGCTGGGTGTCTGATGGGGGTGTGGTACATTGTGTACTGTCAGTGGTGTTCGGTGTGCTGGGTGTCTGATGGGGTGCGATACATTGTGTACTGTCAGTGGTGTGCGGTGTGCTGGGTGTCTGATGGAGTTGTGGTACATTGTGTACTGTCAGTGGTGTTCGGTGTGCTGGGTGTCTGATGGGGTGCGATACATTGTGTACTGTCAGTGGTGTGCGGTGTGCTGGGTGTCTGATGGGGGTGTGGTACATTGTGTACTGTCAGTGGTGTGTGGTGTGCTAGGTGTCTGATGGGTGTGTGGTACATTGTGTACTGTCAGTGGTGTGCGGTGAGCTGGGTGTCTGATGGGGGTGTGGTACATTGTGTACTGTCAGTGGTGTGCGGTGTGCTGGCTGTCTGATTTGGCTGTGGTACATTGTGTACTGTCAGTGGTGTGCGGTGAGCTGGGTGTCTGATGGGGATGTGGTACATTGTGTACTGTCAGTGGTGTGCGGTGTGCTGGGTGTCTGATGGGGGTGTGGTACATTGTGTACTGTCAGTGGTGTGCGGTGTGCTGGGTGTCTGATTGGGCTGTGGTACATTGTGTACTGTCAGTGGTGTGCGGTGAGCTGGGTGTCTGATGGGGGTGTGGTACATTGTGTACTGTCAGTGGTGTGCGGTGTGCTGGGTGTCTGATGGGGGTGTGGTACATTGTGTACTGTCAGTGGTGTGCGGTGTGCTGGGTGTCTGATTGGGCTGTGGTACATTGTGTACTGTCAGTGGTGTGCGGTGAGCTGGGTGTCTGATGGGGGTGTGGTACATTGTGTACTGTCAGTGGTGTGCGGTGTGCTGGGTGTCTGATGGGGGTGTGGTACATTGTGTACTGTCAGTGGTGTGCGGTGTGCTGGGTGTCTGATTGGGCTGTGGTACATTGTGTACTGTCAGTGATGTGCGGTGAGCTGGGTGTCTGATGGGGGTGTGGTACATTGTGTACTGTCAGTGGTGTGCGGTGTGCTGGGTGCCTGATTGGGCTGTGGTACATTGTGTACTGTCAGTGGTGTGCGGTGTGCTGGGTGTCTGATGGGGGTGTGGTACATTGTGTACTGTCAGTGGAGTGCGGTGTGCTGGGTGTCTGATGGGGTGCGATACATTGTGCACGGTCAGTGGTGTGCGGTGTGCTGAGTGTCTGATGGGGGTGTGGTACATTGTGTACTGTCAGTGGTGTGCGGTGTGCTGGGTGTCTGATGGGGGTGTGGTACATTGTGTACTGTCAGTGGTGTGCGGTGTGCTGGGTGCCTGATGGGGCTGTGGTACATTGTGTACTGTCAGTGGTGTGCGGTGTGCTGGTTGCCTGATGGGGATGTGGTACATTTTGTACTGTCAGTGGTGTGCAGTGTGCTGGGTGTCTGATGGGGATGTAGTACATTGTGTACAGTCAGTGGTGTGCGGTGTGCTGGGTATCTGATGGGGATGTGGTACATTGTGTCCTGTCAGTGGAGTGCGGTGTGCTGGGTGTCTGATGGGGTGCGATACATTGTGTACTGTCAGTGGTGTGCAGTGTGCTGGGTGGCTGATGGGGGTATGGTACATTGTGTACTGTTAGTGGTGTGTGGTGTGCTGGGTGTCTGATGGGGGTGTGGTACATTGTGTACTGTCAGTGGTGTGTGGTGTGCTGGGTGTCTGATGGGGTGCGATACATTGTGTACTGTCAGTGGTGTGTGGTGTGCTGGGTGTCTGATGGGGGTGTGGTACATTGTGTACTGTCAGTGGTGTTCGGTGTGCTGGGTGTCTGATGGGGTGCGATACATTGTGTACTGTCAGTGGTGTGCGGTGTGCTGGGTGTCTGATGGAGTTGTGGTACATTGTGTACTGTCAGTGGTGTTCGGTGTGCTGGGTGTCTGATGGGGTGCGATACATTGTGTACTGTCAGTGGTGTGCGGTGTGCTGGGTGTCTGATGGGGGTGTGGTACATTGTGTACTGTCAGTGGTGTGTGGTGTGCTAGGTGTCTGATGGGTGTGTGGTACATTGTGTACTGTCAGTGGTGTGCGGTGAGCTGGGTGTCTGATGGGGGTGTGGTACATTGTGTACTGTCAGTGGTGTGCGGTGTGCTGGCTGTCTGATTTGGCTGTGGTACATTGTGTACTGTCAGTGGTGTGCGGTGAGCTGGGTGTCTGATGGGGGTGTGGTACATTGTGTACTGTCAGTGGTGTGCGGTGTGCTGGGTGTCTGATGGGGGTGTGGTACATTGTGTACTGTCAGTGGTGTGCGGTGTGCTGGGTGTCTGATTGGGCTGTGGTACATTGTGTACTGTCAGTGGTGTGCGGTGAGCTGGGTGTCTGATGGGGGTGTGGTACATTGTGTACTGTCAGTGGTGTGCGGTGTGCTGGGTGTCTGATGGGGGTGTGGTACATTGTGTACTGTCAGTGGTGTGCGGTGTGCTGGGTGTCTGATTGGGTTGTGGTACATTGTGTACTGTCAGTGGTGTGCGGTGAGCTGGGTGTCTGATGGGGGTGTGGTACATTGTGTACTGTCAGTGGTGTGCGGTGTGCTGGGTGTCTGATGGGGGTGTGGTACATTGTGTACTGTCAGTGGTGTGCGGTGTGCTGGGTGTCTGATTGGGCTGTGGTACATTGTGTACTGTCAGTGATGTGCGGTGAGCTGGGTGTCTGATGGGGGTGTGGTACATTGTGTACTGTCAGTTGTGTGCGATGTGCTGGGTGCCTGATTGGGCTGTGGTACATTGTGTACTGTCAGTGGTGTGCGGTGTGCTGGGTGTCTGATGGGGGTGTGGTACATTGTGTACTGTCAGTGGAGTGCGGAGTGCTGGGTGTCTGATGGGGTGCGATACATTGTGCACGGTCAGTGGTGTGCGGTGTGCTGAGTGTCTGATGGGGGTGTGGTACATTGTGTACTGTCAGTGGTGTGCGGTGTGCTGGGTGTCTGATGGGGGTGTGGTACATTGTGTACTGTCAGTGGTGTGCGGTGTGCTGGGTGCCTGATGGGGCTGTGGTACATTGTGTACTGTCAGTGGTGTGCGGTGTGCTGGTTGCCTGATGGGGATGTGGTACATTTTGTACTGTCAGTGGTGTGCAGTGTGCTGGGTGTCTGATGGGGATGTAGTACATTGTGTACAGTCAGTGGTGTGCGGTGTACTGGGTATCTGATGGGGATGTGGTACATTGTGTCCTGTCAGTGGAGTGCGGTGTGCTGGGTGTCTGATGGGGTGCGATACATTGTGTACTGTCAGTGGTGTGCAGTGTGCTGGGTGGCTGATGGGGGTATGGTACATTGTGTACTGTTAGTGGTGTGTGGTGTGCTGGGTGTCTGATGGGGGTGTGGTACTTTGTGTACTGTTAGTGATGTGTGGTGTGCTGGGTGCCTGATGGGGCTGTGGTACATTGTGTACTGTCAGTGGTGTGAGGTGTGCTGGGTGTCTGATGGGGCTGTGGTACATTGTGTACTGTCAGTGGTGTGCGGTGTGCTGGGTGTCTGATGGCGTGTGGTGCATTGTGTACTGTCAGTGGTGTGTGGTGTTCTGGGTGTCTGATGGGGGTGTGGTACATTGTGTACTGTCAGTGGTGTGTGGTGTGCTGGGTGTCTGATGGGGGTGTGGTGCATTGTGTACTGTCAGTGGTGTGTGGTGTTCTGGTTGTCTGATGGGGGTGTGGTACATTGTGTACTGTCAGTGGTGTGTGGTGTGCTGGGTGTCTGATGGGGCTGTGGTACATTGTGTACTGTCAGTGGTGTGCTGGGTGTCTGAAGGGTGAGTGGTACATTGTGTACTGTCAGTGGTGTGCGGTGTGCTGGGTGTCTGATGGGGTGCGATACATTGTGTACTGTCAGTGGTGTGCGGTGTGCTGGGTGTCTGATGGGGGTGTGGTACATTTTGTACTGCAAGTGGTGTGTGGTGTGCTGGGTGTCTGATGGGGGTGTGGTACATTGTGTACTGTCAGTGGTGTGCGGTGTGCTGGGTGTCTGATGGGGCTGTGGTACATTGTGTACTGTCAGTGGTGTGCGGTGAGCTGGGTGTCTGATTGGGCTGTTGTACAGTGTGTACTGTCAGTGGTGTGCGGTGTGCTTGGTGTCTGATGGGGGTGTGGTACATTGTGTACTGTCAGTGGTGTGTGGTGTGCAGGTTGCCTGATGGGACTGCGGTACATTGTGTACTGTCAGTGGTGTGCGGTTTGCTGGGTATCTGATGGGGGTGTGGTACATTGTGTACTGTCAGTGGTGTGCGGTGTGCTGGGTGTCTGATGGGGGTGTGGAACACTGTGTACTGTCAGTGGTGTGTGGTGTGCTGGGTGTCTGATGGGTTGCGATACATTGTGTACTGTCAGTGGTGTGTGGTGTGCTGGGTGTCTGATTGGGGTGTGGTACATTGTGTACTGTCAGTGGTGTTCGGTATGCTGGGTGTCTGATGGGGTGCGATACATTGTGTACTGTCAGTGGTGTGCGGTGTGCTAGGTGTCTGATGGGGGTGTGGTACATTGTGTACTGTCAGTGGTGTTCGGTGTGCTGGGTGTCTGATGGGGTGCGATGCATTGTGTCCTGTCAGTGGTGTGCGGTGTGCTGGGTGTCTGATGGGGGTGTGGTACATTGTGCACTGTCAGTGGTGTGTAGTGTGCTAGGTGTCTGATGGGTGTGTGGTACACTGTGTACTGTCAGTGGTGTGCGGTGAGCTGGGTGTCTGATGGGGGTGTGGTACATTGTGTACTGTCAGTGGTGTGCGGTGTGCTGGGTGTCTGATGGGTGAGTGGTACATTGTGTACTGTCAGTGGTGTGCGGTGTGCTGGGTGTCTGATGGGGTGCGATACATTGTGTACTGTCAGTGGTGTGCGGTTTGCTGGGTGTCTGATGGGGGTGTGGTACATTGTGTACTGTCAGTGGTGTGTGGTGTGCTGGGTGTCTGATGGGGGTGTGGTACATTGTGTACTGTCAGTGGTGTGCGGTGTGCTGGGTGTCTGATGGGGCTGTGGTACATTGTGTACTGTCAGTGGTGTGCGGTGAGCTGGGTGTCTGATTGCGCTGTTGTACAGTGTGTACTGTCAGTGGTGTGCGGTGTGCTGGGTGTCTGATGGGGGTGTGGTACATTGTGTACTGTCAGTGGTGTGTGGTGTGCAGGTTGCCTGATGGGACTGTGGTACATTGTGTACTGTCAGTGGTGTGCGGTTTGCTGGGTATCTGATGGGGGTGTGGTACATTGTGTGCTGTCAGTGGTGTGCGGTGTGCTGGGTGTCTGATGGGGGTGTGGAACACTGTGTACTGTCAGTGGTGTGTGGTGTGCTGGGTGTCTGATGGGTTGCGATACATTGTGTACTGTCAGTGGTGTGTGGTGTGCTGAGTGTCTGATGGGGGTGTTGTACATTGTGTACTGTCAGTGGTGTTCGGTGTGCTGGGTGTCTGATGGGGTGCGATACATTGTGTACTGTCAATGGTGTACGGTGTGCTGGGTGTCTGATGGGGGTGTGGTACATTGTGTACTGTCAGTGGTGTTCGGTGTGCTGGGTGTCTGATGGGGTGCGATGCATTGTGTACTGTCAGTGGTGTGCGGTGTGCTGGGTGTCTGATGGGGGTGTGGTACATTGTGTACTGTCAGTGGTGTGTAGTGTGCTAGGTGTCTGATGGGTGTGTGGTACATTGTGTACTGTCAGTGGTGTGCGGTGAGCTGGGTGTTTGATGGGGGTGTGGTACATTGTGTACTCTCAGTGGTGTGCGGTGTGCTGGCTGTCTGATTTGGCTGTGGTACATTGTGTACTGTCAGTGGTGTGCGATGAGCTGGGTGTCTGATGGGGGTGTGGTACATTGTGTACTGTCAGTGGTGTGCGGTGTGCTGGGTGTCTGATGGGGGTGTGGTACATTGTGTACTGTCAGTGGTGTGCGGTGTGCTGGGTGTCTGATTGGGCTGTGGTACATTGTGTACTGTCAGTGGTGTGCGGTGAGCTGGGTGTCTGATGGGGGTGTGGTACATTGTGTACTGTCAGTGGTGTGCGGTGTGCTGGGTGTCTGATGGGGGTGTGGTACATTGTGTACTGTCAGTGGTGTGCGGTGTGCTGGGTGTCTGATTGGGCTGTGGTACATTGTGTACTGTCAGTGGTGTGCGGTGAGCTGGGTGTCTGATGGGGGTGTGGTACATTGTGTACTGTCAGTGGTGTGCGGTGTGCTGGGTGTCTGATGGGGGTGTGGTACATTGTGTACTGTCAGTGGTGTGCGGTGTGCTGGGTGTCTGATTGGGCTGTGGTACATTGTGTACTGTCAGTGGTGTGCGGTGTGCTGGGTGTCTGATGGGGGTGTGGTACATTGTGTACTGTCAGTGGAGTGCGGTGTGCTGGGTGTCTGATGGGGTGCGATACATTGTGTACGGTCAGTGGTGTGCGGTGTGCTGGGTGTCTGATGGGGATGTAGTACATTGTGTACAGTCAGTAGTGTGCGGTGTGCTGGGTATCTGATGGGGATGTGGTACATTGTGTACTGTCAGTGGAGTGCGGTGTGCTGGGTGTCTGATGGGGTGCGATACATTGTGTACTGTCAGTGGTGTGCAGTGTGCTGGGTGGCTGATGGGGGTATGGTACATTGTGTACTGTTAGTGGTGTGTGGTGTGCTGGGTGTCTGATGGGGGTGTGGTACATTGTGTACTGTTAGTGGTGTGTGGTGTGCTGGGTGCCTGATGGGGCTGTGGTACATTGTGTACTGTCAGTGGTGTGCTCGGTTTCTGATGGGGCTGTGGTACATTGTGTACTGTCATTGGTGTGCGGTGTGCTGGGTGCCTGATGGGGGTGTGGTACATTGTGTACTGTCAGTGGTGTGCGGTGTGCTGGGTGCCTGATGGGACTGTGGTACAAAGTGTATTTTCAGTGGTGTGTGGTGTGCTGGGTGTCTGATGCGGCTGTGCTACATTGTGTACTGTCAGTGGTGTGCGGTGTGCTGGGTGTCTGATGGGGCTGTGCTACATTGTGTACTGTCAGTGGTGTTCGGTGTGCTGGGTGTCTGATGGGGTGCGATACATTGTGTACTGTCAGTGGTGTGCGGTGTGCTGGGTGTCTGATGGAGTTGTGGTACATTGTGTACTGTCAGTGGTGTTCGGTGTGCTGGGTGTCTGATGGGGTGCGATACATTGTGTACTGTCAGTGGTGTGCGGTGTGCTGGGTGTCTGATGGGGGTGTGGTACATTGTGTACTGTCAGTGGTGTGTGGTGTGCTAGGTGTCTGATGGGTGTGTGGTACATTGTGTACTGTCAGTGGTGTGCGGTGAGCTGGGTGTCTGATGGGGGTGTGGTACATTGTGTACTGTCAGTGGTGTGCGGTGTGCTGGCTGTCTGATTTGGCTGTGGTACATTGTGTACTGTCAGTGGTGTGCGGTGAGCTGGGTGTCTGATGGGGGTGTGGTACATTGTGTACTGTCAGTGGTGTGCGGTGTGCTGGGTGTCTGATGGGGGTGTGGTACATTGTGTACTGTCAGTGGTGTGCGGTGTGCTGGGTGTCTGATTGGGCTGTGGTACATTGTGTACTGTCAGTGGTGTGCGGTGAGCTGGGTGTCTGATGGGGGTGTGGTACATTGTGTACTGTCAGTGGTGTGCGGTGTGCTGGGTGTCTGATGGGGGTGTGGTACATTGTGTACTGTCAGTGGTGTGCGGTGTGCTGGGTGTCTGATTGGGCTGTGGTACATTGTGTACTGTCAGTGGTGTGCGGTGAGCTGGGTGTCTGATGGGGGTGTGGTACATTGTGTACTGTCAGTGGTGTGCGGTGTGCTGGGTGTCTGATGGGGGTGTGGTACATTGTGTACTGTCAGTGGTGTGCGGTGTGCTGGGTGTCTGATTGGGCTGTTGTACATTGTGTACTGTCAGTGATGTGCGGTGAGCTGGGTGTCTGATGGAGGTGTGGTACATTGTGTACTGTCAGTTGTGTGCGGTGTGCTGGGTGCCTGATTGTGCTGTGGTACATTGTGTACTGTCAGTGGTGTGCGGTGTGCTGGGTGTCTGATGGGGGTGTGGTACATTGTGTACTGTCAGTGGAGTGCGGACTGCTGGGTGTCTGATGGGGTGCGATACATTGTGCACGGTCAGTGGTGTGCGGTGTGCTGAGTGTCTGATGGGGGTGTGGTACATTGTGTACTGTCAGTGGTGTGCGGTGTGCTGGGTGTCTGATGGGGGTGTGGTACTTTGTGTACTGTCAGTGGTGTGCGGTGTGCTGGGTGCCTGATGGGGCTGTGGTACATTGTGTACTGTCAGTGGTGTGCGGTGTGCTGGTTGCCTGATGGGGATGTGGTACATTTTGTACTGTCAGTGGTGTGCAGTGTGCTGGGTGTCTGATGGGGATGTAGTACATTGTGTACAGTCAGTGGTGTGCGGTGTGCTGGGTATCTGATGGGGATGTGGTACATTGTGTCCTGTCAGTGGAGTGCGGTGTGCTGGGTGTCTGATGGGGTGCGATACATTGTGTACTGTCAGTGGTGTGCAGTGTGCTGGGTGGCTGATGGGGTTATGGTACATTGTGTACTGTTAGTGGTGTGTGGTGTGCTGGGTGTCTGATGGGGGTGTGGTACATTGTGTACTGTTTGTGATGTGTGGTGTGCTGGGTGCCTGATGGGGCTGTGGTACATTGTGTACTGTCAGTGGTGTGCGGTGTGATGGTGTCTGATGGGGGTGTGGTACATTGTGTACTGTCAGTGGTGTGAGGTGTGCTGGGTGTCTGATGGGGCTGTGGTACATTGTGTACTGTCAGTGGTGTGCGGTGTGCTGGGTGTCTGATGGGGGTGTGGTGCATTGTGTACTGTCAGTGGTGTGTGGTGTTCTGGGTGTCTGATGGGGGTGTGGTACATTGTGTACTGTCAGTGGTGTGTGGTGTGCTGGGTGTCTGATGGGGGTGTGGTGCATTGTGTACTGTCAGTGGTGTGTGGTGTTCTGGTTGTCTGATGGGGGTGTGGTACATTGTGTACTGTCAGTGGTGTGTGGTGTGCTGGGTGTCTGATGGGGCTGTGGTACATTGTGTACTGTCAGTGGTGTGCGGTGTGCTGGGTGTCTGATGGGTGAGTGGTACATTGTGTACTGTCAGTGGTGTGCGGTGTGCTGGGTGTCTGATGGGGTGCGATACATTGTGTACTGTCAGTGGTGTGCGGTGTGCTGGGTGTCTGATGGGGGTGTGGTACATTGTGTACTGCAAGTGGTGTGTGGTGTGCTGGGTGTCTGATGGGGGTGTGGTACATTGTGTACTGTCAGTGGTGTGCGGTGTGCTGGGTGTCTGATGGGGCTGTGGTACATTGTGTACTGTCAGTGGTGTGCGGTGAGCTGGGTGTCTGATTGGGCTGTTGTACAGTGTGTACTGTCAGTGGTGTGCGGTGTGCTGGGTGTCTGATGGGGGTGTGGTACATTGTGTACTGTCAGTGGTGTGTGGTGTGCAGGTTGCCTGATGGGACTGTGGTACATTGTGTACTGTCAGTGGTGTGCGGTTTGCTGGGTATCTGATGGGGGTGTGGTACATTGTGTACTGTCAGTGGTGTGCGGTGTGCTGGGTGTCTGATGGGGGTGTGGAACACTGTACTGTCAGTGGTGTGTGGTGTGCTGGGTGTCTGATGGGTTGCGATACATTGTGTACTGTCAGTGGTGTGTGGTGTGCTGGGTGTCTGATTGGGGTGTGGTACATTGTGTACTGTCAGTGGTGTTCGGTGTGCTGGGTGTCTGATGGGGTGCGATACATTGTGTACTGTCAGTGGTGTGCGGTGTGCTAGGTGTCTGATGGGGGTGTGGTACATTGTGTACTGTCAGTGGTGTTCGGTGTGCTGGGTATCTGATGGGGTGCGATGCATTGTGTCCTGTCAGTGGTGTGCGGTGTGCTGGGTGTCTGATGGGGGTGTGGTACATTGTGCACTGTCAGTGGTGTGTAGTGTGCTAGGTGTCTGAAGGGTGTGTGGTACACTGTGTACTGTCAGTGGTGTGCGGTGAGCTGGGTGTCTGATGGGGGTGTGGTACATTGTGTACTGTCAGTCGTGTGCGGTGTGCTGGGTGTCTGATGGGGTGCGATACATTGTGTACTGTCAGTGGTGTGCGGTTTGCTGGGTGTCTGATGGGGGTGTGGTACATTGTGTACTGTCAGTGGTGTGTGGTGTGCTGGGTGTCTGATGGGGGTGTGGTACATTGTGTACTGTCAGTGGTGTGCGGTGTGCTGGGTGTCTGATGGGGCTGTGGTACATTGTGTACTGTCAGTGGTGTGCGGTGAGCTGGGTGTCTGATTGCGCTGTTGTACAGTGTGTACTGTCAGTGGTGTGCGGTGTGCTGGGTGTCTGATGGGGGTGTGGTACATTGTGTACTGTCAGTGGTGTGTGGTGTGCAGGTTGCCTGATGGGACTGTGGTACATTGTGTACTGTCAGTGGTGTGCGGTTTGCTGGGTATCTGATGGGGGTGTGGTACATTGTGTACTGTCAGTGGTGTGCGGTGTGCTGGGTGTCTGATGGGGGTGTGGAACACTGTGTACTGTCAGTGGTGTGTGGTGTGCTGGGTGTCTGATGGGTTGCGATACATTGTGTACTGTCAGTGGTGTGTGGTGTGCTGGGTGTCTGATGGGGGTGTGGTACATTGTGTACTGTCAGTGGTGTTCGGTGTGCTGGGTGTCTGATGGGGTGCGATACATTGTGTACTGTCAATGGTGTGCGGTGTGCTGGGTGTCTGATGGGGGTGTGGTACATTGTGTACTGTCAGTGGTGTTCGGTGTGCTGGGTGTCTGATGGGGTGCGATGCATTGTGTACTGTCAGTGGTGTGCGGTGTGCTGGGTGTCTGATGGGGGTGTGGTACATTGTGTACTGTCAGTGGTGTGTAGTGTGCTAGGTGTCTGATGGGTGTGTGGTACATTGTGTACTGTCAGTGGTGTGCGGTGAGCTGGGTGTTTGATGGGGGCGTGGTACATTGTGTACTGTCAGTGGTGTGCGGTGTGCTGGCTGTCTGATTTGGCTGTGGTACATTGTGTACTGTCAGTGGTGTGCGATGAGCTGGGTGTCTGATGGGGGTGTGGTACATTGTGTACTGTCAGTGGTGTGCGGTGTGCTGGGTGTCTGATGGGGGTGTGGTACATTGTGTACTGTCAGTGGTGTGCGGTGTGCTGGGTGTCTGATTGGGCTGTGGTACATTGTGTACTGTCAGTGGTGTGCGGTGAGCTGGGTGTCTGATGGGGGTGTGGTACATTGTGTACTGTCAGTGGTGTGCGGTGTGCTGGGTGTCTGATGGGGGTGTGGTACATTGTGTACTGTCAGTGGTGTGCGGTGTGCTGGGTGTCTGATTGGGCTGTGGTACATTGTGTACTGTCAGTGGTGTGCGGTGAGCTGGGTGTCTGATGGGGGTGTGGTACATTGTGTACTGTCAGTGGTGTGCGGTGTGCTGGGTGTCTGATGGGGCTGTGGTACATTGTGTACTGTCAGTGGTGTGCGGTGTGCTGGGTGTCTGATTGGGCTGTGGTACATTGTGTACTGTCAGTGGTGTGCGGTGTGCTGGGTGTCTGATGGGGGTGTGGTACATTGTGTACTGTCAGTGGAGTGCGGTATGCTGGGTGTCTGATGGGGTGCGATACATTGTGTACGGTCAGTGGTGTGCGGTGTGCTGGGTGTCTGATGGGGATGTAGTACATTGTGTACAGTCAGTAGTGTGCGGTGTGCTGGGTATCTGATGGGGATGTGGTACATTGTGTACTGTCAGTGGAGTGCGGTGTGCTGGGTGTCTGATGGGGTGCGATACATTGTGTACTGTCAGTGGTGTGCAGTGTGCTGGGTGGCTGATGGGGGTATGGTACATTGTGTACTGTTAGTGGTGTGTGGTGTGCTGGGTGTCTGATGGGGGTGTGGTACATTGTGTACTGTTAGTGGTGTGTGGTGTGCTGGGTGCCTGATGGGGCTGTGGTACATTGTGTACTGTCAGTGGTGTGCTCGGTTTCTGATGGGGCTGTGGTACATTGTGTACTGTCATTGGTGTGCGGTGTGCTGGGTGCCTGATGGGGGTGTGGTACATTGTGTACTGTCAGTGGTGTGCGGTGTGCTGGGTGCCTGATGGGACTGTGGTACAAAGTGTATTTTCAGTGGTGTGTGGTGTGCTGGGTGTCTGATGCGGCTGTGCTACATTGTGTACTGTCAGTGGTGTGCGGTGTGCTGGGTGTCTGATGGGGCTGTGGTACATTGTGTACTGTAGGTGGTGTGCGGTGTGCTGGGTGTCTGATGGGGGTGTGGGACATTGTGTACTGTCAGTCAGGTGTGGTGTGCTGTGTGTCTGATGGGGGTGTGGTACATTGTGCACTGTCAGTGGTGTGCGGTGTGCTGGGTGCCTGATGTGGCTGTGGTACATTGTGTACTGTCAGTGGTGTGTGGTGTGCTGGTTGTCTGATGGGGCTGTGGTACTTTGTGTACTGTCAGTGGTGTGCGGTGAGCTGGGTGTCTGATGGGGGTGTGGTACAATGTGTACTGTCAGTGGTGTGCGGTGTGCTGGGTGTCTGATGGGGCTGTGGTACATTGTGTACTGTCAGTGGTGTGCGGTGTGCTGGGTGTCTGATGGGGGTGTGGGACATTTTGTACTGTCAGTGGGGTGTGGTGTGCTGGGTGTCTGATGGGGGTGTGGTACATTGTGTACTGTCAGTGGTGTGCTGGGTGCCTGATGGGGCTATGGTACATTGTGTACTGTCAGTGGTGTGCGGTGTGCTGGGTGTCTGATGGGTCTGTGGTAGAATGTGTACTTTCAGTGGTGTGCGGTGTGCTGGGTGCCTGATGTGGGTGTGGTACATTGTGTACTATCAGTGGTGTGTGGTGTGCTGGGTGTCTGATGGGTGTGTGGTACATTGTGTACTGTTAGTGGTGTGCGGTGTGCTGGGTGTCTGATGGGGGTGTGTTACATTGTGTACTGTCAGTGGTGTGCGGTGTGCTGGGTGTCTGATTGGGCTGTGGTACATTGTGCACTGTCAGTGATGTGCGGTGAGCTGGGTGTCTGATGGGGGTGTGGTACATTGTGTACTGTCAGTGGTGTGCGGTGTGCTGGGTGCCTGATTGGGCTGTGGTACATTGTGTACTGTCAGTGGTGTGCGGTGTGCTGGGTGTCTGATGGGGGTGTGGTACATTGTGTACTGTCAGTGGAGTGCGGTGTGCTGGGTGTCTGATGGGGTGCGATACATTGTGCACGGTCAGTGTTGTGCGGTGTGCTGAGTGTCTGATGGGGGTGTGGTACATTGTGTACTGTCAGTGGTGTGCGGTGTGCTGGGTGTCTGATGGGGGTGTGGTACATTGTGTACTGTCAGTGGTGGGCGGTGTGCTGGGTGCCTGATGGGGCTGTGGTACATTGTGTACTGTCAGTGGTGTGCGGTGTGCTGGTTGCCTGATGGGGATGTGGTACATTTTGTACTGTCAGTGGTGTGCAGTGTGCTGGGTGTCTGATGGGGATGTAGTACATTGTGTACAGTCAGTGGTGTGCGGTGTGCTGGGTATCTGATGGGGATGTGGTACATTGTGTACTGTCAGTGGACTGCGGTGTGCTGGGTGTCTGATGGGGTGCGATACATTGTGTACTGTCAGTGGTGTGCAGTGTGCTGGGTGGCTGATGGGGGTATGGTACATTGTGTACTGTTAGTGGTGTGTGGTGTGCTAGGTGTCTGATGGGGGTGTGGTGCATTGTGTACTGTTAGTGATGTGTGGTGTGCTGGGTGCCTGATGGCGATGTGGTACATTGTGTACTGTCAGTGGTGTGAGGTGTGCTGGGTGTCTGATGGGGCTGTGGTACATTGTGTACTGTCAGTGGTGTGCGGTGTGCTGGGTGTCTGATGGGGGTGTGGTGCATTGTGTACTGTCAGTGGTGTGTGGTGTTCTGGGTGTCTGATGGGGGTGTGGTACATTGTGTACTGTCAGTGGTGTGTGGTGTGCTGGGTGTCTGATGGGGGTGTGGTGCATTGTGTACTGTCAGTGGTGTGTGGTGTTCTGGTTGTCTGATGGGGGTGTGGTACATTGTGTACTGTCAGTGGGGTGTGGTGTGCTGGGTGTCTGATGGGGCTGTGGTACATTGTGTACTGTCAGTGGTGTGCGGTGTGCTGGGTGTCTGATGGGTGAGTGGTACATTGTGTACTGTCAGTGGTGTGCGGTGTGCTGGGTGTCTGATGGGGTGCGATACATTGTGTACTGTCAGTGGTGTGCGGTGTGCTGGGTGTCTGATGGGGGTGTGGTACATTGTGTACTGCAAGTGGTGTGTGGTGTGCTGGGTGTCTGATGGGGGTGTGGTACATTGTGTACTGTCAGTGGTGTGCGGTGTGCTGGGTGTCTGATGGGGCTGTGGTACATTGTGTACTGTCAGTGGTGTGCGGTGAGCTGGGTGTCTGATTGGGCTGTTGTACAGTGTGTACTGTCAGTGGTGTGCGGTGTGCTGGGTGTCTGATGGGGGTGTGGTACATTGTGTACTGTCAGTGGTGTGTGGTGTGCAGGTTGCCTGATGGGACTGTGGTACATTGTGTACTGTCAGTGGTGTGCGGTTTGCTGGGTATCTGATGGGGGTGTGGTACATTGTGTACTGTCAGTGGTGTGCGGTGTGCTGGGTGTCTGATGGGGGTGTGGAACACTGTGTACTGTCAGTGGTGTGTGGTGTGCTGGGTGTCTGATGGGTTGCGATACATTGTGTACTGTCAGTGGTGTGTGGTGTGCTGGGTGTCTGATTGGGGTGTGGTACATTGTGTACTGTCAGTGGTGTTCGGTGTGCTGGGTGTCTGATGGGGTGCGATACATTGTGTACTGTCAGTGGTGTGCGGTGTGCTAGGTGTCTGATGGGGGTGTGGTACATTGTGTACTGTCAGTGGTGTTCGGTGTGCTGGGTGTCTGATGGGGTGCGATGCATTGTGTCCTGTCAGTGGTGTGCGGTGTGCTGGGTGTCTGATGGGGGTGTGGTACATTGTGTACTGTCAGTGGTGTGTAGTGTGCTAGGTGTCTGATGGGTGTGTGGTACATTGTGTACTGTCAGTGGTGTGCGGTGAGCTGGGTGTCTGATGGGGGTGTGGTACATTGTGTACTGTCAGTGGTGTGCGGTGTGCTGGGTGTCTGATGGGTGAGTGGTACATTGTGTACTGTCAGTGGTGTGCGGTGTGCTGGGTGTCTGATGGGGTGCGATACATTGTGTACTGTCAGTGGTGTGCGGTGTGCTGGGTGTCTGATGGGGGTGTGGTACATTGTGTACTGTCAGTGGTGTGTGGTGTGCTGGGTGTCTGATGGGGGTGTGGTACATTGTGTACTGTCAGTGGTGTGCGGTGTGCTGGGTGTCTGATGGGGCTGTGGTACATTGTGTACTGTCAGTGGTGTGCGGTGAGCTGGGTGTCTGATTGCGCTGTTGTACAGTGTGTACTGTCAGTGGTGTGCGGTGTGCTGGGTGTCTGATGGGGGTGTGGTACACTGTGTACTGTCAGTGGTGTGTGGTGTGCAGGTTGCCTGATGGGACTGTGGTACAGTGTGTACTGTCAGTGGTGTGCGGTTTGCTGGGTATCTGATGGGGGTGTGGTACATTGTGTACTGTTAGTGGTGTGCGGTGTGCTGGGTGTCTGATGGGGGTGTGGAACACTGTGTACTGTCAGTGGTGTGTGGTGTGCTGGGTGTCTGATGGGTTGCGATACATTGTGTACTGTCAGTGGTGAGTGTTGTGCTGGGTGTCTGATGGGGGTGTGGTACATTGTGTACTGTCAGTGGTGTTCGGTGTGCTGGGTGTCTGATGGGGTGCGATACATTGTGTACTGTCAGTGGTGTGCGGTGTGCTGGGTGTCTGATGGGGGTGTGGTACATTGTGTACTGTCAGTGGTGTTCGGTGTGCTGGGTGTCTGATGGGGTGCGATGCATTGTGTACTGTCAGTGGTGTGCGGTGTGCTGGGTGTCTGATGGGGGTGTGGTACTTTGTGTACTGTCAGTGGTGTGTAGTGTGCTACGTGTCTGATGGGTGTGTGGTACATTGTGTACTGTCAGTGGTGTGCGGTGAGCTGGGTGTTTGATGGGGGTGTGGTACATTGTGTACTGCCAGTGGTGTGCGGTGTGCTGGCTGTCTGATTTGGCTGTGGTACATTGTGTACTGTCAGTGGTGTGCGATGAGCTGGGTGTCTGATGGGGGTGTGGTACATTGTGTACTGTCAGTGGTGTGCGGTGTGCTGGGTGTCTGATTGGGCTGTGGTACATTGTGTACTGTCAGTGGTGTGCGGTGAGCTGGGTATCTGATGGGGGTGTGGTACATTGTGTACTGTCAGTGGTGTGCGGTGTGCTGGGTGTCTGATGGGGGTGTGGTACATTGTGTACTGTCAGTGGTGTGCGGTGTGCTGGGTGTCTGATTGGGCTGTGGTACATTGTGTACTGTCAGTGGTGTGCGGTGAGCTGGGTGTCTGATGGGGGTGTGGTACATTGTGTACTGTCAGTGGTGTGCGGTGTGCTGGGTGTCTGATGGGGGTGTGGTACATTGTGTACTGTCAGTGGTGTGCGGTGTGCTGGGTGTCTGATTGGGCTGTGGTACATTGTGTACTGTCAGTGGTGTGCGGTGTGCTGGGTGTCTGATGGGGGTGTGGTACATTGTGTACTGTCAGTGGAGTGCGGTGTGCTGGGTGTCTGATGGGGTGCGATACATTGTGTACGGTCAGTGGTGTGCGGTGTGCTGGGTGTCTGATGGGGATGTAGTACATTGTGTACAGTCAGTAGTGTGCGGTGTGCTGGGTATCTGATGGGCATGTGGTACATTGTGTACTGTCAGTGGAGTGCGGTGTGCTGGGTGTCTGATGGGGTGCGATACATTGTGTACTGTCAGTGGTGTGCAGTGTGCTGGGTGGCTGATGGGGGTATGGTACATTGTGTACTGTTAGTGGTGTGTGGTGTGCTGGGTGTCTGATGGGGGTGTGGTACATTGTGTACTGTTAGTGGTGTGTGGTGTGCTGGGTGCCTGATGGGGCTGTGGTACATTGTGTACTGTCAGTGGTGTGCTGGGTTTCTGATGGGGCTGTGGTACATTGTGTACTGTCATTGGTGTGCGGTGTGCTGGGTGCCTGATGGGGGTGTGGTACATTGTGTACTGTCAGTGGTGTGCGGTGTGCTGGGTGCCTGATGGGACTGTGGTACATAGTGTATTTTCAGTGGTGTGTGGTGTGCTGGGTGTCTGATGCGGCTGTGCTACATTGTGTACTGTCAGTGGTGTGCGGTGTGCTGGGTGTCTGATGGGGCTGTGGTACATTGTGTACTGTCAGTGGTGTGCGGTGTGCTGGGTGTCTGATGGGGGTGTGGGACATTGTGTACTGTCAGTCAGGTGTGGTGTGCTGTGTGTCTGATGGGGGTGTGGTACATTGTGCACTGTCAGTGGTGTGCGGTGTGCTGGGTGCCTGATGTGGCTGTGGTACATTGTGTACTGTCAGTGGTGTGTGGTGTGCTGGTTGTCTGATGGGGCTGTGGTACTTTGTGTACTGTCAGTGGTGTGCGGTGAGCTGGGTGTCTGATGGGGGTGTGGTACAATGTGTACTGTCAGTGGTGTGCGGTGTGCTGGGTGTCTGATGGGGCTGTGGTACATTGTGTACTGTCAGTGGTGTGCGGTGTGCTGGATGTCTGATGGGGGTGTGGGACATTTTGTACTGTCAGTGGGGTGCGGTGTGCTGGGTGTCTGATGGGGTGCGATACATTGTGTACTATCAGTGGTGTGCGGTGTGCTGGGTGTCTGATGGGGGTGTGGTACATTGTGTACTGTCAGTGGTGTGCGGTGTGCTGGGTGTCTGATGGGGCTGTGGTACATTGTGTACTGTCAGTGGTGTGCGGTGAGTTGGGTGTCTGATTGGGCTGTTGTACAGTGTGTACTGTCAGTGGTGTGCGGTGTGCTGGGTGTCTGATGGGGGTGTGGTACATTGTGTACTGTCAGTGGTGTGTGGTGTGCAGGTTGCCTGATGGGACTGTGGTACATTGTGTACTGTCAGTGGTGTGCGGTTTGCTGGGTATCTGATGGGGGTGTGGTGCATTTTGTACTGTCAGTGGTGTGCGGTGTGCTGGGTGTCTGATGGGGGTGTGGTACATTGTGTACTGTCAGTGGTGTGCGGTGTGCTGGGTGTCTGATTGGGCTGTGGTACATTGTGTACTGTCAGTGGTGTGCGGTGAGCTGGGTGTCTGATGGGGGTGTGGTACATTGTGTACTGTCAGTGGTGTGCGGTGTGCTGGGTGTCTGATGGGGGTGTGGTACATTGTGTACTGTCAGTGGTGTTCGGTGTGCTGGGTGTCTGATTGGGCTGTGGTACATTGTGCACTGTCAGTGGTGTGCGGTGAGCTGGGTGTCTGATGGGGGTGTGGTACATTGTGTACTGTCAGTGGTGTGCGGTGTGCTGGGTGTCTGATGGGGGTGTGGTACATTGTGTACTGTCAGTGGTGTGCGGTGTGCTGGGTGTCTGATTGGGCTGTGGTACATTGTGTACTGTCAGTGGTGTGCGGTGTGCTGGGTGTCTGATGGGGTTGTGGTACATTGTGTACTGTCAGTGGAGTGCGGTGTGCTGGGTGTCTGATCGGATGCGATACATTGTGCACGGTCAGTGGTGTGCGGTGTGCTGGGTGTCTGATGGGGGTGTGGTACATTGTGTACTGTCAGTGGTGTGCGGTGTGCTGGGTGTCTGATGGGGGTGTGGTACATTGTGTACTGTCAGTGGTGTGCGGTGTGCTGGGTGCCTGATGGGGCTGTGGTACATTGTGTACTGTCAGTGGTGAGCGGTGTGCTGGTTGCCTGATGGGGGTGTGGTACATTTTGTACTGTCAGTGGTGTGCAGTGTGCTGGGTGTCTGATGGAGATGTAGTACATTGTGTACAGTCAGTGGTGTGCGGTGTGCTGGGTATCTGATGGGGATGTGGTACATTGTGTACTGTCAGTGGAGTGCGGTGTGCTGGGTGTCTGATGGGGTGCGATACATTGTGTACTGTCAGTGGTGTGCAGTGTGCTGGGTGGCTGATGGGGGTATGGTACATTGTGTACTGTTAGTGGTGTGTGGTGTGCTGGGTGTCTGATGGGGGTGTGGTACATTGTGTACTGTTAGTGATGTGTGGTGTGCTGGGTGCCTGATGGGGCTGTGGTACATTGTGTACTGTCAGTGGTGTGAGGTGTGCTGGGTGTCTGATGGGGCTGTGGTACATTGTGTACTGTCAGTGGTGTGCGGTGTGCTGGGTGTCTGATGGGGGTGTGGTGCATTGTGTACTGTCAGTGGTGTGTGGTGTTCTGGGTGTCTGATGGGGGTGTGGTACATTGTGTACTGTCAGTGGTGTGTGGTGTGCTGGGTGTCTGATGGGGGTGTGGTACATTGTGTACTGTCAGTGGTGTGCGGTGTGCTGGGTGTCTGATGGGGCTGTGGTACATTGTGTACTGTCAGTGGTGTGCGGTGAGCTGGGTGTCTGATTGGGCTGTTGTACAGTGTGTACTGTCAGTGGTGTGCGGTGTGCTGGGTGTCTGATGGGGGTGTGGTACATTGTGTACTGTCAGTGGTGTGTGGTGTGCAGGTTGCCTGATGGGACTGTGGTACATTGTGTACTGTCAGTGGTGTGCGGTTTGCTGGGTATCTGATGGGGGTGTGGTGCATTTTGTACTGTCAGTGGTGTGCGGTGTGCTGGGTGTCTGATGGGGGTGTGGTACATTGTGTACTGTCAGTGGTGTGCGGTGTGCTGGGTGTCTGATTGGGCTGTGGTACATTGTGTACTGTCAGTGGTGTGCGGTGAGCTGGGTGTCTGATGGGGGTGTGGTACATTGTGTACTGTCAGTGGTGTGCGGTGTGCTCGGTGTCTGATGGGGGTGTGGTACATTGTGTACTGTCAGTGGTGTGCGGTGTGCTGGGTGTCTGATTGGGCTGTGGTACATTGTGCACTGTCAGTGGTGTGCGGTGAGCTGGGTGTCTGATGGGGGTGTGGTACATTGTGTACTGTCAGTGGTGTGCGGTGTGCTGGGTGTCTGATGGGGGTGTGGTACATTGTGTACTGTCAGTGGTGTGCGGTGTGCTGGGTGTCTGATTGGGCTGTGGTACATTGTGTACTGTCAGTGGTGTGCGGTGTGCTGGGTGTCTGATGGGGGTGTGGTACATTGTGTACTGTCAGTGGAGTGCGGTGTGCTGGGTGTCTGATCGGGTGC
The DNA here is from genome assembly GCF_047496885.1 of Scyliorhinus torazame. Classification (NCBI taxonomy): domain Eukaryota; kingdom Metazoa; phylum Chordata; class Chondrichthyes; order Carcharhiniformes; family Scyliorhinidae; genus Scyliorhinus; species Scyliorhinus torazame. The sequence continues at coordinate 105,468,904 of NC_092726.1, forward strand.
GATACATTGTGCACGGTCAGTGGTGTGCGGTGTGCTGGGTGTCTGATGGGGGTGTGGTACATTGTGTACTGTCAGTGGTGTGCGGTGTGCTGGGTGTCTGATGGGGGTGTGGTACATTGTGTACTGTCAGTGGTGTGCGGTGTGCTGGGTGCCTGATGGGGCTGTGGTACATTGTGTACTGTCAGTGGTGAGCGGTGTGCTGGTTGCCTGATGGGGGTGTGGTACATTTTGTACTGTCAGTGGTGTGCAGTGTGCTGGGTGTCTGATGGAGATGTAGTACATTGTGTACAGTCAGTGGTGTGCGGTGTGCTGGGTATCTGATGGGGATGTGGTACATTGTGTACTGTCAGTGGAGTGCGGTGTGCTGGGTGTCTGATGGGGTGCGATACATTGTGTACTGTCAGTGGTGTGCAGTGTGCTGGGTGGCTGATGGGGGTATGGTACATTGTGTACTGTTAGTGGTGTGTGGTGTGCTGGGTGTCTGATGGGGGTGTGGTACATTGTGTACTGTTAGTGATGTGTGGTGTGCTGGGTGCCTGATGGGGCTGTGGTACATTGTGTACTGTCAGTGGTGTGAGGTGTGCTGGGTGTCTGATGGGGCTGTGGTACATTGTGTACTGTCAGTGGTGTGCGGTGTGCTGGGTGTCTGATGGGGGTGTGGTGCATTGTGTACTGTCAGTGGTGTGTGGTGTTCTGGGTGTCTGATGGGGGTGTGGTACATTGTGTACTGTCAGTGGTGTGTGGTGTGCTGGGTGTCTGATGGGGCTGTGGTACATTGTGTACTGTCAGTGGTGTGCGGTGTGCTAGATGACTGATGGGTGAGTGGTACATTGTGTACTGTCAGTGGTGTGCGGTGTGCTGGGTGTCTGATGGGGTGCGATACATTGTGTACTGTCAGTGGTGTGCGGTGTGCTGGGTGTCTGATGGGGGTGTGGTACATTGTGTACTGTCAGTGGTGTGCGGTGTGCTGGGTGTCTGATGGGGGTGTGGTGCATTGTGTACTGTCAGTGGTGTGTGGTGTTCTGGGTGTCTGATGTGGGTGTGGTACATTGTGTACTGTCAGTGGTGTGTGGTGTGCTGGGTGTCTGATGGGGCTGTGGTACATTGTGTACTGTCAGTGGTGTGCGGTGTGCTAGATGTCTGATGGGTGAGTGGTACATTGTGTACTGTCAGTGGTGTGCGGTGTCCTGGGTGTCTGATGGGGTGCGATACATTGTGTACTGTCAGTGTTGTGAGGTGTGCTGGGTGTCTGATGGGGGTGTGGTACATTGTGTACTGTCAGTGGTGTGCGGTGAGCTGGGTGTCTGATTGGGCTGTTGTACAGTGTGTACTGTCAGTGGTGTGCGGTGTGCTGGGTGTCTGATGGGGGTGTGGTACATTGTGTACTGTCAGTGGTGTGTGGTGTTCAGGTTGCCTGATGGGACTGTGGTACATTGTGTACTGTCAGTGGTGTGCGGTTTGCTGGGTATCTGATGGGGGTGTGGTACATTGTGTACTGTCAGTGGTGTGCGGTGTGCTGGGTGTCTGATGGGGGTGTGGAACATTGTGTACTGTCAGTGGTGTGTGGTGTGCTGGGTGTCTGATGGGGTGCGATACATTGTGTACTGTCAGTGGTGTGTGGTGTGCTGGGTGTCTGATGGGGGTGTGGTACATTGTGTACTGTCAGTGGTGTTCGGTGTGCTGGGAGTCTGATGGGGTGCAATACATTGTGTACTGTCAGTGGTGTGCGGTGTGCTGGGTGTCTGATGGGGGTGTGGTACATTGTGTACTGTCAGTGGTGTTCGGTGTGCTGGGTGTCTGATGGGGTGCGATACATTGTGTACTGTCAGTGTTGTGCGGTGTGCTGGGTGTCTGATGGGGATGTGGTACATTATGTACTGTCAGTGGTGTGTGGTGTGCTAGGTGTCTGATGGGTGTGTGGTACATTGTGTACTGTCAGTGGTGTGCGGTGAGCTGGGTGTCTGATGGGGATGTGGTACATTGTGTACTGTCAGTGGTGTGCGGTGTGCTGGCTGTCTGATTTGGCTGTGGTAGAATGTGTACTTTCAGTGGTGTGCGGTGAGCTGGGTGTCTGATGGGGGTGTGGTAGATTGTGTACTGTAAGTGGTGTGTGGTGTGCTGGGTGCCTGATGGGGGTGTGGTACATTGTGTACTGTCAGTGGTGTGTGGTGTGCTGGCTGCCTGATGGGGGTGTGTTACATTGTGTACTGTCAGTGGTGTGCGGTGTGCTGAGTGCCTGATGGGGGTGTGGTACATTGTGTACTTTCAGTGGTGTGCGGTGTGTTGTGTGTCTGATGGGGATGTGGTACATTGTGTACTGTCAGTGGTGTGCGGTGTGTTGTGTGTCTGATGGGGATGTGGTACATTGTGTACTGTCAGTGGTGTGTGGTGTGTTGGGTGTCTGATGGGGCTGTGGTACATTGTGTACTGCCAGTGGTGTGTTGTGTGCTGGGTGTCTGATGGGGCTGTGGTACATTGTGTACTGTCAGTGGTGTGCGGTGTGCTGGGTGACTGATGGGGCTGTGGTATATTGTGTGCTGTCAGTGGTGTGCGGTGAGCTGGGTGTCTGATTGGGCTGTTGTACAGTGTGTACTGTCAGTGGTGTGCGGTGTGCTGGGTGTCTGATGGGGGTGTGGTACATTGTGTACTGTCAGTGGTGTGTGGTGTGCAGGTTGCCTGATGGGACTGTGGTACATTGTGTACTGTCAGTGGTGTGCGGTTTGCTGGGTATCTGATGGGGGTGTGGTGCATTTTGTACTGTCAGTGGTGTGCGGTGTGCTGGGTGTCTGATGGGGGTGTGGTACATTGTGTACTGTCAGTGGTGTGCGGTGTGCTGGGTGTCTGATTGGGCTGTGGTACATTGTGTATTGTCAGTGGTGTGCGGTGAGCTGGGTGTCTGATGGGGGTGTGGTACATTGTGTACTGTCAGTGGAGTGCGGTGTGCTGGGTGTCTGATCGGGTGCGATACATTGTGCACGGTCAGTGGTGTGCGGTGTGCTGGGTGTCTGATGGGGGTGTGGTACATTGTGTACTGTCAGTGGTGTGCGGTGTGCTGGGTGTCTGATGGGGGTGTGGTACATTGTGTACTGTCAGTGGTGTGCGGTGTGCTGGGTGCCTGATGGGGCTGTGGTACATTGTGTACTGTCAGTGGTGAGCGGTGTGCTGGTTGCCTGATGGGGGTGTGGTACATTTTGTACTGTCAGTGGTGTGCAGTGTGCTGGGTGTCTGATGGAGATGTAGTACATTGTGTACAGTCAGTGGTGTGCGGTGTGCTGGGTATCTGATGGGGATGTGGTACATTGTGTACTGTCAGTGGAGTGCGGTGTGCTGGGTGTCTGATGGGGTGCGATACATTGTGTACTGTCAGTGGTGTGCAGTGTGCTGGGTGGCTGATGGGGGTATGGTACATTGTGTACTGTTAGTGGTGTGTGGTGTGCTGGGTGTCTGATGGGGGTGTGGTACATTGTGTACTGTTAGTGATGTGTGGTGTGCTGGGTGCCTGATGGGGCTGTGGTACATTGTGTACTGTCAGTGGTGTGAGGTGTGCTGGGTGTCTGATGGGGCTGTGGTACATTGTGTACTGTCAGTGGTGTGCGGTGTGCTGGGTGTCTGATGGGGGTGTGGTGCATTGTGTACTGTCAGTGGTGTGTGGTGTGCTGGGTGTCTGATGGGGCTGTGGTACATTGTGTACTGTCAGTGGTGTGCGGTGTGCTAGATGACTGATGAGTGAGTGGTACATTGTGTACTGTCAGTGGTGTGCGGTGTGCTGGGTGTCTGATGGGGTGCGATACATTGTGTACTGTCAGTGGTGTGCGGTGTGCTGGGTGTCTGATGGGGGTGTGGTACATTGTGTACTGTCAGTGGTGTGCGGTGTGCTGGGTGTCTGATGGGGGTGTGGTGCATTGTGTACTGTCAGTGGTGTGTGGTGTTCTGGGTGTCTGATGTGGGAGTGGTACATTGTGTACTGTCAGTGGTGTGTGGTGTGCTGGGTGTCTGATGGGGCTGTGGTACATTGTGTACTGTCAGTGGTGTGCGGTGTGCTAGATGTCTGATGGGTGAGTGGTACATTGTGTACTGTCAGTGGTGTGCGGTGTCCTGGGTGTCTGATGGGGTGCGATACATTGTGTACTGTCAGTGTTGTGAGGTGTGCTGGGTGTCTGATGGGGGTGTGGTACATTGTGTACTGTCAGTGGTGTGCGGTGAGCTGGGTGTCTGATTGGGCTGTTGTACAGTGTGTACTGTCAGTGGTGTGCGGTGTGCTGGGTGTCTGATGGGGGTGTGGTACATTGTGTACTGTCAGTGGTGTGTGGTGTTCAGGTTGCCTGATGGGACTGTGGTACATTGTGTACTGTCAGTGGTGTGCGGTTTGCTGGGTATCTGATGGGGGTGTGGTACATTGTGTACTGTCAGTGGTGTGCGGTGTGCTGGGTGTCTGATGGGGGTGTGGAACATTGTGTACTGTCAGTGGTGTGTGGTGTGCTGGGTGTCTGATGGGGTGCGATACATTGTGTACTGTCAGTGGTGTGTGGTGTGCTGGGTGTCTGATGGGGGTGTGGTACATTGTGTACTGTCAGTGGTGTTCGGTGTGCTGGGAGTCTGATGGGGTGCAATACATTGTGTACTGTCAGTGGTGTGCGGTGTGCTGGGTGTCTGATGGGGGTGTGGTACATTGTGTACTGTCAGTGGTGTTCGGTGTGCTGGGTGTCTGATGGGGTGCGATACATTGTGTACTGTCAGTGTTGTGCGGTGTGCTGGGTGTCTGATGGGGATGTGGTACATTATGTACTGTCAGTGGTGTGTGGTGTGCTAGGTGTCTGATGGGTGTGTGGTACATTGTGTACTGTCAGTGGTGTGCGGTGAGCTGGGTGTCTGATGGGGATGTGGTACATTGTGTACTGTCAGTGGTGTGCGGTGTGCTGGCTGTCTGATTTGGCTGTGGTAGAATGTGTACTTTCAGTGGTGTGCGGTGAGCTGGGTGTCTGATGGGGGTGTGGTAGATTGTGTACTGTAAGTGGTGTGTGGTGTGCTGGGTGCCTGATGTGGGTGTGGTACATTGTGTACTGTCAGTGGTGTGTGGTGTGCTGGCTGCCTGATGGGGGTGTGTTACATTGTGTACTGTCAGTGGTGTGCGGTGTGCTGAGTGCCTGATGGGGGTGTGGTACATTGTGTACTTTCAGTGGTGTGCGGTGTGTTGTGTGTCTGATGGGGATGTGGTACATTGTGTACTGTCAGTGGTGTGCGGTGTGTTGTGTGTCTGATGGGGATGTGGTACATTGTGTACTGTCAGTGGTGTGTGGTGTGTTGGGTGTCTGATGGGGCTGTGGTACATTGTGTACTGCCAGTGGTGTGTTGTGTGCTGGGTGTCTGATGGGGCTGTGGTACATTGTGTACTGTCAGTGGTGTGCGGTGTGCTGGGTGACTGATGGGGCTGTGGTATATTGTGTGCTGTCAGTGGTGTGCGGTGTGCTGGGTGCCTGATGGGGGTGTGGTACATTGTGTACTGTCAGTGGAGTGCGGTGTGCTGGGTTCCTGATGGTGGTTTGGTAAATTGTGTACTGTCAGTGGTGTGCGGTGTGCTGGGTGTCTGATGGGGGTGTGGCACAATGTGTACTGTCAGTGGTGTGCGGTGTGCTGGGTGTCTGATGGGGTGCGTTATATTGTGTACTGTCAGTGGTGTGCGGTGCGCTGGGTGTCTGATGGGGGTGTGGTACATTGTGTACTCTCAGTGGTGTGTGGTGTGCTGGGTGTCTCATGGGGGTGTGGTACATTGTGTACTGTCAGTGGTTGGCGGTGTGCTGGGTGCCTGATGTGGGTGTGGTACATTGTGCACTGTCAGTGGTGTGCGGTGTGCCGGGTGTCTGAAGGGGGTGTGGTACATTGTGCACTGTCAATGGTGTGCGGTGTGCTGGGTGTCTGATGGGTGTGTGGTACATTGTGTACTGCCAGTGGTGTGCGGTGTGCTGGGTGTCTGATGGGGCTGTGGTACATTGTGTACTGTCAGTGGTGTGCGGTGTGCTGGGTGTCTGATGGGGAAGTGGTACATTGTGTACTGTCAGTGGAGTGCGGTGTGCTGGGCGTCTGATGGGGTGCGATACATTGTGTACTGTCAGTGGTGAGTGGTGTGCTGGGTGTCTGATGGGGATGTGGTTCATTGTGTACTGTCAGTGGTGTGCGGTGTGGTGGGTGTCTGATGGGGTGCGATACATTGTGTACTTTCAGTGGTGAGTGGTGTGCTGGGTGTTTGATGGGGATGTGGTACATTGTGTACTGTCAGTGGTGTGCAGTGTGCTGGGTGCCTGATGGGGGTGTGGTATATTGTGTACTGTCAGTGGTGTGCGGTGAGCTGGGTGCCTGATGGGGGTGTGGTACATTGTGTACTGTCAGTGGTGTGTGGTGTGCTGGGTGTCTGATGGGACTGTGGTACATTGTGTACTGTCAGTGATGTGCGGTGTGCTGGGTGTCTGATGGGGGTGTGGTACATTGTGTACTGTCAGTGGTGTGCGGTGTGCTGGGTGCCTGATGGGGGTGAGGTACATTGTGTACTGTCAGTGGTGTGTGGTGTGCTGGGTGCCTGATGGGGTTGTGGTACATTGTGTCATGTCAGTGGTGTGCGGGGAGCTGTGTGTCTGATGGGGGTGTGGTACATTGTGTACTGTCACTGGTGTGTGGTGTGCTGGGTGCCTGATGGGGTGTGGTACATTGTGTACTGTCAGTGGTGTGCGGTGTGCTGGGTGTCTGGTTGGGCTGTGGTACATTGTGTACTGTCAGTTGTGTGCGGTGTGCTGGGTGTCTGATGGGGGTGTGGTACATTGTGTACTGTCAGTGGTGTGCGGTGTGCTGGGTGTCTGATGGGGCTGTGGTACATTGTGCACTGTCAGTGGTGTGCGGTGTGCCGGGTGTCTGAAGGGGGTGTGGTACATTGTGCACTGTCAATGGTGTGCGGTGTGCTGGGTGTCTGATGGGTGTGTGGTACATTGTGTACTGCCAGTGGTGTGAGGTGTGCTGGGTGCCTGATGGGGCTGTGGTACATTGTGTACTGTCAATGGTGTGTCGTGTGCTGGGTGCCTGATTGGGCTGTGGTACATTGTGTACTGTCAGTGGTGTGTGGTGAGCTGGGTGTCTGATGGGGATGTGGTACATTGTGTACTGTCAGTGGAGTGCGGTGTGCTGGGTGTCTGATGGGGTGCGATACATTGTGTACTATCAGTGGTGAGTGGTGTGCTGGGTGCCTGATGGGGATGTGGTTCATTGTGTACTGTCAGTAGTGTGCAGTGTGCTGGGTGTCTGATGGGGTGCGATTCATTGTGTACTGTCAGTGGTGAGTGGTGTGCTGGGTGTCTGATGGGGATGTGGTACATTGTGTACTGTCAGTGGTGTGCAGTGTGCTGGGTGCCTGATGGGGTTGTGGTACATTGTGTACTGTCAGTGGAGTGCAGTGTGCTGGGTGTCTGATGGGGCTGTGGTACATTGTGTACTGTCAGTGGTGTGCGGTGTGCTGGGTGTCTGATGGGGATGTGGTACATTGTGTACTGTCAGTGGAGTGCGGTGTGCTGGATGTCTGATGGAGCTGTGGTACATTGTGTACGGGCAGTGGTGTGTGGTGTGCTGGGTGCCTGATGGGGGTGTGGTACATTGTGTACTGTCAGTGGAGTGCGGTGTGCTGGATGTCTGATGGAGCTGTGGTACATTGTGTACGGGCAGTGGTGTGTGGTGTGCTGGGTGCCTGATGGGGATGTGGTACATTGTGTACTGTCAGTGGAGTGCGGTGTGCTGGGTGTCTGATGGGGTGCGATACATTGTGTACTGTCAGTAGTGAGTTGTGTGCTGGGTGTCTGATGGGGATGTGGTTCATTGTGTACTGTCAGTAGTGTGCAGTGTGCTGGGTGTCTGATGGGGTGCGATTCATTGTGTACTGTCAGTGGTGTGTGGTGTGTTGGGTGTCTCATGGGGGTGTGGTACATTGTGTCTGTCAGTGGTTGGCGGTGTGCTGGGTGCCTGATGGGGGTGTGGTACATTGTGCACTGTCAGTGGTGTGCGGTGTGCCGGGTGTCTGAAGGGGGTGTGGTACATTGTGCACTGTCAATGGTGTGCGGTGTGCTGGGTGTCTGATGGGTGTGTGGTACATTGTGTACTGCCAGTGGTATGAGGTGTGCTGGGTGCCTGATGGGGCTGTGGTACATTGTGTACTGTCAATGGTGTGTCGTGTGCTGGGTGTCTGATGGGGGTGTGGTACATTGTGTACTGTCAGTGGTGTGCGGTGTGCTGGGTGTCTGATGGGGCTGTGGTACATTGTGTACTGTCAGTGGTGTGCGGTGTGCTGGGTGGCTGATGGGGATGTGGTACATTGTGTACTGTCAGTGGAGTGCGGTGTGCTGGGCGTCTGATGGTGTGCGATACATTGTGTACTGTCAGTGGTAAGTGGTGTGCTGGGTGTCTGATGGGGATGTGGTTCATTGTGTACTGTCAGTGGTGTGCGGTGTGGTGGGTGTCTGATGGGGTGCGATACATTGTGTACTGTCAGTGGTGAGTGGTGTGCTGGGTGTTTGATGGGGATGTGGTACATTGTGTACTGTCAGTGGTGTGCAGTGTGCTGGGTGCCTGATGGGGGTGTGGTACATTGTGTACTGTCAGTGGTGTGCGGTGAGCTGGGTGCCTGATGGGGGTGAGGTACATTGTGTACTGTCAGAGGTGTGTGGTGTGCTGGGTGTCTGATGGGGCTGTGGTACATTGTGTACTGTCAGTGATGTGCGGTGTGCTGGGTGTCTGATGGGGGTGTGGTACATTGTGTACTGTCAGTGGTGTGCGGTGTGCTGGGTGCCTGATGGGGTTGTGGTACATTGTGTCATGTCAGTGGTGTGCGGGGAGCTGTGTGTCTGATGGGGGTGTGGTACATTGTGTACTGTCAGTGGTGTGTGGTGTGCTGGGTGCCTGATGGGGGTGTGGTACATTGTGTACTGTCAGTGGTGTGCGGTGTGCTGGGTGTCTGGTTGGGCTGTGGTACATTGTGTACTGTCAGTGGTGTGCGGTGTGCTGGGTGTCTGATGGGGGTGTGGTACATTGTGTACTGTCAGTGGTGTGCGGTGTACTGGGTGTCTGATGGGGCTGTGGTACATTGTGCACTGTCAGTGGTGTGCGGTGTGCCGGGTGTCTGAAGGGGGTGTGGTACATTGTGCACTGTCAATGGTGTGCGGTGTGCTGGGTGTCTGATGGGTGTGTGGTACATTGTGTACTGCCAGTGGTGTGAGGTGTGCTGGGTGCCTGATGGGGCTGTGGTACATTGTGTACTGTTAATGGTGTGCCGTGTGCTGGGTGCCTGATTGGGCTGTGGTACATTGTGTACTGTCAGTGGTGTGTGGTGTGCTGGGTGTCTGATGGGGATGTGGTACATTGTGTACTGTCAGTGGAGTGCGGTGTGCTGGGTGTCTGATGGGGTGCGATACATTGTGTACTGTCAGTGGTGAGTGTGTGCTGGGTGTCTGATGGGGATGTGGTTCATTGTGTACTGTCAGTGGTGTGCAGTGTGCTGGGTGTCTGATGGGGTGCGATTCATTGTGTACTGTCAGTGGTGAGTGGTGTGCTGGGTGTCTGATGGGGATGTGGTACATTGTGTACTGTCAGTGGTGTGCAGTGTGCTGGGTGCCTGATGGGGTTGTGGTAAATTGTGTACTGTCAGTGGAGTGCAGTGTGCTGGGTGTCTGATGGGGCTGTGGTACATTGTGTACTGTCATTGGTGTGCGGTGTGCTGGGTGTCTGATGGGGATGTGGTACATTGTGTACTGTCAGTGGAGTGCGGTGTGCTGGGTGTCTGATGGAGCTGTGGTACATTGTGTACTGTCAGTGGTGTGTGGTGTGCTGGGTGCCTGATGGGGGTGTGGTACATTGTGTACTGTCCGTGGTGTGCGGTGTGCTGGGTGTCTGATGGGGCTGTGGTACATTGTGTACTGTCAGTGGTGTGCAGTGTGCTGGGTGTCTGATGGGGGTGTGGTACATTGTGTACTGTCAGTGGTGTGCGGTGTGCTGGGTGTCTGATGGGGCTGTGGTACATTGTGTACTGTCAGTGGTGTGCGGTGTGCTGGGTGGCTGATGGGGATGTGGTACATTGTGTACTGTCAGTGGAGTGCGGTGTGCTGGGCGTCTGATGGGGTGCGATACATTGTGTACTATCAGTGGTGAGTGGTGTGCTGGGTGTCTGATGGGGATGTGGTTCATTGTGTACTGTCAGTGGTGTGCGGTGTGGTGGGTGTCTGAAGGGGTGCGATACATTGTGTACTGTCAGTGGTGAGTGGTGTGCTGGGTGTTTGATGGGGATGTGGTACATTGTGTACTGTCAGTGGTGTGCAGTGTGCTGGGTGCCTGATGGGGGTGTGGTACATTGTGTACTGTCAGTGGTGTGCGGTGAGCTTGGTGCCTGATGGTGGTGAGGTACATTGTGTACTGTCAGTGGTGTGTGGTGTGCTGGGTGTCTGATGGGGCTGTGGTACATTGTGTACTGTCAGTGATGTGCGGTGTGCTGGGTGTCTGATGGGGGTGTGGTACATTGTGTACTGTCAGTGGTGTGCGGTGTGCTGGGAGCCTGATGGGGGTGAGGTACATTGTGTACTGTCAGTGGTGTGTGGTGTGCTGGGTGTCTGATGGGGTTGTGGTACATTGTGTCATGTCAGTGGTGTGCGGGGAGCTGTGTGTCTGATGGGGGTGTGGTACATTGTGTACAGTCAGTGGTGTGTGGTGTGCTGGGTGCCTGATGGAGGTGTGGTACATTGTGTGCTGTCAGTGGTGTGCGGTGTGCTGGGTGTCTGGTTGGGCTGTGGTACATTGTGTACTGTCAGTGGTGTGCGGTGTGCTGGGTATCTGATGGGGATGTGGTACATTGTGTACAGTCAGTGGAGTGCGGTGTGCTGGATGTCTGGCGGGGTGCGATACATTGTGTACTATCAGTGGTGTGCGGTGTGCTGGGTGTCTGATGGAGGTGAGGTACATTGTGTACTGTCACTGGTGTGCGGTGTGCTGGGTGTCTGATGGGGCTGTGGTACATTGTGTGCTCTCAGTGGTGTGCGGTGTGCTGGGTGTCTGATGGAGGTGAGGTACATTGTGTACTGTCAGTGGTGTGCGGTGTGCTGGGTGTCTGATGGGGCTGTGGTACATTGTGTACTGTCAGTGGTGTGCGGTGTGCTGGGTGTCTGATGGCGTTGTGGTAGATTGTGTACTGTAAGTGGTGTGTGGTGTGCTGGGTGCCTTATGGGGGTGTGGTACATTGTGTACTGTCAGTGGTGTGTGGTGTGCTGGCTGCCTGATGGGGGTGTGTTACATTGTGTACTGTCAGTGGTGTGCGGTGTGCTGAGTGCCTGATGGGGGTGTGGTACATTGTGTACTTTCAGTGGTGTGCGGTGTGTTGTGTGTCTGATGGGGATGTGGTACATTGTGTACTGTCAGTGGTGTGCGGTGTGTTGTGTGTCTGATGGGGATGTGGTACATTGTGTACTGTCAGTGGTGTGTAGTGTGTTGGGTGTCTGATGGGGCTGTGGTACATTGTGTACTGCCAGTGGTGTGTTGTGTGCTGGGTGTCTGATGGGGCTGTGGTACATTGTGTACTGTCAGTGGTGTGCGGTGTGCTGGGTGACTGATGGGGCTGTGGTACATTGTGTACTGTCAGTGGTGTGTGGTGTCCTGGGTGTCTGATGGGCTGTGGTATATTGTGTACTGTCAGTGGTGTGCGGTGTGCTGGGTGCCTGATGGGGGTGTGGTACATTGTGTACTGTCAGTGGAGTGCGGTGTGCTGGGTTCCTGATGGTGGTTTGGTAAATTGTGTACTGTCAGTGGTGTGCGGTGTGCTGGGTGTCTGATGGGGGTGTGGTAAAATGTGTACTGTCAGTGGTGTGCGGTGTGCTGGGTGTCTGATGGGGTGCGTTATATTGTGTACTGTCAGTGGTGTGCGGTGCGCTGGGTGTCTGATGGGGGTGTGGTACATTGTGTACTCTCAGTGGTGTGTGGTGTGCTGGGTGTCTCATGGGGGTGTGGTACATTGTGTACTGTCAGTGGTTGGCGGTGTGCTGGGTGCCTGATGGGGGTGTGGTACATTGTGCACTGTGAATGGTGTGCGGTGTGCTGGGTGTCTGATTGGTGTGTGGTACATTGTGTACTGCCAGTGGTGTGAGGTGTGCTGGGTGCCTGATGGGGCTGTGGTACATTGTGTACTGTCAATGGTGTGTCGTGTGCTGGGTGTCTGATGGGGGTGTGGTACATTGTGTACTGTCAGTGGTGTGCGGTGTGCTGGGTGTCTGATGGGGCTGTGGGACATTGTGTACTGTCAGTGGTGTGCGGTGTGCTGGGTGTCTGATGGGGATGTGGTACATTGTGTACTGTCAGTGGAGTGCCGTGTGCTGGGCGTCTGATGGGGTGCGATACATTGTGTACTGTCAGTGGTGAGTTGTGTGCTGGGTGTCTGATGGGGATGTGGTTCATTGTGTACTGTCAGTAGTGTGCAGTGTGCTGGGTGTCTGATGGGGTGCGATTCATTGTGTACTGTCAGTGGTGAGTGGTGTGCTGGGTGTCTGATGGGGATGTGGTACATTGTGTACTGTCAGTGGTGTGCAGTGTGCTGGGTGCCTGATGGGGTTGTGGTACATTGTCTACTATCAGTGGAGTGCAGTGTGCTGGGTGTCTGATGGGGCTGTGGTACATTGTGTACTGTCAGTGGTGTGCGGTGTGCTGGATGTCTGATGGGGATGTGGTACATTGTGTACTGTCAGTGGAGTGCGGTGTGCTGGATGTCTGATGGAGCTGTGGTACATTGTGTACGGGCAGTGGTGTGTGGTGTGCTGGGTGCCTGATGGGGGTGTGGTACATTGTGTACTGTCCGTGGTGTGCGGTGTGCTGGGTGTCTGATGGGGCTGTGGTACATTGTGTATTGTCAGTGGTGTGCAGTGTGCTGGGTGTCTGATGGGGGTGTGGTACATTGTGTACTGTCAGTGGTGTGCGGTGTGCTGGGTGTCTGATGGGGCTGTGGTACATTGTGTACTGTCAGTGGTGTGCGGTGTGCTGGGTGTCTGATGGGGATGTGGTACATTGTGTACTGTCAGTGGTGTGCGGTGTGGTGGGTGTCTGAAGGGGTGCGATACATTGTGTACTGTCAGTGGTGAGTGGTGTGCTGGGTGTTTGATGGGGATGTGGTACCTTGTGTACTGTCAGTGGTGTGCAGTGTGCTGGGTGGCTGATTGGGGTGTGGTACATTGTGTACTGTCAGTGGTGTGCGGTGAGCTTGGTGCCTGATGGGGGTGAGGTACATTGTGTACTGTCAGTGGTGTGTGGTGTGCTGGGTGTCTGATGGGGCTGTGGTACATTGTGTACTGTCAGTGATGTGCGGTGTGCTGGGTGTCTGATGGGGGTGTGGTACATTGTGTACTGTCAGTGGTGTGCGGTGTGCTGGGTGCCTGATGGGGGTGAGGTACATTGTGTACTGTCAGTGGTGTGTGGTGTGCTGGGTGTCTGATGGGGTTGTGGTACATTGTGTCATGTCAGTGGTGTGCGGGGAGCTGTGTGTCTGATGGGGGTGTGGTGCATTGTGTACTGTCAGTGGTGTGTGGTGTGCTGGGTGCCTGATGGGGGTGTGGTACATTGTGTACTGTCAGTGGTGTGCGGTGTGCTGGGTGTCTGGTTGGGCTGTGGTACATTGTGTACTGTCAGTGGTGTGCGGTGTGCTGGGTGTCTGATGGGGGTGTGGTACATTGTGTACTGTCAGTGGTGTGCGGTGTGCTAGGTGTCTGATGGGGCTGTGGTACATTGTGCACTGTCAGTGGTGTGCGGTGTGCCGGGTGTCTGAAGGGGGTGTGGTACATTGTGCACTGTCAATGATGTGCGGTGTGCTGGGTGTCTGATGGGTGTGTGGTACATTGTGTACTGCCAGTGGTGTGAGGTGTGCTGGGTGCCTGATGGGGCTGTGGTACATTGTATACTGTCAGTGGTGTGCGGTGTGCTGGGTTTCTGATGGGGATGTGGTAGATTGTGTACTGTCAGAGGAGTGCGGTGTGCTGGGTGTCTGATGGGGTGCGATACATTGTGTACTGTCAGTGGTGAGTGGTGTGCTGGGTGTCTGATGGGGATGTGGTTCATTGTGTACTGTCAGTGGTGTGCGGTGTGCTGGGTGTCTGATGGGGTGCGATTCATTTGTACTGTCAGTGGTGAGTGGTGTGCTGGGTGTCTGATGGGGATGTGGTACATTGTGTACTGTCAGTGGTGTGCAGTGTGCTGGGTGCCGGATGGGGTTGTGGTACATTGTGTACTGTCAGTGGAGTGCAGTGTGCTGGGTGTCTGATGGGGCTGTGGTACATTGTCTCCTGTCAGTGGAGTGCGGTGTGCTGGGTGTCTGATGGGGCTGTGGTACATTGTGTACTGTCAGTGGTGTGTGGTGTGCTGGGTGCCTGATGGGGGTGTGGTACATTGTGTACTGTCCGTGGTGTGCGGTGTGCTGGGTGTCTGATGGGGCTCTGGTACATTGTGCACTGTCAGTGGTGTGCGGTGTGCTGGGTGTCTGATGGGGTGCGATTCATTGTGTACTGTCAGTGGTGAGTGGTGTGCTGGGTGTCTGATGGGGCTGTGGTACATTGTGTACTGTCAGTGGTGTGCAGTGTGCTGGGTGCCTGATGGGGTTGTGGTACATTGTGTACTGTCAGTGGAGTGCAGTGTGCTGGGTGTCTGATGGGGCTGTGGTACATTGTGCACTGTCAGTGGTGTGCGGTGTGCTGGGTGTCTGATGGGGATGTGGTACATTGTGTACTGTCAGTGGAGTGCGGTGTGCTGGGTGTCTGATGGGGCTGTGGTACATTGTGTACTGTCAGTGGTGTGTGGTGTGCTGGGTGCCTGATGGGGGTGTGGTACATTGTGTACTGTCCGTGGTGTGCGGTGTGCTGGGTGTCTGATGGGGCTGTGGTACATTGTGTGCTGTCAGTGGTGTGCAGTGTGCTGGGTGTCTGATGGGGGTGTGGTACATTGTGTACTGTCAGTGGTGTGCGGTGCGCTGGGTGTCTGATGGGGCTGTGGTACATTGTGCACTGTCAGTGGTGTGCGGTGTGCCGGGTGTCTGAAGGGGGTGTGGTACATTGTGCACTGTCAGTGGTGTGCGGTGTGCTGGGTGCCTGATGGGGCTTGGGTACATTGTGTACTGTCAGTGGTGTGCGGTGTGCTCGGTGCCTGATGGGGCTGTGGTACATTGTGTACTGTCAGTGGTGTGCGGTGTGCTGGGTGTCTGATGGGGCTGTGGTACATTGTGCACTGTCAGTGGTGTGCGGTGTGCCGGGTGTCTGAAGGGGGTGTGGTACATTGTGCACTGTCAGTGGTGTGCGGTGTGCTGGTGCCTGATGGGGCATGGGTACATTGTGTACTGTCAGTGGTGTGCGGTGTATTGGGTGCCTGATGGGGGTGTGGTACATTGTGTACTGTCAGTGGTGTGCTGTATGCTGGGTGTCTGGTTGGGCTGTGGTACATTGTGTACTGTCAGTGGTGTGCGGTGTGCTGGGTGCCTGATGGGGCTGTGGTACATTGTGTACTGTCAGTGGTGTGCGGTGTGCTGGGTGTCTGATGGGGATGTGGTACATTGTGTACTGTCAGTGGAGTGCGGTGTGCTGGGCGTCTGATGGGGTGCGATACATTGTGTACTGTCAGTGGTGAGTGGTGTGCTGGGTGTCTGATGGGGATGTGGTTCATAGTGTACTGTCAGTGGTGTGCGGTGTGGTGGGTGTCTGATGGGGTGCGATACATTGTGTACTGTCAGTGGTGAGTGGTGTGCTGGGTGTTTGATGGGGATGTGGTACATTGTGTACTGTCAGTGGTGTGCAGTGTGCTGGGTGCCTGATGGGGGTGTGGTACATTGTGTACTGTCAGTGGTGTGTGGTGTGCTGGGTGTCTGATGGGGCTGTGGTACATTGTGTACTGTCAGTGATGTGCGGTGTGCTGGGTGTCTGATGGGGGTGTGGTACATTGTGTACTGTCAGTGGTGTGCGGTGTGCTGGGTCCCTGATGGGGGTGAGGTACATTGTGTACTGTCAGTGGTGTGTGGTGTGCTGGGTGCCTGATGGGGGTGTGGTACATTGTGCCATGTCAGTGGTGTGCGGGGAGCTGTGTGTCTGATGGGGGTGTGGTACATTGTGTACTGCCAGTGGTGTGTGGTGTGCTGGGTGCCTGATGGTGGTGTGGTACATTGTGTACTGTCAGTGGTGTGCGGTGTGCTATGTGTCTGGTTGGGCTGTGGTACATTGTGTACTGTCAGTTGTGTGCGGTGTGCTGGGTGTCTGATGGGGGTGTGGTACATTGTGTACTGTCAGTGGTGTGCGGTGTGCTGGGTGTCTGATGGGGCTGTGGTACATTGTGCACTGTCAGTGGTGTGCGGTGTGCCGGGTGTCTGAAGGGGGTGTGGTACATTGTGCACTGTCAATGGTGTGCGGTGTGCTGGGTGTCTAATGGGTGTGTGGTACATTGTGTACGGCCAGTGGTGTGAGGTGTGCTGGGTGCCTGATGGGGCTGTGGTACATTGTGTACTGTCAATGGTGTGTCGTGTGCTGGGTGCCTGATTGGGCTGTGGTACATTGTGTACTGTCAGTGGTGTGCGGTGAGCTGGGTGTCTGATGGGGATGTGGTACATTGTGTACTGTCAGTGGAGTGCGGTGTGCTGGGTGTCTGATGGGGTGCGATTCATTGTGTACTGTCAGTGGTGAGTGGTGTGCAGGGTGTCTGATGGGGATGTGGTACATTGTGTACTGTCAGTGGTGTGCAGTGTGCTGGGTGCCTGATGGGGTTGTGGTACATTGTGTACTGTCAGTGGAGTGCAGTGTGCTGGGTGTCTGATGGGGCTGTGGTACATTGTGTACTGTCAGTGGTGTGCGGTGTGCTGGGTGTCTGATGGGGATGTGGTACATTGTGTACTGTCAGTGGAGTGCGGTGTGCTGGATGTCTGATGGAGCTGTGGTACATTGTGTACGAGCAGTGGTGTGTGGTGTGCTGGGTGCCTGATGGGGGTGTGGTACATTGTGTACTGTCAGTGGAGTGCGGTGTGCTGGATGTCTGATGGAGCTGTGGTACATTGTATACGGGCAGTGGTGTGTGGTGTGCTGGGTGCCTGATGGGGATGTGGTACATTGTGTACGGTCAGTGGAGTGCGGTGTGCTGGGTGTCTGATGGGGTGCGATACATTGTGTACTGTCAGTGGTGAGTTGTGTGCTGGGTGTCTGATGGGGATGTGGTTCATTGTGTACTGTCAGTAGTGTGCAGTGTGCTGGGTGTCTGATGGGGTGCGATTCATTGTGTACTGTCAGTGGTGAGTGGTGTGCTGGGTATCTGATGGGGATGTGGTACATTGTGTACTGTCAGTCGTGTTCAGTGTGCTGGGTGCCTGATGGGGTTGTGGTACATTGTGTACTGTCAGTGGAGTGCAGTGTGCTGGGTGTCTGATGGGGCTGTGGTACATTGTGTACTGTCAGTGGTGTGCGGTGTGCTGGGTGTCTGATGGGGATGTGGTACATTGTGTACTGTCAGTGGAGTGCGGTGTGCTGGATGTCTAATGGAGCTGTGGTACATTGTGTACGGGCAGTGGTGTGTGGTGTGCTGGGTGCCTGATGGGGGTGTGGAACATTGTGTACTGTCCGTGGTGTGCGGTGTGCTGGGTGTCTGATGGGGCTGTGGTACATTGTGTATTGTCAGTGGTGTGCAGTGTGCTGGGTGTCTGATGGGGGTGTGGTACATTGTGTGCTGTCAGTGGTGTGCGGTGTGCTGGGTGTCTGATGGGGCTGTGGTACATTGTGTACTGTCAGTGGTGTGCGGTGTGCTGGGTGTCTGATGGGGATGTGGTACATTGTGTACTGTCAGTGGTGTGCGGTGTGGTGGGTGTCTGAAGGGGTGCGATACATTGTGTACTGTCAGTGGTGAGTGGTGTGCTGGGTGTTTGATGGGGATGTGGTACATTGTGTACTGTCAGTGGTGTGCAGTGTGCTGGGTGCCTGATTTGGGTGTGGTACATTGTGTACTGTCAGTGGTGTGCGGTGAGCTTGGTGCCTGATGGGGGTGAGGTACATTGTGTACTGTCAGTGGTGTGTGGTGTGCTGGGTGTCTGATGGGGCTGTGGTACATTGTGTACTGTCAGTGATGTGCGGTGTGCTGGGTGTCTGATGGGGGTGTGGTACATTGTGTACTGTCAGTGGTGTGCGGTGTGCTGGGTGCCTGATGGGGGTGAGGTACATTGTGTACTGTCAGTGGTGTGCAGTGTGCTGGGTGCCTGATGGGGTTGTGGTACATTGTGTACTGTCAGTGGTGTGCGGTGTATTGGGTGCCTGATGGGGGTGTGGTACATTGTGTACTGTCAGTGGTGTGCTGTATGCTGGGTGTCTGGTTGGGCTGTGGTACATTGTGTACTGTCAGTGGTGTGCGGTGTGCTGGGTGCCTGATGGGGGTGAGGTACATTGTGTACTGTCAGTGGTGTGCGGTGTGCTGGGTGCTTGATGGGGGTGTGGTACATTGTGTACTGTCAGTGGTGTGCGCTGTGCTGGGTGTCAGATGGGGGTGTGGTACATTGTGTACTGTCAGTGATGTGCGGTGTGCTCGGTGTCTGATGGGGGTGTGGTACATTGTGCACTGTCAGTGGTGTGCGGTGTGCTGGGTGCCTGATGGGGCTTTGGTACATTGTGTACTGTCAGTGGTGTGTGGTGTGCCGGGTGCCTGATGGGGGTGTGGTACATTGTGTACTGTTAGTGGTGTGCGGTGTGCTGGGTGTCTGATGGGGCTGTGGTACATTGTGCACTGTCAGTGGTGTGCGGTGTGCCGGGTGTCTGAAGGGGGTGTGGTACATTATGCACTGTCAGTGGTGTGCGGTGTGCTGGGTGGCTAATGGGGCTTGGGTACATAGTGTACTGTCAGTGGTGTGCGGTGTTCTGGGTGCCTAATGGGGGTGTGGTACATTGTGTACTGTCAGTGGTGCGCGGTGTGCTGGGTGTCTGGTTGGGCTGTGTTACATTGTGTACTGTCAGTGGTGTGCGGTGTGCTGGGTGCCTGATGGGGGTGAGGTACATTGTGTACTGTCAGTGGTGTGCTGGGTGTCTGATGGGGTTCTGGTACATTGTGTCATGTCAGTGGTGTGCGGGGAGCTGTGTGTCTGATGGGGGTGTGGTACATTGTGTACTGTCAGTGGTGTGCGGTGTGCTGGGTGCCTGATGGGGGTGTGGTACATTGTGTACTGTCAGTGGTGTGCGGTGTGCTGGGTGCCTAATGGGGGTGTGGTACATTGTGTACTGTCAGTGGTGTGCGGTGTGCTGGGTGTCTGGTTGGGCTGTGGTACATTGTGTACTGTCAGTGGTGTGCGGTGTGCTGGGTGCCTGATGGGGGTGAGGTACATTGTGTACTTTCAGTGGTGTGCTGGGTGTCTGATGGGGTTGTGGTACATTGTGTCATGTCAGTGGTGAGCGGGGAGCTGTGTGTCTGATGGGGGTGTGGTACATTGTGTACTGTCAGTGGTGTGTGGTGTGCTGGGTGCCTGATGGGGGTGTGGTACATTGTGTACTGTCAGTGGTGTGCGGTGTGCTGGGTTTCTGGTTGGGCTGTGGTACATTGTGTAATGTCAGTGGTGTGCGGTGAGCTGGGTGTCTGATGGGGCTGTGGTACATTGTGTACTGTCAGTGGTGTGCGGTGTGCTGGGTGTCTGATGGGTGTGTGGTACATTGTGTACTGTCAGTGGTGTGAGGTGTGCTGGGTGCCTGATGGGGCTGTGGTACATTGTGTACTGTCAGTGGTGTGCGGTGTGCTGGGTGTCTGATGGGTGTGTGGTACATTGTGTACTGCCAGTGGAGTGAGGTGTGCTGGGTGCCTGATGGGGCTGTGGTACATTGTGTACTGTCAGTGGTGTGAGGTGTGCTGGGTGTCTGATGGGTGTGTGGTACATTGTGTACTGTCAGTGGTGTGCTGAGTGTCTGATGGGGTTGTGGTACATTGTGTACTGTCAGTGGTGTGAGGTGTGCTGGGTGCCTGATGGGGCTGTGGTACATTGTGTACTGTCAGTGGTGTGAGGTGTGCTGGGTGCCTGATGGGGATGTTGTAGATTGTGTACTGTCAGTGGTGTGCGGTGTGCTGGGTGTCTGATGGGTGTGTGGTACATTGTGTACTGCCAGTGGTGTGAGGTGTGCTGGGAGCCTGATGGGGCTGTTGTACATTGTGTACTGTCAGTGGTGTGCGGTGTGCTGGGTGTCTGATGGGTTTGTGGTACATTGTGTACTGCCAGTGGTGTGAGGTGTGCTGGGTGCCTGATGGGGCTGTGGTACATTGTGTACTGTCAGTGGTGTGAGGTGTGCTGGGTGTCTGATGGGGATGTTGTACATTGTGTACTGTCAGTGGTGTGCGGTGTGCTGGGTGTCTGATGGGGATGTGGTACATTGTGTACTTTCGGTGGTGTGTGGCATGCTGGGTGTCTAATGGGACTGTGGTATATTTTGTACTGTCAGTGGTGTGCGGTGTGCTGGGTGTCTGGTAGGGGTGTGGTACATTGTGTACTGTCATTGTTATGCAGTGTGCTGGGTGCCTGATGGGGGTGTGGTACATTGTGTACTGTCAGTGGTGTGCTGGGTGTCTGATAGGGCTGTGGTACTTTGTGTACTGTCAGTGGTGTGCGGTGTGCTGGCTGCCTGATGGGGTTGTGGTACATTGTGTACTGTCAGTGGTGTGCTGGGTGTATGATGGGGCTGTGGTACATTGTGTACTGTCAGTGGTGTGCGGTGTGCTGGATGTCTGATGGGGGTGTGGTACATTGTGTACTGTCAGTGGTGTGCGGTGTGCTGGGTGTCTGATGGGGGTGTGGTACATTGTGTACTGTCAGTGGTGTGTGGTGTGCTGGGTGTCTGATGGGGGTGTGGTACATTGTGTACTGTCCGTGGTGTGCGGTGTGCTGGGTGCCTGATGGGGTGTCGTACATTGTGTACTGTCAGTGGTGTGCGGTGAGCTGGGTGTCCGATGGGCGTGTGGTACATTGCGTACTGTCTGGTGTGCGGTGTGCTGGGTGTCTGATGGGGTTGCGGAACATTTTGTACTGTCAATGGTTAGCTGGGTGTCTGATGAGGGTGTGGAACATTGTATACTGTCAGTGGACTGCGGTGTGCTGGGTGTCTGATGGGGCTGTCGTACATTGTCTACTTTCAGTGGTGTGCGGTGTGCTGGGTGTCTGATTGGGCTGTGGTACATTGTGTACTGTCAGTGGTGTGCGGTGTGCTGGGTGCCTGATTGGGCTGTGGTACATTGTGTACTGTCAGTGGTGTGTGGTGTGCTGGGTGCCTGATGGGGGTATGGTACATTGTGTACTGTCAGTGGTGTGCGGTGTGCTGGGTGCCTGATGGGGCTTGGGTACATTGTGTACTGTCAGTGGTGTGTGGTGTGCTGGGTGCCTGATGGGGGTGTGGTACATTGTGTACTGTGAGTGGTGTGCGGTGTTCTGGGTGCCTGATGGGGGTGAGGTACATTGTGTACTGTCAGTGGTGTGCGGTGTGCTGGGTGCCTGATGGGGCTTGGGTACATTGTGTACTGTCAGTGGTGTGCGGTGTTCTGGGTGCCTGATGGTGGTGTGGTACATTGTGTACTGCCAGTGGTGTGCGGTGTGCTGGGTGTCTGGTTGGGCTGTGGTACATTGTGTGCTGTCAGTGGTGTGCGGTGTGCTGGGTGCCTGATGGGGTGAGGTACATTGTGTACTGTCAGTGGTGTGCTGAGTGTCTGATGGGGGTGTGGTACATTGTGTACTGTCACTGGTGTGCGGTGTGCTGGGTTTCTGGTTGGGCTGTGGTACATTGTGTACTGTCAGTGGTGTGCGGTGAGCTGGGTGCCTGATGGGGCTGTGGTACATTGTGTACTGTCAGTGGTGTGCGGTGTGCTGGGTGTCTGATGGGTGTGTGGTACATTGTGTACTGTCAGTGGTGTGAGGTGTGCTGGGTGCCTGATGGGTGTGTGGTACATTGTGTACTGCCAGTGGTGTGAGGTGTGCTGGGTGTCTGATGGGTGTGTGGTACATTGTGTACTGTCAGTGGTGTGCGGTGTGCTGGGTGCCTGATGGGTGTGTGGTACATTGTGTACTGCCAGTGGAGTGAGATGTGCTGGGTGCCTGATGGGGCTGTGGTACATTGTGTACTGTCAGTGGTGTGAGGTGTGCTGGGTGTCTGATGGGTGTGTGGTACATTGTGTACTGTCAGTGGTGTGCTGAGTGTCTGATGGGGTGTGGTACATTGTGTACTGCCAGTGGTGTGAGGTGTGCTAGATGCCTGAAGGGGCTGTGGTACATTGTGTACTGTCAGTGGTGTGCGGTGTGCTGGGTGTCTGATGGGTGTGTGGTACATTGTGTACTGTCAGTGGTGTGAGGTGTGCTGGGTGTCTGATGGGGCTGTGGTACATTGTGTACTGCCAGTGGTGTGAGGTGTGCTGGGTGCCTGATGGGGCTGTGGTACATTGTGTACTGTCAGTGGTGTGTGGTGTGCTGGGTGTCTGATGGGGGTGTGGTACATTGTGTACTGTCAGTGGTGTGAGGTGTGCCGGGTGCCTGATGGGGATGTTGTACATTGTGTACTGTCAGTGGTGTGAGATGTGCTGGGTGCCTGATGGGGATGTTGTACATTGTGTACTGTCAGTGGTGTGCGGTGTGCTGGGTGCCTGATGGGGCTGTGGTACATTGTGTACTGTCAGTGGTGTGCGGTGTGCTGGGTGTCTGATGGGGCTGTGGTACATTGTGCACTGTCACTGGTGTGCGGTGTGCCGGGTGTCTGAAGGGGGTGTGGTACACTGTGCACTGTCAGTGGTGTGCGGTGTGCTGGTGCCTGATTGGGCATGGGTACATTGTGTACTGTCAGTGGTGTGCGGTGAGCTGGGTGCCTCATGGGGGTGTGGTACATTGTGTACTGTCAGTGGTGTGCTTTATGCTGGGTGTCTGGTTGGGCTGTGGTACATTGTGTACTGTCAGTGGTGTGCGGTGCGCTGGGTGTCTGATGGGGCTGTGGTACATTGTGCACTGTCAGTGGTGTGCGGTGTGCCGGGTGTCTGAAGGGGGTGTGGTACATTGTGCACTGTCAGTGGTGTGCGGTGTGCTGGGTGCCTGATGGGGCTTGGATACATTGTGTACTGTCAGTGGTGTGCGGTGTTCTGGGTACCTGATGGGGGTGTGGTACATTGTGTACTGTAAGTGGTGTGCGGTGTGCTGGGTGTCTGGTTTAGCTGTGGTACATTGTGTACTGTCAGTGGTGTGCGGTGTGCTGGGTGCCTGATGGGGGTGAGGTACATTGTGTAATGTCAGTGGTGTGCTGAGTATCTGATGGGGTTGTGGTACATTGTGTCATGTCAGTGGTGTGCGGGGATCTGTGTGTCTGATGGGGGTGTTGTACATTGTGTACTGTCAGTGGTGTGTGGTGTGCTGGGTGCCTGATGGGGGTGTGGTACATTGTGTACTGTCAGTGGTGTGCGGTGTGCTAGGTTTCTTGTTGGGCTGTGGTACATTGTGTACTGTCAGTGGTGTGCGGTGAGCTGGGTGCCTGATGGGGCAGTGGTACATTGTGTACTGTCAGTGGTGTGCGGTGTGCTGGGTGTCTGATGGGTGTGTGGTGCATTGTGTACTGCCAGTGGTGTGAGGTGTGCTGGGTGCCTGATGGGGCTGTGGTACATTGTGTACTGTCAGTGGTGTGAGGTGTGCTGGGTGCCTGATGGGGATGTTGTACATTGTGTACTGTCAGTGGTGTGCGGTGCGCTGGGTGTCTGATGGGTGTGTGGTACATTGTGTACTGCCAGTGGAGTGAGGTGTGCTGGGTGCCTGATGGGGCTGTGGTACATTGTGTACTATCAGTGGTGTGAGGTGTGCTGGGTGTCTGATGGGTGTGTGGTACATTGTGTACTGTCAGTGGTGTGCTGAGTGTCTGATGGGGTGTGGTACATTGTGTACTGTCAGTGGTGTGAGGTGTGCTGGGTGTCTGATGGGGGTGTGGTACATTGTGTACTGCCAGTGGTGTGAGGTGTGCTGGGTGCCTGATGGGGCTGTGGTACATTGTGTACTGTCAGTGGTGTGCGGTGTGCTGGGTGTCTGATGGGTGTGTGGTACATTGTGTACTGCCAGTGGTGTGAGGTGTGCTGGGTGCCTGATGGGCTGTGGTACATTGTGTACTGTCAGTGGTGTGAGGTGTGCTGGGTGCCTGATGGGGCTTGGGTACATTGTGTACTGTCAGTGGTGTGTGGTGTGCTGGGTGCCTGATGGGGGTGTGGTACATTGTGTACTGTCAGTGGTGTGCGGTGTGCTGGGTGTCTGATGGGGCTGTGGTACATTGTGCACTGTCAGTGGTGTGCGGTGTGCCGGGTGTCTGAAGGGGGTGTTGTACATTGTGCACTCTCAGTGGTGTGCGGTGTGCTGAGTGCCTGATGGGGCTTGGGTACATTGTGTACTGTCAGTGGTGTGCGGTGTTCTGGGTGCCTGATGGGGGTGTGGTACATTGTGTACTGTCAGTGGTGTGCGGTGTGCTGGGTTTCTGGTTGGGCTGTGGTACATTGTGTACTGTCAGTGGTGTGCGGTGAGCTGGGTGCCTGATGGGGCTGTGGTACATTGTGTACTGTCAGTGGTGTGTGGTGTGCTGCTTGTCTGATGGGTGTGTGGTACATTGTGTACTGTCAGTGGTGTGAGGTGTGCTGGGTGCCTGATGGGTGTGTGGTACATTGTGTACTGCCAGTGGAGTGAGGTGTGCTGGGTGCCTGATGGGGCTGTGGTACATTGTGTACTGTCAGTGGTGTGAGGTGTGCTGGGTGTCTGATGGGTGTGTGGTACATTGTGTACTGTCAGTGGTGTGCGGTGTGCTGGGTGCCTGATGGGGGTGAGGTACATTGTGTACTGTCAGTGGTGTGCTGGTTGTCTGATGGGGTTGTGGTACATTGTGTCATGTCAGTGGTGTGCGGGGAGCTGTGTGTCTGATGGGGGTGTGGTACATTGTGTACTGTCAGTGGTGTGCGGTGTGCTGGGTGCTTGATGGGGGTGTGGTACATTGTGTACTGTCAGTGGTGTGAGGTGTGCTGGGTGTCAGATGGGGGTGTGGCACATTGTGTACTGTCAGTGATGTGCGGTGTGCTGGTTGTGTGATGGGGGTGTGGTACATTGTGCACTGTCAGTGGTGTGCGGTGTGCTGGGTGCCTGATGGGGCTTGGGTACATTGTGTACTGTCAGTGGTGGTGTGTGGTGTGCTGGGTGCCTGATGGGGGTGTGGTACATTGTGTACTGTCAGTGGTGTGCGGTGTGCTGGGTGTCTGATGGGGCTGTGGTACATTGTGCACTGTCAGTGGTGTGCGGTGTGCCGGGTGTCTGAAGGGGGTGTGGTACATTGTGCACTGTCAGTGGTGTGCGGTGTGCTGGGTGCCTGATGGGGCTTGGGTACATTGTGTACTGTCAGTGGTGTGCGGTGTTCTGGGTACCTGATGGGGGTGTGGTACATTGTGTACTGTCAGTGGTGTGCGGTGTGCTGGGTGTCTGGTTGGGCTGTGGTACATTGTGTACTGTCAGTGGTGTGCGGTGTGCTGGGTGCCTGATGGGGGTGAGGTACATTGTGTACTGTCAGTGGTGTGCTGGGTGTCTGATGGGGTTGTGGTACATTGTGTCATGTCAGTGGTGTGCGGGGAGCTGTGTGTCTGATGGGGGTGTGGTACATTGTGTACTGTCAGTGGTGTGTTGTGTGCTGGGTGCCTGATGGGGGTGTGGTACATTGTGTACTGTCAGTGGTGTGCGGTGTGCTGGGTTTCTGGTTGGGCTGTGGTACATTGAGTACTGTCAGTGGTGTGCGGTGAGCTGGGTGCCTGATGGGGCTGTGGTACATTGTGTACTGTCAGTGGTGTGCGGTGTGCTGGGTGTCTGATGGGTGTGTGCTACATTGTGTACTGTCAGTGGTGTGAGGTGTGCTGGGTGCCTGATGGGTGTGTGGTACATTGTGTACTGCCAGTGGAGTGAGGTGTGCTGGGTGGCTGATGGGGCTGTGGTACATTGTGTACTGTCAGTGGTGTGAGGTGTGCTGGGTGTCTGATGGGTGTGTGGTACATTGTGTACTGTCAGTGGTGTGCTGAGTGTCTGATGGGGTGTGGTACATTGTGTACTGCCAGTGGTGTGAGGTGTGCTGGGTGCCTGATGGGGCTGTGGTACATTGTGTACTGTCAGTGGTGTGAGGTGTGCTGGGTGCCTGATGGGGATGTTGTACATTGTGTACTGTCAGTGGTGTGCGGTGTGCTGGGTGTCTGATTGGTGTGTGGTACATTGTGTACTGCCAGTGGAGTGAGGTGTGCTGGGTGCCTGATGGGGCTGTGGTACATTGTGTACTGTCAGTGGTGTGAGGTGTGCTGGGTGTCTGATGGGTGTGTGGTACATTGTGTACTGTCAGTGGTGTGCTGAGTGTCTGATGGGGTGTGGTACATTGTGTACTGTCAGTGGTGTGCGGTGTGCTGGGTGTCTGATGGGGGTGTGGTACATTGTGTACTGCCAGTGGTGTGAGGTGTGCTGGGTGCCTGATGGGGCTGTGGTACATTGTGTACTGTCAGTGGTGTGCGGTGTGCTGGGTGTCTGATGGGTGTGTGGTACATTGTGTACTGCCAGTGGTGTGAGGTGTGCTGGGTGCCTGATGGGCTGTGGTACATTGTGTACTGTCAGTGGTGTGAGGTGTGCTGGGTGCCTGATGGGGCTTGGTACATTGTGTACTGTCAGTGGTGTGTGGTGTGCTGGGTGCCTGATGGGGGTGTGGTACATTGTGTACTGTCAGTGGTGTGCGGTGTGCTGGGTGTCTGATGGGGCTGTGGTACATTGTGCACTGTCAGTGGTGTGCGGTGTGCCGGGTGTCTGAAGGGGGTGTGGTACATTGTGCACTGTCAGTGGTGTGCGGTGTGCTGGGTGCCTGATGGGGCTTGGGTACATTGTGTACTGTCAGTGGTGTGCGGTGTTCTGGGTGCCTGATGGGGGTGTGGTACATTGTGTACTGTCAGTGGTGTGCGGTGTGCTGGGTGCCTGATGGGGCTGTGGTACATTGTGTACTGCCAGTGGTGTGTGGTGTGCTGGGTGTCTGATGGGTGTGTGGTACATTGTGTACTGTCAGTGGTGTGAGGTGTGCTGGGTGCCTGATGGGTGTGTGGTACATTGTGTACTGCCAGTGCAGTGAGGTGTGCTGGGTGCCTGATGGGGCTGTGGTATATTGTGTACTGTCAGTGTTGTGAGGTGTGCTGGGTGTCTGATGGGTGTGTGCTACATTGTGTACTGTCAGTGGTGTGCGGTGTGCTGGGTGCCTGATGGGGGTGAGGTACATTGTGTACTTTCAGTGGTGTGCTGGGTGTCTGATGGGGTTGTGGTACATTGTGTCATGTCAGTGGTGAGAGGGGAGCTGTGTGTCTGATGGGGGTGTGGTACATTGTGTACTGTCAGTGGTGTGTGGTGTGCTGGGTGCCTGATGGGGGTGTGGTACATTGTGTACTGTCAGTGGTGTGCGGTGTGCTGGGTTTCTGGTTGGGCTGTGGTACATGGTGTACTGTCAGTGGTGTGCGGTGAGCTGGGTGCCTGATGGGGCTGTGGTACATTGTGTACTGTCAGTGGTGTGCGGTGTGCTGGGTGTCTGATGGGTGTGTGGTACATTGTGTACTGTCAGTGGTGTGAGGTGTGCTGGGTGCCTGATGGGGCTGTGGTATATTGTGTACTGTCAGTGGTGTGGGGTGTGCTGGGTGCCTGATGGGGCTGTGGTACATTGTGTACTGTCAGTGGTGTGAGGTGTGCTGGGTGCCTGATGGGGATGTTGTACATTGTGTACTGTCAGTGGTGTGCGGTGTGCTGGGTGTCTGATGGGAGTGTGGTACATTGTGTACTGCCGGTGGAGTGAGGTGTGCTGGGTGCCTGATGGGGCTGTGGTACATTGTGTACTGTCAGTGGTGTGTGGTGTGCTGGTTGCCTGATGGGGGTTTGGTACATTGTGTACTGTCAGTGGTGTGAGGTGTGCTGGGTGTCTGATGGGTGTGTGGTATATTGTGTACTGTCAGTGGTGTGCTGAGTGTCTG
Organism: Scyliorhinus torazame; assembly: GCF_047496885.1. Lineage (NCBI taxonomy): Eukaryota > Metazoa > Chordata > Chondrichthyes > Carcharhiniformes > Scyliorhinidae > Scyliorhinus > Scyliorhinus torazame. The sequence goes on from NC_092726.1 coordinate 105,496,942, forward strand.
ATGGGGTGTGGTACATTGTGTACTGTCAGTGGTGTGAGGTTTGCTGGGTGTCTGATGGGGGTGTGGTACATTGTGTACTGTCAGTGGTGTGCGGTGTGCTGGGTGTCTGATGGGTGTGTGGTACATTGTGTACTGCCAGTGGTGTGAGGTGTGCTGGGTGTCTGATGGGGGTGTGGTACATTGTGTACTTTCAGTGGTGTGCGGTGTGCTGGGTGTCTGATGGGGATGTTGTACATTGGGTACTGTCAGTGGTGTGCGGTGTGCTGGGTGTCTGATGGGGGTGTGGTACATTGTGTAATGTCAGTGTTGTGCGGTGAGCTGGGTGTCTGATCGGGCTGTGGTACATTGTGCACTGTCAATGGTGTGCGGGGTGCTGGGTGTCTGATGGGGGTGTGGTACATTGTGCACTGTCAGTGGTGTGCGGTGTGCTGTGTGTCTGAAGGGGCTGTGGTACATTGTGTAATGTCAGTGGTGTGCGGTGAGCTGGGTGTCTGATCGGGGTGTGGTACATTGTGCACTGTCAATGGTGTGCGGGGTGCTGGGTGTCTGATGTGGGTGTGGTACATTGTGTATTGTCAGTGGTGTGCGGTGTGCTGTGTGTCTGAAGGGGCTGTGGTACATTGTGTACTGTCAGTGGTGTGTGGTGTGCTGGGTGCCTGATGGGGGTGTGGTACATTGTGTACTGTCAGTGGTGTGTGGTGTGCTGGGAGTCTGATGGGGGTGTGGTACATTGTGTACTGTCAGTGGTGAGCGGTGAGCTCGGTGCCTGATGGGGTGTGGTACATTGTGTAATGTCAGTTGTCTGTGGTATGCTGTGTGCCTGATGGGGGTGTGGTACATTGTGTACTGTCAGTTGTGTGCGGTATGCTGAGTGCCTGATGGTGGTGTGGTACATTGTGTACTGTCAGTGGTGTGCAGTGTGCTGTGTGTCTGATAGGGCTGTGGTACATTGTGTACTGTCAGTGGTGTGCGGTGTGCTGGGTCCCTGATGGGGGTGTGGTACATTGTTTACTGTCAGTGGTGTGCGGTGTGCTGGGTGTCTGATGGGGTGTGTGGTACTTTGTGTACTGTCAGTGGTGTGCGGTGAGCTGGGTGTCTGATTGGGCTGTGGTACATTGTGTACTGTCAGTGGTGTGCGGTGTGCTGGGTGCCTGATGGGGCTTGGGTACATTGTGTACTGTCACTGCTGTGTGGTGTGCTGGGTGCCTGATGGGGGTGTGGTACATTGTGTACTGTCAGTGGTGTGCGGTGTGCTGGGTGCCTGATGGGGATGTGGTACATTGTGTACTTTCGGTGGTGTGTGGCATGCTGGGTGTCTAATGGGACTGTGGTATATTTTGTACTGTCAGTGGTGTGCGGTGTGCTGGGTGTCTGGTGGGGGTGTGGTACATTGTGTACTGTCAGTGGTGTGCGGTGAGCTGGGTGTCTGATTGGGCTGTGGTACATTGTGTACTGTCAGTGGTGTGCGGTGTGCTGGGTGTCTGATGGTGATGTGGTACATTGTGTACTTTCGGTGGTGTGTGGCATGCTGGGTGTCTAATGGGACTGTGGTATATTTTGTACTGTCAGTGGTGTGCGGTGTGCTGGGTGCCTGATGGGGGTGTGGTACATTGTGTACTGTCATTGTTATGCGGTGTGCTGGGTGCCTGATGGGGGTGTGGTACATTGTGTACTGTCAGTGGTGGGCTGGGTGTCTGATCGGGCTGTGGTACATTGTGTACTGTCAGTGGTGTGCGGTGTGCTGGCTACCTGATGGGGTTGTGGTACATTGTGTACTGTCAGTGGTGTGCTGGGTGTATGATGGGGCTGCGGTACATTGTGTACTGTCAGTGGTGTGCGGTGTGCTGGATGTCTGATGGGGGTGTGGTGCATTGTGTACTGTCAGTGGTGTGCGGTGTGCTGCGTGTCTGATGGGGGTGTGGTACATTGTGTACTGTCAGTGGTGTGTGGTGTGCTGGGTGTCTGATGGGGGTGTGGTACATTGTGTACTGTCCGTGGTGTGCGGTGTGATGGGTGCCTGATGGGGGTGTGGTACATTGTGTACTGTCAGTGGTGTGCGGTGAGCTGGGTGTCTGATGGGGGTGCGGAACATTTTGTACTTTCAGTGGTTAGCTGGGAGTCTGATGAGGGTGTGGAACATTGTTTACTGTCAGTGGAGTGCGGTGTGCTGGGTGTCTGATGGGGCTGTCGTACATTGTGTACTTTCAGTGGTGTGCGGTGTGCTGGGTGTCTGATTGGGCTGTGGTACATTGTGTACTGTCAGTGGTGTGCGGTGTGCTGGGTGTCTGATGGGTGTGTGGTACATTGTGTACTGCCAGTGGAGTGAGGTGTGCTGGGTGCCTGATAGGGCTGTGGTACATTGTGTACTGTCAGTGGTGTGAGGTGTGCTGGGTGTCTGATGGGTGTGTGGTACATTGTGTACTGTCAGTGGTGTGCTGAGTGTCTGATGGGGTGTGGTACATTGTGTACTGTCAGTGGTGTGAGGTGTGCTGGGTGTCCGATGGGGGTGTGGTACATTGTGTACTGCCAGTGGTGTGAGGTGTGCTGGGTGCCTGATGGGGCTGTGGTACATTGTGTACTGTCAGTGGTGTGCGGTGTGCTGGGTGTCTGATGGGTGTGTGGGACATTGTGTACTGCCAGTGGTGTGAGGTGTGCTGGGTGCCTGATGGGCTGTGGTACATTGTGTACTGTCAGTGGTGTGAGGTGTGCTGGGTGCCTGATGGGGCTTGGTACATTGTGTACTGTCAGTGGTGTGTGGTGTGCTGGGTGCCTGATGGCGGTGTGGTACATTATGTACTGTCAGTGGTGTGCGGTGTGCTGGGTGTCTGATGGGGCTGTGGTACATTGTGCACTGTCAGTGGTGTGCGGTGTGCCGGGTGTCTGAAGGGGGTGTGGTACATTGTGCACTGTCAGTGGTGTGCGGTGTGCTGGGTGCCTGATGGGGCTTGGGTACATTGTGTACTGTCAGTGGTGTGCGGTGTTCTGGGTGCCTGATGGGGGTGTGGTACATTGTGTACTGTCAGTGGTGTGCGGTGTGCTGGGTTTCTGGTTGGGCTGTGGTACATTGTGTACTGTCAGTGATGTGCGGTGAGCTGGGTGCCTGATTGGGCTGTGGTACATTGTGAACTGTCAGTGGTGTGTGGTGTGCTGGGTGTCTGATGGGTGTGTGGTACATTGTGTACTGTCAGTGGTGTGAGGTGTGCTGGGCGCCTGATGGGTGTGTGGTACATTGTGTACTGCCAGTGGAATGAGGTGTGCTGGGTGCCTGAAGGTGCTGTGGTACATTGTGTACTGTCAGTGGTGTGAGGTGTGCTGGATGTCTGATGGGTGTGTGGTACATTGTGTACTGTCAGTGGTGTGCGGTGTGCTGGGTGCCTGATGGGGGTGAGGTACATTGTGTACTGTCAGTGGTGTGCTGGGTGTCTGATGGGGTTGTGGTACATTGTGTCATGTCAGTGGTGTGCGGGGAGCTGTGTGTCTGATGGGGGTGTGGTACATTGTGTACTGTCAGTGGTGTGTGGTGTGCTGGGTGCCTGATGGGGGTGTGGTACATTGTGTACTGTCAGTGGTGTGCGGTGTGCTGGGTTTCTGGTTGGGCTGTGGTACATGGTGTACTGTCAGTGGTGTGCGGTGAGCTGGGTGCCTGATGGGGCTGTGGTACATTGTGTACTGTCAGTGGTGTGCGGTGTGCTGGGTGTCTGATGGGTGTGTGGTACATTGTGTACTGTCAGTGGTGTGAGGTGTGCTGGGTGCCTGATGGGGCTGTGGTAGATTGTGTACTGTCAGTGGTGTGAGGTGTGCTGGGTGCCTGATGGGGCTGTGGTACATTGTGTACTGTCAGTGGTGTGAGGTGTGCTGGGTGCCTGATGGGGATGTTGTACATTGTGTACTGTCAGTGGTGTGCGGTGTGCTGGGTGTCTGATGGGTGTGTGGTACATTGTGTACTGCCAGTGGAGTGAGGTGTGCTGGGTGCCTGATGGGGCTGTGGTACATTGTGTACTGTCAGTGGTGTGTGGTGTGCTGGGTGCCTGATGGGGGTGTGGTACATTGTCTACTGTCAGTGGTGTGAGGTGTGCTGGGTGTCTGATGGGTGTGTGGTATATTGTGTACTGTCAGTGGTGTGCTGACTGTCTGATGGGGTGTGGTACATTGTGTACTGTCAGTGGTGTGAGGTGTGCTGGGTGTCTGATGGGGGTGTGGTACATTGTGTACTGTCAGTGGTGTGCGGTGTGCTGGGTGTCTGATGGGTGTGAGGTACATTGTGTACTGCCAGCGGTGTGAGGTGTTCTGGGTGTCTGATGGGGGTGTGGTACATTTTGTACTGTCAGTGGTGTGCGGTGTGCTGGGTGTCTGATGGATGTGTGGTACATTGTGTACTGCCAGTGGTGTGAGGTGTGCTGGGTGCCTGATGGGCTGTGGTACATTGTGTACTGTCAGTGGTGTGAGGTGTGCTGGGTGCCTGATGGGGATGTTGTACATTGTGTACTGTCAGTGGTGTGCGGTGTGCTGGGTGTCTGATGGGGGTGTGGTACATTGTGTAATGTCAGTGGTGTGCGGTGAGCTGGGTGTCTGATCGGGGTGTGGTACATTGTGCAGTGTCAATGGTGTGCGGGGTGCCGGGTGTCTGATGGGGGTGTGGTACATTGTGCACTGTCAGTGGTGTGCGGTGTGCTGTGTGTCTGAAGGGGCTGTGGTACATTGTGTAATGTCAGTGGTGTGCGGTGAGCTGGGTGTCTGATCGGGGTGTGGTACATTGTGCACTGTCAATGGTGTGCGGGGTGCTGGGTGTCTGATGTGGGTGAGGTACATTGTGTACTGTCAGTGGTGTGTGGTGTGCTGTGTGTCTGAAGGGGCTGTGGTACATTGTGTACTGTCAGTGGTGTGAGGTGTGCTGGGTGCCTGATGGGGGTGTGGTACATTGTGTACTGTCAGTGGTGTGTGGTGTGCTGGGATTCTGATGGGGGTGTGGTACATTGTGTACTGTCAGTGGTGAGCGGTGAGCTCGGTGCCTGATGGGGGTGTGGTACATTGTGTAATGTCAGTGGTCTGTGGTATGCTGTGTGCCTGATGGGGGTGTGGTACATTGTGTACTGTCAGTGGTGTGCGGTATGCTGAGTGCCTGATGGTGGTGTGGTACATTGTGTACTGTCAGTGGTGTGCAGTGTTCTGGGTGTCTGATAGGGCTGTGGTACATTGTGTACTGTCAGTGGTGTGCGGTGTGCTGGGTCCCTGATGGGGGTGTGGTACATTGTTTACTGTCAGTGGTGTGCGGTGTGCTGGGTGTCTGATGGGGTGTGTGGTACTTTGTGTACTGTCAGTGGTGTGCGGTGAGCTGGGTGTCTGATTGGGCTGTGGTACATTGTGTACTGTCAGTGGTGTGCGGTGTGCTGGGTGCCTGATGGGGCTTGGGTACATTGTGTACTGTCAGTGGTGTGTGGTGTGCTGGGTGCCTGATGGGGGTGTGGTACATTGTGTACTGTCTGTGGTGTGCGGTGTGCTGGGTGTCTGATGGGGATGTGGTACATTGTGTACAGTCAGTGGTGTGCTGGGTGTCTGATAGGGCTGTGGTACATTGCGTACTGTCAGTGGTGTGCGGTGTGCTGGCTGCCTGATGGGGTTGTGGTACATTGTGTACTGTCAGTGGTGTGCTGGGTGTATGATGGGGCTGTGGTACATTGTGTACTGTCAGTGGTGTGCGGTGTGCTGGATGTCTGATGGGGGTGTGTTACATTGTGTACTGTCAGTGGTGTGCGGTGTGCTGCGTGTCTGATGGGGGTGTGGTACATTGTGTACTGTCAGTGGTGTGTGGTGTGCTGGGTGTCTGATGGGGGTGTGGTACATTGTGTACTGTCCGTGGTGTGCGGTGTGCTGGGTGCCTGATGGGGGTGTGGTACATTGTGTACTGTCAGTGGTGTGCGGTGAGCTGGGTGTCTGATGAGCGTGTGGTACATTGCGTACTGTCTGGTGTGCGGTGTGCTGGGTGTCTGATGGGGGTGCGGAACATTTTGTACTGTCAGTGGTTAGCTGGGTGTCTGATGAGGGTGTGGAACATTGTTTACTGTCAGTGGAGTGCGGTGTGCTGGGTGTCTGATGGGGCTGTCGTACATTGTGTACTTTCAGTGGTGTGCGGTGTGCTGGGTGTCTGATTGGGCTGTGGTACATTGTGTACTGTCAGTGGTGTGCGGTGTGCTGGGTGCCAGATTGGGCTGTGGTACATTGTGTACTGTCAGTGGTGTGTGGTGTGCTGGGTGCCTGATGGGGGTGTGGTACATTGTGTACTGTCAGTGGTGTGCGGTGTGCTGGGTGCCTGATTGGGCTGTGATACATTGTGTACTGTCAGTGGCGTGCGGTGTGCTGGGTGTCTGATGGGATTGTGGTACATTGTGTACTGTCAGTGGTGTGTGGTGTGCTGGGTGCCTGATTTGGGTGTGGTATATTGTGTACTGTCAGTGGTGTGCGGTGTGCTGGGTGCCTGATTGGGCTGTGATACATTGTGTACTGTCAGTGGTGTGCGGTGTGCTGGGTGTCTGATGGGATTGTGGTACATTGTGTACTGTCAGTGGTGTGCGGTGTGCTGGGTGTCTGATGGGGCTGTGGTACATTGTGTACTGTCAGTGGTGTGCGGTGTGCTGGGTGTCTGATGGGGGTGTGGTACATTGTGTACTGTCAGTGATGTGCGGTGTGCTGGGTGTCTGATGGGATTGTGGTACATTGTGTACTGTCAGTGGTGTGCGGTGTGCTGTGTGTCTGATGGGGATGTGGTACATTGTGTACGCTCAGTGGTGTGTGGTGTGCTGGGTGTCTGATGGGGCTGTGGTACATTGTGTACTGTCAGTGGTGTGCGGTGTGCTGGATGTCTGATGGGGCTGTGGTACATTGTGTACTGTCAGTGGTGTGCGGTGTGCTGGGTGTCTGATGGGGCAGTGGTATATTGTGTACTGTCAGTGGTGTGTGGTGTGCTGGGTGTCTGATGGGGCAGTGGTATATTGTGTACTGTCAGTGGTGTGCGGTGTGCTGGGTGCCTGATGGGGCTGTGGTACATTGTGTACTGTCAGTGGTGTGTGGTGTGCTGGGTGTCTGATGGGGCAGTGGTATATTGTGTACTGTCAGTGGTGTGCGGTGTGCTGGGTGCCTGATGGGGGTGTGGTACATTGTGTACTGTCAGTGGTGTGCGGTGTGCTGGGTTCCTGATGGGGGTGTGGTAAATTGTGTACTGTCAGTGGTGTGCGGTGTGCTGGGTTCCTGATGGGGGTGTGGTACATTGTGTGCTGTCAGCGGAGTGCGGTGTGCTGGGTTCCTGATGGAAGTGTGGTAAATTGTGTACTGTCAGTGGTGTGCGGTGTGCTGGGTGTCTGATGGGGGTGTGGTACAATGTGTACTGTCAGTGGTGTGCGGTGAGCTGGGTGTCTGATGGGGCTGTGGAACATTGTGTACTGTCAGTGGTGTGCGGTGGGCTGAGTGTCTGATTGGGCTGTGGTACATTGTGTACTGTCAGTGGTGTGTGGTGTGCTGGGTGTCTGATGGGGGTGTGGTACTTTGTGTACTGTCAGTGGTGTGCGGTGTGCTGGGTGCCTGATGGGGGTGTGGTAAATTGTGTACTGTCAGTGGTGTGCGGTGTGCTGGGTGTCTGATGGGGGTGAGGTACACTGTGTACTGTCAGTGGTGTGCGGTGAGCTGGGTGTCTGATGGGGCTGTGGAACATTGTGTACTGTCAGTGGTGTGCGGTGGGCTGAGTGTCTGATTGGGCTGTGGTACATTGTGTACTGTCAGTGGTGTGTGGTGTGCTGGGTGTCTGATGGGGGTGTGGTACTTTGTGTACTGTCAGTGGTGTGCGGTGTGCTGGGTGCCTGATGGGGGTGTGGTAAATTGTGTACTGTCAGTGGTGTGCGGTGTGCTGGGTGTCTGATGGGGGTGAGGTACACTGTGTACTGTCAGTGGTGTGCTGGCTGTCTGATGGGGGTGTGGTAAATTGTGTACTGTCAGTGGTGTGCGGTGTGCTGGGTGTCTGATGGGGAGTAGTACATTGTGTACTGTCAGTGGTGTGCGGTGTACTGGGTGTCTGATGGGGGTGTGGTACATTGTGTACTGTCAGTGGTGTGTGGTGTGCTGGGTGTCTGATGGGGGAGAGGTACACTTGTACTGTCAGTGGTGTGATGGGTGTCTGATGGGGGTGTGGTACATTGTGTACTGTCAGTAGTGTGAGGTGTGCTGGGTGTCTGATGGGGAGTGATACATTGTGTACTGTCAGTGGTGTGCGGTTTACTGGGTGTCCGATGGGGGTGTGGTACATTGTGTACTGTCAGTGGTGTGTGGTGTGCTGGGTGTCTGATGGGGGTGTGGTACATGTGTACTGTCAGTTGTGTGCGGTGTGCTGGGTGTCTGATGGTGGTGTGGTACATTGTGTACTGTCAGTGGTGTGCGGTGAGCTGGGTGTCTGATGGGGGTGTGGTACATTGTGTACTGTCAGTGGTGTGTGGTGTTCTGGGTCCCTGATGGGGGTGTGTTACACTGTGTACTGTCAGTGGTGTGTGGTGTTCTGGGTCCCTGATGGGGGTGTGGTACACTGTGTACTGTCAGTGGTGCACCGTGTGCTGGGTGTCTGATGAGGGTGAGGTACATTGTGTACTTTCAGTGGTGTGCGCTGTGCTGGGTCCCTGATGGGACTGTGGTACATTGTGTACTGTCAGTGGTGCACCGTGTGCTGGGTGTCTGATGGGGGTGAGGTACATTGTGTACTGTCAGTGGTGTGCTGGGTGCCTGATGGGGCTGTCGAACATTGTGTAATGTCAGTGGTGTGCTGTGCGCTGGGAGTCTGATGGGGCTGTGGTACATTGTGAACTGTCAGTGGTGTGCGGTGTGCTGTGTGTCTGATGGGGGTGTGGTACATTGTGTACTTTCAGTGGTGTGCGCTGTGCTGGGTCCCTGATGGGACTGTGGTACATTGTGTACTGTCTGTGGTGCACCGTGTGCTGGGTGTCTGATGGGGGTGAGGTACATTGTGTACTGTCAGTGGTGTGTGGTGTGCTGGGTGCCTGATGGGGCTGTCGAACATTGTGTAATGTCAGTGGTGTGAGGTGTGCTGGGTGTCTGATGGGGGTGTGGTACATTGTGTACTGTCAGTAGTGTGCGGTGAGCTGGGTGTCTGATGGTGGTGTGGTACATTGTGTACTGTCAGTGGTGTGCTGGGTGTCTGATGGGGTGTGGTACATTGTGTACTGTCAGTGGTGTGAGGTGTGCTGGGTGTCTGATGGGGGTGTGGTACATTGTGTACTGTCAGTGGTGTGAGGTGTTCTGGGTGTCTGATGGGGGTGTGGTACATTGTGTACTGTCAGTGGTGTGAGGTGTGCTGGGTGTCTGATGGGGGTGTGGTACAATGTGTACTGTCAGTGGTGTGTGGTGTGCTGGGTCCCTGATGGGACTGTGGTATATTTTGTACTGTCAGTGGTGCACCGTGTGCTGGGTGTCTGATGGGGGTGTGGTACATTGTGTACTGTCAGTGTTGTGCGGTGTGCTGGGTGGCTGATGGGGGTGTGGTACATTGTGTACGGTCAGTGGTGTGTGGTGTGCTGGGTGTCTGAAGGGGGTGTGGCTAATTGTGTACTGTCAGTGGAGTGCGGTGTGCTGTGTGTCTGATGGGGGTGTGGTACTTTGCGTACTGTCAGTGGTGTGTGGTGAGCTGGGTGTCTGATGGGGGTGTGGTACATTGTGTACTGTCAGTGGTGTGTGGTGTGCTGTGTGTCTGACGGGGATGTGGTACATTGTGTACTGTCAGTGGTGTGCGGTGTGCTGTGTGTCTGATGGGGATGTGGTACATTGTGTACTGTCAGTGGTGTGTGGTGTGCTGGGTGTCTGATGGGGGTGTGGTACATTGTGTACTGTCAGTGGTGTGCGGTGTGCTGGGTGTCTGATGGGGCTGTGGTACATTGTGTACTGTCAGTGGTGTGTGGTGGGCTGGGTGTCTGATGGGGCAGTGGTATATTGTGTACTGTCAGTGGTATGCGGTGTGCTGGGTGCCTGATGGGGGTGTGGTACATTGTGTACTGTCAATGGAGTGCGGTGTGCTGGGTTCCTGATGGGGGTGTGGTACAATGTGTACTGTCAGTGGTGTGCGATTTGCTGGGTGTCTAATGGGGCTGTGGTACATTGTGTACTGTCAGTGGTGTGCGGTGTGCTGGGTGTCTGATGGGGGTGTGGTACTTTGTGTACTGTCAGTGGTGTGCGGTGTGCTGGGTGCCTAATGGGGGTGTGGTATATTGTGTACTGTCAATGGTGTGCGGTGTGCTGGGTGTCTGGTGGGGGTGTGGTACATTGTGTACTGTCAGTGGTGTGCTGCGTGTCTGATAGGGCTGTGGTACATTGTGTACTGTCAGTGGTGTGCGGTGTGCTGGCTGCCTGATGGGGTTGTGGTACATTGTGTACTGTCAGTGGTGTGCTGGGTGTATGATGGGGCTGTGGTACATTGTGTACTGTCAGTGGTGTGCGGTGCGCTGGATGTCTGTTGGGGGTGTGGTACATTGTGTACTGTCAGTGGTGTGCGGTGTGCTGGGTGTCTGATGGGGGTGTGGTACATTGTGTACTGTCAGTGGTGAGCGGTGAGCTCGGTGCCTGATGGGGGTGTGGTACATTGTGTAATGTCAGTGGTCTGTGGTATGCTGTGTGCCTGATGGGGGTGTGGTACATTGTGTACTGTCAGTGGTGTGCGGTATGCTGAGTGCCTGATGGTGGTGTGGTACATTGTGTACTGTCAGTGGTGTGCAGTGTTCTGGGTGTCTGATAGGGCTGTGGTAAATTGTGTACTGTCAGTGGTGTGCGGTGTGCTGGGTCCCTGATGGGGGTGTGGTACATTGTTTACTGTCAGTGGTGTGCGGTGTGCTGGGTGTCTGATGGGGTGTGTGGTACTTTGTGTACTGTCAGTGGTGTGCGGTGAGCTGGGTGTCTGATTGGGCTGTGGTACATTGTGTACTGTCAGTGGTGTGCGGTGTGCTGGGTGCCTGATGGGGCTTGGGTACATTGTGTACTGTCAGTGGTGTGTGGTGTGCTGGGTGCCTGATGGGGGTGTGGTACATTGTGTACTGTCAGTGGTGGGCGGTGTGCTGGGTGTCTGATGGGGATGTGGTACATTGTGTACTTTCGGTGGTGTGTGGCATGCTGGGTGTCTAATGGGACTGTGGTATATTTTGTACTGTCAGTGGTGTGCGGTGTGCTGGGTGTCTGGTGGATGTGTGGTACATTGTGTACTGTCATTGTTATGCGGTGTGCTGGGTGCCTGATGGGGGTATTGTACATTGTGTACTGTCAGTGGTGTGCTGGGTGTCTGATAGGGCTGTGGTACATTGTGTACTGTCAGTGGTGTGCGGTGTGCTGGCTGCCTGATGGGGTTGTGGTACATTGTGTACTGTCAGTGGTGTGCTGGGTGTATGATGGGGCTGTGGTACATTGTGTACTGTCAGTGGTGTGCGGTGTGCTGGATGTCTGATGGGGGTGTGTTACATTGTGTACTGTCAGTGGTGTGCGGTGTGCTGCGTGTCTGATGGGGGTGTGGTACATTGTGTACTGTCAGTGGTGTGTGGTGTGCTGGGTGTCTGATGGGGGTGTGGTACATTGTGTACTGTCCGTGGTGTGCGGTGTGCTGGGTGCCTGATGGGGGTGTGGTACATTGTGTACTGTCAGTGGTGTGCGGTGAGCTGGGTGTCTGATGAGCGTGTGGTACATTGCGTACTGTCTGGTGTGCGGTGTGCTGGGTGTCTGATGGGGGTGCGGAACATTTTGTACTGTCAGTGGTTAGCTGGGTGTCTGATGAGGGTGTGGAACATTGTTTACTGTCAGTGGAGTGCGGTGTGCTGGGTGTCTGATGGGGCTGTCGTACATTGTGTACTTTCAGTGGTGTGCGGTGTGCTGGGTGTCTGATTGGGCTGTGGTACATTGTGTACTGTCAGTGGTGTGCGGTGTGCTGGGTGCCTGATTGGGCTGTGGTACATTGTGTACTGTCAGTGGTGTGCGGTGTGCTGGGTGCCTGATGGGGGTGTGGTACATTGTGTACTGTCAGTGGTGTGCGGTGTGCTGGGTGCCTGATTGGGCTGTGATACATTGTGTACTGTCAGTGGTGTGCGGTGTGCTGGGTGTCTGATGGGATTGTGGTACATTGTGTACTGTCAGTGGTGTGTGGTGTGCTGGGTGCCTGATTTGGGTGTGGTATATTGTGTACTGTCAGTGGTGTGCGGTGTGCTGGGTGCCTGATTGGGCTGTGATACATTGTGTACTGTCAGTGGTGTGCGGTGTGCTGGGTGTCTGATGGGATTTTGGTACATTGTGTACTCTCAGTGGTGTGCGGTGTGCTGGGTGTCTGATGGGGCTGTGGTACATTGTGTACTGTCAGTGGTGTGCGGTGTGCTGGGTGTCTGATGGGATTTTGGTACATTGTGTACTGTCAGTGGTGTGCGGTGTGCTGGGTGTCTGATGGGGCTGTGGTACATTGTGTACTGTCAGTGGTGTGCGTTGTGCTGGGTGTCTGATGGGGGTGTGGTACATTGTGTACTGTCAGTGATGTGCGGTGTGCTGGGTGTCTGATGGGATTGTGGTACATTGTGTACTGTCAGTGGTGTGCGGTGTGCTGTGTGTCTGATGGGGATGTGGTACATTGTGTACTCTCAGTGGTGTGTGGTGTGCTGGGTGTCTGATGGGGCTGTGGTACATTGTGTACTGTCAGTGGTGTGCGGTGTGCTGGATGTCTGATGGGGCTGTGGTACATTGTGTACTGTCAGTGGTGTGCGGTGTGCTGGGTGTCTGATGGGGCAGTGGTATATTGTGTACTGTCAGTGGTGTGTGGTGTGCTGGGTGTCTGATGGGGCAGTGGTATATTGTGTACTGTCAGTGGTGTGCGGTGTGCTGGGTGCCTGATGGGGCTGTGGTACATTGTACTGTCAGTGGTGTGTGGTGTGCTGGGTGTCTGATGGGGCAGTGGTATATTGTGTACTGTCAGTGGTGTGCGGTGTGCTGGGTGCCTGATGGGGGTGTGGTGCATTGTGTACTGTCAGTGGTGTGCGGTGTGCTGGGTTCCTGATGGGGGTGTGGTAAATTGTGTACTGTCAGTGGTGTGCGGTGTGCTGGGTTCCTGATGGGGGTGTGGTACATTGTGTGCTGTCAGCGGAGTGCGGTGTGCTGGGTTCCTGATGGAAGTGTGGTAAATTGTGTACTGTCAGTGGTGTGCGGTGTGCTGGGTGTCTGATGGGGGTGTGGTACAATGTGTACTGTCAGTGGTGTGCGGTGAGCTGGGTGTCTGATGGGGCTGTGGAACATTGTGTACTGTCAGTGGTGTGCGGTGGGCTGAGTGTCTGATTGGGCTGTGGTACATTGTGTACTGTCAGTGGTGTGTGGTGTGCTGGGTGTCTGATGGGGGTGTGGTACTTTGTGTACTGTCAGTGGTGTGCGGTGTGCTGGGTGCCTGATGGGGGTGTGGTAAATTGTGTACTGTCAGTGGTGTGCGGTGTGCTGGGTGTCTGATGGGGGTGAGGTACACTGTGTACTGTCAGTGGTGTGCTGGGTGTCTGATGGGGGTGTGGTAAATTGTGTACTGTCAGTGGTGTGCGGTGTGCTGGGTGTCTGATGGGGAGTAGTACATTGTGTACTGTCAGTGGTGTGCGGTGTACTGGGTGTCTGATGGGGGTGTGGTACATTGTGTACTGTCAGTGGTGTGTGGTGTGCTGGGTGTCTGATGGGGGAGAGGTACACTTGTACTGTCAGTGGTGTGCTGGGTGTCTGATGGGGGTGTGGTACATTGTGTACTGTCAGTAGTGTGAGGTGTGCTGGGTGTCTGATGGGGAGTGATACATTGTGTACTGTCAGTGGTGTGCGGTTTACTGGGTGTCCGATGGGGGTGTGGTACATTGTGTACTGTCAGTGGTGTGTGGTGTGCTGGGTGTCTGATGGGGGTGTGGTACATGTGTACTGTCAGTTGTGTGCGGTGTGCTGGGTGTCTGATGGTGGTGTGGTACATTGTGTACTGTCAGTGGTGTGCGGTGAGCTGGGTGTCTGATGGGGGTGTGGTACATTGTGTACTGTCAGTGGTGTGTGGTGTTCTGGGTCCCTGATGGGGGTGTGGTACACTGTGTACTGTCAGTGGTGTGCTGGGTGTCTGATGGGGTGTGGTACATTGTGTACTGTCAGTGGTGTGAGGTGTGCTGGGTGTCTGATGGGGGTGTGGTACATTGTGTACTGTCAGTGGTGTGAGGTGTGCTGGGTGTCTGATGGGGGTGTGGTACATTGTGTACTGTCAGTGGTGTGAGGTGTGCTGGGTGTCTGATGGGGGTGTGGTACAATGTGTACTGTCAGTGGTGTGTGGTGTGCTGGGTCCCTGATGGGACTGTGGTATATTTTGTACTGTCAGTGGTGCACCGTGTGCTGGGTGTCTGATGGGGGTGTGGTACATTGTGTACTGTCAGTGTTGTGCGGTGTGCTGGGTGGCTGATGGGGGTGTGGTACATTGTGTACGGTCAGTGGTGTGTGGTGTGCTGGGTGTCTGATGGGGGTGTGGCTCATTGTGTACTGTCAGTGGAGTGCGGTGTGCTGTGTGTCTGACGGGGATGTGGTACATTGTGTACTGTCAGTGGTGTGCGGTGTGCTGTGTGTCTGATGGGGATGTGGTACATTGTGTACTGTCAGTGGTGTGTGGTGTGCTGGGTGTCTGATGGGGCTGTGGTACATTGTGTACTGTCAGTGGTGTGCGGTGTGCTGGGTGTCTGATGGGGCTGTGGTACATTGTGTACTATCAGTGGTGTGTGGTGTGCTGGGTGTCTGATGGGGCAGTGGTATATTGTGTACTGTCAGTGGTATGCGGTGTGCTGGGTGCCTGATGGGGGTGTGGTACATTGTGTACTGTCAATGGAGTGCGGTGTGCTGGGTTCCTGATGGGGGTGTGGTACAATGTGTACTGTCAGTGGTGTGCGATTTGCTGGGTGTCTAATGGGGCTGTGGTACATTGTGTACTGTCAGTGGTGTGCGGTGTGCTGGGTGTCTGATGGGGGTGTGGTACTTTGTGTACTGTCAGTGGTGTGCGGTGTGCTGGGTGCCTAATGGGGGTGTGGTATATTGTGTACTGTCAATGGTGTGCGGTGTGCTGGGTGTCTGGTGGGGGTGTGGTACATTGTGTACTGTCAGTGGTGTGCGGTGTGCTGGGTGTCTGATGGGGTTGTGGTACATTGTGTACTGTCAGTGGTGTGCTGCGTGTCTGATAGGGCTGTGGTACATTGTGTACTGTCAGTGGTGTGCGGTGTGCTGGCTGCCTGATGGGGTTGTGGTACATTGTGTACTGTCAGTGGTGTGCTGGGTGTATGATGGGGCTGTGGTACATTGTGTACTGTCAGTGGTGTGCGGTGCGCTGGATGTCTGTTGGGGGTGTGGTACATTGTGTACTGTCAGTGGTGTGCGGTGTGCTGGGTGTCTGATGGGGGTGTGGTACATTGTGTACTGTCAGTGGTGTGTGGTGTGCTGGGTGTCTGATGGGGGTGTGGTACATTGTGTACTGTGAGTGGTGTGCGGTGAGCTGGGTGTCTGATGGGATTGTGGTACATTGTGTACTGTCAGTGGTGCGTGGTGTGCTGGGTGTCTGATGGGGGTGCGGAACATTTTGTACTGTCAGTGCTCAGCTGGGTGTCTGATGAGGGTGTGGAACATTGTTTACTGTCAGTGGAGTGCGGTGTGCTGGGTGTCTGATGGGTCTGTCGTACATTGTTTACTTTCAGTGGTGTGCGGTGTGCTGGGTCTCTGATTGGGCTGTGGTACATTGTGTACTGTCAGTGGTGTGCGGTGTGCTGGGTGCCTGATTGGGCTGTGGTACATTGTGTACTGTCAGTGGTGTGTGGTGTGCTGGGTGCCTGATGGGGGTGTGGTACATTGTGTACTGTCAGTGGTGTGCGGTGTGCTGGGTGCCTGATTGGGCTGTGATACATTGTGTACTGTCAGTGGTGTGCGGTGTGCTGGGTGTCTGATGGGATTGTGGTACATTGTGTACTGTCAGTGGTGTGTGGTGTGCTGGGTGCCTGATGGGGGTGTGGTACATTGTGTACTGTCAGTGGTGTGCGGTGTGCTGGGTGCCTGATTGGGCTGTGAATCATTGTGTACTGTCAGTGGTGTGCGGTGTGCTGGGTGTCTGATGGGATTGTTGTACATTGTGTACTGTCAGTGGTGTGCGGTGTGCTGTGTGTCTGATGGGGCAGTGGTACATTGTGTACTGTCAGTGGTGTGCGGTGTGCTGGTTGTCTGATGGGGGTGTGGTACATTGTGTACTGTCAGTGGTGTGCGGTGTGCTGGGTGTCTGATGGGATTGTGGTACATTGTGTACTGTCAGTGGTGTGCGGTGTGCTGTGTGTCTGATGGGGATGTGGTACATTGTGTACTGTCAGTGGTGTGTGGTGTGCTGGGTGTCTGATGGGGCTGTGGTACATTGTGTACTGTCAGTGGTGTGCGGTGTGCTGGATGTCTGATGGGGCTGTGGTACATTGTGTACTGTCAGTGGTGTGTGGTGTGCTGGGTGTCTGATGGGGCAGTGGTATTTTGTGTACTGTCAGTGGTGTGCGGTGTGCTGGGTGCCTGATGGGCGTGTGGTACATTGTGTACTGTCAGTGGTGTGCGGTGTGCTGGGTTCCTGATGGGGGGGTGGTAAATTGTGTACTGTCAGTGGTGTGCGGTGTGCTGGGTTCCTGATGGGGGTGTGGTACATTGTGTGCTATCAGTGGAGTGCGGTGTGCTGGGTTCCTGATGGGGGTGTGGTAAATTGTGTACTGTCAGTGGTGTGCGGTGTGCTGGGTGTCTGATGAGGGTGTGGTACATTATGTACTGTCAGTGGTGTGCGGTGTGCTGGGTGTCTGATGGGGCTGTGGTACATTGTGTACTGTCAGTGGTGTGCGGTGGGCTGAGTGTCTGATTGGGGTGTGGTACATTGTGTACTGTCATTGGTGTGCGGTGTGCTGGGTGTCTGATGGGGGTGTGGTACATTGTGTACTGTCAGTGGTGTGTGGTGTGCTGGGTGTCTGATGGGGGTGTGGTACTTTGTGTACTGTCAGTGGTGTGCGGTGTGCTGGGTGCCTGATGGGGGTGTGGTATATTGTGTACTGTCAATGGTGTGCGGTGTGCTGGGTGCCTGATTGGGCTGTGGTACATTGTTCACTGTCAGTGGTGTGCGGTGAGCTGGGTGTCTGATGGGGGTGAGGTACACTGTGTACTGTCAGTGGTGTGCTGGGTGTCTGATGGGGGTGTGGTAAATTGTGTACTGTCAGTGGTGTGCGGTGTGCTGGGTGTCTGATGGGGAGTGGTACATTGTGTACTGTCAGTGGTGTGCGGTGTACTGGGTGTCTGATGGGGGTGTGGTACATTGTGTACTGTCAGTGGTGTGTAGTGTGCTGGGTGTCTGATGGGAGAGAGGTACACTTGTACTGTCAGTGGTGTGCTGGGTGTCTGATGGGGGTGTGGTACATTGTGTACTGTCAGTTGTGTGTGATGTGCTGGGTGCCTGATGGGGGTGTGGTATATTGTGTACTGTCAGTGGTCTGCGGTTTGCTGGGTGCCTGATGGGGGTTTGGTATATTTTGTACTGTCAGTGGTGTGAGGTGTGCTGGGTGCCTGATGGGGGTGCTGTACATTGTGTAATGTCAGTGGTGTGCGGTGAGCTGGGTGTCTGATGGGGCTGTGGTACATTGTGTACTGTCAGTGGTGTGCGGTGTGCTGGGTGTCTGATGGGGCTGTGGTACATTGTGTACTGTCAGTGGTGTGCGGTGGGCTGAGTGTCTGATTGGGGTGTGGTACATTGTGTACTGTCATTGGTGTGCGGTGTGCAGGGTGTCTGATGGGGGTGTGGTACATTGTGTACTGTCAGTGGTGTGTGGTGTGCTGGGTGTCTGATGGGGGTGTGGTACTTTGTGTACTGTCAGTGGTGTGCGGTGTGCTGGGTGCCTGATGGGGGTGTGGTATATTGTGTACTGTCAATGGTGTGCGGTGTGCTGGGTGCCTGATTGGGGTGTGGTACATTGTGTACTGTCATTGGTGTGCGGTGTGCTGGGTGTCTGATGGGGGTGTGGTACATTGTGTACTGTCAGTGGTGTGTGGTGTGCTGGGTGTCTGATGGGGGTGTGGTACTTTGTGTACTGTCAGTGGTGTGCGGTGTGCTGGGTGCCTGATGGGGGTGTGGTATATTGTGTACTGTCAATGGTGTGCGGTGTGCTGGGTGCCTGATTGGGCTGTGGTACATTGTTCACTGTCAGTGGTGCGGGGTGAGCTGGGTGTCTGATGGGGGTGAGGTACACTGTGTACTGTCAGTGGTGTGCTGGGTGTCTGATGGGGGTGTGGTAAATTGTGTACTGTCAGTGGTGTGCGGTGTGCTGGGTGTCTGATGGGGAGTGGTACATTGTGTACTGTCAGTGGTGTGCGGTGTACTGGGTGTCTGATGGGGGTGTGGTACATTGTGTACTGTCAGTGGTGTGTAGTGTGCTGGGTGTCTGATGGGAGAGAGGTACACTTGTACTGTCAGTGGTGTGCTGGGTGTCTGATGGGGGTGTGGTACATTGTGTACTGTCAGTTGTGTGTGATGTGCTGGGTGCCTGATGGGGGTGTGGTATATTGTGTACTGTCAGTGGTCTGCGGTTTGCTGGGTGCCTGATGGGGGTTTGGTATATTTTGTACTGTCAGTGGTGTGAGGTGTGCTGGGTGCCTGATGGGGGTGCTGTACATTGTGTAATGTCAGTGGTGTGCGGTGAGCTGGGTGTCTGATGGGGCTGTGGTACATTGTGTACTGTCAGTGGTGTGTGGTGTGCTGGGTGTCTGATGTGGGTGTGGTACATTGTGTACTGTCAGTGGTGTGCGGTGTGCTGGGTGCCTGTTGTAGGTGTGGTACATTGTGTATTGTCAGTGGTGTGCGGTGTGCTGGGTGTCAGATGGGGGTGTGCTACATTGTGTACTGTCAGTGGTGTGTGCTGTGCTGGTGCCTGATGGTGCTGTGGTACATTGTGTACTGTCAGTGGTGTGCGGTGAGCTGGGTTTCTGATGAGGGTGTGGTACATTGTGTACTGTCAGTGGTGTGCGGTGTGCTGGGTGTCTGATGGGGGTGTGGTACATTGTGTACTGTCAGTGGTGTGCAGTGTGCTGGGTGCCTGATGGGGGTGTGGTACATTGTGTACTGACAGTGGTGTGTGGTGTGCTGGGTGCCTGATGGGGCTGTAGTACATTGTGTACTGTCAGTGTTGTGCGGTGAGCTGGGTGCCTGATGGGGGTGTGGTACTATGTGTACTGTCAGTGGTGTGCTGGGTGTCTGATGGGGCTGTGGTACATTGTGTACTGTCAGTGGTGTGCGGT
The DNA here is from genome assembly GCF_047496885.1 of Scyliorhinus torazame. Lineage (NCBI taxonomy): Eukaryota > Metazoa > Chordata > Chondrichthyes > Carcharhiniformes > Scyliorhinidae > Scyliorhinus > Scyliorhinus torazame. The sequence goes on from NC_092726.1 coordinate 105,516,280, forward strand.
GTGCTGGGTGTATGATGGGGGTGTGGTGCATTGTGTACTGTCCTCTCAGTGGTGTGTTGTTTGCTGGGTGCCTGATAGGGGTGTGGTACATTGTGTACTGTCAGTGGTGTGCGGTGAGCTGAGTGACTGATGAGGGTGTGGTACATTGTGTACTGTCAGTGGTGTGCGGTGTGCTGGGTGTCTGATGGGGGTGTGGTACATTGTGTACTGTCAATGATGTGCGGTGTGCCGGGTAGCCTGATGGGGCTGTGGTACATTGTGTACTGTCAGTGGTGTGCGGTGTGCTGGGTGTCTGATGGGGCTGTGGTACATTGTGTACTGTCAGTGGTGTGCGGTGTGCTGGGTGTCTGATGGGGGTGTGGTACATTTTGTACTGTCAGTGGTGTGCGGTGTGCTGGGTGTCTGATGGGGGTTTGGTACATTGTGTACTGTCAGTGGTGTGTGGTGTGCTGTGTGTCTGATGGGGGTGTGGTACATTGTGTACTGTCAGAGGTGTGCTGGGTGTCTGATAGGGCTGTGGTACATTGTGTACTGTCAGTGGTGTGCTGGGTGTATGATGGGGCTGTGGAACATTGTTTACTGTCAGTGGAGTGCGGAGTACTGGGTGTCTGATGGGGCTGTCGTACATTGTGTACTTTCAGTGGTGTGCGGTGTGCTGGGTGTCTGATTGGGCTGTGGTACATTGTGTACTGTCAGTGGTGTGCGGTGTGCTGGGTGCCTGATTGGGCTGTTGTACATTGTGTACTGTCAGTGGTGTGTGGTGTGCTGGGTGCCTGATGGGGGTGTGGTACATTGTCTACTGTCAGTGGTGTGCGGTGTGCTGGGTGCCTGATTGGGCTGTGATACATTGTGTACTGTCAGTGGTGTGCGGTGTGCTGGGTGTCTGATGGGATTGTGGTACATTGTGTACTGTCAGTGGTGTGTGGTGTGCTGGGTGCCTGATTTGGGTGTGGTATATTGTGTACTGTCAGTGGTGTGCGGTGTGCTGGGTGCCTGATTGGGCTGTGATACATTGTGTACTGTCAGTGGTGTGCGGTGTGCTGGGTGTCTGATGGGATTGTGGTACATTGTGTACTGTCAGTGGTGTGCGGTGTGCTGGGTGTCTGATGGGGCTGTGGTACATTTTGTACTGTCAGTGGTGTGCGGTGTGCTGGGTGTCTGATGGGGGTGTGGTACATTGTGTACTGTCAGTGATGTGCGGTGTGCTGGGTGTCTGATGGGATTGTGGTACATTGTGTACTGTCAGTGGTGTGCGGTGTGCTGTGTGTCTGATGGGGATGTGGTACATTGTGTACTCTCAGTGGTGTGTGGTGTGCTAGGTGTCTGATGGGGCTGTGGTACATTGTGTACTGTCAGTGGTGTGCGGTGTGCTGGATGTCTGATGGGGCTGTGGTACATTGTGTACTGTCAGTGGTGTGCGGTGTGCTGGGTGTCTGATGGGGCAGTGGTATATTGTGTACTGTCAGTGGTGTGTGGTGTGCTGGGTGTCTGATGGGGCAGTGGTATATTGTGTACTGTCAGTGGTGTGCGGTGTGCTGGGTGCCTGATGGGGCTGTGGTACATTGTGTACTGTCAGTGGTGTGTGGTGTGCTGGGTGTCTGATGGGGCAGTGGTATATTGTGTACTGTCAGTGGTGTGCGGTGTGCTGGGTGCCTGATGGGGGTGTGGTACATTTTGTACTGTCAGTGGTGTGCGGTGTGCTGGGTTCCTGATGGGGGTGTGGTAAATTGTGTACTGTCAGTGGTGTGCGGTGTGCTGGGTTCCTGATGGGGGTGTGGTACATTGTGTGCTGTCAGCGGAGTGCGGTGTGCTGGGTTCCTGATGGAAGTGTGGTAAATTGTGTACTGTCAGTGGTGTGCGGTGTGCTGGGTGTCTGATGGGGGTGTGGTACAATGTGTACTGTCAGTGGTATGCGGTGAGCTGGGTGTCTGATGGGGCTGTGGAACATTGTGTACTGTCAGTGGTGTGCGGTGGGCTGAGTGTCTGATTGGGCTGTGGTACATTGTGTACTGTCAGTGGTGTGTGGTGTGCTGGGTGTCTGATGGGGGTGTGGTACTTTGTGTACTGTCAGTGGTGTGCGGTGTGCTGGGTGCCTGATGGGGGTGTGGTAAATTGTGTACTGTCAGTGGTGTGCGGTGTGCTGGGTGTCTGATGGGGGTGAGGTACACTGTGTACTGTCAGTGGTGTGCTGGGTGTCTGATGGGGGTGTGGTAAATTGTGTACTGTCAGTGGTGTGCGGTGTGCTGGGTGTCTGATGGGGAGTGGTACATTGTGTACTGTCAGTGGTGTGCGGTGTACTGGGTGTCTGATGGGGGTGTGGTACATTGTGTACTGTCAGTGGTGTGTGTTGTGCTGGGTGTCTGATGGGGGAGAGGTACACTTGTACTGTCAGTGGTGTGCTGGGTGTCTGATGGGGGTGTGGTACATTGTGTACTGTCAGTAGTGTGAGGTGTGCTGGGTGTCTGATGGGGAGTGATACATTGTGTACTGTCAGTGGTGTGCGGTTTACTGGGTGTCCGATGGGGGTGTGGTACATTGTGTACTGTCAGTGGTGTGTGGTGTGCTGGGTGTCTGATGGGGGTGTGGTACATGTGTACTGTCAGTTGTGTGCGGTGTGCTGGGTGTCTGATGGTGGTGTGGTACATTGTGTACTGTCAGTGGTGTGCGGTGAGCTGGGTGTCTGATGGGGGTGTGGTACATTGTGTACTGTCAGTGGTGTGTGGTGTTCTGGGTCCCTGATGGGGGTGTGGTACACTGTGTACTGTCAGTGGTGTGTGGTGTTCTGGGTCCCTGATGGGGGTGTGGTACATTGTGTACTGTCAGTGGTGTGCGGTGTGCTGGGTGTCTGATGGGGCTGTGGTACATTGAGTACTGTCAGTGGTGCACCGTGTGCTGGGTGTCTGATGGGGGTGAGGTACATTGTGTACTTTCAGTGGTGTGCGCTGTGCTGGGTCCCTGATGGGACTGTGGTACATTGTGTACTGTCAGTGGTGCACCGTGTGCTGGGTGTCTGATGGGGGTGAGGTACATTGTGTACTGTCAGTGGTGTGCTGGGTGCCTGATGGGGCTGTCGAACATTGTGTAATGTCAGTGGTGTGCTGTGCGCTGGGAGTCTGATGGGGCTGTGGTACATTGTGAACTGTCAGTGGTGTGCGGTGTGCTGTGTGTCTGATGGGGGTGTGGTACATTGTGTACTTTCAGTGGTGTGCGCTGTGCTGGGTCCCTGATGGGACTGTGGTACATTGTGTACTGTCTGTGGTGCACTGTGTGCTGGGTGTCTGATGGGGGTGAGGTACATTGTGTACTGTCAGTGGTGTGTGGTGCGCTGGGTGCCTGATGGGGGTGTGGTACATTGTGTACTGTCAGTGGTGTGTGTTGTGCTGGGTGTCTGATGGGGCTGTGGTACATTGTGTACTGTCAGTGGTGTGCGGTGTGCTGGGTGTCTGATGGGGCTGTGGTACATTGTGTACTGTCAGTTGCGTGTGGTGTGCTGGGTGTCTGATGGGGCGTGGTACATTGTGTAATGTCAGTGGTGTGAGGTGTGCTGGGTGTCTGATGGGGGTGTGGTACATTGTGTACTGTCAGTGGTGTGAGGTGTGCTGGGTGTCTGATGGGGGTGTGGTACATTGTGTACTGTCAGTGGTGTGAGGTGTGCTGGGTGTCTGATGGGGGTGTGGTACAATGTGTACTGTCAGTGGTGTGTGGTGTGCTGGGTCCCTGATGGGACTGTGGTATATTTTGTACTGTCAGTGGTGCACCGTGTGCTGGGTGTCTGATGGGGGTGTGGTACATTGTGTACTGTCAGTGTTGTGCGGTGTGCTGGGTGGCTGATGGGGGTGTGGTACATTGTGTACGGTCAGTGGTGTGTGGTGTGCTGGGTGTCTGATGGGGGTGTGGCTCATTGTGTACTCTCAGTGGAGTGCGGTGTGCTGTGTGTCTGATGGGGGTGTGGTACATTGCGTACTGTCAGTGGTGTGTGGTGAGCTGGGTGTCTGATGGGGGTGTGGTACATTGTGTACTGTCAGTGGTGTGTGGTGTGCTGTGTGTCTGACGGGGATGTGGTACATTGTGTACTGTCAGTGGTGTGCGGTGTGCTGTGTGTCTGATGGGGATGTGGTACATTGTGTACTGTCAGTGGTGTGTGGTGTGCTGGGTGTCTGATGGGGCTGTGGTACATTGTGTACTGTCAGTGGTGTGCGGTGTGCTGGGTGTCTGATGGGGCTGTGGTACATTGTGTACTGTCAGTGGTGTGTGGTGTGCTGGGTGTCTGATGGGGCAGTGGTATATTGTGTACTGTCAGTGGTATGCGGTGTGCTGGGTGCCTGATGGGGGTGTGGTACATTGTGTACTGTCAATGGAGTGCGGTGTGCTGGGTTCCTGATGGGGGTGTGGTACAATGTGTACTGTCAGTGGTGTGCGATTTGCTGGGTGTCTAATGGGGCTGTGGTACATTGTGTACTGTCAGTGGTGTGCGGTGTGCTGGGTGTCTGATGGGGGTGTGGTACTTTGTGTACTGTCAGTGGTGTGCGGTGTGCTGGGTGCCTAATGGGGGTGTGGTATATTGTGTACTGTCAATGGTGTGCGGTGTGCTGGGTGTCTGGTGGGGGTGTGGTACATTGTGTACTGTCAGTGGTGTGCTGCGTGTCTGATAGGGCTGTGGTACATTGTGTACTGTCAGTGGTGTGCGGTGTGCTGGCTGCCTGATGGGGTTGTGGTACATTGTGTACTGTCAGTGGTGTGCTGGGTGTATGATGGGGCTGTGGTACATTGTGTACTGTCAGTGGTGTGCGGTGCGCTGGATGTCTGTTGGGGGTGTGGTACATTGTGTACTGTCAGTGGTGTGCGGTGTGCTGGGTGTCTGATGGGGGTGTGGTACATTGTGTACTGTCAGTGGTGTGTGGTGTGCTGGGTGTCTGATGGGGGTGTGGTACATTGTGTACTGTGAGTGGTGTGCGGTGAGCTGGGTGTCTGATGGGATTGTGGTACATTGTGTACTGTCAGTGGTGTGTGGTGTGCTGGGTGTCTGATGGGGGTGCGGAACATTTTGTACTGTCAGTGCTTAGCTGGGTGTCTGATGAGGGTGTGGAACATTGTTTACTGTCAGTGGAGTGCGGTGTGCTGGGTGTCTGATGGGGCTGTCGTACATTGTTTACTTTCAGTGGTGTGCAGTGTGCTGGGTCTCTGATTGGGCTGTGGTACATTGTGTACTGTCAGTGGTGTGCGGTGTGCTGGGTGCCTGATTGGGCTGTGGTACATTGTGTACTGTCAGTGGTGTGTGGTGTGCTGGGTGCCTGATGGGGGTGTGGTACATTGTGTACTGTCAGTGGTGTGCGGTGTGCTGGGTGCCTGATTGGGCTCTGATACATTGTGTACTGTCGGTGGTGTGCGGTGTGCTGGGTGTCTGATGGGATTGTTGTACATTGTGTACTGTCAGTGGTGTGCGGTGTGCTGGGTGTCTGATGGGGCTGTGGTACATTGTGTACTGTCAGTGGTGTGCGGTGTGCTGGATGTCTGATGGGGGTGTGGTACATTGTGTACTGTCAGTGGTGTGCGGTGTGCTGGGTGTCTGATGGGATTGTGGTACATTGTGTACTGTCAGTGGTGTGCGGTGTGCTGTGTGTCTGATGGGGATGTGGTACATTGTGTACTGTCAGTGGTGTGTGGTGTGCTGGGTGTCTGATGGGGCTGTGGTACATTGTGTACTGTCAGTGGTGTGCGGTGTGCTGGATGTCTGATGGGGCTGTGGTACATTGTGTACTGTCAGTGGTGTGTGGTGTGCTGGGTGTCTGATGGGGCAGTGGTATTTTGTGTACTGTCAGTGGTGTGCGGTGTGCTGGGTGCCTGATGGGCGTGTGGTACATTGTGTACTGTCAGTGGTGTGCGGTGTGCTGGGTTCCTGATGGGGGGGTGGTAAATTGTGTACTGTCAGTGGTGTGCGGTGTGCTGGGTTCCTGATGGGGGTGTGGTACATTGTGTGCTATCAGTGGAGTGCGGTGTGCTGGGTTCCTGATGGGGGTGTGGTAAATTGTGTACTGTCAGTGGTGTGCGGTGTGCTGGGTGTCTGATGAGGGTGTGGTACATTGTGTACTGTCAGTGGTGTGCGGTGTGCTGGGTGTCTGATGGGGCTGTGGTACATTGTGTACTGTCAGTGGTGTGCGGTGGGCTGAGTGTCTGATTGGGGTGTGGTACATTGTGTACTGTCATTGGTGTGCGGTGTGCTGGGTGTCTGATGGGGGTGTGGTACATTGTGTACTGTCAGTGGTGTGTGGTGTGCTGGGTGTCTGATGGGGGTGTGGTACTTTGTGTACTGTCAGTGGTGTGCGGTGTGCTGGGTGCCTGATGGGGGTGTGGTATATTGTGTACTGTCAATGGTGTGCGGTGTGCTGGGTGCCTGATTGGGGTGTGGTACATTGTTCACTGTCAGTGGTGTGCGGTGAGCTGGGTGTCTGATGGGGGTGAGGTACACTGTGTACTGTCAGTGGTGTGCTGGGTGTCTGATGGGGGTGTGGTAAATTGTGTACTGTCAGTGGTGTGCGGTGTGCTGGGTGTCTGATGGGGAGTGGTACATTGTGTACTATCAGTGGTGTGCGGTGTACTGGGTGTCTGATGGGGGTGTGGTACATTGTGTACTGTCAGTGGTGTGTAGTGTGCTGGGTGTCTGATGGGGGAGAGGTACACTTGTACTGACAGTGGTGTACTGGGTGTCTGATGGGGGTGTGGTACATTGTGTACTGTCAGTTGTGTGTGATGTGCTGGGTGCCTGATGGGGGTGTGGTATATTGTGTACTGTCAGTGGTCTGCGGTTTGCTGGGTGCCTGATGGGGGTTTGGTATATTTTGTACTGTCAGTGGTGTGAGGTGTGCTGGGTGCCTGATGGGGGTGCTGTACATTGTGTAATGTCAGTGGTGTGCGGTGAGCTGGGTGTCTGATGGGGCTGTGGTACATTGTGTACTGTCAGTGGTGTGTGGTGTGCTGGGTGTCTGATGTGGGTGTGGTACATTGTGTACTGTCAGTGGTGTGCGGTGTGCTGGGTGCCTGTTGTAGGTGTGGTACATTGTGTATTGTCAGTGGTGTGCGGTGTGCTGGGTGTCAGATGGGGGTGTGCTACATTGTGTACTGTCAGTGGTGTGTGGTGTGCTGGTGCCTGATGGTGCTGTGGTACATTGTGTACTGTCAGTGGTGTGCGGTGAGCTGGGTTTCTGATGAGGGTGTGGTACATTGTGTACTGTCAGTGGTGTGCGGTGTGCTGGGTGTCTGATGGGGGTGTGGTACATTGTGTACTGTCAGTGGTGTGCAGTGTGCTGGGTGCCTGATGGGGGTGTGGTACATTGTGTACTGACAGTGGTGTGTGGTGTGCTGGGTGCCTGATGGGGCTGTAGTACATTGTGTACTGTCAGTGTTGTGCGGTGAGCTGGGTGCCTGATGGGGGTGTGGTACTATGTGTACTGTCAGTGGTGTGCTGGGTGTCTGATGGGGCTGTGGTACATTGTGTACTGTCAGTGGTGTGCGGTGTGCTGGGTGTATGATGGGGGTGTGGTGCATTGTGTACTGTCCTGTCAGTGGTGTGTTGTGTGCTGGGTGCCTGATAGGGGTGTGGTACATTGTGTACTGTCAGTGGTGTGCGGTGAGCTGAGTGACTGATGAGGGTGTGGTACATTGTGTACTGTCAGTGGTGTGCGGTGTGCTGGGTGTCTGATGGGGGTGTGGTACATTGTGTACTGTCAATGATGTGCGGTGTGCCGGGTAGCCTGATGGGGCTGTGGTACATTGTGTACTGTCAGTGGTGTGCGGTGTGCTGGGTGTCTGATGGGGCTGTGGTACATTGTGTACTGTCAGTGATGTGCGGTGTGCTGGGTGTCTGATGGGGGTGTCGTACATTTTGTACTGTCAGTGGTGTGCGGTGTGCTGGGTGTCTGATGGGGGTTTGGTACATTGTGTACTGTCAGTGGTGTGCGGTGTGCTGGGTGCCTGATTGGGCTGTTGTACATTGTGTACTGTCAGTGGTGTGTGGTGTGCTGGGTGCCTGATGGGGGTGTGGTACATTGTCTACTGTCAGTGGTGTGCGGTGTGCTGGGTGCCTGATTGGGCTGTGATACATTGTGTACTGTCAGTGGTGTGCGGTGTGCTGGGTGTCTGATGGGATTGTGGTACATTGTGTACTGTCAGTGGTGTGTGGTGTGCTGGGTGCCTGATTTGGGTGTGGTATATTGTGTACTGTCAGTGGTGTGCGGTGTGCTGGGTGCCTGATTGGGCTGTGATACATTGTGTACTGTCAGTGGTGTGCGGTGTGCTGGGTGTCTGATGGGATTGTGGTACATTGTGTACTGTCAGTGGTGTGCGGTGTGCTGGGTGTCTGATGGGGCTGTGGTACATTGTGTACTGTCAGTGGTGTGCGGTGTGCTGGGTGTCTGATGGGGGTGTGGTACATTGTGTACTGTCAGTGATGTGCGGTGTGCTGGGTGTCTGATGGGATTGTGGTACATTGTGTACTGTCAGTGGTGTGCGGTGTGCTGTGTGTCTGATGGGGATGTGGTACATTGTGTACTCTCAGTGGTGTGTGGTGTGCTGGGTGTCTGATGGGGCTGTGGTACATTGTGTACTGTCAGTGGTGTGCGGTGTGCTGGATGTCTGATGGGGCTGTGGTACATTGTGTACTGTCAGTGGTGTGCGGTGTGCTGGGTGTCTGATGGGGCAGTGGTATATTGTGTACTGTCAGTGGTGTGTGGTGTGCTGGGTGTCTGATGGGGCAGTGGTATATTGTGTACTGTCAGTGGTGTGCGGTGTGCTGGGTGCCTGATGGGGCTGTGGTACATTCTGTACTGTCAGTGGTGTGTGGTGTGCTGGGTGTCTGATGGGGCAGTGGTATATTGTGTACTGTCAGTGGTGTGCGGTGTGCTGGGTGCCTGATGGGGGTGTGGTACATTTTGTACTGTCAGTGGTGTGCGGTGTGCTGGGTTCCTGATGGGGGTGTGGTAAATTGTGTACTGTCAGTGGTGTGCGGTGTGCTGGGTTCCTGATGGGGGTGTGGTACATTGTGTGCTGTCAGCGGAGTGCGGTGTGCTGGGTTCCTGATGGAAGTGTGGTAAATTGTGTACTGTCAGTGGTGTGCGGTGTGCTGGGTGTCTGATGGGGGTGTGGTACAATGTGTACTGTCAGTGGTATGCGGTGAGCTGGGTGTCTGATGGGGCTGTGGAACATTGTGTACTGTCAGTGGTGTGCGGTGGGCTGAGTGTCTGATTGGGCTGTGGTACATTGTGTACTGTCAGTGGTGTGCGGTGTGCTGGGTGTCTGATGGGGGTGTGGTACTTTGTGTACTGTCAGTGGTGTGCGGTGTGCTGGGTGCCTGATGGGGGTGTGGTAAATTGTGTACTGTCAGTGGTGTGCGGTGTGCTGGGTGTCTGATGGGGGTGAGGTACACTGTGTACTGTCAGTGGTGTGCTGGGTGTCTGATGGGGGTGTGGTAAATTGTGTACTGTCAGTGGTGTGCGGTGTGCTGGGTGTCTGATGGGGAGTGGTACATTGTGTACTGTCAGTGGTGTGCGGTGTACTGGGTGTCTGATGGTGGTGTGGTACATTGTGTACTGTCAGTGGTGTGTGTTGTGCTGGGTGTCTGATGGGGGAGAGGTACACTTGTACTGTCAGTGGTGTGCTGGGTGTCTGATGGGGGTGTGGTACATTGTGTACTGTCAGTAGTGTGAGGTGTGCTGGGTGTCTGATGGGGAGTGATACATTGTGTACTGTCAGTGGTGTGCGGTTTACTGGGTGTCCGATGGGGGTGTGGTACATTGTGTACTGTCAGTGGTGTGTGGTGTGCTGGGTGTCTGATGGGGGTGTGGTACATGTGTACTGTCAGTTGTGTGCGGTGTGCTGGGTGTCTGATGGTGGCGTGGTACATTGTGTACTGTCAGTGGTGTGCGGTGAGCTGGGTGTCTAATGGGGGTGTGGTACATTGTGTACTGTCAGTGGTGTGTGGTGTTCTGGGTCCCTGATGGGGGTGTGGTACACTGTGTACTGTCAGTGGTGTGTGGTGTTCTGGGTCCCTGATGGGGGTGTGGTACATTGTGTACTGTCAGTGGTGTGCGGTGTGCTGGGTGTCTGATGGGGCTGTGGTACATTGTGTACTGTCAGTGGTGCACCGTGTGCTGGGTGTCTGATGGGGGTGAGGTACATTGTGTACTTTCAGTGGTGTGCGCTGTGCTGGGTCCCTGATGGGACTGTGGTACATTGTGTACTGTCAGTGGTGCACCGTGTGCTGGGTGTCTGATGGGGGTGAGGTACATTGTGTACTGTCAGTGGTGTGCTGGGTGCCTGATGGGGCTGTCGAACATTGTGTAATGTCAGTGGTGTGCTGTGCGCTGGGAGTCTGATGGGGCTGTGGTACATTGTGAACTGTCAGTGGTGTGCGGTGTGCTGTGTGTCTGATGGGGGTGTGGTACATTGTGTACTTTCAGTGGTGTGCGCTGTGCTGGGTCCCTGATGGGACTGTGGTACATTGTGTACTGTCTGTGGTGCACTGTGTGCTGGGTGTCTGATGGGGGTGAGGTACATTGTGTACTGTCAGTGGTGTGTGGTGCGCTGGGTGCCTGATGGGGGTGTGGTACATTGTGTACTGTCAGTGGTGTGCTGGGTGTCTGATGGGGTGTGGTACATTGTGTAATGTCAGTGGTGTGAGGTGTGCTGGGTGTCTGATGGGGGTGTGGTACATTGTGTACTGTCAGTGGTGTGAGGTGTGCTGGGTGTCTGATGGGGGTGTGGTACATTGTGTACTGTCAGTGGTGTGAGGTGTGCTGGGTGTCTGATGGGGGTGTGGTACAATGTGTACTGTCAGTGGTGTGTGGTGTGCTGGGTCCCTGATGGGACTGTGGTATATTTTGTACTGTCAGTGGTGCACCGTGTGCTGGGTGTCTGATGGGGGTGTGGTACATTGTGTACTGTCAGTGTTGTGCGGTGTGCTGGGTGGCTGATGGGGGTGTGGTACATTGTGTACGGTCAGTGGTGTGTGGTGTGCTGGGTGTCTGATGGGGGTGTGGCTCATTGTGTACTGTCAGTGGAGTGCGATGTGCTGTGTGTCTGATGGGGGTGTGGTACATTGCGTACTGTCAGTGGTGTGTGGTGAGCTGGGTGTCTGATGGGGGTGTGGTACATTGTGTACTGTCAGTGGTGTGTGGTGTGCTGTGTGTCTGACGGGGATGTGGTATATTGTGTACTGTCAGTGGTGTGCGGTGTGCTGTGTGTCTGATGGGGATGTGGTACATTGTGTACTGTCAGTGGTGTGTGGTGTGCTGGGTGTCTGATGGGGCTGTGGTACATTGTGTACTGTCAGTGGTGTGCGGTGTGCTGGGTGTCTGATGGGGCTGTGGTACATTGTGTACTGTCAGTGGTGTGTGGTGTGCTGGGTGTCTGATGGGGCAGTGGTATATTGTGTACTGTCAGTGGTATGCGGTGTGCTGGGTGCCTGATGGGGGTGTGGTACATTGTGTACTGTCAATGGAGTGCGGTGTGCTGGGTTCCTGATGGGGGTGTGGTACAATGTGTACTGTCAGTGGTGTGCGATTTGCTGGGTGTCTAATGGGGCTGTGGTACATTGTGTACTGTCAGTGGTGTGCGGTGTGCTGGGTGTCTGATGGGGGTGTGGTACTTTGTGTACTGTCAGTGGTGTGCGGTGTGCTGGGTGCCTAATGGGGGTGTGGTATATTGTGTACTGTCAATGGTGTGCGGTGTGCTGGGTGTCTGGTGGGGGTGTGGTACATTGTGTACTGTCAGTGGTGTGCTGCGTGTCTGATAGGGCTGTGGTACATTGTGTACTGTCAGTGGTGTGCGGTGTGCTGGCTGCCTGATGGGGTTGTGGTACATTGTGTACTGTCAGTGGTGTGCTGGGTGTATGATGGGGCTGTGGTACATTGTGTACTGTCAGTGGTGTGCGGTGCGCTGGATGTCTGTTGGGGGTGTGGTACATTGTGTACTGTCAGTGGTGTGCGGTGTGCTGGGTGTCTGATGGGGGTGTGGTACATTGTGTACTGTCAGTGGTGTGTGGTGTGCTGGGTGTCTGATGGGGGTGTGGTACATTGTGTACTGTGAGTGGTGTGCGGTGAGCTGGGTGTCTGATGGGATTGTGGTACATTGTGTACTGTCAGTGGTGTGTGGTGTGCTGGGTGTCTGATGGGGGTGCGGAACATTTTGTACTGTCAGTGCTTAGCTGGGTGTCTGATGAGGGTGTGGAACATTGTTTACTGTCAGTGGAGTGCGGTGTGCTGGGTGTCTGATGGGGCTGTCGTACATTGTTTACTTTCAGTGGTGTGCGGTGTGCTGGGTCTCTGATTGGGCTGTGGTACATTGTGTACTGTCAGTGGTGTGCGGTGTGCTGGGTGCCTGATTGGGCTGTGGTACATTGTGTACTGTCAGTGGTGTGTGGTGTGCTTGGTGCCTGATGGGGGTGTGGTACATTGTGTACTGTCAGTGGTGTGCGGTGTGCTGGGTGCCTGATTGGGCTCTGATACATTGTGTACTGTCAGTGGTGTGCGGTGCGCTGGGTGTCTGATGGGATTGTTGTACATTGTGTACTGTCAGTGGTGTGCGGTGTGCTGGGTGTCTGATGGGGCTGTGGTACATTGTGTACTGTCAGTGGTGTGCGGTGTGCTGGATGTCTGATGGGGGTGTGGTACATTGTGTACTGTCAGTGGTGTGCGGTGTGCTGGGTGTCTGATGGGATTGTGGTACATTGTGTACTGTCAGTGGTGTGCGGTGTGCTGTGTGTCTGATGGGGATTTGGTACATTGTGTACTGTCAGTGGTGTGTGGTGTGCTGGGTGTCTGATGGGGCTGTGGTACATTGTGTACTGTCAGTGGTGTGCGGTGTGCTGGATGTCTGATGGGGCTGTGGTACATTGTGTACTGTCAGTGGTGTGTGGTGTGCTGGGTGTCTGATGGGGCAGTGGTATTTTGTGTACTGTCAGTGGTGTGCGGTGTGCTGGGTGCCTGATGGGCGTGTGGTACATTGTGTACTGTCAGTGGTGTGCGGTGTGCTGGGTTCCTGATGGGGGGGTGGTACATTGTGTGCTATCAGTGGAGTGCGGTGTGCTGGGTTCCTGATGGGGGTGTGGTAAATTGTGTACTGTCAGTGGTGTGCGGTGTGCTGGGTGTCTGATGAGGGTGTGGTACATTGTGTACTGTCAGTGGTGTGCGGTGTGCTGGGTGTCTGATGGGGCTGTGGTACATTGTGTACTGTCAGTGGTGTGCGGTGGGCTGAGTGTCTGATTGGGGTGTGGTACATTGTGTACTGTCATTGGTGTGCGGTGTGCTGGGTGTCTGATGGGGGTGTGGTACATTGTGTACTGTCAGTGGTGTGTGGTGTGCTGGGTGTCTGATGGGGGTGTGGTACTTTGTGTACTGTCAGTGGTGTGCGGTGTGCTGGGTGCCTGATGGGGGTGTGGTATATTGTGTACTGTCAATGGTGTGCGGTGTGCTGGGTGCCTGATTGGGGTGTGGTACATTGTTCACTGTCAGTGGTGTGCGGTGAGCTGGGTGTCTGATGGGGGTGAGGTACACTGTGTACTGTCAGTGGTGTGCTGGGTGTCTGATGGGGGTGTGGTAAATTGTGTACTGTCAGTGGTGTGCGGCGTGCTGGGTGTCTGATGGGGAGTGGTACATTGTGTACTGTCAGTGGTGTGCGGTGTACTGGGTGTCTGATGGGGGTGTGGTACATTGTGTACTGTCAGTGGTGTGTAGTGTGCTGGGTGTCTGATGGGGGAGAGGTACACTTGTACTGTCAGTGGTGTGCTGGGTGTCTGATGGGGGTGTGGTACATTGTGTACTGTCAGTTGTGTGTGATGTGCTGGGTGCCTGATGGGGGTGTGGTATATTGTGTACTGTCAGTGGTCTGCGGTTTGCTGGGTGCCTGATGGGGGTTTGGTATATTTTGTACTGTCAGTGGTGTGAGGTGTGCTGGGTGCCTGATGGGGGTGCTGTACATTGTGTAATGTCAGTGGTGTGCGGTGAGCTGGGTGTCTGATGGGGCTGTGGTACATTGTGTACTGTCAGTGGTGTGTGGTGTGCAGGGTGTCTGATGTGGGTGTGGTACATTGTGTACTGTCAGTGGTGTGCGGTGTGCTGGGTGCCTGTTGTAGGTGTGGTACATTGTGTATTGTCAGTGGTGTGCGGTGTGCTGGGTGTCAGATGGGGGTGTGCTACATTGTGTACTGTCAGTGGTGTGTGGTGTGCTGGTGCCTGATGGTGCTGTGGTACATTGTGTACTGTCAGTGGTGTGCGGTGAGCTGGGTTTCTGATGAGGGTGTGGTACATTGTGTACTGTCAGTGGTGTGCGGTGTGCTGGGTGTCTGATGGGGGTGTGGTACATTGTGTACTGTCAGTGGTGTGCAGTGTGCTGGGTGCCTGATGGGGGTGTGGTACATTGTGTACTGACAGTGGTGTGTGGTGTGCTGGGTGCCTGATGGGGCTGTAGTACATTGTGTACTGTCAGTGTTGTGCGGTGAGCTGGGTGCCTGATGGGGGTGTGGTACTATGTGTACTGTCAGTGGTGTGCTGGGTGTCTGATGGGGCTGTGGTACATTGTGTACTGTCAGTGGTGTGCGGTGTGCTGGGTGTATGATGGGGGTGTGGTGCATTGTGTACTGCCCTGTCAGTGGTGTGTTGTGTGCTGGGTGCCTGATAGGGGTGTGGTACATTGTGTACTGTCAGTGGTGTGCGGTGAGCTGAGTGACTGATGAGGGTGTGGTACATTGTGTACTGTCAGTGGTGTGCGGTGTGCTGGGTGTCTGATGGGGGTGTGGTACATTGTGTACTGTCAATGATGTGCGGTGTGCCGGGTAGCCTGATGGGGCTGTGGTACATTGTGTACTGTCAGTGGTGTGCGGTGTGCTGGGTGTCTGATGGGGCTGTGGTACATTGTGTACTGTCAGTGGTGTGCGGTGTGCTGGGTGTCTGATGGGGGTGTGGTACATTTTGTACTGTCAGTGGTGTGCGGTGTGCTGGGTGTCTGATGGGGGTTTGGTACATTGTGTACTGTCAGTGGTGTGTGGTGTGCTGTGTGTCTGATGGGGCTGTGGTACATTGTGTACTGTCAGTGCTGTGCAGTGTGCTGGGTGTCTGATGGGGGTGTGGTACATTGTGTACTGTCAGTGGTGTGCGGTGTGCTGGGTGTCTGATGGGGGTGTGGTGCATTGTGCACTGTCAGTGGTGTGCGGTGTGCTGTGTGTCTGATGTGGCTGTGGTGCATTGTATACTGTCAGTGGTGTGCGGTGTGCTGGATGTCTGATGGGGGTGTGGTACATTGTGTACTGTAAGTGGTATGTGGTGTGCTGGGTGTCTGATGCGGGTTTGGTACATTGTGTACTGTCAGTGGTGTGCGGTGTGCTGGGTGTCTGATGGGGGTTTGGTACATTGTGTACTGTCAGTGGTGTGTGGTGTGCTGGGTGTCTGATGTGGGTGTGGTACATTGTGTACTGTCAGTGGTGTGCGGTGTGCTGGGTGCCTGTTGTAGGTGTGGTACATTGTGTACTGTCAGTGGTGTGCGGTGTGCTGGGTACCTGATGGGGCTGTGGTACATTGTGTACTGTAAGTGGTGTGCGGTGTTCTGTGTGTCTGATGTGGCTGTGGTACATTGTATACTGTCAGTGGTGTGCGGTGTGCTGGATGTCTGATGGGGGTGTGGTACATTGTGTACTGTCAGTGGTATGTGGTGTGCTGGGTGTCTGATGCGGGTTTGGTACATTGTGTACTGTCAGTGGTGTGCGGTGTGCTGTGTGTCTGATGGGGGTTTGGTACATTGTGTACTGTCAGTGGTGTGTGGTGTGCTGGGTTTCTGATGTGGGTGTGGTACATTGTGTACTGTCAGTGGTGTGCGGTGTGCTGGGTGCATGTTGTAGGTGTAGTACATTGTGTACTGTCAGTGGTGTGCGGTGTGCTGGGTACCTGATGGGGCTGTGGTACATTGTGTACTGTAAGTGGTGTGCGGTGTGCTGGGTGTCTGATGGGGGTGTGGTACATTGTGTACTGTCAGTGGTGTGCTTTGTGCTGGGTGTCTGATGGGGGTGTGGTACATTGTGTACTGTCAGTGGTGTGCGGTGTGCTGGGTGTCTGATGGGGATGTGGTACATTGTGTACTGTCAGTGGTGTGCGGTGTGCTGGGTGTCTGATGGTGGTGTGGTACATTGTGTACTGTCAGTGGTGTGCGTTGTGCTGGGTGTCTGATGGACGTGTGGTACATTGTGTACTGTCAGTGGAGTGCGGTGTGCTGGGTGCCTGATGGGGCTTGGTACATTGTGTACTGTCAGTTGTGTGTGATGTGCTAGGTGCCTGATGGGGGTGTGGTATATTGTGTACTGTCAGTGGTCTGCGGTGTGCTGGGTGCCTGATGGGGGTGTGGTACATTTTGTACTGTAAGTGGTGTGCTTTGTGCTGGGTGTCTGATGGGGGTGTGGTACATTGT
This sequence comes from Scyliorhinus torazame, assembly GCF_047496885.1. Lineage (NCBI taxonomy): Eukaryota > Metazoa > Chordata > Chondrichthyes > Carcharhiniformes > Scyliorhinidae > Scyliorhinus > Scyliorhinus torazame. The sequence continues at coordinate 105,532,723 of NC_092726.1, forward strand.
GTACTGTCAGTGGTGTGCGGTGTGCTGGGTGTCTGATGGGGATGTGGTACATTGTGTACTGTCAGTGGTGTGCGGTGTGCTGGGTGTCTGATGGTGGTGTGGTACATTGTGTAATGTCAGTGGTGTGCGTTGTGCTGGGTGTCTGATGGACGTGTGGTACATTGTGTACTGTCAGTGGAGTGCGGCGTGCTGGGTGCCTGATGGGGCTTGGTACATTGTGTACTGTCAGTTGTGTGTGATGTGCTAGGTGCCTGATGGGTGTGTGGTATATTGTGTACTGTAAGTGGTCTGCGGTTTGCTGGGTGCCTGATGGGGGTGTGGTATATTGTGTACTGTCAGTGGTGTGCGGTGTGCTGGGTGCCTGATGGGGGTGTGGTACATTGTGTACTGTCAGTGGTGTGAGGTGTGCTGGGTGCCTGATGGGGGTGCGGTACATTTTGTACTCTCAGTGGAGTGAGGTGTGCTGGGTGCCTGATGGGGGTGATGTACATTGTGTAATGTCAGTGGTGTGCGGTGAGCTGGGTGTCTGATGGGGCTGTGGTACATTGTGTACTGTCAGTGGTGTGTGGTGTGCTGGGTGTCTGATGTGGGTGTGGTACATTGTGTACTGTCAGTGGTGTGCGGTGTGCTGGGTGCCTGTTGTAGGTGTGGTACATTGTGTATTGTCAGTGGTGTGCGGTGTGCTGGTTGTCTGATGGGGGTGTGGTACATTGTGTACTGTCAGTGGTGTGTGGTGTGCTGGTGCCTGATGGTGCTGTGGTACATTGTGTACTGTCAGTGGTGTGCGTTGAGCTGGGTTTCTGATGAGGGTGTGGTACATTGTGTACTGTCAGTGGTGTGCAGTGTGCTGGGTGTATGGTGGGGGTGTGGTACATTTTGTACTGACAGTGGTGTGTGGTGTGCTGGGTGCCTGATGGGGCTGGAGTACATTGCGTACTGTCAGTGTTGTGCGGTGAGCTGGGTGACTGATGTGGGTGTGGTACTATGTGTACTGTCAGTGGTGTGCTGGGTGTCTGATGGGAGTGTGGTACTTTGTGTACTGTCAGTGGTGTGCGGTGTGCTGGGTGTATGATGGGGGTGTGGTGCATTGTGTACTGTCAGTGGTGTGCGGTGTGCCGGGGAGCCGGATGGGGCTGTGGTACATTGTGTACTGTCAGTGGTGTGCGGTGTGCTGCGTGTCTGATGGGGCTGTGGTACATTGTGTACTGTCAGTGATGTGCGGTGTGCCGGGGAGCCGAATGGGGCTATGGTACATTGTGTACTGTCAGTGGTGTACGGTGTGCTGGGTGTCTGATGGGGGTGTGGTACATTGTGTACTGTCAGTGGTGTACGGTGTGCTGGGTGTCTGATGGGGTTGTGGTACATTGTGTACTGTCTTTGGTGTACGGTGTGCTGGGTGTCTGATGGGACTGTGGTACATTGTGTACTGTCAGTGGTGTGCGGTGTGCTGCGTGTCTGATGGGGCTGTGGTACATTGTGTACTGTCAGTGGTGTGCGGTGTGCTGGGTGCCTGATGGGGCTGTGGTACATTGTGTACTGTCAGTGGTGTGCGGTGTGCTGGGTGTCTGATGGATGTGTGGTACATTGTGTATTGTCAGTGGTTTGTGGTGTGCTGGGTGCCTGATGGGGCTTGGTACATTGTGTACTTTCAGTTGTGTTTGGTGTGCTGGGTGCCTGATGGGGGTGTGGTATATTGTGTACTGTCAGTGGTGTGCGGTGTGCTGGGAGCCTGATGGGGGTGTGGTACATTGTGTACTGTCAGTGGGTTGCTGTGTGCTGTGTGTCTGATGGGGCTGTGGTACATTGTGTACTGTCAGTGGTGTGCAGTGTGCTGGGTGTCTGATGGGGGTGTGGTACATTGTGTACTGTCAGTGGTGTGCGGTGTGCTGTGTGTCTGATGGGGCTGTGGTACATTGTGTACTGTCAGTGGTGTGCGGTGTGCTGGGTGCCTGATGGGGCTGTGGTACATTGTATACTGTCAGTGGTGTGCGGTTTGCTGGGTGTCTGATGGGGCTGTAGTGCATTGTGTACTGTCAGTGGTGTGCGGTGTGCTGGGTGCCTGATGGGGCTGTGGTACATTGTGTACTGTCAGTGGTGTGCGGTGTGCTGCGTGTCTGATGGGGCTGTGGTACATTTTGTACTGTCAGTGGTGTGCGGTGTGCTGGGTGTCTGATGGGGGTTTGGTACATTGTGTACTGTCAGTGGTGTGTGGTGTGCTGTGTGTCTGATGGGGCTGTGGTACATTGTGTACTGTCAGTGGTGTGCAGTGTGCTGGGTGTCTGATGGGGGTGTGGTACATTGTGTACTGTCAGTGGTGTGCGGTGTGCTGGGTGTCTGATGGGGGTGTGGTGCATTGTGTACTGTCAGTGGTGTGTGGTGTGCTGGGTGTCTGATGTTGGTGTGGTACATTGTGTACTGTCAGTGGTGTGCGGTGTGCTGGGTGCCTGTTGTAGGTGTGGTACATTGTGTACTGTCAGTGGTGTGCGGTGTGCTGGGTACCTGATGGGGCTGTGGTACATTGTGTACTGTAAGTGGTGTGCGGTGTGCTGTGTGTCTGATGTGGCTGTGGTACATTGTATACTGTCAGTGGTGTGCGGTGTGCTGGATGTCTGATGGGGTTGTGGTACATTGTGTACTGTCAGTGGTATGTGGTGTGCTGGGTGTCTGATGCGGGTTTGGTACATTGTGTACTGTCAGTGGTGTGCGGTGTGCTGGATGTCTGATGGGGGTTTGGTACATTGTGTACTGTCAGTGGTGTGTGGTGTGCTGGGTGTCTGATGTGGGTGTGGTACATTGTGTACTGTCAGTGGTGTGCGGTGTGCTGGGTGCATGTTGTAGGTGTGGTACATTGTGTACTGTCAGTGGTGTGCGGTGTGCTGGGTACCTGATGGGGCTGTGGTACATTGTGTACTGTAAGTGGTGTGCGGTGTGCTGGGTGTCTGATGGGGGTGTGGTACATTGTGTACTGTCAGTGGTGTGCTTTGTGCTGGGTGTCTGATGGGGGTGTGGTACATTGTGTACTGTCAGTGGTGTGCGGTGTGCTGGGTGTCTGATGGGGATGTGGTACATTGTGTACTGTCAGTGGTGTGCGGTGTGCTGGGTGTCTGATGGTGGTGTGGTACATTGTGTACTGTCAGTGGTGTGCGGTGTGCTGGGTGTCTGATGGTGGTGTGGTACATTGTGTACTGTCAGTGGAGTGCGGTGTGCTGGGTGCCTGATGGGGCTTGGTACATTGTGTACGGTCAGTTGTGTGTGATGTGCTAGGTGCCTGATGGGGGTGTGGTATATTGTGTACTGTCAGTGGTCTGCGGTGTGCTGGGTGCCTGATGGGGGTGTGGTATATTGTGTACTGTCAGTGGTGTGCGGTGTGCTGGGTGCCTGATGGGGGTGTGGTACATTGTGTACTGTCAGTGGTGTGAGGTGTGCTGGGTGCCTGATGGGGGTGCGGTACATTTTGTACTGTCAGTGGTGTGAGGTGTGCTGGGTGCCTGATGGGGGTGATGTACATTGTGTAATGTCAGTGGTGTGCGGTGAGCTGGGTGTCTGATGGGGCTGTGGTACATTGTGTACTGTCAGTGGTGTGAGGTGTGCTGGGTGCCTGATGGGGGTGCGGTACATTTTGTACTGTCAGTGGTGTGAGGTGTGCTGGGTGCCTGATGGGGGTGATGTACATTGTGTACTGTCAGTGGTGTGCTTTGTGCTGGGTGTCTGATGGGGGTGTGGTACATTGTGTACTGTCAGTGGTGTGCGGTGTGCTGGGTGTCTGATGGGGATGTGGTACATTGTGTACTGTCAGTGGTGTGCGGTGTGCTGGGTGTCTGATGGTGGTGTGGTACATTGTGTACTGTCAGTGGTGTGCGTTGTGCTGGGTGTCTGATGGACGTGTGGTACATTGTGTACTGTCAGTGGAGTGAGGTGTGCTGGGTGCCTGATGGGGCTTGGTACATTGTGTACTGTCAGTTGTGTGTGATGTGCTAGGTGCCTGATGGGGGTGTGGTATATTGTGTACTGTCAGTGGTCTGCGGTGTGCTGGGTGCCTGATGGGGGTGTGGTACATTTTGTACTGTAAGTAGTGTGCTTTGTGCTGGGTGTCTGATGGGGGTGTGGTACATTGTGTACTGTCAGTGGTGTGCGGTGTGCTGGGTGTCTGATGGGGATGTGGTACATTGTGTACTGTCAGTGGTGTGCGGTGTGCTGGGTGTCTGATGGTGGTGTGGTACATTGTGTACTGTCAGTGGTGTGCGTTGTGCTGGGTGTCTGATGGACGTGTGGTACATTGTGTACTGTCAGTGGAGTGCGGTGTGCTGGGTGCCTGATGGGGCTTGGTACATTGTGTACTGTCAGTTGTGTGTGATGTGCTAGGTGCCTGATGGGGGTGTGGTATATTGTGTACTGTCAGTGGTCTGCGGTGTGCTGGGTGCCTGATGGGGGTGTGGTATATTGTGTACTGTCAGTGGTGTGCGGTGTGCTGGGTGCCTGATGGGGGTGTGGTACATTGTGTACTGTCAGTGGTGTGAGGTGTGCTGGGTGCCTGATGGGGGTGCGGTACATTTTGTACTGTCAGTGGTGTGAGGTGTGCTGGGTGCCTGATGGGGGTGATGTACATTGTGTAATGTCAGTGGTGTGCGGTGAGCTGGGTGTCTGATGGGGCTGTGGTACATTGTGTACTGTCAGTGGTGTGTGGTGTGCTGGGTGTCTGATGTGGGTGTGGTACATTGTGTACTGTCAGTGGTGTGCGGTGTGCTGGGTGCCTGTTGTAGGTGTGGTACATTGTGTATTGTCAGTGGTGTGCGGTGTGCTGGTTGTCTGATGGGGGTGTGGTACATTGTGTACTGTCAGTGGTGGGTGGTGTGCTGGTGCCTGATGGTGCTGTGGTACATTGTGTACTGTCAGTGGTGTGCGTTGAGCTGGGTTTCTGATGAGGGTGTGGTACATTGTGTACTGTCAGTGGTGTGCGGTGTGCTGGGTGTCTGATGGGGGTGTGGTACATTGAGTACTGTCAGTGGTGTGCAGTGTGCTGGGTGTATGGTGGGGGTGTGGTACATTTTGTACTGACAGTGGTGTGTGGTGTGCTGGGTGCCTGATGGGGCTGGAGTACATTGCGTACTGTCAGTGTTGTGCGGTGAGCTGGGTGACTGATGTGGGTGTGGTACTATGTGTACTGTCAGTGGTGTGCTGGGTGTCTGATGGGAGTGTGGTACTTTGTGTACTGTCAGTGGTGTACGGTGTGCTGGGTGTCTGATGGGGGTGTGGTACATTGTGTACTGTCAGTGGTGTACGGTGTGCTGGGTGTCTGATGGGGTTGTGGTACATTGTGTACTGTCATTGGTGTACGGTGTGCTGGGTGTCTGATGGGACTGTGGTACATTGTGTACTGTCAGTGGTGTGCGGTGTGCTGCGTGTCTGATGGGGCTGTGGTACATTGCGTACTGTCAGTGTTGTGCGGTGAGCTGGGTGACTGATGTGGGTGTGGTACTATGTGTACTGTCAGTGGTGTGCTGGGTGTCTGATGGGAGTGTGGTACTTTGTGTACTGTCAGTGGTGTGCGGTGTGCTGGGTGTATGATGGGGGTGTGGTGCATTGTGTACTGTCAGTGGTGTGCGGTGTGCCGGGGAGCCGGATGGGGCTGTGGTACATTGTGTACTGTCAGTGGTGTGCTGCGTGTCTGATGGGGCTGTGGTACATTGTGTACTGTCAGTGATGTGCGGTGTGCCGGGGAGCCGAATGGGGCTGTGGTACATTGTGTACTGTCAGTGGTGTACGGTGTGCTGGGTGTCTGATGGGGGTGTGGTACATTGTGTACTGTCAGTGGTGTACGGTGTGCTGGGTGTCTGATGGGGTTGTGGTACATTGTGTACTGTCAGTGGTGTACGGTGTGCTGGGTGTCTGATGGGACTGTGGTACATTGTGTACTGTCAGTGGTGTGCGGTGTGCTGCGTGTCTGATGGGGCTGTGGTACATTGTGTACTGTCAGTGGTGTGCGGTGTGCTGGGTGCCTGATGGGGCTGTGGTACATTGTGTACTGTCAGTGGTGTGCGGTGTGCTGGGTGTCTGATGGATGTGTGGTACATTGTGTATTGTCAGTGGTTTGTGGTGTGCTGGGTGCCTGATGGGGCTTGGTACATTGTGTACTTTCAGTTGTGTTTGGTGTGCTGGGTGCCTGATGGGGGTGTGGTATATTGTGTACTGTCAGTGGTGTGCGGTGTGCTGGGAGCCTGATGGGGGTGTGGTACATTGTGTACTGTCAGTGGTTTGCTGTGTGCTGTGTGTCTGATGGGGCTGTGGTACATTGTGTACTGTCAGTGGTGTGCAGTGTGCTGGGTGTCTGATGGGGGTGTGGTACATTGTGTACTGTCAGTGGTGTGCAGTGTGCTGGGTGTCTGATGGGGGTGTGGTACATTGTGTACTGTCAGTGGTGTGCGGTGTGCTGTGTGTCTGATGGGGCTGTGGTACATTGTGTACTGTCAGTGGTGTGCGGTGTGCTGGGTGCCTGATGGGGCTGTGGTACGTTGTATACTGTCAGTGGTGTGCGGTTTGCTGGGTGTCTGATGGGGCTGTAGTGCATTGTGTACTGTCAGTGGTGTGCGGTGTGCTGGGTGCCTGATGGGGCTGTGGTACATTGTGTACTGTCAGTGGTGTGCGGTGTGCTGCGTGTCTGATGGGGCTGTGGTACATTGTGTACTGTCAGTGGTGTGCGGTGTGCTGGGTGTCTAATGGGGGTGTGGTACATTGTGTAATGTCAGTGGTGTGCGGTGTGCTGGGTACCTTATGGGGCTTTGGTACATTGTGTACTGTAAGTGGTGTGCGGTGTGCTGGGTGTCTGATGGGGGTGTGGTACATTGTGTACTGTCAGTGGTGTGCGGAGTGCTGGGTGTCTGATGGGGATGTGGTACATTGTGTACTGTCAGTGGTGTGCGGTGTGCTGGGTGTCTGATGGTGGTGTGGTACATTGTGTACTGTCAGTGGTGTGCGTTGTGCTGGGTGTCTTATGGATGTGTGGTACATTGTGTACTGTCAGTGGAGTGCGGTGTGCTGGGTGCCTGATGGGGCTTGGTACATTGTGTACTGTCAGTTGTGTGTGATGTGCTGGGTGCCTGATGGGGGTGTGGTATATTGTGTACTGTCAGTGGTCTGCGGTGTGCTGGGTGCTTGATGGGGGTGTGGTATATTTTGTACTGTCAGTGGTGTGAGGTGTGCTGGGTGCCTGATGGGGGTGCTGTACATTGTGTAATGTCAGTGGTGTGCGGTGAGCTGGGTGTCTGATGGGGCTGTGGTACATTGTGTACTGTCAGTGGTGTGCGGTGTGCTGGGTATCTGATGGGGGTGTGGTACATTGTGTACTGTCAGTGGTGTGCGGTGTGCTGGGTGTCTGATGGGGGTGTGGTACATTGTGTACTGTCAGTGGTGTGCAGTGTGCTGGGTGCCTGATGGGGGTGTGGTACATTGTGTACTGACAGTGGTGTGTGGTGTGCTGGGTGCCTGATGGGGCTGTAGTACAATGTGTACTGTCAGTGGTGTGCGGTGAGCTGGGTGCCTGATGGGGGTGTGGTACTATGTGTACTGTCAGTGGTGTGCTGGGTGTCTGATGGGGCTGTGGTACATTGTGTTCTGTCAGTGGTGTGCGGTGTGCTGGGTGTATGATGGGGGTGTGGTGCATTGTGTACTGTCCTGTCAGTGGTGTGTTGTGTGCTGGGTGCCTGATGGGGGTGTGGTACATTGTGTACTGTCAGTGGTGTGCGGTGAGCTGAGTGTCTGATGAGGGTGTGGTACATTGTGTACTGTCAGTGGTGTGCGGCGTGCTGGGTGTCTGATGGGGGTGTGGTACATTGTGTACTGTCAATGATGTGCGGTGTGCCGGGTAGCCTGATCGGGCTGTGGTACATTGTGTACTGTCAGTGGTGTGCGGTTTGCTGGGTGTCTGATGAGGCTGTGGTACATTGTGTACTGTCAGTGGTGTGCGGTGTGCTGGGTGTCTGATAGAGGTGTGGTACATTGTGTACTGTCAGTGGTGTGCGGTGTGCTGGGTGTCTGATGGGGGTGTGGTACATTGTGTACTGTCAATGATGTGCGGTGTGCCGGGTAGCCTGATGGGGCTGTGGTACATTGTGTACTGTCAGTGGTGTGCGGTGTGCTGTGTGTCTGATGGGGCTGTGGTGCATTGTGTACTGTCAGTGGTGTGCGGTGTGCTGGGTGTCTGATGGGGGTGTGGTACATTGTGTACTTTCAGTGGTGTGCGGTGTGCTGGGTGTCTGATGGATGTGTGGTACATTGTGTATTGTCAGTGGTGTGAGGTGTGCTGGGTGCCTGATGGGGCTTGGTACATTGTGTACTTTCAGTTGTGTTTGGTGTGCTGGGTGCCTGATGGGGGTGTGGTATATTGTGTACTGTCAGTTGTGTGCGGTGTGCTGGGTGCCTGATGGGGGTGTAGTACATTGTGTACTTTCAGTGGTGTGTGGTGTGCTGTGTGTCTGATGGGGCTGTGGTACATTGTGTACTGTCAGTGGTGTGCAGTGTGCTGGGTGTCTGATGGGGGTGTGGTACATTGTGTACTGTCAGTGGTGTGCGGTGTGCTGGGTGTCTGATGGGGGTGTGGTGCATTGTGCACTGTCAGTGGTGTGCGGTGTGCTGTGTGTCTGATGTGGCTGTGGTACATTGTATACTGTCAGTGGTGTGCGGTGTGCTGGATGTCTGATGGGGGTGTGGTACATTGTGTACTGTCAGTGGTATGTGGTGTGCTGGGTGTCTGATGCGGGTTTGGTACATTGTGTACTGTCAGTGGTGTGCGGTGTGCTGGGTGTCTGATGGGGGTTTGGTACATTGTGTACTGTCAGTGGTGTGTGGTGTGCTGGGTGTCTGATGTGGGTGTGGTACATTGTGTACTGTCTGTGGTGTGCGGTGTGCTGGGTGCCTGTTGTAGGTGTGGTACATTGTGTACTGTCAGTGGTGTGCGGTGTGCTGGGTACCTGATGGGGCTGTGGTACATTGTGTACTGTAAGTGGTGTGCGGTGTGCTGGGTGTCTGATGGGGGTGTGGTACATTGTGTACTGTCAGTGGTGTGCGGTGTGCTGGGTACCTGATGGGGCTGTGGTACATTTTGTACTGTAAGTGGTGTGCTTTGTGCTGGGTGTCTGATGGGGGTGTGGTACATTGTGTACTGTCAGTGGTGTGCGGTGTGCTGGGTGTCTGATGGGTGTGTGGTACATTGTGTACTGTCAGTGGTGTGCGGTGTGCTGGGTGTCTGATGGGGGTGTGGTACATTGTGTACTGTCAGTGGTGTGCAGTGTGCTGGGTGCCTGATGGGGGTGTGGTACATTGTGTACTGACAGTGGTGTGTGGTGTGCTGGGTGCCTGATGGGGCTGTAGTACAATGTGTACTGTCAGTGGTGTGCGGTGAGCTGGGTGCCTGATGGGGGTGTGGTACTATGTGTACTGTCAGTGGTGTGCTGGGTGTCTGATGGGGCTGTGGTACATTGTGTTCTGTCAGTGGTGTGCGGTGTGCTGGGTGTATGATGGGGGTGTGGTGCATTGTGTACTGTCCTGTCAGTGGTGTGTTGTGTGCTGGGTGCCTGATGGGGGTGTGGTACATTGTGTACTGTCAGTGGTGTGCGGTGAGCTGAGTGTCTGATGAGGGTGTGGTACATTGTGTACTGTCAGTGGTGTGCGGTGTGCTGGGTGTCTGATGGGGGTGTGGTACATTGTGTACTGTCAATGATGTGCGGTGTGCCGGGTAGCCTGATCGGGCTGTGGTACATTGTGTACTGTCAGTGGTGTGCGGTTTGCTGGGTGTCTGATGAGGCTGTGGTACATTGTGTACTGTCAGTGGTGTGCGGTGTGCTGGGTGTCTGATAGAGGTGTGGTACATTGTGTACTGTCAGTGGTGTGCGGTGTGCTGGGTGTCTGATGGGGATGTGGTACACTGTGTACTGTCAATGATGTGCGGTGTGCCGGGTAGCCTGATGGGGCTGTGGTACATTGTGTACTGTCAGTGGTGTGCGGTGTGCTGGGTGTCTGATGGGGCTGTGGTGCATTGTGTACTGTCAGTGGTGTGCGGTGTGCTGGGTGTCTGATGGGGGTGTGGTACATTGTGTACTGTCAGTGGTGTGCGGTGTGCTGGGTGTCTGATGGATGTGTGGTACATTGTGTATTGTCAGTGGTGTGAGGTGTGCTGGGTGCCTGATGGGGCTTGGTACATTGTGTACTTTCAGTTGTGTTTGGTGTGCTGGGTGCCTGATGGGGGTGTGGTATATTGTGTACTGTCAGTTGTGTGCGGTGTGCTGGGTGCCTGATGGGGGTGTAGTACATTGTGTACTGTCAGTGGTGTGTGGTGTGCTGTGTGTCTGATGGGGCTGTGGTACATTGTGTACTGTCAGTGGTGTGCAGTGTGCTGGGTGTCTGATGGGGGTGTGGTACATTGTGTACTGTCAGTGGTGTGCGGTGTGCTGGGTGTCTGATGGGGGTGTGGTGCATTGTGCACTGTCAGTGGTGTGCGGTGTGCTGTGTGTCTGATGTGGCTGTGGTACATTGTATACTGTCAGTGGTGTGCGGTGTGCTGATGTCTGATGGGGGTGTGGTACATTGTGTACTGTCAGTGGTATGTTGTGTGCTGGGTGTCTGATGCGGGTTTGGTACATTGTGTACTGTCAGTGGTGTGCGGTGTGCTGGGTGTCTGATGGGGGTTTGGTACATTGTGTACTGTCAGTGGTGTGTGGTGTGCTGGGTGTCTGATGTGGGTGTGGTACATTGTGTACTGTCAGTGGTGTGCGGTGTGCTGGGTGCCTGTTGTAGGTGTGGTACATTGTGTACTGTCAGTGGTGTGCGGTGTGCTGGGTACCTGATGGGGCTGTGGTACATTGTGTACTGTAAGTGGTGTGCGGTGTGCTGGGTGTCTGATGGGGGTGTGGTACATTGTGTACTGTCAGTGGTGTGCGGTGTGCTGGGTACCTGATGGGGCTGTGGTACATTTTGTACTGTAAGTGGTGTGCTTTGTGCTGGGTGTCTGATGGGGGTGTGGTACATTGTGTACTGTCAGTGGTGTGCGGTGTGCTGGGTGTCTGATGGGGATGTGGTACATTGTGTACTGTCAGTGGTGTGCGGTGTGCTGGTGTCTGATGGTGGTGTGGTACATTGTGTACTGTCAGTGGTGTGCGTTGTGCTGGGTGTCTGATGGACGTGTGGTACATTGTGTACTGTCAGTGGAGTGCGGTGTGCTGGGTGCCTGATGGGGCTTGGTACATTGTGTACTGTCAGTTGTGTGTGATGTGCTAGGTGCCTGATGGGGGTGTGGTATATTGTGTACTGTCAGTGGTCTGCGGTGTGCTGGGTGCCTGATGGGGGTGTGGTATATTGTGTACTGTCAGTGGTGTGTGGTGTGCTGGGTGCCTGATGGGGGTGTGGTACATTGTGTACTGTCAGTGGTGTGAGGTGTGCTGGGTGCCTGATGGGGGTGCGGTACATTTTGTACTGTCAGTGGTGTGAGGTGTGCTGGGTGCCTGATGGGGGTGATGTACATTGTGTAATGTCAGTGGTGTGCGGTGAGCTGGGTGTCTGATGGGGCTGTGGTACATTGTGTACTGTCAGTGGTGTGTGGTGTGCTGGGTGTCTGATGTGGGTGTGGTACATTCTGTACTGTCAGTGGTGTGCGGTGTGCTGGGTGCCTGTTGTAGGTGTGGTACATTGTGTATTGTCAGTGGTGTGCGGTGTGCTGGTTGTCTGATGGGGGTGTGGTACATTGTGTACTGTCAGTGGTGTGTGGTGTGCTGGTGCCTGATGGTGCTGTGGTACATTGTGTACTGTCAGTGGTGTGCGTTGAGCTGGGTTTCTGATGAGGGTGTGGTACATTGTGTACTGTCAGTGGTGTGCGGTGTGCTGGGTGTCTGATGGGGGTGTGGTACATTGTGTACTGTCAGTGGTGTGCAGTGTGCTGGGTGTATGGTGGGGGTGTGGTACATTGTGTACTGACAGTGGTGTGTGGTGTGCTGGGTGCCTGATGGGGCTGGAGTACATTGTGTACTGTCAGTGTTGTGCGGTGAGCTGGGTGACTGATGTGGGTGTGGTACTATGTGTACTGTCAGTGGTGTGCTGGGTGTTTGATGGGAGTGTGGTACATTGTGTACTGTCAGTGGTGTGCGGTGTGCTGGGTGTATGATGGGGGTGTGGTGCATTGTGTACTGTCAGTGGTGTGCGGTGTGCCGGGGAGCCGGATGGGGCTGTGGTACATTGTGTACTGTCAGTGGTGTGCGGTGTGCTGCGTGTCTGATGGGGCTGTGGTACATTGTGTACTGTCAGTGATGTGCGGTGTGCCGGGGAGCCGGATGGGGCTGTGGTACATTGTGTACTGTCAGTGGTGTACGGTGTGCTGGGTGTCTGATGGGGGTGTGGTACATTGTGTACTGTCAGTGGTGTACGGTGTGCTGGGTGTCTGATGGGGTTGTGGTACATTGTGTACTGTCAGTGGTGTGCGGTGTGCTGCGTGTCTGATGGGGCTGTGGTACATTGTGTACTGTCAGTGGTGTGCGGTGTGCTGGGTGCCTGATGGGGCTTGGTACATTGCGTACTTTCAGTTGTGTTTGGTGTGCTGGGTGCCTGATGGGGGTGTGGTATATTGTGTACTGTCAGTGCTGTGCGGTGTGCTGGGAGCCTGATGGGGGTGTGGTACATTGTGTACTGTCAGTGGTTTGCTGTGTGCTGTGTGTCTGATGGGGCTGTGGTACATTGTGTACTGTCAGTGGTGTGCAGTGTGCTGGGTGTCTGATGGGGGTGTGGTACATTGTGTACTGTCAGTGGTGTGCAGTGTGCTGGGTGTCTGATGGGGGTGTGGTACATTGTGTACTGTCAGTGGTGTGCGGTGTGCTGTGTGTCTGATGGGGCTGTGGTACATTGTGTACTGTCAGTGGTGTGCGGTGTGCTGGGTGCCTGATGGGGCTGTGGTACATTGTATACTGTCAGTGGTGTGCGGTTTGCTGGGTGTCTGATGGGGCTGTAGTACATTGTGTACTGTCAGTGGTGTGCGGTGTGCTGGGTGCCTGATGGGGCTGTGCTACATTGTATACTGTCAGTGGTGTGCGGTGTGCTGGATGTCTGATGGGGGTGTGGTACATTGTGTACTGTCTTTGGTGTGTGGTGTGCTGGGTGTCTGATGTGGGTGTGGTACATTGTGTACTGTCAGTGGTGTGCGGTGTGCTGGGTGCCTGTTGTAGGTGTGGTACATTGTGTACTGTCAGTGGTGTGCGGTGTGTTGGGTGTCTGATGGGGGTGTGGTACATTGTGTACTGTCAGTGGTGTGCGGTGTGCTGGGTGTCTGATGGGGGTGTGGTACATTGTGTACTGTCAGTGGTGTGCGGTGTGCTGGGTGCCTGATGGGGCAGTGGTACATTGTGTGCTGTTAGTGGTGTGCGGTATGCTGGGTGTCTGATCGGGGTGAGTTACATTGTGTACTGTCAGTGTTGTGCTGTGTGCTGGGTGACTGATGGGGGTGTGGTACATTGTGTCCTGTCAGTGGTGTGTGGTGTGCTGGGTGTCTGATGGGGCTGTGGCACATTGTGTACTGTCAGTGGTGTGCGGTGTGCTGGGTGTCTGATGGGGCTGTGGTACATTGTGTACTGTCAGTGGTGTGCGGTGTGCTGGGTGTCTGATGGGGCTGTGGTACATTGTGTACTGTCAGTTGCGTGTGGTGTGCTGGGTGTCTGATGGGGCTGTGGTACATTGTGTACTGTCAGTGGTGTGTGGTGTGCTGGGTGTCTGATGGGGCTGTGGTACATTGTGTACTGTCAGTGGTGTGCGGTGTGCTGTGTGTCTGATGGGGGTGTGGTATATTGTTTATTGTCAGTGGAGTGCGGTGTGCTGGGTGTCTGATGGGGGTGTGGTACATTGTTTACTGTCAGTGGTGTGCGGTGTGCTGAGTGACTGATGGGGGTGTGGTACATTGTGTACTGTCTGTGGTGTGTGGTGTGCTGTGTGCCTGATGGGGGAGTGGTACATTGTGTACTGTCAGTGGTGTGCGGTGCGCTGGGTGCCTGATGGGGTGAGGTACATTGTGTACTGTCAGTGGTGTGCGGTGTGCTGGGTGTCTGATGGGAGTGTGGTACATTGTGTACTGTCAGTGGTGTGTGGTGTGCTGGGTGCCTGATGGGGTTGTGGTACATTGTGTACTGTCAGTGGTGTGCGGTGTGCTGGGTGCCAGATGTGGCTGTGGTACATTGCGTACTGTAATTGGTGTGTGGTGTGCTGGGTGTCTGATGGGGGTGTGGTACATTGTGTACTGTCAGTGGTGTGCGGTGTGCTGGGTGTCTGATGGGGATTTGGTACATTGTGTACTGTCAGTGGTGTGCGGTGTGCTTGGTGTCTGACGGGGGTGTGGTACATTGTGTACTGTCAGTGTTGTGCGGTGAGCTGGGTGACTGATGTGGGTGTGGTACTATGTGTACTGTCAGTGGTGTGCTGGGTGTCTGATGGGAGTGTGGTACATTGTGTACTGTCAGTGGTGTGCGGTGTGCTGGGTGTATGATGGGGGTGTGGTGCATTGTGTACTGTCAGTGGTGTGCGGTGTGCCGGGGAGCCGGATGGGGCTGTGGTACATTGTGTACTGTCAGTGGTGTGCGGTGTGCTGCGTGTCTGATGGGGCTGTGGTACATTGTGTACTGTCAGTGGTGTGCGGTTTGCTGGGTGTCTGATGGGGCTGTAGTACATTGTGTACTGTCAGTGGTGTGCGGTGTGCTGGGTGCCTGATGGGGCTGTGGTACATTGTATACTGTCAGTGGTGTGCGGTGTGCTGGATGTCTGATGGGGGTGTGGTACATTGTGTACTGTCAGTGGTGTGTGGTGTGCTGGGTGTCTGATGTGGGTGTGGTACATTGTGTACTGTCAGTGGTGTGCGGTGTGCTGGGTGCCTGTTGTAGGTGTGGTACATTGTGTACTGTCAGTGGTGTGCGGTGTGCTGGGTGTCTGATGGGGGTGTGGTACATTGTGTACTGTCAGTGGTGTGCGGTGTGCTGGGTGTCTGATGGGGGTGTGGTACATTGTGTACTGTCAGTGGTGTGCGGTGTGCTGGGTGCCTGATGGGGCAGTGGTACATTGTGTGCTGTTAGTGGTGTGCGGTATGCTGGGTGTCTGATCGGGGTGAGTTACATTGTGTACTGTCAGTGGTGTGCTGTGTGCTGGGTGACTGATGGGGGTGTGGTACATTGTGTCCTGTCAGTGGTGTGTGGTGTGCTGGGTGTCTGATGGGGCTGTGGCACATTGTGTACTGTCAGTGGTGTGCGGTGTGCTGGGTGTCTGATGGGGCTGTGGTACATTGTGTACTGTCAGTGGTGTGCGGTGTGCTGGGTGTCTGATGGGGCTTTGGTACATTGTGTACTGTCAGTTGCGTGTGGTGTGCTGGGTGTCTGATGGGGCTGTGGTACATTGTGTACTGTCAGTGGTGTGTGGTGTGCTGGGTGTCTGATGGGGCTGTGGTACATTGTGTACTGTCAGTGGTGTGCGGTGTGCTGTGTGTCTCATGGGGGTGTGGTATATTGTTTATTGTCAGTGGAGTGCGGTGTGCTGGGTGTCTGATGGGGGTGTGGTACATTGTTTACTGTCAGTGGTGTGCGGTGTGCTGATTGACTGATGGGGGTGTGGTACATTGTGTACTGTCTGTGGTGTGTGGTGTGCTGTGTGCCTGATGGGGGAGTGGTACATTGTGTACTGTCAGTGGTGTGCGGTGCGCTGGGTGCCTGATGGGGTGAGGTACATTGTGTACTGTCAGTGGTGTGCGGTGTGCTGGGTGTCTGATGGGAGTGTGGTACATTGTGTACTGTCAGTGGTGTGTGGTGTGCTGGGTGCCTGATGGGGTTGTGGTACATTGTGTACTGTCAGTGGTGTGCGGTGTGCTGGGTGCCAGATGTGGCTGTGGTACATTGTGTACTGTAATTGGTGTGTGGTGTGCTGGGTGTCTGATGGGGGTGTGGTACATTGTGTACTGTCAGTGGTGTGCGGTGTGCTGGGTGTCTGATGGGGATTTGGTACATTGTGTACTGTCAGTGGTGTGCGGTGTGCTTGGTGTCTGACGGGGGTGTGGTACATTGTGTACTGTCAGTGTTATGCGGTGAGCTGGGTGACTGATGTGGGTGTGGTACTATGTGTACTGTCAGTGGTGTGCTGGGTGTCTGATGGGAGTGTGGTACATTGTGTACTGTCAGTGGTGTGCGGTGTGCTGGGTGTATGATGGGGGTGTGGTGCATTGTGTACTGTCAGTGGTGTGCGGTGTGCCGGGGAGCCGGATGGGGCTGTGGTACATTGTGTACTGTCAGTGGTGTGCGGTGTGCTGCGTGTCTGATGGGGCTGTGGTACATTGTGTACTGTCAGTGATGTGCGGTGTGCCGGGGAGCCGGATGGGGCTGTGTTACATTGTGTACTGTCAGTGGTGTACGGTGTGCTGGGTGTCTGATGGGGGTGTGGTACATTGTGTACTGTCAGTGGTGTACGGTGTGCTGGGTGTCTGATGGGGTTGTGGTACATTGTGTACTGTCAGTGGTGTACGGTGTGCTGGGTGTCTGATGGGACTGTGGTACATTGTGTACTGTCAGTGGTGTGCGGTGTGCTGCGTGTCTGATGGGGCTGTGGTACATTGTGTACTGTCAGTGGTGTGCGGTGTGCTGGGTGCCTGATGGGGCTGTGGTACATTGTGTACTGTCAGTGGTGTGCGGTGTGCTGGCTGTCTGATGGATGTGTGGTACATTGTGTATTGTCAGTGGTTTGTGGTGTGCTGGGTGCCTGATGGGGCTTGGTACATTGTGTACTTTCAGTTGTGTTTGGTGTGCTGGGTGCCTGATGGGGGTGTGGTATATTGTGTACTGTCAGTGGTGTGCGGTGTTCTGGGAGCCTGATGGGGGTGTGGTACATTGTGTACTGTCAGTGGTTTGCTGTGTGCTGTGTGTCTGATGGGGCTGTGGTACATTGTGTACTGTCAGTGGTGTGCAGTGTGCTGGGTGTCTGATGGGGGTGTGGTACATTGTGTACTGTCAGTGGTGTGCAGTATGCTGGGTGTCTGATGGGGGTGTGGTACATTGTGTACTGTCAGTGGTGTGCGGTGTGCTGTGTGTCTGATGGGGCTGTGGTACATTGTGTACTGTCAGTGGTGTGCGGTGTGCTGGGTGCCTGATGGGGCTGTGGTACATTGTATACTGTCAGTGGTGTGCGGTTTGCTGGGTGTCTGATGGGGCTGTAGTACATTGTGTACTGTCAGTGGTGTGCGGTGTGCTGGGTGCCTGATGGGGCTGTGGTACATTGTATACTGTCAGTGGTGTGCGGTGTGCTGGATGTCTGATGGGGGTGTGGTACATTGTGTACTGTCAGTGGTGTGTGGTGTGCTGGGTGTCCGATGTGGGTGTGGTACATTGTGTACTGTCAGTGGTGTGCGGTGTGCTGGGTGCCTGTTGTAGGTGTGGTACATTGTGTACTGTCAGTGGTGTGCGGTGTGCTGGGTGTCTGATGGGGGTGTGGTACATTGTGTACTGTCAGTGGTGTGCGGTGAGCTGGGTGTCTGATGGGGTGTGGTGTATTGTGTACTGTCAGTGGTGTGCGGTGTGCTGGGTGTCTGATGGGGGTGTGGTACATTGTGTACTGTTAGTGGTGTTCGGTTTGCTGGGTGTCTGATGGGGGCGTGGTACATTGTGTACTGTCAGTGGTGTGCGGTGTGCTGGGTGTCTGATGGCGGTGTGGTACATTGTGTACTGTCAGTGGTGTGCGGTGTGCTGGGTGTCTGATGTGGTGTGGTACATTGTGTATTGTCAGTGGTGTGCGGTGTGCTGGGTGTCTGATGGGGGTGTGGTACATTGTGTACTGTCAGTGGTGTGCGGTGTGCTGGGTGCCTGATGGGGCAGTGGTACATTGTGTGCTGTTAGTGGTGTGCGGTATGCTGGGTGTCTGATCGGGGTGAGTTACATTGTGTACTGTCAGTGGTGTGCTGTGTGCTGGGTGACTGATGGGGGTGTGGTACATTGCGTCCTGTCAGTGGTGTGTGGTGTGCTGGGTGTCTGATGGGGCTGTGGCACATTGTGTACTGTCAGTGGTGTGCGGTGTGCTGGGTGTCTGATGGGGCTGTGGTACATTGTGTACTGTCAGTGGTGTGCGGTGTGCTGGGTGTCTGATGGGGCTGTGGTACATTGTGTACTGTCAGTTGTGTGTGGTGTGCTGGGTGTCTGATGGGGCTGTGGTACATTGTGTACTGTCAGTGGTGTGTGGTGTGCTGGGTGTCTGATGGGGCTGTGGTACATTGTGTACTGTCAGTGGTGTGCGGTGTGCTGTGTGTCTGATGGGGGTGTGGTATATTGTTTATTGTCAGTGGAGTGCGGTGTGCTGGGTGTCTGATGGGGGTGTGGTACATTGTTTACTGTCAGTGGTGTGCGGTGTGCTGAGTGACTGATGGGGGTGTGGTACATTGTGTACTGTCTGTGGTGTGTGGTGTGCTGTGTGCCTGATGGGGGAGTGGTACATTGTGTACTGTCAGTGGTGGGTGGTCTGCTGGGTGCCTGATGGGGCTGTGGTACATTGTGTACTGTCAGTGGCGTGTGGTGTGCTGTGTGTCTGATGGGGCTGTGGTACATTGTGTACTGTCAGTGTTGTGCGGTGTGCTGGGTGCCTGATGGGGGTGTGGTACATTGTGTAAAGTCAGTAGTGTGTGGTGTGCTGGGTGTCTGATGGGGCTGTGGTACATTGTGTACTGTCAGTGGTGTGTGGTGTGCTGGGTGTCTGATGGGGGTGTGGTACATTGTGTACTGTCAGTGGTGTGCGGTGTGCTGGGTGTCTGATAGTGATGTGGTACATTGTGTACTGTCAGTGGTGTGCGGTGTGCTGGGTGCCTGATTGGGTTGTGGTACTTTGTGTGCTGTCAGTGGTGTGCGGTGAGCTGGGTGTCTGATGGGGGTGTGGTACATTGTGTACTGTCAGTGGTGTGCGGTGTGCTGGGTGCCTGATGGGGGTGTGGTACATAGTGTACTGTCAGCGGTGTGCGGTGTGCTGGGTGTCTGATGGCGGTGTGGTACATTATGTACTGTCAGTGGTATGTGGTGTGCTGGGTGTCTGATGGTGGTTTGGTACATTGTGTACTGTCAGTGGTGTGCGGTGTGCTGGGTGTCTGATGGGGCTGTGGTACTTTGTGTACTGTCAGTGGTGTGCAGTGTGCTGGGTGCCTGATGGGGCTGTGGTACATTGTGTACTGTCAGGGGTGTGCGGTGTGCTGGGTGACTGATGGGGGTGTGGTACATTGTATACTGTCAGTGGTGTGCGGTGTGCTGGGTGTCTGATGGGGGTTTGGTGCATTGTGTACTGTCAGTGGTGTGCGGTGTGCTGGGTGCCTGATGGGGGTGTGGTACATTGTGTCCTCTCAGTGGTGTGCGGTGTGCTGGGTGCCTGATGGGGCTGTGGTACATTGTGTACTGTCAGTGGTGTGCGGTGTGCTGGGTGTCTGATGGGGGTATGGTACATTGTGTACTGTCAGTGGTGTGCCGTGTGCTGGGTGTCTGATGGGGCTGTGGTACATTGTGCACTGTCAGTGGTGTGCAGTGTGCTGGGTGTATGATGGGGGTGGGGTACATTGTGTACTGTCAGTGGTGTGTGGTGTGCTGGGTGCCTGATGGGGCTATGGTACAATGTGTACTGTCAGTGGTGTGCGGTGTGCTGGGTGTCTGATGTGTCTGTGGTACATTGTGTACTGTCAGTGGTGTGTGGTGTGCTGGGTGTCTGATGGGGGTGTGGTACATTGTGTACTGTCAGTGGAGTATGGTGTGCTGGGTGTCTGATGAGGGTGTGGTACATTGTGTACTGTCAGTGATGTGTGGTGTGCTGGGTGTCTAATGGGGCTGTGGTACATTGTGTACTGTCAGTGGTGTGCGGTGTGCTGGGTGTCTGATGGGGGTGTGGCACATTGTGTACTGTCAGTGGAGTGCGGTGTGCTGGGTGTCTGATGAGGGTGTGGTACCATGTGTACTGTCAGTGATGTGTGGTGTGCTGGGTGTCTGATGGGGCTGTGGTACATTGTGTACTGTCAGTGGTGTGTGGTGTGCTGGGTATCTGATGGGGCTGTGGTACATTGTGTACTTTCAGTGGTGTGCGGTGTGCTGGGTGTCGGATGGTGGTGTGGGACATTGTGCACTGACAGTGGTGTGCGGTGTGCTGGGTGTCTGATGGGTTTGTGGTACATTGTGTACTGTCAGTGGTGTGCGGTGTGCTTGGTGTCTGATGGGGTTGTGGAAAATTGTGTACTGTCAGTGGTGTGCGGTGTGCTGAGTGTCATATGGGGGTGTGTTACATTGTGTACTGTCAGTCGTGTGTGGTTTGCTGTGTGTCTGATGGGGCTGTGGTACATTGTGTACTGTCAGTGGTGTGCGGTGTGCTGTGTGCCTGATGGGGATGTGGTACATTGTGTACTGTCAGTAGTGTGTGGTGTGCTGGGTGTCTGATGGGGCTGTGGTACATTGTGTACTGTCAGTGGTGTGTGGTGTCCTGGGTGTCTGATGGGGCTGTGGTACATTGTGTACTGTCAGTGGTGTGCGGTGTGCTGGGTGTCTGATGGTGGTGTGGGACATTGTGTACTGTCAGTGGTGTGCTGTGTGTCTGATGGGGTTGTGGTACATTGTGTACTGTCAGTGGTGTGCGGTGTGCTGGGTGCCTGATGGGGGTGTGGTACATTGTGTACTGTCAGTCGTGTGCGGTGTGCTGGGTGCCTGATGGGGGTGTGTTACATTGTGCACTGTCAGTGGTGTATGGTTTGCTGTGTGTCTGATCGGGCTGTGGTACATTGTGTACTGTCAGTGGTGTGCGGTGTGCTGTGTGCCTGATGGGGATGTGGTACATTGTGTACCGTCAGTGGTGTGTGGTGTGCTGGGTGTCTGATGGGGCTGTGGGACATTGTGTACTGTCAGTGGTGTGCGGTGTGCTGGGTGCCTGATGGGGCTATGGTACAATGTGTACTGTCAGTGGTGTGCGGTGTGCAGGGTGTCTGATGTGTCTGTGGTACATTGTGTACTGTCAGTGGTGTGCGGTGTGCTGGGTGTCTGATGGGGGTGTGGCACATTGTGTACTGTCAGTGGAGTGCGGTGTGCTGGGTGTCTGATGAGGGTGTGGTACCATGTGTACTGTCAGTGATGTGTGGTGTGCTGGGTGTCTGATGGGGCTGTGGTACATTGTGTACTGTCAGTGGTGTGTGGTGTGCTGGGTATCTGATGGGGCTGTGGTACATTGTATACTTTCAGTGGTGTGCGGTGTGCTGGGTGTCGGATGGTGGTGTGGGACATTGTGCACTGACAGTGGTGTGCGGTGTGCTGGGTGTCTGATGGGTTTGTGGTACATTGTGTACTGTCAGTGGTGTGCGGTGTGCTGGGTGTCTGATGGGGTTGTGGAAAATTGTGTACTGTCAGTGGTGTGCGGTGTGCTGAGTGTCATATGGGGGTGTGTTACATTGTGTACTGTCAGTCGTGTGTGGTTTGCTGTGTGTCTGATGGGGCTGTGGTACATTGTGTACTGTCAGTGGTGTGCGGTGTGCTGTGTGCCTGATGGGGATGTGGTACATTGTGTACTGTCAGTAGTGTGTGGTGTGCTGGGTGTCTGATGGGGCTGTGGTACATTGTGTACTGTCAGTGGTGTGTGGTGTGCTGGGTGTCTGATGTGGGTGTGGTACATTGTGTACTGTCAGTGGTGTGCGGTGGGCTGGGTGTCTGATGGGGGTGTGGTACATTGTGTACTGTCAGTGGTGTGCGGTGTGCTGCGTGTCAGTTGGGGCTGTGGTACATTGTGTACTGTCAGTGGAGTGCGGTGTGCTGGGTGTCTGATGAGTGTGTGGTACATTGTGTACTGTCAGTGATGTGTGGTGTGCTGGGTGTCTAATGGGGCTGTGGTACATTGTGTACTGTTAGTGGTATGTGGTGTGCTGGGTGTCTGATGGGGCTGTGGTACATTGTGTACTGTCAGTGGTGTGCGGTGTGCTGGCTGTTGGATGGTGGTGTGGGACATTGTGTACTGTCATTGGTGTGCGGTGTGCTGGGTATCTGATGGGTTTGTGGTACATTGTGTACTGTCAGTGGTGTGCAGTGTGCTGGGTGTCTAATGGGGTTGTGGTACATTGTGTACTGTCAATGGTGTGCGGTGTGCTGGGTGTAAGATGGGGGTGTGGTACATTGTGTACTGTCAGTGGTGTGTGGTGTGTTGGGTGTCTGATGGGGGTGTGGTACATTGTGTACAGTCAGTGGTGTGCGGTGTGCTGGGTGCCTGATGGGGCTCTGGTACACTGTGTACTCTCAGAGGTGTGCGGTGTGCTGGGTGCCTGATGGGGGTGTGGTACATTGTGTACTGTCAGTGGTGTGCGGTTCGCTGGGTGTCTGATGGGGGTTTGGTACATTGTGTACTGTCAGTGGCGTGCGGTGTGCTGCGTGTCAGATGGGGGTGTGGTACATTGTGTACTGTCAGTGGTGTGCGGTGAGCTGGGTGTCTGATGGGGCTGTGGTACATTGTGTACATGTCAGTGGTGTGCGGTGTGCTGGGTGTCTGATGGGGGTGTGGTACATTGTGTACTGTCAGTGGAGTGCGGTGTGCTGGGTGTCTGATGAGGATGTGGTACATTGTGTACTGTCAGTGATGTGTGGTGTGCTGGGTGTCTGATGGGGCTGTGGTACATTGTGTACTGTCAGTGGTGTGTGGTGTGCTGGGTGTCTGATGGGGCTGTGGTACATTGTGTACTGTCAGTGGTGTGCGGTGTGCTGGGTGTCTGATGGTGGTGTGGGACATTGTGTACTGTCAGTGGTGTGCTGGGTGTCTGATGGGGTTGTGGTACATTGTGTACTGTCAGTGGTGTGCGGTGTGCTGGGTGCCTGATGGGGGTGTGGTACATTGTGTACTGTCAGTCGTGTGCGGTGTGCTGGGTGCCTGATGGGGGTGTGTTACATTGTGTACTGTCAGTGGTGTATGGTTTGCTGTGTGTCTGATGGGGCTGTGGTACATTGTGTACTGTCAGTGGTGTGCGGTGTGCTGTGTGCCTGATGGGGATGTGGTACATTGTGTACCGTCAGTGGTGTGTGGTGTGCTGGGTGTCTGATGGGGCTGTGGGACATTGTGTACTGTCAGTGGTGTGCGGTGTGCTGGGTGCCTGATGGGGCTATGGTACAATGTGTACTGTCAGTGGTGTGCGGTGTGCTGGGTGTCTGATGTGTCTGTGGTACATTGTGTACTGTCAGTGGTGTGCGGTGTGCTGGGTGTCTGATGGGGGTGTGGTACATTGTGTACTGTCAGTGGAGTGCGGTGTGCTGGGTGTCTGATGAGGGTGTGGTACCATGTGTACTGTCAGTGATGTGTGGTGTGCTGGGTGTCTGATGGGGCTGTGGTACATTGTGTACTGTCAGTGGTGTGTGGTGTGCTGGGTATCTGATGGGGCTGTGGGACATTGTGCACTGTCAGTGGTGTGCGGTGTGCTGGGTGTCTGATGGGTTTGTGGTACATTGTGTACTGTCAGTGGTGTGCGGTGTGCTGGGTGTCTGATGGGGTTGTGGAAAATTGTGTACTGTCAGTGGTGTGCGGTGTGCTGAGTGTCATATGGGGGTGTGTTACATTGTGTACTGTCAGTCGTGTGTGGTTTGCTGTGTGTCTGATGGGGCTGTGGTACATTGTGTACTGTCAGTGGTGTGCGGTGTGCTGTGTGCCTGATGGGGATGTGGTACATTGTGTACTGTCAGTAGTGTGTGGTGTGCTGGGTGTCTGATGGGGCTGTGGTACATTGTGTACTGTCAGTGGTGTGTGGTGTGCTGGGTGTTTGATGTGGGTGTGGTACATTGTGTACTGTCAGTGGTGTGCGGTGGGCTGGGTGTCTGATGGGGGTGTGGTACATTGTGTACTGTCAGTGGTGTGCGGTGTGCTGCGTGTCAGATGGGGCTGTGGTACATTGTGTACTGTCAGTGGTGTGCGGTGTGCTGGGTGCCTGATTGGGTTGTGGTACTTTGTGTGCTGTCAGTGGTGTGCGGTGAGCTGGGTGTCTGATGGGGGTGTGGTACATTGTGTATTGTCAGTGGTGTGCGGTGTGCTGGGTGCCTGATGGGGGTGTGGTACATTGTGTACTGTCCGTGGTGTGCGGTGTGCTGGGTGCCTGATGGGGGTGTGGTACATAGTGTACTGTCAGCGGTGTGCGGTGTGCTGGGTGTCTGATGGCGGTGTGGTACACTATGTACTGTCAGTGGTATGTGGTGTGCTGGGTGTCTGATGGGGGTTTGGTACATTGTGTACTGTCAGTGGTGTGCGGTGTGCTGGGTGTCTCATGGCGCTGTGGTACTTTGTGTACTGTCAGTGGTGTGCAGTGTGCTGGGTGCCTGATGGGGCTGTGGTACATTGTGTACTGTCAGTGGTGTGCGGTGTGCTGGGTGACTGATGGGTGTGTGGTACATTGTATACTGTCAGTGGTGTGCGGTGTGCTGGGTGTCTGATGGGGGTTTGGTACATTGTGTACTGTCAGTGGTGTGCGGTGTGCTGGGTGCCTGATGGGGGTGTGGTACATTGTGTCCTGTCAGTGGTGTGCGGTGTGCTGGGTGCCTGATGGGGCTGTGGTACATTGTGTACTGTCAGTGGTGTGCGGTGTGCTGGGTGTCTGATGGGGGTGTGGTACATTGTGTACTGTCAATGGTGTGCGGTGTGCTGGGTGTCTGATGGGGCTGTGGTACATTGTGCACTGTCAGTGGTGTGCAGTGTGCTGGGTGTATGATGGGGGTGGGGTACATTGTGTACTGTCAGTGGTGTGTGGTGTGCTGGGTGCCTGATGGGGCTATGGTACAATGTGTACTGTCAGTGGTGTGCGGTGTGCTGGGTGTCTGATGTGTCTGTGGTACATTGTGTACTGTCAGTGGTGTGTGGTGTGCTGGGTGTCTGATGGGGGTGTGGTGCATTGTGTACTGTCAGTGGAGTGCGGTGTGCTGGGTGTCTGATGAGGGTGTGGTACATTGTGTCCTGTCAGTGATGTGTGGTGTGCTGGGTGTCTAATGGGGCTGTGGTACATTGTGTACTGTTAGTGATATGTGGTGTGCTGGGTGTCTGATGGGGCTGTGGTACATTGTGTACTGTCAGTGGTGTGCGGTGTGCTGGCTGTCTGATGGTGGTGTGGGACATTGTGTACTGTCATTGGTGTGCGGTGTGCTGGGTATCTGATGGGTTTGTGGTACATTGTGTACTGTCAGTGGTGTGCGGTGTGCTGGGTGTCTGATGGGGTTGTGGTACATTGTGTACTGTCAATGATGTGCGGTGTGCTGGGTGTCTGATGGGGGTGTGGTACATTGTGTACTGTCAGTGGTGTGCGGTGTGCTGGGTGCCTGATGGGTCTCTGGTACACTGTGTACTCTCAGAGGTGTGCGGTGTGCTGAGTGTCTGATGGGGGTGTGGTACATTGTGTACTGTCAGTGGTGTGCGGTGTGCTGGGTACCTGATGGGGCTGTGGTACATTGTGTACTGTCAGTGGTGTGCGGTTTGCTGGGTGTCTGATAGGGATGTGGTACATTGTGTACTGTCAGTGGTGTGCGGTGTGCTGCGTGTCAGATGGGGGTGTGGTACATTGTGTACTGTCAGTGGTGTGCGGTGAGCTGGGTGTCTGATGGGGCTGTGGTACATTGTGTACTGTCAGTGGTGTGCGGTGTGCTGGGTGTCTGATCGGGGTGTGGTACATTGTGTACTGTCAGTGGAGTGCGGTGTGCTGGGTGTCTGATGAGGGTGTGGTACATTGTGTACTGTCAGTGATGTGTGGTGTGCTGGGTGTCTGATGGGGCTGTGGTACATTGTGTACTGTCAGTGGTGTGTGGTGTGCTGGGTGTCTGATGGGGCTGTGGTACATTGTGTACTGTCAGTGGTGTGCGGTGTGCTGGGTGTCTGATGGTGGTGTGGGACATTGTGTACTGTCATTGGTGTGCGGTGTGCTGGGTGTCTGATGGGGTTGTGGTACATTGTGTACTGTCAGTGGTGTGCGGTGTGCTGGGTGTCTGATGGGGGTGTGGTACATTGTGTACTGTCAGTGGTGTGTGGTGTGTTGGGTGTCTGATGGGGGTGTGGTACATTGTGTACTGTCAGTGGTGTGCGGTGTGCTGGGTGTCTGATGGTGGTGTGGGACATTGTGTACTGTCAGTGGTGTGCTGGGTGTCTGATGGGGTTGTGGTACATTGTGTACTGTCAGTGGTGTGCGGTGTGCTGGGTGCCTGATGGGGGTGTGGTACATTGTGTACTGTCAGTCGTGTGCGGTGTGCTGGGTGCCTGATGGGGGTGTGTTACATTGTGTACTGTCAGTGGTGTATGGTTTGCTGTGTGTCTGATGGGGCTGTGGTACATTGTGTACTGTCAGTGGTGTGCGGTGTGCTGTGTGCCTGATGGGGATGTGGTACATTGTGTACCGTCAGTGGTGTGTGGTGTGCTGGGTGTCTGATGGGGCTGTGGTACATTGTGTACTGTCAGTGCTGTGCGGTGTGCTGGGTGTCTGATGGGGCTGTGGTACATTGTGTACTGTCAGTGGTGTGCGGTGTGCTGAGTGTCTGATGGGGCTGTGGGACATTGTGACTGTCAGTAGTGTGCGGTGTGCTGGGTGCCTGATGGGGCTATGGTACAATGTGTACTGTCAGTGGTGTGCGGTGTGCTGGGTGTCTGATGTGTCTGTGGTACATTGTGTAATGTCAGTGGTGTGCGGTGTGCTGGGTGTCTGATGGGGGTGTGGTACATTGTGTACTGTCAGTGGAGTGCGGTGTGCTGGGTGTCTGATGAGGGTGTGGTACCATGTGTACTGTCAGTGATGTGTGGTGTGCTGGGTGTCTGATGGGGCTGTGGTACATTGTGTACTGTCAGTGGTGTGTGGTGTGCTGGGTGTCTGATGGGGCTGTGGTACATTGTGTACTTTCAGTGGTGTGCGGTGTGCTGGGTGTCTGATGGTGGTGTGGGACATTGTGCACTGTCAGTGGTGTGCGGTGTGCTGGGTGTCTGATGGGGTTGTGGAAAATTGTGTACTGTCAGTGGTGTGCGGTGTGCTGAGTGTCATATGGGGGTGTGTTACATTGTGTACTGTCAGTCGTGTGTGGTTTGCTGTGTGGCTGATGGGGCTGTGGTACATTGTGTACTGTCAGTGGTGTGCGGTGTGCTGTGTGCCTGATGGGGATGTGGTACATTGTGTACTGTCAGTAGTGTGTGGTGTGCTGGGTGTCTGATGGGGCTGTGGTACATTGTGTACTGTCAGTGGTGTGTGGTGTGCTGGGTGTCTGATGGGGGTGTGGTACATTGTGTACTGTCAGTGGTGTGCGGTGGGCTGGGTGTCTGATGGGGGTGTGGTACATTGTGTACTGTCAGTGGTGTGCGGTGTGCTGCGTGTCAGATGGTGCTGTGGTACATTGTGTACTGTCAGTGGTGTGCGGTGTGCTGGGTGTCTGATGGTGGTGTGGTACATTGTGTACTGTCAGTGGTGTGCGGTGAGCTGGGTGTCTGATGGGGGTGTGGTACATTGTGTACTGTCAGTGGTGTGCGGTGTGCTGGGTGCCTGATGGGGGTGTGGTACATAGTGTACTGTCAGCGGTGTGCGGTGTGCTGGGTGTCTGATGGCGGTGTGGTACATTATGTACTGTCAGTGGTATGTGGTGTGCTGGGTGTCTGATGGGGGTTTGGTACATTGTGTACTGTCAGTGGTGTGCGGTGTGCTGGGTGTCTGATGGGGCTGTGGTACTTTGTGTACTGTCAGTGGTGTGCAGTGTGCTGGGTGCCTGATGGGGCTGTGGTACATTGTGTACTGTCAGTGGTGTGCGGCGTGCTGGGTGACTGATGGGGGTGTGGTACATTGTATACTGTCAGTGGTGTGCGGTGTGCTGGGTGTCTGATGGGGGTTTGGTACATTGTGTACTGTCAGTGGTGTGCGGTGTGCTGGGTGCCTGATGGGGGTGTGGTACATTGTGTCCTGTCAGTGGTGTGCGGTGTGCTGGGTGCCTGATGGGGCTGTGGTACATTGTGTACTGTCAGTGGTGTGCGGTGTGCTGGGTGTCTGATGGGGGTGTGGTACATTGTGTACTGTCAGTGGTGTGCGGTGTGCTGGGTGTCTGATGGGGCTGTGGTACATTGTGCACTGTCAGTGGTGTGCAGTGTGCTGGGTGTATGATGGGGGTGGGGTACATTGTGTACTGTCAGTGGTGTGTGGTGTGCTGGGTGCCTGATGGGGCTATGGTACAATGTGTACTGTCAGTGGTGTGCGGTGTGCTGGGTGTCTGATGTGTCTGTGGTACATTGTGTACTGTCAGTGGTGTGCGGTGTGCTGGGTGCCTGATGGGTCTCTGGTACACTGTGTACTCTCAGAGGTGTGCGGTGTGCTGAGTGTCTGATGGGGGTGTGGTACATTGTGTACTGTCAGTGGTGTGCGGTGTGCTGGGTGCCTGATGGGGCTGTGGTACATTGTGTACTGTCAGTGGTGTGCGGTTTGCTGGGTGTCTGATAGGGATGTGGTACATTGTGTACTGTCAGTGGTATGCGGTGTGCTGCGTGTCAGATGGGGGTGTGGTACATTGTGTACTGTCAGTGGTGTGCGGTGAGCTGGGTGTCTGATGGGGCTGTGGTACATTGTGTACTGTCAGTGGTGTGCGGTGTGCTGGGTGTCTGATCGGGGTGTGGTACATTGTGTACTGTCAGTGGAGTGCGGTGTGCTGGGTGTCTGATGAGGGTGTGGTACATTGTGTACTGTCAGTGATGTGTGGTGTGCTGGGTGTCTGATGGGGCTGTGGTACATTGTGTACTGTCAGTGGTGTGTGGTGTGCTGGGTGTCTGATGGGGCTGTGGTACATTGTGTACTGTCAGTGGTGTGCGGTGTGCTGGGTGTCTGATGTTGGTGTGGGACATTGTGTACTGTCAGTGGTGTGCTGGGTGTCTGATGGGGTTGTGGTACACTGTGTACTGTCAGTGGTGTGCGGTGTGCTGGGTGTCTGATGGGGGTGTGGTACATTGTGTACTGTCAGTGGTGTGTGGTGTGTTGGATGTCTGATGGGGGTGTGGTACATTGTGTACTGTCAGTGGTGTGCGGTGTGCTGGGTGCCTGATGGGGCTCTGGTACACTATGTACTTTCAGAGGTGTGCGGTGTGCTGGGTGTCTGATATGGGTGTGGTACATTGTGTACTGTCAGTGGTGTGCGGTGTGCTGGGTGCCTGATAGGGGTGTGGTACATTGTGTACTGTCAGTCGTGTGCGGTGTGCTGGATGCCTGATGGGGGTGTGTTACATTGTGTACTGTCAGTGGGTGCGGTGTGCTGGGTGTCTGATGGGGGTGTGGTACATTGTGTACTGTCAGTGGTGTGTGGTGTGTTGGATGTCTGATGGGGGTGTGGTACATTGTGTACTGTCAGTGGTGTGCGGTGTGCTGGGTGCCTGATGGGGCTCTGGTACACTATGTACTTTCAGAGGTGTGCGGTGTGCTGGGTGTCTGATATGGGTGTGGTACATTGTGTACTGTCAGTGGTGTGCGGTGTGCTGGGTGCCTGATAGGGGTGTGGTACATTGTGTACTGTCAGTCGTGTGCGGTGTGCTGGATGCCTGATGGGGGTGTGTTACATTGTGTACTGTCAGTGGTGTGCGGTGTGCTGGGTGTCTGATGGGGCTGTGGTACATTGTTTACTATCAGTGGTGTGCGGTGTGCTGTGTGCCTGATGGGGATGTGGTACATTGTGTACTGTCAGTGGTGTGTGGTGTGCTGGGTGTCTGATGGGGCTGTGGTACATTGAGTACTGTCAGTGCTGTGCGGTGTGCTGGGTGTCTGATGGGGCTGTGGTAAATTGTGTACTGTCAGTGGTGTGCGGTGTGCTGAGTGTCTGATGGGGCTGTGGGACATTGTGTACTGTCAGTGGTGTGCGGTGTGCTGGGTGACTGATGGGGCTATGGTACAATGTGTACTGTCAGTGGTGTGCGGTGTGCTGGGTGTCTGATGTGTCTGTGGTACATTGTGTACTGTCAGTGGTGTGCGGTGTGCTGGGTGTCTGATGGGGGTGTGGTACATTGTGTACTGTCAGTGGAGTGCGGTGTGCTGGGTGTCTGATGAGGGTGTGGTACCATGTGTACTGTCAGTGATGTGTGGTGTGCTGGGTGTCTGATGGGGCTGTGGTACATTGTGTACTGTCAGTGGTGTGTGGTGTGCTGGGTGTCTGATGGGGCTGTGGTACATTGTGTACTTTCAGTGGTGTGCGGTGTGCTGGGTGTCTGATGGGGTTGTGGAAAATTGTGTACTGTCAGTGGTGTGCGGTGTGCTGGGTGTCTGATGGGTTTGTGGTACATTGTGTACTGTCAGTGGTGTGCGGTGCGCTGGGTGTCTGATGGGGTTGTGGAAAATTGTGTACTGTCAGTGGTGTGCGGTGTGCTGGGTGTCTGATGGGGGTGTGTTACATTGTGTACTGTCAGTCGTGTGTGGTTTGCTGTGTGTCTGATGGGGCTGTGGTACATTGTGTACTGTCAGTGGTGTGCGGTGTGCTGTGTGACTGATGGGGATGTGGTACATTGTGTACTGTCAGTAGTGTGTGGTGTGCTGGGTGTCTTATGGGGCTGTGGTACATTGTAGACTGTCAGTGGTGTGTGGTGTGCTGGGTGTCTGATGGGGGTGTGGTACATTGTGTACTGTCAGTGGTGTGCGGTGTGCTGGGTGTCTGATAGGGATGTGGTACATTGTGTACTGTCAGTGGTGTGCGGTGTGCTGCGTGTCAGATGGGGCTGTGGTACATTGTGTACTGTCAGTAGTGTGTGGTGTGCTGGGTGTCTTATGGGGCTGTGGTACATTGTAGACTGTCAGTGGTGTGTGGTGTGCTGGGTGTCTGATGGGGGTGTGGTACATTGTGTACTGTCAGTGGAGTGCGGTGTGCTGGGTGTCTGATGAGGGTGTGGTACCATGTGTACTGTCAGTGATGTGTGGTGTGCTGGGTGTCTGATGGGGCTGTGGTACATTGTGTACTTTCAGTGGTGTGCGGTGTGCTGGGTGTCTGATGGGGTTGTGGAAAATTGTGTACTGTCAGTGGTGTGCGGTGTGCTGGGTGTCTGATGGGTTTGTGGTACATTGTGTACTGTCAGTGGTGTGCGGTGCGCTGGGTGTCTGATGGGGTTGTGGAAAATTGTGTACTGTCAGTGGTGTGCGGTGTGCTGGGTGTCTGATGGGGGTGTGTTACATTGTGTACTGTCAGTCGTGTGTGGTTTGCTGTGTGTCTGATGGGGCTGTGGTACATTGTGTACTGTCAGTGGTGTGCGGTGTGCTGTGTGACTGATGGGGATGTGGTACATTGTGTACTGTCAGTAGTGTGTGGTGTGCTGGGTGTCTTATGGGGCTGTGGTACATTGTAGACTGTCAGTGGTGTGTGGTGTGCTGGGTGTCTGATGGGGGTGTGGTACATTGTGTACTGTCAGTGGTGTGCGGTGTGCTGGGTGTCTGATAGGGATGTGGTACATTGTGTACTGTCAGTGGTGTGCGGTGTGCTGCGTGTCAGATGGGGCTGTGGTACATTGTGTACTGTCAGTGGTGTGCGGTGTGCTGGGTGCCTGATTGGGTTGTGGTACTTTGTGTGCTGCCAGTGGTGTGCGGTGAGCTGGGTGTCTGATGGGGGTGTGGTACATTGTGTACTGTCAGTGGTGTGCGGTGTGCTGGGTGCCTGATGGGGGTGTGGTACATAGTGTACTGTCAGCGGTGTGCGGTGTGCTGGGTGTCTGATGGCGGTGTGGTACATTATGTACTGTCAGTGGTATGTGGTGTGCTGGGTGTCTGATGGGGGTTTGGTACATTTTGTACTGTCAGTGGTGTGCGGTGTGCTGGGTGTCTGATGGGGCTGTGGTACTTTGTGTACTGTCAGTGGTGTGCAGTGCGCTGGGTGCCTGATGGGGCTGTGGTACATTGTGTACTGTCAGTGGTGTGCGGTGTGCTGGGTGACTGATGGGGGTGTGGTACATTGTATACTGTCAGTGGTGTGCGGTGTGCTGGGTGTCTGATGGGGGTTTGGTACATTGTGTACTGTCAGTGGTGTGCGGTGTGCTGGGTGCCTGATGGGGGTGTGGTACATTGTGTCCTGTCAGTGGTGTGCGGTGTGCTGGGTGCCTGATGGGGCTGTGATACATTGTGTACTGTCAGTGGTGTGCGGTGTGCTGGGTGTCTGATGGGGGTGTGGTACATTGTGTACTGTCAGTGGTGTGCGGTGTGCTGGGTGTCTGATGGGGCTGTGGTACATTGTGCACTGTCAGTGGTGTGCAGTGTGCTGGCTGTATGATGGGGGTGGGGTACATTGTGTACTGACAGTGGTGTGTGGTGTGCTGGGTGTCTGATGGGGCTATGGTACAATGTGTACTGTCAGTGGTGTGCGGTGTGCTGGGTGTCTGATGTGTCTGTGGTACATTGTGTACTGTCAGTGGTGTGTGGTGTGCTGGGTGTCTGATGGGGGTGTGGTACATTGTGTACTGTCAGTGGAGTGCGGTGTGCTGGGTGTCTGATGAGGGTGTGGTACATTGTGTACTGTCAGTGATGTGTGGTGTGCTGGGTGTCTAATGGGGCTGTGGTACATTGTGTACTGTTAGTGGTATGTGGTGTGCTGGGTGTCTGCTGGGGCTGTGGTACATTGTGTACTGTCAGTGGTGTGCGGTGTGCTGGCTGTCTGATGGTGGTGTGGGACATTGTGTACTGTCATTGGTGTGCGGTGTGCTGGGTATCTGATGGGTTTGTGGTACATTGTGTACTGTCAGTGGTGTGCGGTGTGCTGGGTGTCTGATGGGGTTGTGGTACATTGTGTACTGTCAATGGTGTGCGGTGTGCTGGTTGTCTGATGGGGGTGTGGTACATTGTGTACTGCCAGTGGTGTGTGGTGTGTTGGGTGTCTGATGGCGGTGTGGTACATTGTGTACTGTCAGTGGTGTGCGGTGTGATGGGTGCCTGATGGGGCACTGGTACACTGTGTACTCTCAGAGGTGTGCGGTGTGCTGGGTGTCTGATGGGGGTGTTGTACATTGTGTACTGTCAGTGGTGTGCGGTGTACTGGGTGCCTGATGGGGCTGTGGTACATTGTGTACTGTCAGTGGTGTGCGGTTTGCTGGGTGTCTGATAGGGATGTGGTACATTGTGTACTGTCAGTGGTGTGCGGTGTGCTGCGTGTCAGATGGGGGTGTGGTACATTGTGTACTGTCAGTGGTGTGCGGTGAGCTGGGTGTCTGATGGGGCTGTGGTACATTGTGTACTGTGAGTGGTGTGCGGTGTGCTGGGTGTCTGATGGGGGTGTGGTACATTGTGTACTGTCAGTGGAGTGCGGTGTGCTGGGTGTCTGATGAGGGTGTGGTACATTGTGTACTGTCAGTGGTGTGTGGTGTGCTGGGTGTCTGATGGGGCTGTGGTACATTGTGTACTTTCAGTGGTGTGCGGTGTGCTGGGTGTCTGATGGGGTTGTGGAAAATTGTGTACTGTCAGTGGTGTGCGGTGTGCTGGGTGTCTGATGGGTTTGTGGTACATTGTGTACTGTCAGTGGTGTGCGGTGTGCTGGGTGTCTGATGGGGTTGTGGAAAATTGTGTACTGTCAGTGGTGTGCGGTGTGCTGGGTGTCTGATGGGGGTGTGTTACATTGTGTACTGTCAGTCGTGTGTGGTTTGCTGTGTGTCTGATGGGGCTGTGGTACATTGTGTACTGTCAGTGGTGTGCGGTGTGCTGTGTGCCTGATGGGGATGTGGTACATTGTGTACTGTCAGTAGTGTGTGGTGTGCTGGGTGTCTTATGGGGCTGTGGTACATTGTAGACTGTCAGTGGTGTGTGGTGTGCTGGGTGTCTGATGGGGGAGTGGTACATTGTGTACTGTCAGTGGTGTGCGGTGTGCTGGGTGTCTGATAGGGATGTGGTACATTGTGTACTGTCAGTGGTGTGCGGTGTGCTGCGTGTCAGATGGGGCTGTGGTACATTGTGTACTGTCAGTGGTGTGCGGTGTGCTGGGTGCCTGATTGGGTTGTGGTACTTTGTGTGCTGCCAGTGGTGTGCGGTGAGCTGGGTGTCTGATGGGGGTGTGGTACATTGTGTACTGTCAGTGGTGTGCGGTGTGCTGGGTGTCTGATGGGGGTTTGGTACATTGTGTACTGTCAGTGGTGTGCGGTGTGCTGGGTGTCTGATGGGGCTGTGGTACTTTGTGTACTGTCAGTGGTGTGCAGTGCGCTGGGTGCCTGATGGGGCTGTGGTATAATGTGTACTGTCAGTGGTGTGCGGTGTGCTGGGTGACTGATGGGGGTGTGGTACATTGTATACTGTCAGTGGTGTGCGGTGTGCTGGGTGTCTGATGGGGGTTTGGTACATTGTGTACTGTCAGTGGTGTGCGGTGTGCTGGGTGCCTGATGGGGGTGTGGTACATTGTGTCCTGTCAGTGGTGTGCGGTGTGCTGGGTGCCTGATGGGGCTGTGATACATTGTGTACTGTCAGTGGTGTGCGGTGTGCTGGGTGTCTGATGGGGGTGTGGTACATTGTGTACTGTCAGTGGTGTGCGGTGTGCTGGGTGTCTGATGGGGCTGTGGTACATTGTGCACTGTCAGTGGTGTGCAGTGTGCTGGCTGTATGATGGGGGTGGGGTACATTGTGTACTGACAGTGGTGTGTGGTGTGCTGGGTGTCTGATGGGGCTATGGTACAATGTGTACTGTCAGTGGTGTGCGGTGTGCTGGGTGTCTGATGTGTCTGTGGTACATTGTGTACTGTCAGTGGTGTGTGGTGTGCTGGGTGTCTGATGGGGGTGTGGTACATTGTGTACTGTCAGTGGAGTGCGGTGTGCTGGGTGTCTGATGAGGGTGTGGTACATTGTGTACTGTCAGTGATGTGTGGTGTGCTGGGTGTCTAATGGGACTGTGGTACATTGTGTACTGTTAGTGGTATGTGGTGTGCTGGGTGTCTGATGGGGCTGTGGTACATTGTGTACTGTCAGTGGTGTGCGGTGTGCTGGCTGTCTGATGGTGGTGTGGGACATTGTGTACTGTCATTGGTGTGCGGTGTGCTGGGTATCTGATGGGTTTGTGGTACATTGTGTACTGTCAGTGGTGTGCGGTGTGCTGGGTGTCTGATTGGGTTGTGGTACATTGTGTACTGTCAATGGTGTGCGGTGTGCTGGTTGTCTGATGGGGGTGTGGTACATTGTGTACTGCCAGTGGTGTGTGGTGTGTTGGGTGTCTGATGGCGGTGTGGTACATTGTGTACTGTCAGTGGTGTGCGGTGTGCTGGGTGCCTGAGGGGGCACTGGTACACTGTGTACTCTCAGAGGTGTGCGGTGTGCTGGGTGTCTGATGGGGGTGTTGTACATTGTGTACTGTCAGTGGTGTGCGGTGTACTGGGTGCCTGATGGGGCTGTGGTACATTGTGTACTGTCAGTGGTGTGCGGTTTGCTGGGTGTCTGATAGGGATGTGGTACATTGTGTACTGTCAGTGGTGTGCGGTGTGCTGCGTGTCAGATGGGGGTGTGGTACATTGTGTACTGTCAGTGGTGTGCGGTGAGCTGGGTGTCTGATGGGGCTGTGGTAAATTGTGTACTGTCAGTGGTGTGCGGTGTGC
Source organism: Scyliorhinus torazame (assembly GCF_047496885.1). NCBI lineage: Eukaryota > Metazoa > Chordata > Chondrichthyes > Carcharhiniformes > Scyliorhinidae > Scyliorhinus > Scyliorhinus torazame. Next base: position 105,568,243 of record NC_092726.1, read on the forward strand.
TGGGTGTCTGATGGGGGTGTGGTACATTGTGTACTGTCAGTGGAGTGCGGTGTGCTGGGTGTCTGATGAGGGTGTGGTACATTGTGTACTGTCAGTGATGTGTGGTGTGCTGGGTGTCTGATGGGGCTGTGGTACATTGTGTACTTTCAGTGGTGTGTGGTGTGCTGGGTGTCTGATGCGGCTGTGGTACATTGTGTACTGTCAGTGGTGTGCGGTGTGCTGGGTGTCTGATGGTGGTGTGGGACATTGTGTACTGTCAGTGGTGTGCGGTGTGCTGGGAGTCTGATGGGGTTGTGGTACATTGTGTACTGTCAGTGGTGTGCGGTGTGCTGGGTGTCTGATGGGGGTGTGGTACATTGTGTACTGTCAGTGGTGTGTGGTGTGCTGGGTGCCTGATGGGGGTGTGTTACATTGTGTACTGTCAGTGGTGTATGGTTTGCTGTGTGTCTGATGGGGCTGTGGTACATTGTGTACTGTCAGTGGTGTGCGGTGTGCTGTGTGCCTGATGGGGATGTGGTACATTGTGTACTGTCAGTGGTGTGTGGTGTGCTGGGTGTCTGATGGGGCTGTGGTACATTGTGTACTGTCAGTGCTGTGCGGTGTGCTGGGTGTCTGATCGGGCTGTGGTACATTGTGTACTGTCAGTGGTGTGCGGTGTGCTGAGTGTCTGATGGGGCTGTGGGACATTGTGTACTGTCAGTGGTGTGCGGTGTGCTGGGTGCCTGATGGGGCTATGGTACAATGTGTACTGTCAGTGGTGTGCGGTGTGCTGGGTGTCTGATGTGTCTGTGGTACATTGTGTACTGTCAGTGGTGTGCGGTGTGCTGGGTGTCTGATGGGGGTGTGGTACATTGTGTACTGTCAGTGGAGTGCGGTGTGCTGGGTGTCTGATGAGGGTGTGGTACCATGTGCACTGTCAGTGGTGTGCGGTGTGCTGGGTGTCTGATGGGTTTGTGGTACATTGTGTACTGTCAGTGGTGTGCGGTGTGCTGGGTGTCTGATGGGGTTGTGGAAAATTGTGTATTGTCAGTTGTGTGCGGTGTGCTGGGTGTCTGATGGGGGTGTGTTACATTGTGTACTGTCAGTCGTGTGTGGTTTGCTGTGTGTCTGATGGGGCTGTGGTACATTGTGTACTGTCAGTGGTGTGCGGTGTGCTCTGTGCCTGATGGGGATGTGGTACATTGTGTACTGTCAGTGGTGTGTGGTGTGCTGGGTGTCTGATGGGGCTGTGGTACATTGTGTACTGTCAGTGCTGTGCGGTGTGCTGGGTGTCTGATGGGGCTGTGGTACATTGTGTACTGTCAGTGGTGTGCGGTGTGCTGGGTGCCTGATTGGGTTGTGGTACTTTGTCTGCTGCCAGTGGTGTGCGGTGAGCTAGGTATCTGATGGGGGTGTGGTACATTGTGTACTGTCAGTGGTGTGCGGTGTGCTGGGTGCCTGATGGGGGTGTGGTACATAGTGTACTGTCAGCGGTGTGCGGTGTGCTGGGTGTCTGATGGCGGTGTGGTACATTATGTACTGTCAGTGGTATGTGGTGTGCTGGGTGTCTGATGGGGGTTTGGTACATTGTGTACTGTCAGTGGTGTGCGGTGTGCTGGGTGTCTGATGGGGCTGTGGTACTTTGTGTACTGTCAGTGGTGTGCAGTGCGCTGGGTGCCTGATGGGGCTGTGGTACATTGTGTACTGTCAGTGGTGTGCGGTGTGCTGGGTGACTGATGGGGGTGTGGTACATTGTATACTGTCAGTGGTGTGCGGTGTGCTGGGTGTCTGATGGGGGTTTGGTACATTGTGTACTGTCAGTGGTGTGCGGTGTGCTGGGTGCCTGATGGGGGTGTGGTACATTGTGTCCTGTCAGTGGTGTGCGGTGTGCTGGGTGCCTGATGGGGCTGTGATACATTGTGTACTGTCAGTGGTGTGCGGTGTGCTGGGTGTCTGATGAGGGTGTGGTACATTGTGTACTGTCAGTGGTGTGCGGTGTGCTGGGTGTCTGATGGGGCTGTGGTACATTGTGCACTGTCAGTGGTGTGCAGTGTGCTGGCTGTATGATTGGGTGGGGTACATTGTGTACTGACAGTGGTGTGTGGTGTGCTGGGTGCCTGATGGGGCTATGGTACAATGTGTACTGTCAGTGGTGTGCGGTGTGCTGGGTGTCTGATGTGTCTGTGGTACATTGTGTACTGTCAGTGGTGTGTGGTGTGCTGGGTGTCTGATGGGGGTGTGGTACATTGTGTACTGTCAGTGATGTGTGGTGTGCTGGGTGTCTAATGGGGCTGTGGTACATTGTGTACTGTTAGTGGTATGTGTTGTGCTGGGTGTTTGATGGGGCTGTGGTACATTGTGTACTGTCAGTGGTGTGCGGTGTGCTGGCTGTCTGATGGTGGTGTGGGACATTGTGTACTGTCATTGGTGTGCGGTGTGCTGGGTATCTGATGGGTGTGTGGTACATTGTGTTCTGTCAGTGGTGTGCGGTGTGCTGGGTGTCTGATGGGGTTGTGGTACATTGTGTACTGTCAATGGTGTGCGGTGTGCTGGTTGTCTGATGGGGGTGTGGTACATTGTGTACTGCCAGTGGTGTGTGGTGTGTTGGGTGTCTGATGGCGGTGTGGTACATTGTGTACTGTCAGTGGTGTGCGGTGTGCTGGGTGCCTGATGGGGCACTGGTACACTGTGTACTCTCAGAGGTGTGCGGTGTGCTGGGTGTCTGATGGGGGTGTTGTACATTGTGTACTGTCAGTGGTGTGCGGTGTGCTGGGTGCCTGATGGGGCTGTGGTACATTGTGTACTGTCAGTGGTGTGCGGTTTGCTGGGTGTCTGATAGGGATGTGGTACATTGTGTACTGTCAGTGGTGTGCGGTGTGCTGCGTGTCAGATGGGGGTGTGGTACATTGTGTACTGTCAGTGGTGTGCGGTGAGCTGGGTGTCTGATGGGGCTGTGGTACATTCTGTACTGTCAGTGGTGTGCGGTGTGCTGGGTGCCTGATGGGGGTGTGGTACATTGTGTACTGTCAGTGGAGTGCGGTGTGCTGGGTGTCTGATGAGGGTGTGGTACATTGTGTACTGTCAGTGATGTGTGGTGTGCTGGGTGTCTGATGGGGCTGTGGTACATTGTGTACTTTCAGTGGTGTGTGGTGTGCTGGGTGTCTGATGCGGCTGTGGTACATTGTGTACTGTCAGTGGTGTGCGGTGTGCTGGGTGTCTGATGGTGGTGTGGGACATTGTGTACTGTCAGTGGTGTGCGGTGTGCTGGGAGTCTGATGGGGTTGTGGTACATTGTGTACTGTCAGTGGTGTGCGGTGTGCTGGGTGTCTGATGGGGGTGTGGTACATTGTGTACTGTCAGTGGTGTGTGGTGTGTTGGGTGTCTGATGGGGGTGTGGTACATTGTGTACTGTCAGTGGTGTGCGGTGTGCTGGGTGCCTGATGGGGCTCTGGTACACTATGTACTCTCAGAGGTGTGCGGTGTGCTGGGTGTCTGATGGGGGTGTGGTACATTGTGTACTGTCAGTGGTGTGCGGTGTGCTGGGTGCCTGATGGGGGTGTGGTACATTGTGTACTGTCAGTCGTGTGCGGTGTGCTGAGAGTCTGATGGGGCTGTGGGACATTGTGTACTGTCAGTGGTGTGTGGTGTGCTGGGTGTCTGATGGTGCTGTGGTACATTGTGTACTGTCAGTGCTGTGCGGTGTGCTGGGTGTCTGATCGGGCTGTGGTACATTGTGTACTGTCAGTGGTGTGCGGTGTGCTGAGAGTCTGATGGGGCTGTGGGACATTGTGTACTGTCAGTGGTGTGCGGTGTGCTGGGTGCCTGATGGGGCTATGGTACAATGTGAACTGTCAGTGGTGTGCGGTGTGCTGGTTGTCTGATGAAGGTGTGGTACCATGTGCACTGTCAGTGGTGTGCGGTGTGCTGGGTGTCTGATGGGTTTGTGGTACATTGTGTACTGTCAGTGGTGTGCGGTGTGCTGGGTGTCTGATGGGGTTGTGGAAAATTGTGTACTGTCAGTGGTGTGCGGTGTGCTGGGTGTCTGATGGGGGTGTGTTACATTGTGTACTGTCAGTCGTGTGTGGTTTGCTGTGTGTCTGATGGGGCTGTGGTACATTGTGTACTGTCAGTGGTGTGCGGTGTGCTGTGTGCCTGATGGGGATGTGGTACATTGTGTACTGTCAGTGGTGTGTGGTGTGCTGGGTGTCTGATGGGGCTGTGGTACATTGTGTACTGTCAGTGGTGTGCGGTGTGCTGAGTGTCTGATGGGGCTGTGGGACATTGTGTACTGTCAGTGGTGTGCGGTGTGCTCAGTGCCTGATGGGGCTATGGTACAATGTGTACTGTCAGTGGTGTGCGGTGTGCTGGGTGTCTGATGTGTCTGTGGTACATTGTGTACTGTCAGTGGTGTGCGGTGTGCTGGGTGTCTGATGGGGGTGTGGTACATTGTGTACTGTCAGTAGAGTGCGGTGTGCTGGGTGTCTGATGAGGGTGTGGTACCATGTGTACTGTCAGTGATGTGTGGTGTGCTGGGTGTCTGATGGGGCTGTGGTACATTGTGTACTGTCAGTGGTGTGTGGTGTGCTGGGTGTCTGATGGGGCTGTGGTACATTGTGTACTTTCAGTGGTGTGCGGTGTGCTGGGTGTCTGATGGGTTTGTGGTACATTGTGTACTGTCAGTGGTGTGCGGTGTGCTGGGTGTCTGATGGGGTTGTGGAAAATTGTGTACTGTCAGTGGTGTGCGGTGTGCTGGGTGTCTGATGGGGGTGTGGTACATTGTGTACTGTCAGTGGTGTGCGGTGTGCTGGGTGCCTGATGGGGCTGTGGTACATTGTATACTGTCAGTGGTGTGCTGGGTGTCTGATGGGGGTGTGGTACATTGTGTACTGTCAGTGGTGTGCTGTGAGCTGGGTGTCTGATGGGGCTGTGGTACATTGTGTACTGTCAGTGGTGTGCGGTGTGCTGCGTGTCAGATGGGGGTGTGGTACATTGTGTACTGTCAGTGGTGTGCGGTGAGCTGGGTGTCTGATGGGGCTGTGGTACATTGTGTACTGTTAGTGGTGTGCGGTGTGCTGGGTGTCTGATGGGGGTGTGGTACACTGTGTACTGTCATTGGAGTGCGGTGTGCTGGGTGTCTGATGAGGGTGTGGTACATTGTGTACTGTCAGTGATGTGTGGTGTGCTGGGTGTCAGATGGGGCTGTGGTACATTGTGTACTGTCAGTGATGTGTGGTGTGCTGGGTGTCTGATGGGGCTGTGGTACATTGTGTACTGTCAGTGGTGTGTGGTGTGCTGGGTGTCTGATGGGGCTGTGGTACATTGTGTACTGTCAGTGGTGTGCGGTGTGCTGGGTGTCTGATGGTGGTGTGGGACATTGTGTACTGTCAGTGGTGTGCGGTGTGCTGGGTGTCTGATGGGGTTGTGGTATATTGTGTACTGTCAGTGGTGTGCGGTGTGCTGGGTGCCTGATGGGGCTCTGGTACACTGTGTACTCTCAGAGGTGTGCGGTGTGCTGGGTGTCTGATGGGGGTCTGGTACATTGTGTACTGTCAGTGGTGTGCGGTGTGCTGGGTGCCTGATGGGGGTGTGGTACATTGTGTACTGTCAGTCGTGTGCGGTGTGCTGGGTGCCTGATGGGGGTGTGTTACATTGTGTACTGTCAGTGGTGTGTGGTTTGCTGTGTGTCTGATGGGGCTGTGGTACATTGTGTACTGTCAGTGGTGTGCGGTGTGCTGTGTGCCTGATGGGGATGTGGTACATTGTGTACTGTCAGTGGTGTGTGGTGTGCTAGGTGTCTGATGGGGCTGTGGTACATTGTGTACTGTCAGTGCTGTGCGGTGTGCTGGGTGTCTGATGGGGCTGTGGTACATTGTGTACTGTCAGTAGTGTGCGGTGTGCTGGGTGTCTGATGGGGCTGTGGTACATTGTGTACTGTCAGTGGTGTGCGGTGCGCTGGGTGCCTGATGGGGCTATGGTACAATGTGTACTGTAAGTGGTGTGCGGTGTGCTGGGTGTCTGATGTGTCTGTGGTACATTGTGTACTGTCAGTGGTGTGCGGTGTGCTGGGTGTCTGATGGGGGTGTGGTACATTGTGTACTGTCAGTGGAGTGCGGTGTGCTGGGTGTCTGATGAGGGTGTGGTACATTGTGTACTGTCAGTTATGTGTGGTGTGCTGGGTGTCTGATGGTGGTGTGGTACATTGTGTACTGTCAGTGGTGTGTGGTGTGCTGGGTGTCTGATGGGGCTGTGGTACATTGTGTACTGTCAGTGGTGTGTGGTGTGCTGGGTGTCTGATGGGGCTGTGGTACATTGTGTACTTTCAGTGGTGTGCGGTGTCCTGGGTGTCTGATGGTGGTGTGGGACATTGTGCACTGTCAGTGGTGTGCGGTGTGCTCGGTGTCTGATGGGTTTGTGGTACATTGTGTACTGTCAGTGGTGTGCGGTGTGCTGGGTGTCTGATGGGGTTGTGGAAAATTATGTACTGTCAGTGTTGTGCGGTGTGCTGTGTGTCTGATGGGGGTGTGGTACATTGTGTACTGTCAGTGGTGTGTGGTGTGTTGGGTGCCTGATGGGGCTCTGGTACACTGTGTAATCTCAGAGGTGTGCGGTGTGCTGGGTGTCTGATGGGGGTCTGGTACATTGTGTACTGTCAGTGGTGTGCGGTGTGCTGGGTGCCTGATGGGGCTGTGGTACATTGTGTACTGTCAGTGGTGTGCGGTGTGCTGGGTGTCTGATGGGGGTCTGGTACAGTGTGTACTGTCATTGGAGTGCGGTGTGCTGGGTGTCTGATGAGGGTGTGGTACATTGTGTACTGTCAGTGATGTGTGGTATGCTGGGTGTCTGATGGGGCTGTGGTGCATTCTGTACTGTCAGTGGTGTGTGGTGTGCTGGGTGTCTGATGGGGCTGTTGTACATTGTGTACTGTCAGTGGTGTGCGGTGTGCTGGGTGTCTGATGGTGGTGTGGGACATTGTGTACTGTCAGTGGTGTGCGGTGTGCTGGGTGTCTGATGGGTTTGTGGTACATTGTGTACTGTCAGTGGTGTGCGGGTGTCTGATGGGGTTGAGGTACATTGTGTACTGTCAGTGGTGTGCGGTGTGCTGGGTGTCTGATGGGGGTGTGGTACACTGTGTACTCTCAGAGGTGTGCGGTGTGCTGGGTTTCTGATGGGGGTGTGGTACATTGTGTTCTGTCAGTGGTGTGCGGTGTGCTGGGTGCCTGATGGGGCTGTGGTACATTGTGTACTGTCAGTGGTGTGCGGTGTGCTGGGTGTCTGATGGGGGTGTGGTACATTGTGTACTGTCATTGGAGTGCGGTGTGCTGGGTGTCTGATGAGGGTGTGGTACATTGTGTACTGTCAGTGATGTGTGGTGTGCTGGGTGTCTGATGGGGCTGTGGTACATTGTGTACTGTCAGTGATGTGTGGTGTGCTGGGTGTCTGATGGGGCTGTGGTACATTGTGTACTGTCAGTGGTGTGTGGTGTGCTGGGTGTCTGATGGGGCTGTGGTACATTGTGTACTGTCAGTGGTGTGCGGTGTGCTGGGTGTCTGATGGTGGTGTGGGACATTGTGTACTGTCAGTGGTGTGCGGTGTGCTGGGTGTCTGATGGGGTTGTGGTACATTGTGTACTGTCAGTGGTGTGCGGTGTGCTGGGTGTCTGATGGGGGTGTGGTACATTGTGTACTGTCAGTGGTGTGTGGTGTGTTGGGTGTCTGATGGGGGTGTGGTACATTGTGTACTGTCAGTGGTGTGCGGTGTGCTGGGTGCCTGATGGGGCTCTGGTACACTGTGTACTCTCAGAGGTGTGCGGTGTGCTGGGTGTCTGATGGGGGTGTGGTACATTGTGTACTGTCAGTGGTGTGCGGTGTGCTGGGTGCCTGATGGGGGTGTGGTACATTGTGTACTGCCAGTGGTGTGCGGTGTGCTGGGTGCCTGATGGGAGTGTGTTACATTGTGTACTTTCAGTGGTGTGTGGTTTGCTGTGTGTCTGATGGGGCTGTGGTACATTGTGTACTGTCAGTGGTGTGCGGTGTGCTGTGTGCCTGATGGGGATGTGGTACATTGTGTACTGTCAGTGGTGTGTGGTGTGCTGAGTGTCTGATGGGGCTGTGGTACATTGTGTACTGTCAGTGCTGTGCGGTGTGCTGGGTGTCTGATGGGGCTGTGGTACATTGTGTACTGTCAGTGGTGTGCGGTGTGCTGGGTGTCTGATCGGGCTGTGGTACATTGTGTACTGTCAGTGGTGTGCGGTGTGCTGGGTGCCTGATGGGGCTATGGTACAATGTGTACTGTCAGTGGTGTGCTATGTGCTGGGTGTCTGATGTGTCTGTGGTACATTGTGTACTGTCAGTGGTGTGCGGTGTGCTGGGTGTCTGATGGGGGTGTGGTACATTGTGTACTGTCAGTGGTGTGCGGTGTGCTGGGTGCCTGATGGGGCTGTGGTAAATTGTGTACTGGCAGTGGTGTGCGGTGTGCTGGGTGTCTGATAGGGATGTGGTACATTGTGTACTGTCAGTGGTGTGCGGTGTGCTGCGTGTCAGATGGGGGTGTGGTACATTGTGTACTGTCAGTGGTGTGCGGTGAGCTGGGTGTCTCATGGGGCTGTGGTACATTGTGTACTGCCAGTGGTGTGCGGTGTGCTGGGTGTCTGATGGGGGTGTGGTACATTGTGTACTGTCATTGGAGTGCGGTGTGCTGGGTGTCTGATGAGGGTGTGGTACATTGTGTACTGTCAGTGATGTGTGGTGTGCTGGGTGTCTGATGGGGCTGTGGTACATTCTGTACTGTCAGTGGTGTGTGGTGTGCTGGGTGTCTGATGGGGCTGTTGTACATAGTGTACTGTCACTGGTGTGCGGTGTGCTGGGTGTCTGATGGTGGTGTGGGACATTGTGTACTGTCAGTGGTGTGCGGTGTGCTGGGTGTCTGATGGGTTTGTGGTACATTGTGTACTGTCAGTGGTGTGCGTTTGTCTGATGGGGTTGTGGTACATTGTGTACTGTCAATGGTGTGCGGTGTCCTGGGTGTCTGATGGGGGTGTGGTACATTGTGTACTGTCAGTGGTGTGCGGTGTGCTGGGTGTCTGATGGGAATGTGGTATATTGTGTACTGTCAGTGGTGTGCGGTGTGCTGGGTGTCTGATGGGAATGTGGTATATTGTGTACTGTCAGTGGTGTGCGGTGTGCTGTGTGTCAGATGGGGGTGTGGTACATTGTGTACTGTCAGTGGTGTGCGGTGTGCTGGCTGCCTGATGGGGCTGTGGTACATTGTGTACTGTCATTGGTGTGCGGTGTGCTGGGCGACTGATGGGGATGTGGTACATTGTGTACTGTCAGTGGTGTGCGGTGTGCTGGGTGTCTGATGGGGGTGTGGCACATTGTGTACTGTCAGTGCTTTGCGGTGTGCTGGATGTCTGATGTGGGTGTGGTACATTGTGTACTCTCAGTGGTGTGCGGTGTGCTGGGTGTCTGATGGGGGTGTGGTACATTGTGTACTGTCAGTGGTGTGCGGTGTGCTGGGTGCCTGATGGGGGTGTGGTTCATTGTGTACTGTCAGTCGTGTGCGGTGTGCTGGGTGTCTGATGGGGGTGTGGTACATTGTGTACTCACAGTGGTGTGCGGTGTGCTGGGTGCCTGATGGGGGTGTGGTACATTGTGTACTGTCAGTGGTTTGCGGTGTGCTGGGTGTCTGATGGGGGTGTAGTACATTGTGTACTGTCTGTGGTGTGTGGTGCGCTGGGTGCCTGATGGGCGTGTGGTACATTCTGTACTGACAGTGGTGTGCGGTGTGCTGGGTGCCTGATGGGGATGTGGTACATTGTGTACTGTCAGTGGTGTGTGGTGCGCTGGGTGCCTGATGGGCGTGTGGTACATTCTGTACTGACAGTGGTGTGCGGTGTGCTGGGTGTCTGATGGGGGTGTGGTACATTGTGTACTGTCTGTGGTGTGCGGTGTGGTGGGTTTCTGATGGGAGTTTGGTACATTGTGTACTGTCAGTGGTGTGCGGTGTGCTGGGTGTCTGATGGGGGTGTGGTACATTGTGTACTGTCAGTGGTGTGCGGTGTGCTGGGTGCCTGATGGGGCTGTGGTACATTGTGTACTGTCAGTGGTGTGCGGTGTGCTGGGTGTCTGATGGGTGTGTGGTACATTGTGTACTGTCAGTGGTGTGCGGTTTGCGGGGTGTCTGATGGGGCTGTGGCACATTGTGTACTGTCAGTGGTGTGCGATGTGCTGGGTGCCTGATGGGGGTGTGGTACATTGTGTACTGTCAGTGGTGTGCGGTGTGCTGGGTGCCTGATGGGTGTGTGGTACATTGTGTACTGTCAGTGGTGTGCGGTTTGCGGGGTGTCTGATGGGGCTGTGGTACATTGTGTACTGTCAGTGGTGTGTGGTGAGCTGGGTGTCTGATGGGGGTGTGGTACATTGTGTACTGTCAGTGGTGTGCGGTGTGCTGGGTGGCTGATGGGGGTGTGGTAAATTGTGTACTGTCAGTGGTGTGCGGTGTGCTGGGTGTCTGATGGGGGTGTGGTACATTGTGTACTGTCAGTGGTTTGCGGTGTGCTGGGTGTCTGATGGGGGTGTGGTACATTGTGTACTGTCAGTGGTGTGCGGTGTGCGGGGTGACTGATGGGGCTGTTGTACATTGTGTACTGTCAGTGGTGTGCGGTGTGCTGGGTGTCTGATGGGGCTGTGGTACATTGTGTACTGTCAGTGGTGTGCGGTGCGCTGGGTGTCTGAGGGGGGTGTGGTACATTGTGTACTGTCAGTGGTGTACGGTGTGCTGGTTGTCTGATGGGGCTGTGGTACATTGTGTACTGTCAGTGGTGTGCAGTGTGCTGGGTGTCTGATGGGGCTGTGGTACATTGTGTACTGTCAGTGGTGTGCGGTGTGCTGGGTGTCTGATGGGGGTGTGGTACATTGTGTACTGTCAGTGGTGTGCGGTGTGCGGGGTGTCTGATGGGGCTGTTGTACATTGTGTACTGTCAGTGGTGTGCGGTGTGCTGGGTGTCTGATGGGGGTGTGGTACATAGTGTACTGTCAGTGGTGTGCGGTGCGCTGGGTGTCTGAGGGGGGTGTGGTACATTGTGTACTGTCAGTGGTGTACGGTGTTTTGGTTGTCTGATGGGGGTTTGGTACATTGTGTACTGTCAGTGGTATGCGGTGTGCTGGGTGTTTGTTGGGAGTGTGGTACATTGTGTACTGTCAGTGGTGTGCGGTGTGCTGGGTGTCTGATGGGGCTGTGGTACATTGTGTACTGTCAGTGGTGTGTGGTGTGCTGGGGTTCTGATGTGGTTGTGGTACATTGTGTACTGTCAGTGGTGTGTGGTGTGCTGGGTGTCTGCTGTGGGTGTGGTACATTGTGTACTGTCAGTGGTGTGTGGTGTGCTGGGTGTCTGATGGGGGTGTGGTACATTGTGTGCTGTCAGTGGTGTGCGGTGCGCTGGGTGCCTGATGGGGGTGTGGTACATTGTGTACTGTCAGTGGTGTGCGGTGTGCTGGGTGTCTGATGGGGTTGTGGTACATTGTGTACTGTCAGTGGTGTGCGGTGTGCTGGGTGCCTGATGGGACTGTGGTACATTGTGTACTGTCAGTGGTGTGCGGTGTGCTGGCTGCCTGATGGGGGTGTGGTACATTGTGTACTGTCAGTGGTGTGTGGTGTTCTGGGTGTCTGATGGGGGTTTGGTACATTGTGTACTGTCAGTGGTGTGTGGTGTGCTGGGTGTCTGATGGGGGTGTGGTACGTTCTGTACTCTCAGTGGTGTGCGGTGTGCTGGGTGTTTGATGGGAGTGTGGTACATTGTGTACTGTCAGTGGTGTGCGGTGTGCTGGGTGTCTGATGGGGCTGTGGTACATTGTGTACTGTCAGTGGTGTGTGGTGTGCTGGGGTTCTGATGGGGTTGTGGTACATTGTGTACTGTCAGTGGTGTGTGGTGTGCTGGGTGTCGGATGTGGGTGTGGTACATTGTGTACTGTCAGTGGTGTGTGGTGTGCTGGGTGTCTGATGGGGGTGTGGTACATTGTGTACTGTCAGTGGTGTGCGGTGCGCTGGGTGCCTGATGGGGGTGTGGTACATTGTGTACTGTCAGTGGTGTGCGGTGTGCTGGGTGTCTGATGGTGGTGTGGGACATTGTGTACTGTCAGTGGTGTGCGGTGTGCTGGGTGTCTGATGGGGTTGTGGTTCATTGTGTACTGTCAGTGGTGTGCCGTGTGCTGGGTGTCTGATGGGGGTGTGGTACATTGTGTACTGTCAGTGGTGTGCGGTGTGCTGGGTGTCTGAAGGGGTGTGGTACATTGTGTAATGTCAGTGGTGTGCGGTGTGCTGGGTGCCTGAAGGGGCTGTGGTACATTGTGTACTGTCAGTGGTGTGAGATGTGCTGGGTGCCTGCTGGGGCTGTGGTACATTGTGTACTGTCAGTGGTGTGCGTTGTGCTGGGTGTCTGATGGGGCTGTGGAACATTGTGTACTGTCAGTGGTGTGCGGTGAGCTGGGTGTCTGTTGGGGCTGTGTTACATTGTGTCCTGTCAGTGGTGTGCGGTGTGCTGGGTGTCTGATGTGGGTGTGGTACATTGTGTACTGTCAGTGGTGTGCAGTGTGCTGGGTGTCTGATGGGGCTGTGGTACATTGTGTACAGTCAGTGGTGTGCGGTGTGCTGGGTGCCTGATGGGGGTGTGGTATATTGTGTTCTGTCAGTGTTGTCAGGTGTGCTGGGTGCCTGATGGGTCTGTGGTACATTGTGTACTGTCAGTGGTGTGCGGTGTGCTGGGTGCCGGTTGGGACTGTGTTACATTGTGTACTGACGGTGGAGTGTGGTGTGCTGTGTGCCTGATGGGGCTGTGGTATATTGTGTACTGTCAGTGGTGTGCGGTGAGCTGGATGTCTAATGGGGGTGTGGTACATTGTGCACTGTCAGTGGTGTGTGGTGTTCTGGGTGTCTGATGGGGGTTTGGTACATTGTGTACTGTCAGTGGTGTGTGGTGTGCTGGGTGTCTGATGGGGGTGTGGTACGTTCTGTACTCTCAGTGGTGTGCGGTGTGCTGGGTGTTTGATGGGAGTGTGGTACATTGTGTACTGTCAGTGGTGTGCGGTGTGCTGGGTGTCTGATGGGGCTGTGGTACATTGTGTACTGTCAGTGGTGTGTGGTGTGCTGGGGTTCTGATGGGGTTGTGGTACATTGTGTACTGTCAGTGGTGTGTGGTGTGCTGGGTGTCGGATGTGGGTGTGGTACATTGTGTACTGTCAGTGGTGTGTGGTGTGCTGGGTGTCTGATGGGGGTGTGGTACATTGTGTACTGTCAGTGGTGTGCGGTGCGCTGGGTGCCTGATGGGGGTGTGGTACATTGTGTACTGTCAGTGGTGTGCGGTGTGCTGGGTGTCTGATGGTGGTGTGGGACATTGTGTACTGTCAGTGGTGTGCGGTGTGCTGGGTGTCTGATGGGGTTGTGGTTCATTGTGTACTGTCAGTGGTGTGCCGTGTGCTGGGTGTCTGATGGGGGTGTGGTACATTGTGTACTGTCAGTGGTGTGCGGTGTGCTGGGTGTCTGAAGGGGTGTGGTACATTGTGTAATGTCAGTGGTGTGCGGTGTGCTGGGTGCCTGAAGGGGCTGTGGTACATTGTGTACTGTCAGTGGTGTGAGATGTGCTGGGTGCCTGCTGGGGCTGTGGTACATTGTGTACTGTCAGTGGTGTGCGTTGTGCTGGGTGTCTGATGGGGCTGTGGAACATTGTGTACTGTCAGTGGTGTGCGGTGAGCTGGGTGTCTGTTGGGGCTGTGTTACATTGTGTCCTGTCAGTGGTGTGCGGTGTGCTGGGTGTCTGATGTGGGTGTGGTACATTGTGTACTGTCAGTGGTGTGCAGTGTGCTGGGTGTCTGATGGGGCTGTGGTACATTGTGTACAGTCAGTGGTGTGCGGTGTGCTGGGTGCCTGATGGGGGTGTGGTATATTGTGTTCTGTCAGTGTTGTCAGGTGTGCTGGGTGCCTGATGGGTCTGTGGTACATTGTGTACTGTCAGTGGTGTGCGGTGTGCTGGGTGCCGGTTGGGACTGTGTTACATTGTGTACTGACGGTGGAGTGTGGTGTGCTGTGTGCCTGATGGGGCTGTGGTATATTGTGTACTGTCAGTGGTGTGCGGTGAGCTGGATGTCTAATGGGGGTGTGGTACATTGTGCACTGTCAGTGGTGTGTGGTGTGCTGGATGTCTGATGGGGTTGTTGTACATTGTGTACTGTCAGTGTTGTGCGGTGAGCTGGGTGCCTGAAGGGGCTGTGGTACATTGTGTACTGTCAGTGGTGTGCGGTGTGCTGGGTGCCTGCTGGGGCTGTGGTACATCGTGTACTGTCAGTGGTGTGCGGTGTGCTGGGTGTCTGATGGGGCTGTGGTACATTGTGTACTGTCAGTGGTGTGCGGTGAGCTGGGTGTCTGATGGGGCTGTGGTACATTGTGTCCTGTCAGTGGTGTGCGGTGTGCTGGGTGTCTGATGTGGGTGTGGTACATTGTGTACTGTCAGTGGTGTGCAGTGTGCTGGGTGTCTGATGGGGCTGTGGTACATTGTGTACAGTCAGTGGTGTGCGGTGTGCTGGGTGCCTGATGGGGGTGTGGTATATTGTGTTCTGTCAGTGTTGTCAGGTGTGCTGGGTGCCTGATGGGTCTGTGGTACATTGTGTACTGTCAGTGGTGTGCGGTGTGCTGGGTGCCGGTTGGGACTGTGTTACATTGTGTACTGACGGTGGAGTGTGGTGTGCTGTGTGCCTGATGGGGCTGTGGTATATTGTGTACTGTCAGTGGTGTGCGGTGAGCTGGATGTCTAATGGGGGTGTGGTACATTGTGCACTGTCAGTGGTGTGTGGTGTGCTGGATGTCTGATGGGGTTGTTGTACATTGTGTACTGTCAGTGTTGTGCGGTGAGCTGGGTGCCTGAAGGGGCTGTGGTACATTGTGTACTGTCAGTGGTGTGCGGTGTGCTGGGTGCCTGCTGGGGCTGTGGTACATCGTGTACTGTCAGTGGTGTGCGGTGTGCTGGGTGTCTGATGGGGCTGTGGTACATTGTGTACTGTCAGTGGTGTGCGGTGAGCTGGGTGTCTGATGGGGCTGTGGTACATTGTGTCCTGTCAGTGGTGTGCGGTGTGCTGGGTGTCTGATGTGGGTGTGGTACATTGTGTACTGTCAGTGGTGTGCAGTGTGCTGGGTGTCTGATGGGGCTGTGGTACATTGTGTACAGTCAGTGGTGTGCGGTGTGCTGGGTGCCTGATGGGGGTGTGGTATATTGTGTTCTGTCAGTGGTGTCAGGTGTGCTGGGTGCCTGATGGGTCTGTGGTACATTGTGTACTGTCAGTGGTGTGCGGTGTGCTGGGTGCCGGTTGGGACTGTGTTACATTGTGTACTGACGGTGGAGTGTGGTGTGCTGTGTGCCTGATGGGGCTGTGGTATATTGTGTACTGTCAGTGGTGTGCGGTGAGCTGGATGTCTAATGGGGGTGTGGTACATTGTGCACTGTCAGTGGTGTGTGGTGTGCTGGATGTCTGATGGGGTTGTTGTACATTGTGTACTGTCAGTGTTGTGCGGTGAGCTGGGTGTCTGATGGGGGTGTAGTACATTTTGTACTGTCAGTGGTGTGCGGTGTGCTGGGTGTCTGATGGGGGTGTGGAACATTGTGTACTGTGAGTGGTGTGCGGTGTGCTGGGTGTCTGATGAGGTTGTGGTACATTGTGTACTGTCAGTGGTGTGCAGTGTGCTGGGTGTCTGATGGGGCTGTGGTACATTGTGTACTGTCAGTGGTGTGTGGTGTGCTGTGTGCCTGATGGGGGTGTGGTACATTGTGTACTGTCAGTGGTGTGTGGTGTGCTGGGTGTCTGTTGGGACTATGGTACATTGTGTACTGTCAGTGGTGTGCCTTGTGCTGGATGTCTGATGGGGGTGTCTACATTGTGTACTGTCAGTGGTGTGCGGTGTGCTGGGTGTCTGATTTGGGTGTGTGGTACATTGTGTACTGTAAGTGTTGTGTGGTGTGCTGGGTGCCTGATGGGTGTGTGGTACATTGTGTACTGTCAGTGGTGTGCGGTTTGCTGGGTGCCTGATGGGACTGTGGTACATTGTGTACTGTCAGTGGTGTGCGGTGTGCTGGGTGTCTGATGGGGGTGTGTTACATTGTGTACTGTCAGTGGCGTGCGGTGAGCTGGGTGTCTGATGAGTGTGTGGTACATAGTGTACTGTCAGTGGTGTGCGGTGTGCTGGGTGCCTGATGGGACTGTGGTACATTGTGTACTGTCAGTGGTGTGCGGTGTGCTGGCTGCCTGATGGGGGTGTGGTACATTGTGTACTGTCAGTGGTGTGTGGTGTGCTGGGTGCCTGATAGGGGTATGGTACATTGTGTACTGTTAGTGGTGTGTGGTGTGCTGGGTGTCTGATGGGGGTGTGGTACGTTCTGTACTGTCAGTGGTGTGCGGTGTGCTGGGTGTTTGATGGGAGTGTGGTACATTGTGTACTGTCAGTGGTGTGCGGTGTGCTGGGTGTCTGATGGGGCTGTGGTACATTGTGTACTGTCAGTGGTGTGTGGTGTGCTGGGGTTCTGATGGGGTTGTGGTACATTGTGTACTGTCAGTGGTGTGTGGTGTGCTGGGTGTCTGATGGGGGTGTGGTACATTGTGTACTGTCAGTGGTGTGTGGTGTGGTGGGTGCCTGATGGGGGTGAGGTACATTGTGTACTGTCGGCGGTGTGCGGTGTGCTGGGTGTCTGATGGTGGTGTGGTACATTGTGTACTGTCAGTGGTGTGCGGTGTGCTGGGTGTCTGATGGGACTGTGGTACATTGTGTACTGTCAGTGGTGTGCGGTGTGCTGGCTGCCTGATGGGGGTGTGGTACATTGTGTACTGTCAGTGGTGTGTGGTGTTCTGGGTGTCTGATGGGGGTTTGGTACATTTTGTGTTTCTTTCAGTGGTGTGTGGTGTGCTGGGTGTCTGATGGGGGTGTGGTACATTCTGTACTGTCAGTGGTGTGCGGTGTGCTGGGTGTTTGATGGGGGTGTGGTACATTGTGTACTGTCAGTGGTGTGTGGTGTGCTGGGCTTCTGATGGGGTTGTGGTACATTGTGTACTGTCAGTGGTGTGTGGTGTGCTGGGTGCCTGATGGGGCTGTGGTACATTGTGTACTGTCAGTGGTGTGCTGGGTGTCTGATGGGGGTGTGGTACATTGTGTACTGTCAGTGGTGTACGGTGTGCTGTGTGTCTGATAGGGCTGTTGTACATTGTGTACTGTCAGTGGTGTGCGGTGCGCTGGGTGTCTGAGGGGGGTCTGGGACATTGTGTACTGTCAGTGGTGTGTGGTGTGCTGGGTGTCTGATGGGGCTGTGGTACATTGTGTACTGTCAGTGGTGTGCGGTGTGCTGGGTGTCTGATGGGGGTGTGGTACATTGTGTACTGTCAGTGGTGTACATTGTGCTGGGTGTCTGATGGGGCTGTTGTACATTGTGTACTGTCAGTGGTGTGCAGTGCGCTGGGTGTCTGAGGGGGGTCTGGGACATTGTGTACTGTCAGTGGTATGCGGTGCGCTGGGTGTCTGAGGGGGGTGTGGTACATTGTGTAATGTCAGTGGTGTGCAGTGTTCTGGGTGTCTGATGGGGCTGTTAGACATTGTGTACTGTCAGTGGTGTGCGGTGTGCTGGGTGCCTGATGGGGGTGTGGTACATTGTGTACTCTCAGTGGTGTGCGGTGCGCTGGGCGCCTGATGGGTGTGTGGTACATTGTGTACTGTCAGTGGTGTGCGGTGAGCTGGGTGCCTGATGTGGGTGTGGTACATTGTGTACTGTCAGTGGTGTGCGGTGCGCTGGGTGCCTGATGGGGGTGTGGTATATTGTGTACTGACAGTGGTGTGCGGTGTGCTGGATGGCTGATGGGGGTGTGGTACAATGTGTACTGTCAGTGGTTTGCAGTGTGCTGGGTGTCTGATGGGGGTGTGGTACATTGTGTACTGTCAGTGGTGTGCGGTTTGCTGGGTGCCTGATGGGACTGTGGTACATTGTGTACTGTCAGTGGTGTGCGGTGTGCTGGGTGTCTGATGGGGGTGTGTTACATTGTGTACTGTCAGTGGCGTGCGGTGAGCTGGGTGTCTGATGAGTGTGTGGTACATAGTGTACTGTCAGTGGTGTGCGGTGTGCTGGGTGCCTGATGGGACTGTGGTACATTGTGTACTGTCAGTGGTGTGCGGTGTGCTGGCTGCCTGATGGGGGTGTGGTACATTGTGTACTGTCAGTGGTGTGTGGTGTGCTGGGTGCCTGATAGGGGTGTGGTACATTGTGTACTGTTAGTGGTGTGTGGTGTGCTGGGTGTCTGATGGGGGTGTGGTACGTTCTGTACTGTCAGTGGTGTGCGGTGTGCTGGGTGTTTGATGGGAGTGTGGTACATTGTGTACTGTCAGTGGTGTGCGGTGTGCTGGGTGTCTGATGGGGCTGTGGTACATTGTGTACTGTCAGTGGTGTGTGGTGTGCTGGGGTTCTGATGGGGTTGTGGTACATTGTGTACTGTCAGTGGTGTGTGGTGTGCTGGGTGTCTGATGGGGGTGTGGTACATTGTGTACTGTCAGTGGTGTGTGGTGTGGTGGGTGCCTGATGGGGGTGAGGTACATTGTGTACTGTCGGCGGTGTGCGGTGTGCTGGGTGTCTGATGGTGGTGTGGTACATTGTGTACTGTCAGTGGTGTGCGGTGTGCTGGGTGTCTGATGGGACTGTGGTACATTGTGTACTGTCAGTGGTGTGCGGTGTGCTGGCTGCCTGATGGGGGTGTGGTACATTGTGTACTGTCAGTGGTGTGTGGTGTTCTGGGTGTCTGATGGGGGTTTGGTACATTTTGTGTTTCTTTCAGTGGTGTGTGGTGTGCTGGGTGTCTGATGGGGGTGTGGTACATTCTGTACTGTCAGTGGTGTGCGGTGTGCTGGGTGTTTGATGGGGGTGTGGTACATTGTGTACTGTCAGTGGTGTGTGGTGTGCTGGGCTTCTGATGGGGTTGTGGTACATTGTGTACTGTCAGTGGTGTGTGGTGTGCTGGGTGCCTGATGGGGCTGTGGTACATTGTGTACTGTCAGTGGTGTGCTGGGTGTCTGATGGGGGTGTGGTACATTGTGTACTGTCAGTGGTGTACGGTGTGCTGTGTGTCTGATAGGGCTGTTGTACATTGTGTACTGTCAGTGGTGTGCGGTGCGCTGGGTGTCTGAGGGGGGTCTGGGACATTGTGTACTGTCAGTGGTGTGTGGTGTGCTGGGTGTCTGATGGGGCTGTGGTACATTGTGTACTGTCAGTGGTGTGCGGTGTGCTGGGTGTCTGATGGGGGTGTGGTACATTGTGTACTGTCAGTGGTGTACATTGTGCTGGGTGTCTGATGGGGCTGTTGTACATTGTGTACTGTCAGTGGTGTGCAGTGCGCTGGGTGTCTGAGGGGGGTCTGGGACATTGTGTACTGTCAGTGGTATGCGGTGCGCTGGGTGTCTGAGGGGGGTGTGGTACATTGTGTAATGTCAGTGGTGTGCAGTGTTCTGGGTGTCTGATGGGGCTGTTAGACATTGTGTACTGTCAGTGGTGTGCGGTGTGCTGGGTGCCTGATGGGGGTGTGGTACATTGTGTACTCTCAGTGGTGTGCGGTGCGCTGGGCGCCTGATGGGTGTGTGGTACATTGTGTACTGTCAGTGGTGTGCGGTGAGCTGGGTGCCTGATGTGGGTGTGGTACATTGTGTACTGTCAGTGGTGTGCGGTGCGCTGGGTGCCTGATGGGGGTGTGGTATATTGTGTACTGACAGTGGTGTGCGGTGTGCTGGATGGCTGATGGGGGTGTGGTACAATGTGTACTGTCAGTGGTTTGCAGTGTGCTGGGTGTCTGATGGGGGTGTGGTACATTGTGCACTGTCAGTGGTGTGCGGTGAGCTGGGTGTCTGATGGGGGTGTGGTACATTGTGTACTGTCAGTGGTGTGCGGTGTGCTGGGTGTCTGATGGGGCTGTGGTACATTGTGTACTGTCAGTGGTGTGCGGTGTTCTGGGTGTCTGATGGGACTGTGGTACATTGTGTACTGTCAGTGTTGTGCGGTGTGCTGGGTGTCTGATGGGGGTGTGGTACATTGTGTACTGTCAGTGGTGTGCGGTGTGCTGGGTGCCTGATGGGGCTGTGGTGCATTGTGTTCTGTCATGGGTGTGCGGTGTGCTGGGTGCCTGATGGTGCTGTGGTACATTGTGTACTGTCAGTGGTGTGCGGTGTGCTGGGTGCCTGTTGGGACTGTGTTACATTGTGTACTGACGGTGGAGTGTGGTGTGCTGTGTGCCTGATGGGGCTGTATTACATTGAGTACTGTTAGTGGTGTGCGGTGAGCTGGATGTCTAATGGGGGTGTGGTACATTGTGCACTGTCAGTGGTGTGTGGTGTGCTGGATGTCTGATGAGGTTGTGGTACATTGTGTACTGTCAGTGGTGTGCGGTGTGCTGGGTGTTTGATGGGGGTGTGGTACATTGTGTACTGTCAGTGGTGTGTGGTGTGCTGGGCTTCTGATGGGGTTGTGGTACATTGTGTACTGTCAGTGGTGTGTGGTGTGCTGGGTGCCTGATGGGGCTGTGGTACATTGTGTACTGTCAGTGGTGTGCTGGGTGTCTGATGGGGGTGTGGTACATTGTGTACTGTCAGTGGTGTACGGTGTGCTGTGTGTCTGATAGGGCTGTTGTACATTGTGTACTGTCAGTGGTGTGCGGTGCGCTGGGTGTCTGAGGGGGGTCTGGGACATTGTGTACTGTCAGTGGTGTGTGGTGTGCTGGGTGTCTGATGGGGCTGTGGTACATTGTGTACTGTCAGTGGTGTGCGGTGTGCTGGGTGTCTGATGGGGGTGTGGTACATTGTGTACTGTCAGTGGTGTACATTGTGCTGGGTGTCTGATGGGGCTGTTGTACATTGTGTACTGTCAGTGGTGTGCAGTGCGCTGGGTGTCTGAGGGGGGTCTGGGACATTGTGTACTGTCAGTGGTATGCGGTGCGCTGGGTGTCTGAGGGGGGTGTGGTACATTGTGTAATGTCAGTGGTGTGCAGTGTTCTGGGTGTCTGATGGGGCTGTTAGACATTGTGTACTGTCAGTGGTGTGCGGTGTGCTGGGTGCCTGATGGGGGTGTGGTACATTGTGTACTCTCAGTGGTGTGCGGTGCGCTGGGCGCCTGATGGGTGTGTGGTACATTGTGTACTGTCAGTGGTGTGCGGTGAGCTGGGTGCCTGATGTGGGTGTGGTACATTGTGTACTGTCAGTGGTGTGCGGTGCGCTGGGTGCCTGATGGGGGTGTGGTATATTGTGTACTGACAGTGGTGTGCGGTGTGCTGGATGGCTGATGGGGGTGTGGTACAATGTGTACTGTCAGTGGTTTGCAGTGTGCTGGGTGTCTGATGGGGGTGTGGTACATTGTGCACTGTCAGTGGTGTGCGGTGAGCTGGGTGTCTGATGGGGGTGTGGTACATTGTGTACTGTCAGTGGTGTGCGGTGTGCTGGGTGTCTGATGGGGCTGTGGTACATTGTGTACTGTCAGTGGTGTGCGGTGTTCTGGGTGTCTGATGGGACTGTGGTACATTGTGTACTGTCAGTGTTGTGCGGTGTGCTGGGTGTCTGATGGGGGTGTGGTACATTGTGTACTGTCAGTGGTGTGCGGTGTGCTGGGTGCCTGATGGGGCTGTGGTGCATTGTGTTCTGTCATGGGTGTGCGGTGTGCTGGGTGCCTGATGGTGCTGTGGTACATTGTGTACTGTCAGTGGTGTGCGGTGTGCTGGGTGCCTGTTGGGACTGTGTTACATTGTGTACTGACGGTGGAGTGTGGTGTGCTGTGTGCCTGATGGGGCTGTATTACATTGAGTACTGTTAGTGGTGTGCGGTGAGCTGGATGTCTAATGGGGGTGTGGTACATTGTGCACTGTCAGTGGTGTGTGGTGTGCTGGATGTCTGATGAGGTTGTGGTACATTGTGTACTGTCAGTGGTGTGCAGTGTGCTGGGTGTCTGATGGGGCTGTGGTACATTGTGTACTGTCAGTGTTGTGCGGTGAGCTGGGTGTCTGATGAGGTTGTGGTACATTGTGTACTGTCAGTGGTGTGAAGTGTGCTGGGTGTCTGATGGGACTGTGGTACATT
Source organism: Scyliorhinus torazame (assembly GCF_047496885.1). Taxonomy (NCBI): domain Eukaryota; kingdom Metazoa; phylum Chordata; class Chondrichthyes; order Carcharhiniformes; family Scyliorhinidae; genus Scyliorhinus; species Scyliorhinus torazame. Next base: position 105,590,341 of record NC_092726.1, read on the forward strand.
GTGTACTGTCATTGGTGTGCGGTGAGCTGGGTGTCTGAAGGGGCTGTGGTACATTGTGTACTGTCAGTGGTGTGCGGTGTGCTGGGTGTCTGATGGGGCTGTGGTACATTGTGTACTGTCAGTGGTGTGCAGTGTGCTGGATGTCTGATGGTGCTGTTGTACATTGTGTTCTGTCAATGGTGTGTGGTGTGCTGGGTGTCTGATGGGGGTGTGGTACACTGTGTACTGTCGGTGGTGTCAGGTGTGCTGGGTGTCTGATGGGGGTCTGGTACATTGTGTACTGTCTTTGGTGTGCAGTGTGCTGGGTGTCTGATGGGGCTGTGGTACATTGTGTACTGTCAGTGGTGTGCGGTGTGCTGGGTGTCTGATGGGGCTGTGGTATATTGTGTACTGTCAGTGGTCTGCGGTGTGCTGGGTGTCTGATGGGGGTGTGGTACATTGTGTACTGTCAGTGGTGTGTGGTGTGCTGGGTGTCTGATGGGACTGTGGTACATTGTGTTCTGTCGGTGGTGTGTGGTGTGCTGGGTTTCTGATGGGGGTGTGGTAAACTGTGTACTGTCAGTGGTGTGTTGTGTGCTGGGTTTCTGATGGGGGTGTGGTACACTGTGTACTGTCAGTGGTGTTCGGTGTGCTGGGTGCCTGATGGGGGTCTGGTACATTGTGTACTGTCAGTGGAGTGCGGGGTGCTGGGTGTCTGATGCGGCTGTGGTACATTGTGTACTGTCAGTGGTGTGCGGTGTGCTGGTTGTCTGATGGGGGTGTGGTACATTGTGTACTGTCAGTGGTGTGAGGTGTGCTGGGTGTCTGATGGGGGTGTGGTACACTGTGTACTGTCAGTGGTGTGTGGTGTGCTGGGTGTCTGATGGGGGTGTGGTCCATTGTGTACTGTCAGTGGTGTGCGGTGTGCTGGGTGCCTGATGGGGGTGTGTTACATTGTGTACTGTCATTGGTGTGTGGTGTGCTGGGTGTCTGATGGGGGTGTGGTACATTGTGTACAGTCAGTGGTGTGCGGTGTGCTGGGTGCCTGATGGTGGTGTGTTACATTGTGTACTGTCAGTGGTGTGTGGTGTGCTGGGTGTCTGATGGGGGTGTGGTACATTGTGTACTGTCAGTGGTGTGCGCTGTGCTGTGTGCCTGATGGGGGTGTGGTACATTGTGTACTGTCAGTGGTGTGCAGTGTGCTGGGTGTGTGATGGGGTGTGGTACATTGTGTACTGTCAGTGTTGTGCGGTGTGCTGGGTGCCTGATGGAGTTGTGGTACATTGTGTACTGTAAGTGGTGTGCGGAGTGCTGGGTGTCTGATGGGGGTGTGGTACATTGTGTACTGTCAGTGGTGTGCAGTGTGTTGGGCGTCTGATGGGGGTGTGGTACATTGTGTACTGTCAGTGGTGTGCGCTGTGCTGTGTGCCTGATGGGGGTGTGGTACATTGTGTACTGTCAGTGGTGTGTGGTGTGCTGGGTGTCTGATGGGGTGTGGTACATTGTATACTGTCAGTGGTGTGCGGTGTGCTGGGTGTCTGATGGGGGTGTGGTACATTGTGTACTGTCAGTGGTGTGCGGTGTGCTGGTGTCTGATGGGGGTGGGGTACATTGTGTACTGTCAGTGGTGTGCGGTGTGCTGGGGATCTGTTGGGGGTGTGGTACATTCTGTACTGTCAGTAGTGTGCGGTGTGCTGGGTGCCTGATGGGGGTGTGGTACATTGTGTACTATCAGTGGTGTGTGGTGTGCTGGGTGTCTGATGGGGGTGTGGTACATTGTGTACTGTCAGTGGTGTGCGGTGTGCTGGGTGCCTGATGGGTGTGTGGTACATTGTGTACTGTCAGTGGTGTGCGGTGTGCTGGGTGTCTGATGGGACTGTGATCCATTGTGTACTGTCAGTAGTGTGCGGTGTGCTGGGTGTGTGATGGGGTGTGGTACATTGTGTACTGTCAGTGTTGTGCGGTGTGCTGGGTGCCTGATGGAGTTGTGGTACATTGTGTACTGTAAGTGGTGTGCGGAGTGCTGGGTGTCTGATGGGGGTGTGGTACATTGTGTACTGTCAGTGGTGTGCAGTGTGTTGGGCGTCTGATGGGGGTGTGGTACAATGTGTACTCTCAGAGGTGTGCGGTGTGCTGGGTGTCTGATGGGGCTGTGGTACATTGTGTACTGTCAGTGGTGTGCGGTGAGCTGGGTGTCTGATGGGGGTGTGGTAAATTGTGTACTGTCAGTGGTGTGCGGTGTGCTGGGTGTCTGATGGGGCTGTGGTACATTGTGTACTTTCAGTGGTGTGCGGTGTTCTGGGTGCCTGATGGGGCTGTGGTACATTGTGTATGTCAGTGGTGTTCGGTGTGCTGGGTGTCTGATGGGGCTGTGGTACCTTGTGTACTGTCAGTGGTGTGCGGTGTGCTGGGTGTCTGATGGGGCTGTGGTACATTGTGTACTGTCAGTGGTGTGCGGTGTGCTGGGTGTCTGATGGGGGTGTGGTACATTGTGTACTGTCAGTGGTGTGTGGTGTGCTGGGTGTCTGATGGGACTGTGGTACATTGTGTACTGTCGGTGGTGTGTGGTGTACTGGGTGTCTGATGGGGGTGTGGTACATTGTGTACTGTCAGTGGTGTGTGTTGTGCTGGGTGTCTGATGGGACTGTGGTACATTGTGTACTGTCGGTGGTGTGTGGTGTGCTGGGTGTCTGATGGGGGTGTGGTACATTGTGTACTGTCAGTGGTGTGTTGTGTGCTGGGTGTCTGATGGGACTGTGGTACATTGTGTACTGTCGGTGGTGTGTGGTGTGCTGGGTTTCTGATGGGGGTCTGGTACATTGTGTACTGTCAGTGGTGTGCGGTGTGCTGGGTGTCTGATGCGGCTGTGGTACATTGTGTACTGTCAGTGGTGTGCGGTGTGCTGGGTGTCTGATGGGGATGTGGTACATTGTGTACTGTCAGTGGTGTGAGGTGTGCTGGGTGTCTGATGGGGTGTGGTACACTGTGTACTGTCAGTGGTGTGTGGTGTGCTGGGTGTCTGATGGGGGTGTGGTACATTGTGTACTGTCAGTGGTGTGTGGTGTGCTGGGTGTCTGATGGGGCTGTGGTACATTGTGTACTGTCAGTGGTGTGTGGTGTGCTGGGGGTCTGATGGGGTTGTGGTACAGAGAGTGCTGTCAGTGGTGTGTGGTGTGCTGGGTGTCTGATGGGGGTGTGGTACATTGTGTACTGTCAGTGGTGTGTGGTGTGCTGGGTGTCTGATGGGACTGTGGTACATTGTGTACTGTCGGTGGTGTGTGGTGTGCTGGGTGTCTGATGGGGGTGTGGTACATTGTGTACTGTCAGTGGTGTGTGGTGTGCTGGGTGTCTGATGGGACTGTGGTACATTGTGTACTGTCGGTGGTGTGTGGTGTGCTGGGTTTCTGATGGGGGTGTGGTACACTGTGTACTGTCAGTGGTGTGTGGTGTGCTGGGTTTCTGATGGGGGTATGGTACACTGTGTACTGTCAGTGGTGTTCGGTGTGCTGGGTGCCTGATGGGGGTCTGGTACATTGTGTACTGTCAGTGGAGCGCGGTGTGCTGGGTGTCTGATGCGGCTGTGGTACATTGTGTACTGTCAGTGGTGTGCGGTGTGCTGGGTGTCTGATGGGGGTGTGGTACATTGTGTACTGTCAGTGGTGTGAGGTGTGCTGGGTGTCTGATGGGGGTGTGGGACACTGTGTACTGTCAGTGGTGTGTGGTGTGCTGGGTGTCTGATGGGGGTGTGGTACATTGTGTACTGTCAGTGGTGTGTGGTGTGCTGGGTGTCTGATGGGGCTGTGGTAAATTGTTTACTGTCAGTGGTGTGTGGTGTGCTGTGGGTCTGATGGGGTTGTGGTACATAGTGTACTGTCAGTGGTGTCTGGTGTGCTGGGTGTCTGATGGGGCTGTGGTACATTGTGTACTGTCAGTGGTGTGCGGTGTGCTAGGTGCCTGATGGGGCTGTGGTACATTGTGTACTGTCAGTGGTGTGCGGTGTGCTGGGGGTCTGATGGGGTTGTGGTACATAGTGTACTGTCAGTGGTGTGTGGTGTGCTGGGTGTCTGATGGGGCTGTGGTACATTGTGTACTGTCAGTGGTGTGCGGTGTGCTGGGTGCCTGATGGGGCTGTGGTACATTGTGTACTTTCAGTGGTGTGCGGTGTGCTGGGTGTCTTATGGGGCTGTGGTGCATTGTGTACTGTCAGTTGTGTGTGGTTTGCTGGGGGTCTGATGGGGTTGTGGTACATTGTGTACTGTCAGTGGTGTGCGGTGTGCTGGGTGTCTGATGGGGCTGTGGTACATTGTGTACTGTCAGTGGTGTGCGGTGTGCTGGGTGCCTGATGGGGGTGTGGTACATTGTGTACTGTCAGTGGTGTGCGGTGTGCTGGGTGCCTGATGGGGGTGTGTTACAATTGTGTACTGTCAGTGGTGTGTGGTGTGCTGGGTGTCTGATGGGGGTGTGGTACATTGTGTACTGTCAGTGGTGTGCGCTGTGCTGTGTGCCTGATGGGGGTGTGGTACATTGTGTACTGTCAGTGGTGTGTGGTGTGCTGGGTGTCTGATGGGGTGTGGTACATTGTGTACTGTCAGTGGTGTGCGGTGTGCTGGGTGTCTGATGGGTGTGTGGTACATTGTGTACTGTCAGTGGTGTGCGGTGTGCTGGTGTCTGATGGGGGTGTGGTACATTGTGTACTGTCAGTGGTGTGCGGTGTGCTGTGGGTCTGTTGGGGGTGTGGTACATTCTGTATTGTCAGTTGTGTGCGGTGTGCTGGGTGCCTGATGGGGGTGTGGTACATTGTGTACTGTCAGTGGTGTGTGGTGTGCTGGGTGTCTGATGGGGGTGTGGTACATTGTGTACTGTCAGTGGTGTGCGGTGTGCTGCGTGCCTGATGGGGGTGTGGTACATTGTGTACTGTCAGTGGTGTGTGGTGTGCTGGGTGTCTGATGTGACTGTGATCCATTGTGTACTGTCAGTAGTGTGCGGTGTGCTGGGTGTGTGATGGGGGTGTGGTACATTGTGTACTGTCAGTGTTGTGCGGTGTGCTGGGTGTCTGATGGAGCTGTGGTCCATTGTGTACTGTCAGTGGTGTGCGGAGTGCTGGGTGTCTGATGGGGGTGTGGTACATTGTGTACTGTCAGTTGTGTGCGGTGTGTTGGGCGTCTGATGGGGGTGTGGTACAATGTGTACTCTCAGTGGTGTGCGGTGTGCTGGGTGTCTGATGGGGCTGTGGTACATTGTGTACTGTCAGTGGTGTGCGGTGAGCTGGGTGTCTGATGGGGGTGTGGTAAATTGTGTACTGTCAGTGGTGTGCGGTGTGCTGGGTGTCTGATGGGGCTGTGGTACATTGTGTACTTTCAGTGGTGTGCGGTGTTCTGGGTGCCTGATGGGGCTGTAGTACATTGTGTATGTCAGTGGTGTACGGTGTGCTGGGTGTCTGATGGGGCTGTGGTACCTTGTGTACTGTCAGTGGTGTGCGGTGTGCTGGGTGTCTGATGGGGCTGTGGTACATTGTGTACTGTCAGTGGTGTGCGGTGTGCTGGGTGTCTGATGGGGTTGTGGTACATTGTGTACTGTCAGTGGTGTGTGGTGTGCTGGGTGTCTGATGGGACTGTGGTACATTGTGTACTGTCGGTGGTGTGTGGTGTGCTGGGTGTCTGATGGGGGTGTGGTACATTGTGTACTGTCAGTGGTGTGTGGTGTGCTGGGTGTCTGATGGGACTGTGGTACATTGTGTACTGTCGGTGGTGTGTGGTGTGCTGGGTGTCTGATGGGGGTGTGGTACATTGTGTACTGTCAGTGGTGTGTGGTGTGCTGGGTGTCTGATGGGACTGTGGTACATTGTGTACTGTCGGTGGTGTGTGGTGTGCTGGGTTTCTGATGGGGGTCTGGTACATTGTGTACTGTCAGTGGTGTGCGGTGTGCTGGGTGTCTGATGCGGCTGTGGTACATTGTGTACTGTCAGTGGTGTGCGGTGTGCTGGGTGTCTGATGGGACTGTGATCCATTGTGTACTGTCAGTAGTGTGCGGTGTGCTGGGTGTGTGATGGGGTGTGGTACATTGTGTACTGTCAGTGTTGTGCGGTGTGCTGGGTGCCTGATGGAGTTGTGGTACATTGTGTACTGTAAGTGGTGTGCGGAGTGCTGGGTGTCTGATGGGGGTGTGGTACATTGTGTACTGTCAGTCGTGTGCAGTGTGTTGGGCGTCTGATGGGGGTGTGGTACAATGTGTACTCTCAGTGGTGTGCGGTGTGCTGGGTGTCTGATGGGGCTGTGGTACATTGTGTACTGTCAGTGGTGTGCGGTGAGCTGGGTGTCTGATGGGGGTGTGGTAAATTGTGTACTGTCAGTGGTGTGCGGTGTGCTGGGTGTCTGATGGTGCTGTGGTACATTGTGTACTTTCAGTGGTGTGCGGTGTTCTGGGTGCCTGATGGGGCTGTGGTACATTGTGTATGTCAGTGGTGTTCGGTGTGCTGGGTGTCTGATGGGGCTGTGGTACCTTGTGTACTGTCAGTGGTGTGCGGTGTGCTGGGTGTCTGATGGGGCTGTGGTACATTGTGTACTGTCAGTGGTGTGCGGTGTGCTGGGTGTCTGATGGGGGTGTGGTACATTGTGTACTGTCAGTGGTGTGTGGTATGCTGGGTGTCTGATGGGACTGTGGTACATTGTGTACTGTCGGTGGTGTGTGGTGTACTGGGTGTCTGATGGGGGTGTGGTACATTGTGTACTGTCAGTGGTGTGTGTTGTGCTGGGTGTCTGATGGGACTGTGGTACATTGTGTACTGTCGGTGGTGTGTGGTGTGCTGGGTGTCTGATGGGGGTGTGGTACATTGTGTACTGTCAGTGGTGTGTGGTGTGCTGGGTGTCTGATGGGACTGTGGTACATTGTGTACTGTCGGTGGTGTGTGGTGTGCTGGGTTTCTGATGGGGGTCTGGTACATTGTGTACTGTCAGTGGTGTGCGGTGTGCTGGGTGTCTGATGCGGCTGTGGTACATTGTGTACTGTCAGTGGTGTGCGGTGTGCTGGGTGTCTGATGGGGATGTGGTACATTGTGTACTGTCAGTGGTGTGAGGTGTGCTGGGTGTCTGATGGGGTGTGGTACACTGTGTACTGTCAGTGGTGTGTGGTGTGCTGGGTGTCTGATGGGGGTGTGGTACATTGTGTACTGTCAGTGGTGTGTGGTGTGCTGGGTGTCTGATGGGGCTGTGGTACATTGTGTACTGTCAGTGGTGTGTGGTGTGCTGGGGGTCTGATGGGGTTGTGGTACAGAGAGTGCTGTCAGTGGTGTGTGGTGTGCTGGGTGTCTGATGGGGGTGTGGTACATTGTGTACTGTCAGTGGTGTGTGGTGTGCTGGGTGTCTGATGGGACTGTGGTACATTGTGTACTGTCGGTGGTGTGTGGTGTGCTGGGTGTCTGATGGGGGTGTTGTACATTGTGTACTGTCAGTGGTGTGTGGTGTGCTGGGTGTCTGATGGGACTGTGGTACATTGTGTACTGTCGGTGGTGTGTGGTGTGCTGGGTTTCTGATGGGGGTGTGGTACACTGTGTACTGTCAGTGGTGTGTGGTGTGCTGGGTTTCTGATGGGGGTGTGGTACACTGTGTACAGTCAGTGGTGTTCGGTGTGCTGGGTGCCTGATGGGGGTCTGGTACATTGTGTACTGTCAGTGGAGTGCGGTGTGCTGGGTGTCTGATGCGCCTGTGGTACATTGTGTACTGTCAGTGGTGTGCGGTGTGCTGGGTGTCTGATGGGGGTGTGGTACATTGTGTACTGTCAGTGGTGTGAGGTGTGCTGGGTGTCTGATGGGGGTGTGGGACACTGTGTACTGTCAGTGGTGTGTGGTGTGCTGGGTGTCTGATGGGGGTCTGGTACATTGTGTACTGTCAGTGGTGTGTGGTGTGCTGGGTGTCTGATGGGGCTGTGGTAAATTGTTTACTGTCAGTGGTGTGTGGTGTGCTGTGGGTCTGATGGGGTTGTGGTACATAGTGTACTGTCAGTGGTGTCTGGTGTGCTGGGTGTCTGATGGGGCTGTGGTACATTGTGTACTGTCAGTGGTGTGCGGTGTGCTAGGTGCCTGATGGGGCTGTGGTACATTGTGTACTGTCAGTGGTGTGCGGTGTGCTGGGGGTCTGATGGGGTTGTGGTACATAGTGTACTGTCAGTGGTGTGTGGTGTGCTGGGTGTCTGATGGGGCTGTGGTACATTGTGTACTGTCAGTGGTGTGCGGTGTGCTGGGTGCCTGATGGGGCTGTGGTACATTGTGTACTGTCAGTGGTGTGCGGTGTGCTGGGTGTCTGATGGGGCTGTGGTACATTGTGTACTGTCAGTGGTGTGCGGTGTGCTGGGTGCCTGATGGGGGTGTGTTACAATTGTGTACTGTCAGTGGTGTGTGGTGTGCTGGGTGTCTGATGGGGCTGTGGTACATTGTGTACTGTCAGTGGTGTGCGCTGTGCTGTGTGCCTGATGGGGGTGTGGTACATTGTGTACTGTCAGTGGTGTGTGGTGTGCTGGGTGTCTGATGGGGTGTGGTACATTGTGTACTGTCAGTGGTGTGCGGTGTGCTGGGTGTCTGATGGGTGTGTGGTACATTGTGTACTGTCAGTGGTGTGTGGTGTGCTGGGTGTCTGATGGGGGTGTGGTACATTGTGTACTGTCAGTGGTGTGTGGTGTGCTGGGTGTCTGATGGGACTGTGGTACATTGTGTACTGTCAGTGTTGTGCGGTGTGCTGGGTGTCTGATGGAGCTGTGGTCCATTGTGTACTGTCAGTGGTGTGCGGAGTGCTGGGTGTCTGATGGGGGTGTGGTACATTGTGTACTGTCAGTTGTGTGCGGTGTGTTGGGCGTCTGATGGGGGTGTGGTACAATGTGTACTCTCAGTGGTGTGCGGTGTGCTGGGTGTCTGATGGGGCTGTGGTACATTGTGTACTGTCAGTGGTGTGCGGTGAGCTGGGTGTCTGATGGGGGTGTGGTAAATTGTGTACTGTCAGTGGTGTGCGGTGTGCTGGGTGTCTGATGGGGCTGTGGTACATTGTGTACTTTCAGTGGTGTGCGGTGTTCTGGGTGCCTGATGGGGCTGTAGTACATTGTGTATGTCAGTGGTGTACGGTGTGCTGGGTGTCTGATGGGGCTGTGGTACCTTGTGTACTGTCAGTGGTGTGCGGTGTGCTGGGTGTCTGATGGGGCTGTGGTACATTGTGTACTGTCAGTGGTGTGCGGTGTGCTGGGTGTCTGATGGGGGTGTGGTACATTGTGTACTGTCAGTGGTGTGTGGTGTGCTGGGTGTCTGATGGGACTGTGGTACATTGTGTACTGTCGGTGGTGTGTGGTGTGCTGGGTGTCTGATGGGGGTGTGGTACATTGTGTACTGTCAGTGGTGTGTGGTGTGCTGGGTGTCTGATGGGACTGTGGTACATTGTGTACTGTCGGTGGTGTGTGGTGTGCTGGGTGTCTGATGGGGGTGTGGTACATTGTGTACTGTCAGTGGTGTGTGGTGTGCTGGGTGTCTGATGGGACTGTGGTACATTGTGTACTGTCGGTGGTGTGTGGTGTGCTGGGTTTCTGATGGGGGTCTGGTACATTGTGTACTGTCAGTGGTGTGCGGTGTGCTGGGTGTCTGATGCGGCTGTGGTACATTGTGTACTGTCAGTGGTGTGCGGTGTGCTGGGTGTCTGATGGGACTGTGATCCATTGTGTACTGTCAGTAGTGTGCGGTGTGCTGGGTGTGTGATGGGGTGTGGTACATTGTGTACTGTCAGTGTTGTGCGGTGTGCTGGGTGCCTGATGGAGTTGTGGTACATTGTGTACTGTAAGTGGTGTGCGGAGTGCTGGGTGTCTGATGGGGGTGTGGTACATTGTGTACTGTCAGTGGTGTGCAGTGTGTTGGGCGTCTGATGGGGGTGTGGTACAATGTGTACTCTCAGTGGTGTGCGGTGTGCTGGGTGTCTGATGGGGCTGTGGTACATTGTGTACTGTCAGTGGTGTGCGGTGAGCTGGGTGTCTGATGGGGGTGTGGTAAATTGTGTACTGTCAGTGGTGTGCGGTGTGCTGGGTGTCTGATGGTGCTGTGGTACATTGTGTACTTTCAGTGGTGTGCGGTGTTCTGGGTGCCTGATGGGGCTGTGGTACATTGTGTATGTCAGTGGTGTTCGGTGTGCTGGGTGTCTGATGGGGCTGTGGTACCTTGTGTACTGTCAGTGGTGTGCGGTGTGCTGGGTGTCTGATGGGGCTGTGGTACATTGTGTACTGTCAGTGGTGTGCGGTGTGCTGGGTGTCTGATGGGGGTGTGGTACATTGTGTACTGTCAGTGGTGTGTGGTATGCTGGGTGTCTGATGGGACTGTGGTACATTGTGTACTGTCGGTGGTGTGTGGTGTACTGGGTGTCTGATGGGGGTGTGGTACATTGTGTACTGTCAGTGGTGTGTGTTGTGCTGGGTGTCTGATGGGACTGTGGTACATTGTGTACTGTCGGTGGTGTGTGGTGTGCTGGGTGTCTGATGGGGGTGTGGTACATTGTGTACTGTCAGTGGTGTGTGGTGTGCTGGGTGTCTGATGGGACTGTGGTACATTGTGTACTGTCGGTGGTGTGTGGTGTGCTGGGTTTCTGATGGGGGTCTGGTACATTGTGTACTGTCAGTGGTGTGCGGTGTGCTGCGTGTCTGATGCGGCTGTGGTACATTGTGTACTGTCAGTGGTGTGCGGTGTGCTGGGTGTCTGATGGGGATGTGGTACATTGTGTACTGTCAGTGGTGTGAGGTGTGCTGGGTGTCTGATGGGGTGTGGTACACTGTGTACTGTCAGTGGTGTGTGGTGTGCTGGGTGTCTGATGGGGGTGTGGTACATTGTGTACTGTCAGTGGTGTGTGGTGTGCTGGGTGTCTGATGGGGCTGTGGTACATTGTGTACTGTCAGTGGTGTGTGGTGTGCTGGGGGTCTGATGGGGTTGTGGTACAGAGAGTGCTGTCAGTGGTGTGTGGTGTGCTGGGTGTCTGATGGGGGTGTGGTACATTGTGTACTGTCAGTGGTGTGTGGTGTGCTGGGTGTCTGATGGGACTGTGGTACATTGTGTACTGTCGGTGGTGTGTGGTGTGCTGGGTGTCTGATGGGGGTGTTGTACATTGTGTACTGTCAGTGGTGTGTGGTGTGCTGGGTGTCTGATGGGACTGTGGTACATTGTGTACTGTCGGTGGTGTGTGGTGTGCTGGGTTTCTGATGGGGGTGTGGTACACTGTGTACTGTCAGTGGTGTGTGGTGTGCTGGGTTTCTGATGGGGGTGTGGTACACTGTGTACAGTCAGTGGTGTTCGGTGTGCTGGGTGCCTGATGGGGGTCTGGTACATTGTGTACTGTCAGTGGAGTGCGGTGTGCTGGGTGTCTGATGCGCCTGTGGTACATTGTGTACTGTCAGTGGTGTGCGGTGTGCTGGGTGTCTGATGGGGGTGTGGTACATTGTGTACTGTCAGTGGTGTGAGGTGTGCTGGGTGTCTGATGGGGGTGTGGGACACTGTGTACTGTCAGTGGTGTGTGGTGTGCTGGGTGTCTGATGGGGGTCTGGTACATTGTGTACTGTCAGTGGTGTGTGGTGTGCTGGGTGTCTGATGGGGCTGTGGTAAATTGTTTACTGTCAGTGGTGTGTGGTGTGCTGTGGGTCTGATGGGGTTGTGGTACATAGTGTACTGTCAGTGGTGTCTGGTGTGCTGGGTGTCTGATGGGGCTGTGGTACATTGTGTACTGTCAGTGGTGTGCGGTGTGCTAGGTGCCTGATGGGGCTGTGGTACATTGTGTACTGTCAGTGGTGTGCGGTGTGCTGGGGGTCTGATGGGGTTGTGGTACATAGTGTACTGTCAGTGGTGTGTGGTGTGCTGGGTGTCTGATGGGGCTGTGGTACATTGTGTACTGTCAGTGGTGTGCGGTGTGCTGGGTGCCTGATGGGGCTGTGGTACATTGTGTACTGTCAGTGGTGTGCGGTGTGCTGGGTGTCTGATGGGGCTGTGGTACATTGTGTACTGTCAGTGGTGTGCGGTGTGCTGGGTGCCTGATGGGGGTGTGTTACAATTGTGTACTGTCAGTGGTGTGTGGTGTGCTGGGTGTCTGATGGGGCTGTGGTACATTGTGTACTGTCAGTGGTGTGCGCTGTGCTGTGTGCCTGATGGGGGTGTGGTACATTGTGTACTGTCAGTGGTGTGTGGTGTGCTGGGTGTCTGATGGGGTGTGGTACATTGTGTACTGTCAGTGGTGTGCGGTGTGCTGGGTGTCTGATGGGTGTGTGGTACATTGTGTAATGTCAGTGGTGTGCGGTGTGCTGGTGTCTGATGGGGGTGTGGTACATTGTGTACTGTCAGTGGTGTGCGGTGTGCTGTGGGTCTGTTGGGGGTGTGGTACATTCTGTACTGTCAGTTGTGTGCGGTGTGCTTGGTGCCTGATGGGGGTGTGGTACATTGTGTACTGTCAGTGGTGTGTGGTGTGCTGGGTGTCTGATGGGGGTGTGGTACATTGTGTACTGTCAGTGGTGTGCGGTGTGCTGGGTGCCTGATGGGGGTGTGGTACATTGTGTACTGTCAGTGCTGTGCGGTGTGCTGGGTGTCTGATGGGACTGTGATCCATTGTGTACTGTCAGTAGTGTGCGGTGTGCTGGGTGTGTGATGGGGGTGTGGTACATTGTGTACTGTCAGTGTTGTGCGGTGTGCTGGGTGTCTGATGGAGCTGTGGTCCATTGTGTACTGTCAGTGGTGTGCGGAGTGCTGGGTGTCTGATGGGGGTGTGGTACATTGTGTACTGTCAGTTGTGTGCGGTGTGTTGGGCGTCTGATGGGGGTGTGATACAATGTGTACTCTCAGTGGTGTGCGGTGTGCTGGGTGTCTGATGGGGCTGTGGTACATTGTGTACTGTCAGTGGTGTGCGGTGAGCTGGGTGTCTGATGGGGGTGTGGTAAATTGTGTACTGTCAGTGGTGTGCGGTGTGCTGGGTGTCTGATGGGGCTGTGGTACATTGTGTACTTTCAGTGGTGTGCGGTGTTCTGGGTGCCTGATGGGGCTGTAGTACATTGTGTATGTCAGTGGTGTACGGTGTGCTGGGTGTCTGATGGGGCTGTGGTACCTTGTGTACTGTCAGTGGTGTGCGGTGTGCTGGGTGTCTGATGGGGCTGTGGTACATTGTGTACTGTCAGTGGTGTGCGGTGTGCTGGGTGTCTGATGGGGGTGTGGTACATTGTGTACTGTCAGTGGTGTGTGGTGTGCTGGGTGTCTGATGGGACTGTGGTACATTGTGTACTGTCGGTGGTGTGTGGTGTGCTGGGTGTCTGATGGGGGTGTGGTACATTGTGTACTGTCAGTGGTGTGTGGTGTGCTGGGTGTCTGATGGGACTGTGGTACATTGTGTACTGTCGGTGGTGTGTGGTGTGCTGGGTGTCTGATGGGGGTGTGGTACATTGTGTACTGTCAGTGGTGTGTGGTGTGCTGGGTGTCTGATGGGACTGTGGTACATTGTGTACTGTCGGTGGTGTGTGGTGTGCTGGGTTTCTGATGGGGGTCTGGTACATTGTGTACTGTCAGTGGTGTGCGGTGTGCTGGGTGTCTGATGCGGCTGTGGTACATTGTGTACTGTCAGTGGTGTGCGGTGTGCTGGGTGTCTGATGGGGATGTGGTACATTGTGTACTATCAGTGGTGTGAGGTGTGCTGGGTGTCTGATGGGGTGTGGTACACTGTGTACTGTCAGTGGTGTGTGGTGTGCTGGGTATCTGATGGGGGTGTGGTACATTGTGTACTGTCAGTGGTGTGTGGTGTGCTGGGGGTCTGATGGGGTTCATAGAATTTACAGTGCAGAAGGAGGCCATTCGGCCCATCGAGTCTGCACCGGCTCTTGGAAAGAGCACCCTACCCAAGGTCAACACCTCCGCCCTATCCCCATAACCCAGTAACCCCACCCAACACTAACGGCAATTTTGGACACTAAGGGCAATTTATCATGGCCAATCCACCTAACCCGCACATCTTTGGACTGTGGGAGGAAACCGGAGCACCTGGAGGAAACCCACGCAGACACGGGGAGGATGTGCAGACTCCGCACAGCCAGTGACCCAAGCCGGAATCGAACCTGGGACCCTGGAGCTGTGAAGCAATTGTGCTATCCACAAGGCTACCGTGCTGCCCGGGTTGTGGTACATAGAGTACTGTCAGTGGTGTGTGGTGTGCTGGGTGCCTGATGGGAGTGTGGTACTTTGTGTACTGTCATTGGTGTGCGGTGAGATGGATGTCTAATGGTGGTGTGGTACATTGTGTACTGTCAGTGGTTTGCGGTGTGCTGGGTGACTGATGGGGCTGTGGTACAGTTTGTACTGTCAGTGGTGTGCGGTGTGCTGGGTGCCTGATGGGACTGTGGTACATTGTGTACTGTCAGTGGTGTGCGGTGTGCTGGCTGCCTGATGGGGGTGTGTTACATTGTGTACTGTCAGTGGTGTGTGGTGTTTTGGTTGTCTGATGGGGGTTTGGTACATTGTGTACTGTCAGTGGTGTGTGGTGTGCTGGGTGTCTGATGGGGGTGTGGTACGTTCTGTACTGTCAGTGGTGTGCGGTATGCTGGGTGTTTGTTGGGAGTGTGGTACATTGTGTACTGTCAGTGGTGTGCGGTGTGCTGGGTGTCTGATGGGGCTGTGGTACATTGTGTACTGTCAGTGGTGTGTGGTGTGCTGGGGTTCTGATGTGGTTGTGGTACATTGTGTACTGTCAGTGGTGTGTGGTGTGCTGGGTGTCTGCTGTGGGTGTGGTACATTGTGTACTGTCAGTGGTGTGTGGTGTGCTGGGTGCCTGATGGGGGTGTGTTACATTGTGTACTGTCAGTGGTGTGTGGTGTTTTGGTTGTCTGATGGGGGTTTGGTACATTGTGTACTGTCAGTGGTGTGTGGTGTGCTGGGTGTCTGATGGGGGTGTGGTACGTTCTGTACTGTCAGTGGTGTGCGGTATGCTGGGTGTTTGTTGGGAGTGTGGTACATTGTGTACTGTCAGTGGTGTGCGGTGTGCTGGGTGTCTGATGGGGCTGTGGTACATTGTGTACTGTCAGTGGTGTGTGGTGTGCTGGGGTTCTGATGTGGTTGTGGTACATTGTGTACTGTCAGTGGTGTGTGGTGTGCTGGGTGTCTGCTGTGGGTGTGGTACATTGTGTACTGTCAGTGGTGTGTGGTGTGCTGGGTGTCTGATGGGGGTGTGGTACATTGTGTACTGTCAGTGGTGTGCGGTGCGCTGTGTGCCTGATGGGGGTGTGGTACATTGTGTACTGTCAGCGGTGTGCGGTGTGCTGGGTGTCTGATGGGGTTGTGGTACATTGTGTACTGTCAGTGGTGTGTGGTGTGCTGGGTGTCTGATGGGGCTGTGGTAAATTGTTTACTGTCAGTGGTGTGTGGTGTGCTGTGGGTCTGATGGGGTTGTGGTACATAGTGTACTGTCAGTGGTGTCTGGTGTGCTGGGTGTCTGATGGGGCTGTGGTACATTGTGTACTGTCAGTGGTGTGCGGTGTGCTAGGTGCCTGATGGGGCTGTGGTACATTGTGTACTGTCAGTGGTGTGCGGTGTGCTGGGGGTCTGGTGGGGTTGTGGTACATAGTGTACTGTCAGTGGTGTGTGGTGTGCTGGGTGTCTGATGGGGCTGTGGTACATTGTGTACTGTCAGTGGTGTGCGGTGTGCTGGGTGCCTGATGGGGCTGTGGTACATTGTGTACTGTCAGTGGTGTGCGGTGTGCTGGGTGTCTGCTGGGGCTGTGGTGCATTGTGTACTGTCAGTTGTGTGTGGTTTGCTGGGGGTCTGATGGGGTTGTGGTACATTGTGTACTGTCAGTGGTGTGCGGTGTGCTGGGTGTCTGATGGGGCTGTGGTACATTGTGTACTGTCAGTGGTGTGCGGTGTGCTGGGTGCCTGATGGGGGTGTGGTACATTGTGTACTGTCAGTGGTGTGCGGTGTGCTGGGTGCCTGATGGGGGTGTGTTACAATTGTGTACTGTCAGTGGTGTGTGGTGTGCTGGGTGTCTGATGGGGGTGTGGTACATTGTGTACTGTCAGTGGTGTGCGCTGTGCTGTGTGCCTGATGGGGGTGTGGTACATTGTGTACTGTCAGTGGTGTGTGGTGTGCTGGGTGTCTGATGGGGTGTGGTACATTGTGTACTGTCAGTGGTGTGCGGTGTGCTGGGTGTCTGATGGGTGTGTGGTACATTGTGTACTGTCAGTGGTGTGCGGTGTGCTGGTGTCTGATGGGGGTGTGGTACATTGTGTACTGTCAGTGGTGTGCGGTGTGCTGTGGGTCTGTTGGGGGTGTGGTACATTCTGTACTGTCAGTTGTGTGCGGTGTGCTGGGTGCCTGATGGGGGTGTGGTACATTGTGTACTGTCAGTGGTGTGTGGTGTGCTGGGTGTCTGATGGGTGTGTGGTACATTGTGTACTGTCAGTGGTGTGCGGTGTGCTGGGTGCCTGATGGGGGTGTGGTACATTGTGTACTGTCAGTGCTGTGCGGTGTGCTGGGTGTCTGATGGGACTGTGATCCATTGTGTACTGTCAGTAGTGTGCGGTGTGCTGGGTGTGTGTTGGGGGTGTGGCACATTGTGTACTGTCAGTGTTGTGCGGTGTGCTGGGTGTCTGATGGAGCTGTGGTCCATTGTGTACTGTCAGTGGTGTGCGGAGTGCTGGGTGTCTGATGGGGGTGTGGTACATTGTGTACTGTCAGTTGTGTGCGGTGTGCTGGGTGTCTGATGGGGCTGTGGTACATTGTGTACTGTCAGTGGTGTGCGGTGAGCTGGGTGTCTGATGGGGGTGTGGTAAATTGTGTACTGTCAGTGGTGTGCGGTGTGCTGGGTGTCTGATGGGGCTGTGGTACATTGTGTACTTTCAGTGGTGTGCGGTGTTCTGGGTGCCTGATGGGGCTGTAGTACATTGTGTATGTCAGTGGTGTACGGTGTGCTGGATGTCTGATGGGGCTGTGGTACCTTGTGTACTGTCAGTGGTGTGCGGTGTGCTGGGTGTCTGATGGGGCTGTGGTACATTGTGTACAGTCAGTGGTGTGCGGTGTGCTGGGTGTCTGATGGGGGTGTGGTACATTGTGTACTGTCAGTGGTGTGTGGTGTGCTGGGTGTCTGATGGGACTGTGGTACATTGTGTACTGTCGGTGGTGTGTGGTGTGCTGGGTGTCTGATGGGGGTGTGGTACATTGTGTACTGTCAGTGGTGTGTGGTGTGCTGGGTGTCTGATGGGACTGTGGTACTTTGTGTACTGTCGGTGGTGTGTGGTGTGCTGGGTTTCTGATGGGGGTCTGGTACATTGTGTACTGTCAGTGGTGTGCGGTGTGCTGGGTGTCTGATGCGGCTGTGGTACATTGTGTACTGTCAGTGGTGTGCGGTGTGCTGGGTGTCTGATGGGGATGTGGTACATTGTGTACTGTCAGTGGTGTGAGGTGTGCTGGGTGTCTGATGGGGTGTGGTACACTGTGTACTGTCAGTGGTGTGTGGTGTGCTGGGTGTCTGATGGGGGTGTGGTACATTGTGTACTGTCAGTGGTGTGTGGTCTGCTGGGTGTCTGATGGGGCTGTGGTACATTGTGTATTGTCAGTGGTGTGTGGTGTGCTGGGGGTCTGATGGGGTTCATAGAATTTACAGTGCAGAAGGAAGCCATTCGGCCCATCGAGTCTGCACCGGCTCTTGGAAAGAGCACCCTACCCAAGGTCAACACCTCCGCCCTATCCCCATAACCCAGTAACCCCACCCAACACTAACGGCAATTTTGGACACTAAGGGCAATTTATCATGGCCAATCCACCTAACCCGCACATCTTTGGACTGTGGGAGGAAACCGGAGGACCTGGAGGAAACCCACGCAGACACGGGGAGGATGTGCAGACTCCGCACAGCCAGTGACCCAAGCCGGAATCGAACCTGGGACCCTGGAGCTGTGAAGCAATTGTGCTATCCACAAGGCTACCGTGCTGCCCGGGTTGTGGTACATAGAGTACTGTCAGTGGTGTGTGGTGTGCTGGGTGCCTGATGGGAGTGTGGTACTTTGTGTACTGTCATTGGTGTGCGGTGAGATGGATGTCTAATGGTGGTGTGGTACATTGTGTACTGTCAGTGGTTTGCGGTGTGCTGGGTGACTGATGGGGCTGTGGTACAGTTTGTACTGTCAGTGGTGTGCGGTGTGCTGGGTGCCTGATGGGACTGTGGTACATTGTGTACTGTCAGTGGTGTGCGGTGTGCTGGCTGCCTGATGGGGGTGTGTTACATTGTGTACTGTCAGTGGTGTGTGGTGTTTTGGTTGTCTGATGGGGGTTTGGTACATTGTGTACTGTCAGTGGTGTGTGGTGTGCTGGGTGTCTGATGGGGGTGTGGTACGTTCTGTACTGTCAGTGGTGTGCGGTATGCTGGGTGTTTGTTGGGAGTGTGGTACATTGTGTACTGTCAGTGGTGTGCGGTGTGCTGGGTGTCTGATGGGGCTGTGGTACATTGTGTACTGTCAGTGGTGTGTGGTGTGCTGGGGTTCTGATGTGGTTGTGGTACATTGTGTACTGTCAGTGGTGTGTGGTGTGCTGGGTGTCTGCTGTGGGTGTGGTACATTGTGTACTGTCAGTGGTGTGTGGTGTGCTGGGTGTCTGATGGGGGTGTGGTACATTGTGTACTGTCAGTGGTGTGCGGTGCGCTGTGTGCCTGATGGGGGTGTGGTACATTGTGTAATTTCAGCGGTGTGCGGTGTGCTGGGTGTCTGATGGTGGTGTGGGACATTGTGTACTGTCAGTGGTGTGCGGTGTGCTGGGTGTCTGATGGGGGTGTGGTACATTGTGTACTGTCAGTGGTCTGCGGTGTGCTGGGTGTCTGATGGTGGTGTGGGACATTGTGTACTGTCAGTGGTGTGCGGTGCGCTGGGTGCCTGATGGGGGTGTGGTACATTGTGTACTGTCAGTGGTGTGCGGTGTGCTGGGTGTCTGATGGTGGTGTGGGACATTGTGTACTGTCAGTGGTGTGCGGTGTGCTGGGTGTCTGATGGGTGTGTGGTACATTGTGTACTGTCAGTGGTGTGCGGTGTGCTGGGTGTCTGATGGGGTTGTGGTACATTGTGTACTGTCAGTGGTGTGCGGTGTGCTGGGTGCCTGATGGGACTGTGGTACATTGTGTACTGTCAGTGGTGTGTGGTGTGCTGGGTGACTGATGGGGTGTGGTACATTGTGTACTGTCAGTGGTGTGTGGTGTTCTGGGTGTCTGATGGGGGTTTGGTACATTGTGTACTGTCAGTGGTGTGTGGTGTGCTGGGTGTCTGATGGGGGTGTGGTACGTTCTGTACTCTCAGTGGTGTTCGGTGTGCTGGGTGTTTGATGGGAGTGTGGTACATTGTGTACTGTCAGTGGTGTGCGGTGTGCTGGGTGTCTGATGGGGCTGTGGTACATTGTGTACTGTCAGCGGTGTGTGGTGTGCTGGGGTTCTGATGGGGTTGTGGTACATTGTGTACTGTCAGTGGTGTGCGGTGTGCTGGGTGTCTGATGGGGCTGTGGTACATTGTGTACTGTCAGTGGTGTGCTGGGGTTCTGATGGGGTTGTGGTACATTGTGTACTTTCAGTGGTGTGTGGTGTGCTGGGTGTCGGATGTGGGTGTGGTACATTGTGTACTGTCAGTGGTGTGTGGTGTGCTGGGTGTCTGATGGGGGTGTGGTACATTGTGTACTGTCAGTGGTGTGCGGTGCGCTGGGTGCCTGATGGGGGTGTGGTACATTGTGTACTGTCAGTGGTGTGCGGTGTGCTGGATGTCTGATGGTGGTGTGGGACATTGTGTACTGTCAGTGGTGTGCGGTGTGCTGGGTGTCTGATGGGGTTGTGGTTCATTGTGTACTGTCAGTGGTGTGCCGTGTGCTGGGTGTCTGATGGGGGTGTGGTACATTGTGTACTGTCAGTGGTGTGCGGTGTGCTGGGTGCCTGAAGGGGTGTGGTACATTGTGTAATGTCAGTGGTGTGCGGTGTGCTGGGTGCCTGAAGGGGCTGTGGTACATTGTGTACTGTCAGTGGTGTGCGGTGTGCTGGGTGCCTGCTGGGGCTGTGGTACATTGTGTACTGTCAGTGGTGTGCGGTGTGCTGGGTGTCTGATGGGGCTGTGGTACATTGTGTACTGTCAGTGGTGTGCGGTGAGCTGGGTGTCTGATGGGGCTGTGGTACATTGTGTCCTGTCAGTGGTGTGCGGTGTGCTGGGTGTCTGATGTGGGTGTGGTACATTGTGTACTGTCAGTGGTGTGCAGTGTGCTGGGTGTCTGATGGGGCTGTGGTACATTGTGTACTGTCAGTGGTGTGCGGTGTCCTGGGTGCCTGATGGGGGTGTGGAATATTGTGTTCTGTCAGTGGTGTCAGGTGTGCTGGGTGCCTGATGGGTCTGTGGTACATTGTGTACTGTCAGTGGTGTGCGGTGTGCTGGATGCCGGTTGGGACTGTGTTACATTGTGTACTGACGGTGGAGTGTGGTGTGCTGTGTGCCTGATGGGGCTGTGGTATATTGTGTACTGTCAGTGGTGTGCGGTGAGCTGGATGTCTAATGGGGGTGTGGTACATTGTGCACTGTCAGTGGTGTGTGGTGTGCTGGATGTCTGATGGGGTTGTTGTACATTGTGTACTGTCAGTGTTGTGCGGTGAGCTGGGTGTCTGATGGGGGTGTAGTACATTCTGTACTGTCAGTGGTGTGCGGTGTGCTGGGTGTCTGATGGGGGTGTGGAACATTGTGTACTGTGAGTGGTGTGCGGTGTGCTGGGTGTCTGATGAGGTTGTGGTACATTGTGTACTGTCAGTGGTGTGTGGTGTGCTGGGTGTCGGATGTGGGTGTGGTACATTGTGTACTGTCAGTGGTGTGCAGTGTGCTGGGTGTCTGATGGGGCTGTGGTACATTGTGTACAGTCAGTGGTGTGCGGTGTGCTGGGTGCCTGATGGGGTGTGGAATATTGTGTTCTGTCAGTGGTGTCAGGTGTGCTGGGTGCCTGATGGGTCTGTGGTACATTGTGTACTGACGGTGGAGTGTGGTGTGCTGTGTGCCTGATGGGGCTGTGGTATATTGTGTACTGTCAGTGGTGTGCGGTGAGCTGGATGTCTAATGGGGGTGTAGTACATTGTGTACTGTCAGTGTTGTGCGGTGAGCTGGGTGTCTGATGGGGGTGTAGTACATTCTGTACAGTCAGTGGTGTGCGGTGTGCTGGGTGTCTGATGGGGGTGTGGAACATTGTGTACTGTGAGTGGTGTGCGGTGTGCTGGGTGTCTGATGAGGTTGTGGTACATTGTGTACTGTCAGTGGTGTGCAGTGTGCTGGGTGTCTGATGGGGCTGTGGTACATTGTGTACTGTCAGTGGTGTGTGGTGTGCTGTGTGCCTGATGGGGGTGTGGTACATTGTGTACTGTCAGTGGTGTGTGGTGTGCTGGGTGTCTGTTGGGACTATGGTACATTGTGTACTGTCAGTGGTGTGCCTTGTGCTGGATGTCTGATGGGGGTGTCTACATTGTGTACTGTCAGTGGTGTGCGGTGTGCTGGGTGTCTGATTTGGGTGTGTGGTACATTGTGTACTGTAAGTGGTTTTTGGTGTGCTGGGTGCCTGATGGGTGTGTGGTACATTGTGTACTGTCAGTGGTGTGCGGTTTGCTGGGTGCCTGATGGGACTGTGGTACATTGTGTACTGTCAGTGGTGTGCGGTGTGCTGGGTGTCTGATGGGGGTGTGTTACATTGTGTACTGTCAGTGGCGTGCGGTGAGCTGGGTGTCTGATGAGTGTGTGGTACATAGTGTACTGTCAGTGGTGTGCGGTGTGCTGGGTGCCTGATGGGACTGTGGTACATTGTGTACTGTCAGTGGTGTGCGGTGTGCTGGCTGCCTGATGGGGGTGTGGTACATTGTGTACTGTCAGTGGTGTGTGGTGTGCTGGGTGCCTGATGGGGGTGTGGTACATTGTGTACTGTCAGTGGTGTGTGGTGTGCTGGGTGTCTGATGGGGGTGTGGTACGTTCTGTACTGTCAGTGGTGTGCGGTGTGCTGGGTGTTTGATGGGAGTGTGGTACATTGTGTACTGTCAGTGGTGTGCGGTGTGCTGGGTGTCTGATGGGGCTGTGGTACATTGTGTACTGTCAGTGGTGTGTGGTGTGTTGGGGTTCTGATGGGGTTGTGGTACATTGTGTACTGTCAGTGGTGTGTGGTGTGCTGGGTGTCTGATGGGGGTGTGGTACATTGTGTACTGTCAGTGGTGTGTGGTGTGCTGGGTGCCTGATGGGGGTGAGGTACATTGTGTACTGTCGGCGGTGTGCGGTGTGCTGGGTGTTTGATGGTGGTGTGGTACATTGTGTACTGTCAGTGGTTTGCGGTGTGCTGGGTGTCTGATGGGACTGTGGTACATTGTGTACTGTCAGTGGTGTGCGGTGTGCTGGCTGCCTGATGGGGGTGTGGTACTTTGTGTACTGTCAGTGGTGTGTGTTGTGCTGGGTGTCTGATGGGGGTGTGGTACATTCTGTACTGTCAGTGGTGTGCGGTGTGCTGGGTGTTTGATGGGGGTGTGGTACATTGTGTACTGTCAGTGGTGTGTGGTGTGCTGGGGTTCTGATGGGGTTGTGGTACATTGTGTACTGTCAGTGGTGTGTGGTGTGCTGGGTGCCTGATGGGGCTATGGTACATTGTGTACTGTCAGTGGTGTGCTGGGTGTCTGATGGGGGAGTGGTACATTGTGTACTGTCAGTGGTGTACGGTGTGCTGTGTGTCTGATAGGGCTGTTGTACATTGTGTACTGTCAGTGGTGTGCGGTGCGCTGGGTGTCTGAGGGGGGTCTGGGACATTGTGTACTGTCAGTGGTGTGTGGTGTGCTGGGTGTCTGATGGGGCTGTGGTACATTGTGTACTGTCAGTGGTGTGCGGTGTGCTGGGTGTCTCATGGGGGTGTGGTACATTGTGTACTGTCAGTGGTGTACAGTGTGCTGGTTGTCAGATGGGGCTGTTGTACATTGTGTACTGTCAGTGGTGTGCAGTGCGCTGGGTGTCTGAGGGGGGTCTGGGACATTGTGTACTGTCAGTGGTATGCGGTGCGCTGGGTGTCTGAGGGAGGTGTGGTACATTGTGCAATGTCAGTGGTGTGCAGTGTGCTGGGTGTCTGATGGGTCTGTTAGACATTGTGTACTGTCAGTGGTGTGCGGTGTGCTGGGTGCCTGATGGGGGTGTGGTACATTGTGTACTCTCAGTGGTGTGCGGTGCGCTGGGTGCCTGATGGGTGTGTGGTACATTGTGTACTGTCAGTGGTGTGCGGTGAGCTGGGTGCCTGATGTGGGTGTGGTACATTGTGTACTGTCAGTGGTGTGCGGTGCGCTGGGTGCCTGATGGGGGTGTGGTATATTGTGTACTGACAGTGGTGTGCGGTGTGCTGGGTGGCTGATGGGGGTGTGGTACATTGTGTACTGTCAGTGGTTTGCAGTGTGCTGGGTGTCTGATTGGGGTGTGGTACATTGTGCACTGTCAGTGGTGTGCGGTGAGCTGGGTGTCTGATGGGGGTGTGGTACATTGTGTACTGTCAGTGGTGTGCGGTGTGCTGGGTGTCTGATGGGGCTGTGGTACATTGTGTACTGTCAGTGGTGTGCGGTGTTCTGGGTGTCTGATGGGACTGTGGTACATTGTGTACTGTCAGTGTTGTGCGGTGTGCTGGGTGTCTGATGGGGGTGTGGTACATTGTGCACTGTCAGTGGTGTGTGGTGTGCTGGGTGCCTGATGGGGGTGGGGTACATTGAGTCCTGTCAGTGGTGTGCGGTGTGCTGGGTGTCTGAAGGGGGTGTGGTACATTGTGTACTGTCAGTGGTGTGAGGTGTGCTGGGTGTCTGATGGGGCTGTGGTACATTGTGTACTGTTAGTGGTGTGCGGTGTGCTGGGTGTCTGATGGGGGTGTGGTACATTGTGTACTGTCAGTGGTGTGCGGTGTGCTGGGTGCCTGATGGGGCTGTGGTGCATTGTGTTCTGTCAGTGGTGTGCGGTGTGCTGGGTGCCTGATGGGGCTGTGGTACATTGTGTACTGTCAGTGGTGTGCGGTGTGCTGGGTGCCTGTTGGGACTGTGTTACATTGTGTACTGACGGTGGAGTGTGGTGTGCTGTGTGCCTGATGGGGCTGTATTACATTGAGTACTGTTAGTGGTGTGCGGTGAGCTGGATGTCTAATGGGGGTGTGGTACATTGTGCAATGTCAGTGGTGTGTGGTGTGCTGGATGTCTGATGAGGTTGTGGTACATTGTGTACTGTCAGTGGTGTGCAGTGTGCTGGGTGTCTGATGGGGCTGTGGTACATTGTGTACTGTCAGTGTTGTGCGGTGAGCTGGGTGTCTGATGAGGTTGTGATACATTGTGTACTGTCAGTGGTGTGCAGTGTGCTGGGTGTCTGATGGGACTGTGGTACATTGTGTACTGTCAGTGGTGTGCGGTGAGCTGGGTGTCTGAAGGGGCTGTGGTACATTGTGTACTGTCAGTGGTGTGCGGTGTGCTGGGTGTCTGATGGGGCTGTGGTACATTGTGTACTGTCAGTGGTGTGCAGTGTGCTGGATGTCTGATGGTGCTGTGGTACATTGTGTTCTGTCAATGGTGTGTGGTGTGCTGGGTGTCTGATGGGGGTGTGGTACACTGTGTACTGTCAGTGGTGTCAGGTGTGCTGGTTGTCTGATGGGGGTCTGGTACATTGTGTACTGTCTTTGGTGTGCAGTGTGCTGGGTGTCTGATGGGGCTGTGGTACATTGTGTACTGTCAGTGGTGTGCGGTGTGCTGGGTGTCTGATGGGGCTGTGGTACATTGTGTACTGTCAGTGGTGTGCGGTGTGCTGGGTGTCTGATGGGGGTGTGGTACATTGTGTACTGTCAGTGGTGTGCGGTGTGCTGGGTGCCTGATGGGGCTGTGGTGCATTGTGTTCTGTCAGTGGTGTGCGGTGTGCTGGGTGCCTGATGGGGCTGTGGTACATTGTGTACTGTCAGTGGTGTGCGGTGTGCTGGGTGCCTGTTGGGACTGTGTTACATTGTGTACTGACGGTGGAGTGTGGTGTGCTGTGTGCCTGATGGGGCTGTATTACATTGAGTACTGTTAGTGGTGTGCGGTGAGCTGGATGTCTAATGGGGGTGTGGTACATTGTGCAATGTCAGTGGTGTGTGGTGTGCTGGATGTCTGATGAGGTTGTGGTACATTGTGTACTGTCAGTGGTGTGCAGTGTGCTGGGTGTCTGATGGGGCTGTGGTACATTGTGTACTGTCAGTGTTGTGCGGTGAGCTGGGTGTCTGATGAGGTTGTGGTACATTGTGTACTGTCAGTGGTGTGCAGTGTGCTGGGTGTCTGATGGGACTGTGGTACATTGTGTACTGTCAGTGGTGTGCGGTGAGCTGGGTGTCTGAAGGGGCTGTGGTACATTGTGTACTGTCAGTGGTGTGCGGTGTGCTGGGTGTCTGATGGGGCTGTGTTACATTGTGTACTGTCAGTGGTGTGCAGTGTGCTGGATGTCTGATGGTGCTGTGGTACATTGTGTTCTGTCAATGGTGTGTGGTGTGCTGGGTGTCTGATGGGGGTGTGGTACACTGTGTACTGTCAGTGGTGTCAGGTGTGCTGGGTGTCTGATGGGGGTCTGGTACATTGTGTACTGTCTTTGGTGTGCAGTGTGCTGGGTGTCTGATGGGGCTGTGGTAAATTGTGTACTGTCAGTGGTGTGCGGTGTGCTGGGTGTCTGATGGGGCTGTGGTACATTGTGTACTGTCAGTGGTCTGCGGTGTGCTGGGTGTCTGATGGGGGTGTGATACATTGTGTACTGTCAGTGGTGTGCGGTGTGCTGGGTGTCTGATGGGGGTGT
This sequence comes from Scyliorhinus torazame, assembly GCF_047496885.1. Taxonomy (NCBI): domain Eukaryota; kingdom Metazoa; phylum Chordata; class Chondrichthyes; order Carcharhiniformes; family Scyliorhinidae; genus Scyliorhinus; species Scyliorhinus torazame. The sequence goes on from NC_092726.1 coordinate 105,616,133, forward strand.
GTTACATTGTGTACTTTCAGTGGCGTGCGGTGAGCTGGGTGTCTGATGAGTGTGTGGTACATAGTGTACTGTCAGTGGTGTGCGGTGTGCTGGGTGCCTGATGGGACTGTGGTACATTGTGTACTGTCAGTGGTGTGCGGTGTGCTGGCTGCCTGATGGGGGTGTGGTACATTGTGTACTGTCAGTGGTGTGTGGTGTGCTGGGTGCCTGATGGGGGTGTGGTACATTGTGTACTGTCAGTGGTGTGTGGTGTGCTGGGTGTCTGATGGGGGTGTGGTACGTTCTGTACTGTCAGTGGTGTGCGGTGTGCTGGGTGTTTGATGGGAGTGTGGTACATTGTGTACTGTCAGTGGTGTGCGGTGTGCTGGGTGTCTGATGGGGCTGTGGTACATTGTGTACTGTCAGTGGTGTGTGGTGTGCTGGGGTTCTGATGGGGTTGTGGTACATTGTGTACTGTCAGTGGTGTGTGGTGTGCTGGGTGTCTGATGGGGGTTGTGGTACATTGTGTACTGTCAGTGGTGTGTGGTGTGCTGGGTGCCTGATGGGGGTGAGGTACATTGTGTACTGTCGGCGGTGTGCGGTGTGCTGGGTGTTTGATGGTGGTGTGGTACATTGTGTACTGTCAGTGGTGTGCGGTGTGCTGGGTGTCTGATGGGACTGTGGTACATTGTGTACTGTCAGTGGTGTGCGGTGTGCTGGGTGTCTGATGGGGGTGTGGTACATTGTGTACTGTCAGTGGTGTGTGGTGTTCTGGGTGTCTGATGGGGGTTTGGTACATTTTGTGTACTTTCAGTGGTGTGTGTTGTGCTGGGTGTCTGATGGGGGTGTGGTACATTCTGTACTGTCAGTGGTGTGCGGTGTGCTGGGTGTTTGATGGGGGTGTGGTACATTGTGTACTGTCAGTGGTGTGTGGTGTGCTGGGGTTCTGATGGGGTTGTGGTACATTGTGTACTGTCAGTGGTGTGTGGTGTGCTGGGTGCCTGATGGGGCTATGGTACATTGTGTACTGTCAGTGGTGTGCTGGGTGTCTGATGGGGGAGTGGTACATTGTGTACTGTCAGTGGTGTACGGTGTGCTGTGTGTCTGATAGGGCTGTTGTACATTGTGTACTGTCAGTGGTGTGCGGTGCGCTGGGTGTCTGAGGGGGGTCTGGGACATTGTGTACTGTCAGTGGTGTACAGTGTGCTGGGTGTCTGATGGGGCTGTTGTACATTGTGTACTGTCAGTGGTGTGCAGTGCGCTGGGTGTCTGAGGGGGGTCTGGGACATTGTGTACTGTCAGTGGTATGCGGTGCGCTGGGTGTCTGAGGGAGGTGTGGTACATTGTGCAATGTCAGTGGTGTGCAGTGTGCTGGGTGTCTGATGGGGCTGTTAGACATTGTGCACTGTCAGTGGTGTGCGGTGAGCTGGGTGCCTGATGTGGGTGTGGTACATTGTGTACTGTCAGAGGTGTGCGGTGCGCTGGGTGCCTGATGGGGGTGTGGTATATTGTGTACTGACAGTGGTGTGCGGTGTGCTGGGTGGCTGATGGGGGTGTGGTACATTGTGTACTGTCAGTGGTTTGCAGTGTGCTGGGTGTCTGATGGGGGTGTGGTACATTGTGCACTGTCAGTGGTGTGCGGTGAGCTGGGTGTCTGATGGGGGTGTGGTACATTGTGTACTGTCAGTGGTGTGCGGTGTGCTGGGTGTCTGATGGGGCTGTGGTACATTGTGTACTGTCAGTGGTGTGCGGTGTTCTGGGTGTCTGATGGGACTGTGGTACATTGTGTACTGTCAGTGTTGTGCGGTGTGCTGGGTGTCTGATGGGGGTGTGGTACATTGTGCACTGTCAGTGGTGTGTGGTGTGCTGGGTGCCTGATGGGGGTGGGGTACATTGAGTCCTGTCAGTGGTGTGCGGTGTGCTGGGTGTCTGAAGGGGGTGTGGTACATTGTGTACTGTCAGTGGTGTGAGGTGTGCTGGGTGTCTGATGGGGCTGTGGTACATTGTGTACTGTTAGTGTTGTGCGGTGTGCTGGGTGTCTGATGGGGGTGTGGTACATTGTGTACTGTCAGTGGTGTGCGGTGTGCTGGGTGCCTGATGGGGCTGTGGTGCATTGTGTTCTGTCAGTGGTGTGCGGTGTGCTGGGTGCCTGATGGGGCTGTGGTACATTGTGTACTGTCAGTGGTGTGCGGTGTGCTGGGTGCCTGTTGGGACTGTGTTACATTGTGTACTGACGGTGGAGTGTGGTGTGCTGTGTGCCTGATGGGGCTGTATTACATTGAGTACTGTTAGTGGTGTGCGGTGAGCTGGATGTCTAATGGGGGTGTGGTACATTGTGCAATGTCAGTGGTGTGTGGTGTGCTGGATGTCTGATGAGGTTGTTGTACATTGTGTACTGTCAGTGGTGTGCGGTGAGCTGGGTGTCTGATGAGGTTGTGGTACATTGTGTACTGTCAGTGGTGTGCAGTGTGCTGGGTGTCTGATGGGGCTGTGGTAAATTGTGTACTGTCAGTGGTGTGCGGTGTGCTGGGTGTCTGATGGGGCTGTGGTACATTGTGTACTTTCAGTGGTGTGCGGTGTTCTGGGTGCCTGATGGGGCTGTAGTACATTGTGTATGTCAGTGGTGTGCGGTGTGCTGGGTGTCTGATGGGGCTGTGGTACCTTGTGTACTGTCAGTGGTGTGCGGTGTGCCGGGTGTCTGATGGGGCTGTGGTACATTGTGTACTGTCAGTGGTGTGCGGTGTGCTGGGTGTCTGATGGGGGTGTGGTACATTGTGTACTGTCAGTGGTGTGTGGTGTGCTGGGTGTCTGATGGGACTGTGGTACATTGTGTACTGTCGGTGGTGTGTGGTGTGCTGGGTTTCTGATGGGGGTCTGGTACATTGTGTACTGTCAGTGGTGTGTGGTGTGCTGGGGGTCTGATGGGACTGTGGTACATTGTGTACTGTCGGTGGTGTGCGGTGTGCTGGGTGTCTGATGGGGGTGTGGTACATTGTGTACTGTCAGTGGTGTGTGGTGTGCTGGGTGTCTGATGGGACTGTGGTACATTGTGTACTGTCGGTGGTGTGTGGTGTGCTGGGTTTCTGATGGGGGTCTGGTACATTGTGTACTGTCAGTGGTGTGCGGTGTGCTGGGTGTCTGATGCGGCTGTGGTACATTGTGTACTGTCAGTGGTGTGCGGTGTGCTGGGTGTCTGATGGGGATGTGGTACATTGTGTACTGTCAGTGGTGTGCAGTGTGCTGGGTGTCTGATGGGGCTGTGGTACATTGTGTACTGTCAGTGTTGTGCGGTGAGCTGGGTGTCTGATGAGGTTGTGGTACATTGTGTACTGTCAGTGGTGTGCAGTGTGCTGGGTGTCTGATGGGACTGTGGTACATTGTGTACTCTCAGTGGTGTGCGGTGAGCTGGGTGTCTGAAGGGGCTGTAGTACATTGTGTACTGTCAGTGGTGTGCGGTGTGCTGGGTGTCTGATGGGGCTGTGGTACATTGTGTACTGTCAGTGGTGTGCAGTGTGCTGGATGTCTGATGGTGCTGTGGTACATTGTGTTCTGTCAATGGTGTGTGGTGTGCTGGGTGTCTGATGGGGGTGTGGTACACTGTGTACTGTCAGTGGTGTCAGGTGTGCTGGGTGTCTGATGGGGGTCTGGTACATTGTGTACTGTCTTTGGTGTGCAGTGTGCTGGGTGTCTGATGGGGCTGTGGTACATTGTGTACTGTCAGTGGTGTGCGGTGTGCTGGGTGTCTGATGGGGCTGTGGTACATTGTGTACTGTCAGTGGTCTGCGGTGTGCTGGGTGTCTGATGGGGGTGTGGTACATTGTGTACTGTCAGTGGTGTGTGGTGTGCTGGGTGTCTGATGGGACTGTGGTACATTGTGTTCTGTCGGTGGTGTGTGGTGTGCTGGGTTTCTGAAGGGGGTGTGGTACACTGTGTACTGTCAGTGGTGTGTTGTGTGCTGGGTTTCTGATGGGGGTGTGGTACACTGTGTACTGTCAGTGGTGTTCGGTGTGCTGGGTGCCTGATTGGGGTCTGGTACATTGTGTACTGTCAGTGGAGTGCGGTGTGCTGGGTGTCTGATGCGGCTGTGGTACATTGTGTACTGTCAGTGGTGTGCGGTGTGCTGGTTGTCTGATGGGGGTGTGGTACATTGTGTACTGTCAGTGGTGTGAGGTGTGCTGGGTGTCTAATGGGGGTGTGGTACACTGTGTACTGTCAGTGGTGTGTGGTGTGCTGGGTGTCTGATGGGGGTGTGGTCCATTGTGTACTGTCAGTGGTGTGCGGTGTGCTGGGTGCCTGATGGGGGTGTGTTACATTGTGTACTGTCAGTGGTGTGTGGTGTGCTGGGTGTCTGATGGGGGTGTGGTACATTGTGTACAGTCAGTGGTGTGCGGTGTGCTGGGTGCCTGATGGTGGTGTGTTACATTGTGTACTGTCAGTGGTGTGTGGTGTGCTGGGTGTCTGATGGGGGTGTGGTACATTGTGTACTGTCAGTGGTGTGCGCTGTGCTGTGTGCCTGATGGGGGTGTGGTACATTGTGTACTGTCAGTGGTGTGTGGTGTGCTGGGTGTCTGATGGGGTGTGGTACATTGTATACTGTCAGTGGTGTGCGGTGTGCTGGGTGTCTGATGGGGGTGTGGTACATTGTGTACTGTCAGTGGTGTGCGGTGTGCTGGTGTCTGATGGGGGCGGGATACATTGTGTACTGTCAGTGGTGTGCGGTGTGCTGGGGATCTATTGGGGGTGTGGTACATTCTGTACTGTCAGTAGTGTGCGGTGTGCTGGGTGCCTGATGGGGGTGTGGTACATTGTGTACTATCAGTGGTGTGTGGTGTGCTGGGTGTCTGATGGGGGTGTGGTACATTGTGTACTGTCAGTGGTGTGCGGTGTGCTGCGTGCCTGATGGGGGTGTGGTACATTGTATACTGTCAGTGGTGTTCGGTGTGCTGGGTGTCTGATGGGACTGTGATCCATTGTGTACTGTCAGTAGTGTGCGGTGTGCTGGGTGTGTGATGGGGGTGTGGTACATTGTGTACTGTCAGTGGTGTGCGGTGTGCTGGGTGTCTGATGGGGCTGTGGTACATTGTGTACTTTCAGTGGTGTGCGGTGTTCTGGGTGCCTGATGGGGCTGTGGTACATTGTGTATGTCAGTGGTGTGCGGTGTGCTGGGTGTCTGATGGGGTTGTGGTACCTTGTGTACTGTCAGTGGTGTGCGGTGTGCTGGGTGTCTGATGGGGCTGTGGTACATTGTGTACTGTCAGTGGTGTGCGGTGTGCTGGGTGTCTGATGGGGGTGTGGTACATTGTGTACTGTCAGTGGTGTGTGGTGTGCTGGGTGTCTGATGGGACTGTGGTACATTGTGTACTGTCGGTGGTGTGTGATGTGCTGGGTGTCTGATGGGGGTGTGGTACATTGTGTACTGTCAGTGGTGTGTGTTGTGCTGGGTGTCTGATGGGACTGTGGTACATTGTGTACTGTCGGTGGTGTGTGGTGTGCTGGGTGTCTGATGGGGGTGTTGTACATTGTGTACTGTCAGTGGTGTGTGGTGTGCTGGGTGTCTGATGGGACTGTGGTACATTGTGTACTGTCGGTGGTGTGTGGTGTGCTTTGTTTCTGATGGGGGTCTGGTACATTGTGTACTGTCAGTGGTGTGCGGTGTGCTGGGTGTCTGATGCGGCTGTGGTACATTGTGTACTGTCAGTGGTGTGCGGTGTGCTGGGTGTCTGATGGGGAAGTGGTACATTGTGTACTGTCAGTGGTGTGAGGTGTGCTGGGTGTCTGATGGGGTGTGGTACATTGTGTACTGTCAGTGGTGTGCGGTGTGCTGGGTGCCTGATGGGGCTGTGGTACATTGTGTACTGTCAGTGGTGTGCGGTGTGCTGGGTGTCTGATGGGGCTGTGGTGCATTGTGTACTGTCAGTTGTGTGTGGTTTGCTGGGGGTCTGATGGGGTTGTGGTACATTGTGTACTGTCAGTGGTGTGCGGTGTGCTGGGTGCCTGATGGGGATGTGGTACATTGTGTACTGTCAGTGGTGTGCGGTGTGCTGGGTGTCTGATGGGGCTGTGGTATATTGTGTACTGTCAGTGGTGTGCGGTGTGCTGGGTGCCTGATGGGGGTGTGGTACATTGTGTACTGTCAGTGGTGTGCGGTGTGCTGGGTACCTGATGGGGGTGTGTTACAATTGTGTACTATCAGTGGAGTGTGGTGTGCTGGGTGTCTGATGGGGGTGTGGTACATTGTGTACTGTCAGTGGTGTGCGCTGTGCTGTGTGCCTGATGGGGGTGTGGTACATTGTGTACTGTCAGTGGTGTGTGGTGTGCTGGGTGTCTGATAGGGTGTGGTACATTGTGTACTGTCAGTGGTGTGCGGTGTGCTGGGTGTCTGATGGGTGTGTGGTACATTGTGTACTGTCAGTGGTGTGCGGTGTGCTGGTGTCTGATGGGGGTGTGGTATATTGTGTACTGTCAGTGGTGTGCGGTGTGCTGTGGGTCTGTTGGGGGTGTGGTACATTCTGTACTGTCAGTTGTGTGCGGTGTGCTGGGTGCCTGATGGGGGTGTGGTACATTGTGTACTGTCAGTGGTGTGTGGTGTGCTGGGCGTCTGATGGGGGTGTGGTACATTGTGTAATGTCAGTGGTGTGCGGTGTGCTGGGTGCCTGATGGGGGTGTGGTACATTGTGTACTGTCAGTGCTGTGCGGTGTGCTGGGTGTCTGATGGGACTGTGATCCATTGTGTACTGTCAGTAGTGTGCGGTGTGCTGGGTGTCTGATGGAGCTGTGGTCCATTGTGTACTGTCAGTGGTGTGCGGAGTGCTGGGTGTCTGATGGGGGTGTGGTACATTGTGTACTGTCAGTTGTGTGCGGTGTGTTGGGCGTCTGATGGGGGTGTGGTACAATGTGTACTCTCAGTGGTGTGCGGTGAGCTGGGTGTCTGATGGGGCTGTGGTAAATTGTGTACTGTCAGTGGTGTGCGGTGTGCTGGGTGTCTGATGGGGCTGTGGTACATTGTGTACTTTCAGTGGTGTGCGGTGTTCTGGGTGCCTGATGGGGCTGTAGTACATTGTGTATGTCAGTGGTGTGCGGTGTGCTGGGTGTCTGATGGGGCTGTGGTACCTTGTGTACTGTCAGTGGTGTGCGGTGTGCCGGGTGTCTGATGGGGCTGTGGTACATTGTGTACTGTCAGTGGTGTGCGGTGTGCTGGGTGTCTGATGGGGGTGTGGTACATTGTGTACTGTCAGTGGTGTGTGGTGTGCTGGGTGTCTGATGGGACTGTGGTACATTGTGTACTGTCGGTGGTGTGTGGTGTGCTGGGTTTCTGATGGGGGTCTGGTACATTGTGTACTGTCAGTGGTGTGTGGTGTGCTGGGGGTCTGATGGGACTGTGGTACATTGTGTACTGTCGGTGGTGTGCGGTGTGCTGGGTGTCTGATGGGGGTGTGGTACATTGTGTACTGTCAGTGGTGTGTGGTGTGCTGGGTGTCTGATGGGACTGTGGTACATTGTGTACTGTCGGTGGTGTGTGGTGTGCTGGGTTTCTGATGGGGGTCTGGTACATTGTGTACTGTCAGTGGTGTGCGGTGTGCTGGGTGTCTGATGCGGCTGTGGTACATTGTGTACTGTCAGTGGTGTGCGGTGTGCTGGGTGTCTGATGGGGATGTGGTACATTGTGTACTGTCAGTGGTGTGAGGTGTGCTGGGTGTCTGATGGGGTGTGGTACACTGTGTACTGTCAGTGGTGTGTGGTGTGCTGGGTGTCTGATGGGGGTGTGGTACATTGTGTACTGTCAGTGGTGTGTGGTCTGCTGGGTGTCTGATGGGGCTGTGGTACATTGTGTACTGTCAGTGGTGTGTGGTGTGCTGGGGGTCTGATGGGGTTGTGGTACATAGAGTACTGTCAGTGGTGTGTGGTGTGCTGGGTGCCTGATGGAAGTGTGGTACATTGTGTACTGTCAGTGGTGTGTAGTGTGCTGGGTGTCTGATGGGGGTGTGGTACACTATGTACTGTCAGTGGTGTATGGTGTGCTGGGTGTCTGATGGGGCTGTGGTACATTGAGTACTGTCAGTGGTGTGCTGGGTCTGATGGGGCTGTGGTACATTGTGTACTGTCAGTGGTGTGTGGTGTGCTGGGTGACTGATGGGAGTGTGGTACATTGTGTACTGTCAGTGGTGTGCGGTGTGCTGAGTGTCTGATGGGGGTGTGGTACCTTGTGTACTGTCAGTGGTGTGTGGTGTGCTGGGTGCCTGATGGGAGTGTGGTACATTGTGTACTGTCAGTGGTGTGCGGTGTGCTGGGTGTCTAAATGGGGCTGTGGTACCTTGTGTACTGTCAGTGGCGCGGTGTGTTGGGTGTCTGATGGGGCTGTGGTACATTGTGTACTGTCAGTGGTGTGCGGTGTGCTGGGTGTCTGATGGGGGTGTGGTACATTGTGTACTGTCAGTGGTGTGTGGTGTGCTGGGTGTCTGATGGGACTGTGGTACATTGTGTACTGTCGGTGGTGTGTGGTGTGCTGGGTGTCTGATGGGGGTGTGGTACATTGTGTACTGTCAGTGGTGTGTGGTGTGCTGGGTGTCTGATGGGACTGTGGTACATTGTGTACTGTCGGTGGTGTGTGGTGTGCTGGGTGTCTGATGGAGAAGTGGTACATTGTGTACTGTCAGTGGTGTGAGGTGTGCTGGGTGTCTGATGGGGTGTGGTACATTGTGTACTGTCAGTGGTGTGCGGTGTGCTGGGTGCCTGATGGGGCTGTGGTACATTGTGTACTGTCAGTGGTGTGCGGTGTGCTGGGTGTCTGATGGGGCTGTGGTGCATTGTATACTGTCAGTTGTGTGTGGTTTGCTGGGGGTCTGATGGGGTTGTGGTACATTGTGTACTGTCAGTGGTGTGCGGTGTGCTGGGTGCCTGATGGGGGTGTGGTACATTGTGTACTGTCAGTGGTGTGCGGTGTGCTGGGTGTCTGATGGGGCTGTGGTACATTGTGTACTGTCAGTGGTGTGTGGTGTGCTGGGTGTCTGATGGGGTGTGGTACATTGTGTACTGTCAGTGGTGTGCGGTGTGCTGGGTGTCTGATGGGTGTGTGGTACATTGTGTACTGTCAGTGGTGTGCGGTGTGCTGGTGTCTGATGGGGGTGTGGTATATTGTGTACTGTCAGTGGTGTGCGGTGTGCTGTGGGTCTGTTGGGGGTGTGGTACATTCTGTACTGTCAGTTGTGTGCGGTGTGCTGGGTGCCTGATGGGGGTGTGGTACATTGTGTACTGTCAGTGGTGTGTGGTGTGCTGGGTGTCTGATGGGGGTGTGGTACATTGTGTACTGTCAGTGGTGTGCGGTGTGCTGGGTGCCTGATGGGGGTGTGGTACATTGTGTACTGTCAGTGCTGTGCGGTGTGCTGGGTGTCTGATGGGACTGTGATCCATTGTGTACTGTCAGTAGTGTGCGGTGTGCTGGGTGTCTGATGGAGCTGTGGTCCATTGTGTACTGTCAGTGGTGTGCGGAGTGCTGGGTGTCTGATGGGGGTGTGGTACATTGTGTACTGTCAGTTGTGTGCGGTGTGTTGGACGTCTGATTGGGGTGTGGTACAATGTGTACTCTCAGTGGTGTGCGGTGTGCTGGGTGACTGATGGGGCTGTGGTACATTGAGTACTGTCAGTGGTGTGCGGTGAGCTGGGTGTCTGATGGGGGTGTGGTAAATTGTGTACTGTCAGTGGTGTGCGGTGTGCTGGGTGTCTGATGGGGCTGTGGTACATTGTGTACTTTCAGTGGTGTGCGGTGTTCTGGGTGCCTGATGGGGCTGTAGTACATTGTGTATGTCAGTGGTGTGCGGTGTGCTGGGTGTCTGATGGGGCTGTGGTACCTTGTGTACTGTCAGTGGTGTGCGGTGTGCCGGGTGTCTGATGGGGCTGTGGTACATTGTGTACTGTCAGTGGTGTGCGGTGTGCTGGGTGTCTGATGGGGGTGTGGTACATTGTGTACTGTCAGTGGTGTGTGGTGTGCTGGGTGTCTGATGGGACTGTGGTACATTGTGTACTGTCGGTGGTGTGTGGTGTGCTGGGTTTCTGATGGGGGTCTGGTACATTGTGTACTGTCAGTGGTGTGTGGTGTGCTGGGGGTCTGATGGGACTGTGGTACATTGTGTACTGTCGGTGGTGTGCGGTGTGCTGGGTGTCTGATGGGGGTGTGGTACATTGTGTACTGTCAGTGGTGTGTGGTGTGCTGGGTGTCTGATGGGACTGTGGTACATTGTGTACTGTCGGTGGTGTGTGGTGTGCTGGGTTTCTGATGGGGGTCTGGTACATTGTGTACTGTCAGTGGTGTGCGGTGTGCTGGGTGTCTGATGCGGCTGTGGTACATTGTGTACTGTCAGTGGTGTGCGGTGTGCTGGGTGTCTGATGGGGATGTGGTACATTGTGTACTGTCAGTGGTGTGAGGTGTGCTGGGTGTCTGATGGGGTGTGGTACACTGTGTACTGTCAGTGGTGTGTGGTGTGCTGGGTGTCTGATGGGGGTGTGGTACATTGTGTACTGTCAGTGGTGTGTGGTCTGCTGGGTGTCTGATGGGGCTGTGGTACATTGTGTACTGTCAGTGGTGTGTGGTGTGCTGGGGGTCTGATGGGGTTGTGGTACATAGAGTACTGTCAGTGGTGTGTGGTGTGCTGGGTGCCTGATGGAAGTGTGGTACATTGTGTACTGTCAGTGGTGTGTAGTGTGCTGGGTGTCTGATGGGGGTGTGGTACACTATGTACTGTCAGTGGTGTATGGTGTGCTGGGTGTCTGATGGGGCTGTGGTACATTGAGTACTGTCAGTGGTGTGCTGGGTCTGATGGGGCTGTGGTACATTGTGTACTGTCAGTGGTGTGTGGTGTGCTGGGTGACTGATGGGAGTGTGGTACATTGTGTACTGTCAGTGGTGTGTGGTGTGCTGAGTGTCTGATGGGGGTGTGGTACCTTGTGTACTGTCAGTGGTGTGTGGTGTGCTGGGTGCCTGATGGGAGTGTGGTACATTGTGTACTGTCAGTGGTGTGCGGTGTGCTGGGTGTCTAAATGGGGCTGTGGTACCTTGTGTACTGTCAGTGGCGCGGTGTGTTGGGTGTCTGATGGGGCTGTGGTACATTGTGTACTGTCAGTGGTGTGCGGTGTGCTGGGTGTCTGATGGGGGTGTGGTACATTGTGTACTGTCAGTGGTGTGTGGTGTGCTGGGTGTCTGATGGGACTGTGGTACATTGTGTACTGTCGGTGGTGTGTGGTGTGCTGGGTGTCTGATGGGGGTGTGGTACATTGTGTACTGTCAGTGGTGTGTGGTGTGCTGGGTGTCTGATGGGACTGTGGTACATTGTGTACTGTCGGTGGTGTGTGGTGTGCTGGGTGACTGATGGGGGTGTGGTACATTGTGTACTGTCAGTGGTGTGTGGTGTTCTTGGTGTCTGATGGGACTGTGGTACATTGTGTACTGTCGGTGGTGTGTGGTGTGCTGGGTTTCTGATGGGGGTCTGGTACATTGTGTACTGTCAGTGGTGTGCGGTGTGCTGGGTGTCTGATGCGGCTGTGGTACATTGTGTACTGTCAGTGGTGTGCGGTGTGCTGGGTGTCTGATGGGGATGTGGTACATTGTGTACTGTCAGTGGTGTGAGGTGTGCTGGGTGTCTGATGGGGTGTGGTACACTGTGTACTGTCAGTGGTGTGTGGTGTGCTGGGTGTCTGATGGGGGTGTGGTACATTGTGTACTGTCAGTGGTGAGTGGTCTGCTGGGTGTCTGATGGGGCTGTGGTACATTGTGTACTGTCAGTGGTGTGTGGTGTGCTGGGGGTCTGATGGGGTTGTGGTACATAGAGTAATGTCAGTGGTGTGTGGTGTGCTGGGTGTCTGATGGGGCTGTGGTACATTGTGTACTGTCAGTGGTGTGTTTTTTGCTGGGGGTCTGATGGGGTTGTGGTACATAGTGTACTGTCAGTGGTGTGTGGTGTGCTGGGTGCCTGTTGGGGGTGTGGTACATTGTGTACTGTCAGTGGTGTGCGGTGTGCTGGGTGTCTGATTTGGGTGTGGTACATTGTGGACTGTCAGTGGTGTGTGGTGTGCTGGGTGTCTGGTGGGGGTGTGGTACATTGTGTACTGTCAGTGGTGTGCGGTGTGCTGGGTGTCTGATGGGGCTGTGGTACATTGTGTACTGTCAGTGGTGTGCGGTGTGATGGTGTCTGATGGGGGTGTGGTACATTGTGTACTGTCAGTGGTGTGCGGTGTGCTGGGTGCCTGATGGGGGTGTGGTACATTGTGTACTGTCAGTGGTGTGTGGTGTGCTGGGTGTCTGGTGGGGGTGTGGTACATTGTGCACTGTCAGTGGTGTGCGGTGTGCTGGGTGTCTGATGGGGCTGTGGTACATTGTGTACTGTCAGTGGTGTGCGGTGTGATGGTGTCTGATGGGGGTGTGGTACCTTGTGTACTGTCAGTGGTGTGCGGTGTGCTGGGGGTCTGATGGGGGTATGGTACATTCTGTACTGTCAGTGGTGTGCGGTGTGCTGGGTGCCTGATGGGGGTGTGGTACATTGTGTACTGTCAGTGGTGTGTGGTGTGCTGGGTGTCTGATGGGGGTGTGGTACATTGTGTACTGTCAGTGGTGTGCGGTGTGCTGGGTGCTTGATGGGGGTGTGTTACATTGTGTAATGTCAGTGGTGTGCGGTGTGCTGGGTGTCTGATGGGACTGTGATCCATTGTGTACTGTCAGTAGTGTGCGGTGTGCTGGGTGTCTGATGGGGGTGTGGTACATTGTGTACTGTCAGTGGTGTGCGGTGTGCTGGGTGTCTGATGGAGCTGTGGTACATTGTGTACTGCCAGTGGTGTGCGGAGTGCTGGGTATCTGATGGGGGTGTGGTACATTGTGTACTGTCAGTGGTGTGCGGTGTGTTGGGTGTCTGATGGGGGTGTGGTACAATGTGTACTGTCAGTGGTGTGTGCTGTGCTGGGTGTCTGATGGGGGTGTGGTACATTGTGTACTGTCAGTGGTGTGTGCTGTTCTGGGTGCCTGAAGGGGCTGTGGTACATTGTGTACTCTCAGTGGTGTGCGGTGTGCTGGGTGTCTGATGGGGCTGTGGTCCATTGTGTACTGTCAGTGGTGTGTGGTGAGCTGGGTGTCTGATGGGGGTGTGGTAAATTGTGTACTGTCAGTGGTGTGCGGTGTGCTGGGTGTCTGATGGGGGTGTGGTACATTGTGTACTGTCAGTGGTGTGCGGTGTGCTGGGTACCTGATGGGGGTGTGGTACATTGTGTACTGTCAGTGGTGTGCGGTGTTCTGGGTGCCTGGTGGGGCTGTGGTACATTGTGTACTGTCAGTGGTGTGCGGTGTGCTGGGTGTCTGATGGGGATGTGGTACATTGTGTACTGTCAGTGGTGCGCGGAGTGCTGGCTGCCTGATGGGGGTGTGGTACATTGTGTACTGTCAGTGGTGTGCGGTGTGCTGGGTGTCTGATGGGGCTGTGGTACATTGTGTACTGTCAGTGGTGTGCGGTGTGCTGGGTGTCTGATGGGGGTGTGGTACAATGTGTCCTTTCTGTTGTGTGCGGTGTGCTGGGTGTCTGGTGGGGGTGTGGTACATTGTGTCCTGTCAGTGGTGTGCGGTGTGCTGGGTGTCTGGTGGGGGTGTGGTACATTGTGTCCTGTCAGTGGTGTGCAGTGTGCTGGGTGCCTGATGGGGCTGTGGTACATTGTGTACTGTCAGTGTAGTGCGATGAGCTGGGTGACTGATGAGGCTGTGGTACATTGTGTACTGTCAGTGGTGTGTGGTGTGCTGGGTGTCTGATGGGAGTGTGGTACATTGTGTACTGTCCGTGGTGTGCGGTGTGCTGGGTGTCTGATGGGGCTGTGGTACATTGTGTACTGTCAGTGGTGTACGGTGCGCTGGGTGTCTGATGGGGGTGTGGTACATTGTGTCCTGTCTGTGGTGTGCGGTGTGCTGGGTGCCTGATGGGGGTGTGGTACATTGTGTACTGTCAGTGGTGTGCGGTGAGCTGGGTGTCACATTGTGTATTTCCTGTGCTGGATATAGTTAACCATTTCCTTCTCAATAATTCCTGGGAGCAGGGGACAGGCAGTGTGGTCCTGGAGCCCCCAATTAAAAAGCTGTTTCGGAGACCTCTGTGCTGTATATAGTTAACCATTTACTGCTCAATAATCCCTGGGAGCAGGGGACAGGCAGTGTGGTCCGTGAGCCCCCAATACAAAAGCTGTTTCAGAGACCTCTTTGCCTGTATATAGTTAACCATTTATTGCTCAATAATCCCTGGGAGCAGGGATCAGGAAGTGTTGGTACGGGATCTCCCAATTAAAAAGCTGTTTCAGAGATCTCTGTGCCTGTATTTAGTTAACCATTTACTGCTCAGTAATCCCTGAAAGTGTTGCTCTTTCAATCTTTATTATATTTGCTCTGTTTAGGTCACCTTTGCTCACTAGTCGCCAGGTATCTTTATGATACCGCCACGTGGTTCAAGTTTAGGTCATGATTAATAACACAGCACACCGCTTAGTAAGGATTAAAGCAACGGTCATTTATTATATACAACAAACAATATTAATACCCTAATACTACTTTCTATACAATAAACCTATCACTACTGGCCAATACTTAAATTAGGAAAAGCCCACCAGGTCAGGGAAAAGAATGGCTTGTCCAATCAAATCTGGCCCGCTGGATTCAAAAGGCTGCTACAGGTCGGTGGCTAGGTGTCTCTACCGGATAGCAATCGTTGGGTTCACACTTACTGCTGCCGGTGGCTGGTCTTGCGAAGGTCTCGAGCAGGCGAAGAGGAGAGAAAGCGAGATCTGAACTTGGACCTTTTACTTTTATAGGGCCCAGGGGCTTCACGCCTCCCGGGGCGGCACTTGACCCTGAGTCCCAAGTATTTGGAATCTGTCCCCAGTCTCTGGGGTCGATGTGTCCAATGGTGAGGCGATTCCTTGATCGGGGGGTGGTCGCTCACCTGTCTTTGTTTCGGCCACTGCAGGCGCTGACAGGTCTGGCCCGGTATTCGATTGCTAATATGTTGCAATTGTTCCCGGGGATAGCCCATTCAACTGTGGATGTCTGAGTAGATTAGGTGTAAACAGTCCTGAATGAAACTGCGGATACCTGGGTTGAAGGGCTATTGATAGCCCTGAGTTTCGATCTGGGCTCCGTTCCCAGAGCTGAATATGCAAACCTGTCTGCAGCTGCCTGCCTGTGTCTTCTTGGTTGCTTTTCCCAGCAGTCTTTCAGGTGAGCCATTTTAAACTGGGTTTTGGCAAGATTAATCGGTACGCAGCCATTTTACATGGCTACAGGAGCAGGCGACAGGCAGTGTGGCCTCGGAGGCCCCCATTTAAAATGCTGTTTCCGAGACCTCTGTGCCTGTATATAGTTAACCATTTACTGGTCAATAATCCCTGGGAGCAGGGGACAGGCAGTGTGGCCTCGGGAGCACCCAATTAAAAAGCTGTCTCAGAGACATCTGTGCTGTATTTCGTGAACCATTTACTGCTCAATAATCCCTGGGAGCAGGGGACAGGAAGTGTGGTCCGGGATCTCCCAATTAAAAAGCTGTTTTAGTGAACGCTGTGCGTGTGTATATAGTTGACCATTTAGTTCTCAATAATCCCTGGGTGCAGGGGACATGCAGTGTGGCCTCGGGAACCCCCAATTAAAAAGCTGTTTCAGAGTCCTCTATGCTGTATATAGTTAACCATTTACTGCTCAATGTTCCCTGGGAGCAGGAGACAGGCAGGGTGGCCTGGGGATCCCACAATTAAAAATCTGTTTCCGTAACCTGTGTGCCTGTATATAGTTAACCATTTACTGCTCAGTAATCCCTGGGAGCAGGGGACAGGCAGTGTGGCCTTGGGAGCCCCCAATTAAAAAGCTGTTTCAGAGACCTCTGTGCTGTATACAGTTAACCATTTACTGCTCAATAATCTCTGGGAGCAGGGGACAGGCAGTGTGGCCTCGGAAGCCACCAATTAAAAAGCTGCTTCAGAGACCTCTGTGCTGTAAATAGATAACAATTTACTGCTCAATAATCCCTGGGAGCAGGAGACAGGCAGTGTGGTCCTGGAGCTCCTAATTTAAAAGCTGTTTCAGTGACCACTGTGCGTGTATATAGTTAATCATTTATTTCTCAATAATCCCTGGGAGCAGGGGTCAGGCAGTGTGGCCTCGGGAGCCCACAATTAAAAATCTGTTTCAGAGACCTCTGTGCCTGTATATAGTTACCAATTTACTGCTCAATAATCCCTGGGAGCAGGGGACAGGCAGTGTGGCCTCGGGAGCCCCCAATTAAAAAGCTGATCCAGAGAACTCTGTGCCTGTATATAGTGAACCATTTACTGCTCAATAATCCCTGGGGGCAGGGGACAGGCAGTGTGGTCTCGGAAGCCCCCAATTAAAAAGCTGTTTCAGTGACCTCTGTGCCTGTATATAGTTAACCATTTATTTTTCAATAATCCCTGGGAACAGGGGACAGTCAGTGTGGCATCGGGAGCCGCCAATTAAAAAGCTGTTTCAGAGACCTCTGTGCTGTATATAGTTAACCATTTACTGCTCAATAATCCCTGAGAGCAGAGGCAGGCAGTGTGGTCCAGGAGCCCACAATTAAAAAGCTGTTTCAGAGACCTCTGTGCTGTATATAGTTAACCATTTAATGCTCAATAATCCCTGGGAGCAGTGGACAGGCAGTGTGGCATCGGGAGCCCCCAATTAAAAAGCTGTTTCAGTGACCCCTGTGCCTGTATATTGTTAATCATTTACTTCTCAATAATCCCTGGGAGCAGGGGACAGGCTGTGTAGCCTCGGGAGCCCACAATTAAAAATCTGTTTCAGAGACCTTTGTGCCTTTATATAGTTAACCATTTACTGCTCAATAATCCCTGGGAGTAGGGGACGGGCAGTGTGGTCCGGGAGCCCCCAATTCAAAAGCTGTTTCAAAGACCTTTGTGCCTGTATATAGTTAACCATTTACTGCTCAATAATCCCTGGGAGCAGGGGTCAGGCAGTGTTGGTCCGGGAGCCCCCAATTAAAAATCTGTTTCGGTGATCTATATGCTGTATATAGTTAACCAATTACTGCTCAATACTCGCTGGGAGCAGGGGACAGGCAGTGTCGCCTCGGGAGCTCCCTATTAAAAAGCTATTTCATTGACATTTGTGCCTTTATATAGTTAACCATTTATTGCTCAATAATCCCTGGGAGCAGGGGACAGGCTGTGTAGCCTCGGGAGCTCCCAATTAACAAGCTGTTTCAGAGACCTCTGTGCTGTATATAGTTTACCTTATTCTTCTCAATAATCCCTAGGAGCAGGGGACAGGCACTGTGGCTGCTGGAGCCCCCAATGAAAAAGCTGTTTCAGAGACCTCTGTGCCTGTATATAGTTAACCATTTACTGCTCAATAATCCCTGGGAGCAAGGGACAGACAGTGTGGCCTTGGGATCTCCCAAATAAAAAGCTGTTCCAGTGACCTCTGTGCATGTGTATAGTTAACCATTTACTTCTCAATAATCCCTGGGAGCAGGGGTGAGGCATTGTGGCCTCGGGAGCCCCCAATTAGAAAGCTGTTTCAGAGACCTCTGTGCCTGTATATAGTTAACCATTTACTGCTCAATAATCGCTGGGAGCAGGGGACAGGCAGTGTGGCCTCGGGAGCTCCCAATTAAAAAGCTATTTCATTGACCTTTGTGCCTTTAAATAGTTAAACATTCATTGCTCAATAATTCCTGGGAGCAGGGGACAGGCAGTGTGATCAGGGAGACCACAAATAAAAAGCTATTTAAGTGACCTCTGTGCCTTTATATAGTTAACCATTTATTGCTCAATAATCCCTGAGAGCAGGGGACAGGCAGTGTGGTCCGGGAGCCCCCAATTAAAAATCTGTTTCAGAGTCCTCTGTGCTGTACATAGTTAACAATTTCCTGCTCAATAAACCCTGGGAGCAGGGGACAGGCATTGTGGCATCTGGAGCTCCCAATTAAAAAGCTATTGAAGTGACCTCTGTGCCTTTATATAGTTAACCATTTACTGCTCAATAATCCCTGGGAGCAGGGGACAGGCAGTGTGGTCCGGGAGCCCCCAAATAAAGAGATGTTTCAGAGACCTCTGTGCAGTATATCGTTAATCATTTACTTCTCAATAATCCCTGGGAGCAGGGGACAGGCATTGTGGCCTCGGGAGCCCACAATTAAGAAACTGTTTCAGAGATCTCTGTGCCTGTATATAGTTAACCATTTACTGCTCAATAATCCCTGGGAATAGGGGACAGGCAGTGTGGCCCGGGAGCCCCTAATTCAAAAGCTGCTTCAAAGACCTCTGTGCTGTATATAGTTAACCATTTATTGCTCAATAATCCCTGGGAGCAGGGGACAGGTTGTGTTGGTCCGGGAGCTCCCGAATAAAAACCAGTTTCAGAGATCTCTGTGCTGTATATAGTTAACCATTTACTGCTCAATAATCGCTGGGAGCAGGGGACAGGCAGTGTGGCCTCGGTAGCTCCCAATTAACAAGCTATTTCATTGACCTTTGTGCCTTTATATAGTTAACCATTTATTGCTCAATAATCCCTGGGAGCAGGGGATAGGCTGTGTAGCCTCGGGAGCTCCCAATTAACAAGCTGTTTCCGTGAAATATGTGCTGTATATAGTTAACCATTTTCTTCTCAATAATCCCTAGGAGCAGGGGACAGGCAGTGTCGTCCGGGAGCCCCCAATTAACAAGCTGTTTCAGAGACCTCTCTGCTGTATATCGTTAATCCTTTACTTCTCAATAATCCCTGGGAGCAGGGGTCAGGCAGTGTGGCTGCAGGAGCCCCCATTAAAAAGCTGTTTCAGAGACCTCTGTGCCTGTATATAGTTAACCATTTACTGCTCAATAATCCCTGGGAGCAGGGACAGACAGTGTGGCCTCGGGAGCTCCCAAAAAAAAGCTGTTCCAGAGACCTCTGTGCATGTGTATAGTTAACCATTTACTTCTCAATAATCGCTGGGAGCAGTGGACAGGCAGTGTGGCCTCGGGAGCTCCCAATTAAAAAGCTATTTCATTGACCTTTGTGCCTTTATATAGTTAACCATTTACTGCTCAATAATTCCTGGGAGCAGGGGACAGGCAGTGTGGTCAGGGAGCCCCCAATTAAAAAGCTGTTTCAGAGAGCTCTGTGCTGTATATAGTTAACCATATCCTGCTCAATAATCCCTGGGAGCAGGAGACAGGCAGTGTGGCACGGGGAGCTCCCAAGTAAAAAGCTATTTAAATTACCTCTCTGCATTCATATAGTTAACCATTTATTTCTCAATAATCCCTGGGAGCAGGGGACAGGTAGTGTGGCATCGGGAGCCCCCAATTAAAAAGCTGTTTCAGTGACCGTTGTGCCTGTATATAGTTAACCATTTACTGCTCAATAATCCCTGGGAGCAGGGGTCAGGCAGTGTTGGTCCGGGAGCCCCCAATTAAAAATCTTTTTCGGTGATCTATATGCTGTATATAGTTAACCAATTACTGCTCAACACTCGCTGGGAGCAGGGGACAGGCAGTGTCGCCTCGGGAGCTCCCTATTAAAAAGCTATTTCATTGACATTTGTGCCTTTATATAGTTAACCATTTATTGCTCAATAATCCCTGGGAGCAGGGGACAGGCTGTGTAGCCTCGGGAGCTCCCAATTAACAAGCTGTTTCAGAGACCTCTGTGCTGTATATAGTTTACCATTTTCTTCTCAATAACCCCTAGGAGCAGGGGACAGGCACTGTGGCTGCTGGAGCCCCCAATGAAAAAGCTGTTTCAGAGACCTCTGTGCCTGTATATAGTTAACCATTTACTGCTCAATAATCCCTGGGAGCAAGGGACAGACAGTGTGGCCTTGGGATCTCCCAAATAAAAAGCTGTTCCAGTGACCTCTGTGCATGTGTATAGTTAACCATTTACTTCTCAATAATCCCTGGGAGCAGGGGTGAGGCAGTGTGGCCTCGGGACCCCCAATTAGAAAGCTGTTTCAGAGACCTCTGTGCCTGTATATAGTTAACCATTTACTGCTCAATAATCGCTGGGAGCAGGGGACAGGTAGTGTGGCCTCGGGAGCTCCCAATTAAAAAGCTATTTCATTGACCTTTGTGCCTTTAAATAGTTAAACATTAATTGTTCAATAATTCCTGGGAGCAGGGGACAGGCAGTGTGATCAGGGAGACCACAAATAAAAAGCTATTTAAGTGACCTCTGTGCCTTTATATAGTTAACCATTTATTGCTCAATAATCCCTGAGAGCAGGGGACAGGCAGTGTGGTCCGGGAGCCCCCAATTAAAAATCTGTTTCAGAGACCTCTGTGCTGTACATAGTTAAAAATTTCCTGCTCAATAAACCCTGGGAGCAGGGGACAGGCATTGTGGCATCCGGAGCTCCCAATTAAAAAGCTATTGAAGTGACCTCTGTGCCTTTATATAGTTAACCATTTACTGCTCAATAATCCCTGGGAGCAGGGGACAGGCAGTGTGGTCCGGGAGCCCCCAAATAAAGAGATGTTTCAGAGACCTCTGTGCTGTATATCGTTAATCATTTACTTCTCAATAATCCCTGGGAGCAGGGGACAGGCATTGTGGCCTCGGGAGCCCACAATTAAGAAGCTGTTTCAGAGACCTCTGTGCCTGAATATAGTTAACCATTTACTGCTCAATAATCCCTGGGAATAGGGGACAGGCAGTGTGGCCCGGGAGCCCCGAATTCAAAAGCTGTTTCAAAGACCTCTGTGCTGTATATAGTTAACCATTTATTGCTCAATAATCCCTGGGAGCAGGGGACAGGTTGTGTTGGTCCGGGAGCTCCCGAATAAAAATCAGTTCCAGAGATCTCTGTGCTGTATATAGTTAACCATTTACTGCTCAATACTCGCTGGGAGCAGGGGACAGGCATTGTGGCCTCGGGAGCCCCCAATTAGAAAGCTGTTTCAGAGACCTCTGTGCCTGTATATAGTTAACCATTTACTGCTCAATAATCGCTGGGAGCAGGGGACAGGCAGTGTGGCCTCGGGAGCTCCCAATTAAAAAGCTATTTCATTGACCTTTGTGCCTTTAAATAGTTAAACATTCATTGCTCAATAATTCCTGGGAGCAGGGGACAGGCAGTGTGATCAGGGAGACCACAAATAAAAAGCTATTTAAGTGACCTCTGTGCCTTTATATAGTTAACCATTTATTGCTCAATAATCCCTGAGAGCAGGGGACAGGCAGTGTGGTCCGGGAGCCCCCAATTAAAAATCTGTTTCAGAGTCCTCTGTGCTGTACATAGTTAACAATTTCCTGCTCAATAAACCCTGGGAGCAGGGGACAGGCATTGTGGCATCTGGAGCTCCCAATTAAAAAGCTATTGAAGTGACCTCTGTGCCTTTATATAGTTAACCATTTACTGCTCAATAATCCCTGGGAGCAGGGGACAGGCAGTGTGGTCCGGGAGCCCCCAAATAAAGAGATGTTTCAGAGACCTCTGTGCAGTATATCGTTAATCATTTACTTCTCAATAATCCCTGGGAGCAGGGGACAGGCATTGTGGCCTCGGGAGCCCACAATTAAGAAACTGTTTCAGAGATCTCTGTGCCTGTATATAGTTAACCATTTACTGCTCAATAATCCCTGGGAATAGGGGACAGGCAGTGTGGCCCGGGAGCCCCTAATTCAAAAGCTGCTTCAAAGACCTCTGTGCTGTATATAGTTAACCATTTATTGCTCAATAATCCCTGGGAGCAGGGGACAGGTTGTGTTGGTCCGGGAGCTCCCGAATAAAAACCAGTTTCAGAGATCTCTGTGCTGTATATAGTTAACCATTTACTGCTCAATAATCGCTGGGAGCAGGGGACAGGCAGTGTGGCCTCGGTAGCTCCCAATTAACAAGCTATTTCATTGACCTTTGTGCCTTTATATAGTTAACCATTTATTGCTCAATAATCCCTGGGAGCAGGGGATAGGCTGTGTAGCCTCGGGAGCTCCCAATTAACAAGCTGTTTCCGTGAAATATGTGCTGTATATAGTTAACCATTTTCTTCTCAATAATCCCTAGGAGCAGGGGACAGGCAGTGTCGTCCGGGAGCCCCCAATTAACAAGCTGTTTCAGAGACCTCTCTGCTGTATATCGTTAATCCTTTACTTCTCAATAATCCCTGGGAGCAGGGGTCAGGCAGTGTGGCTGCAGGAGCCCCCATTAAAAAGCTGTTTCAGAGACCTCTGTGCCTGTATATAGTTAACCATTTACTGCTCAATAATCCCTGGGAGCAGGGACAGACAGTGTGGCCTCGGGAGCTCCCAAAAAAAAGCTGTTCCAGAGACCTCTGTGCATGTGTATAGTTAACCATTTACTTCTCAATAATCGCTGGGAGCAGTGGACAGGCAGTGTGGCCTCGGGAGCTCCCAATTAAAAAGCTATTTCATTGACCTTTGTGCCTTTATATAGTTAACCATTTACTGCTCAATAATTCCTGGGAGCAGGGGACAGGCAGTGTGGTCAGGGAGCCCCCAATTAAAAAGCTGTTTCAGAGAGCTCTGTGCTGTATATAGTTAACCATATCCTGCTCAATAATCCCTGGGAGCAGGAGACAGGCAGTGTGGCACGGGGAGCTCCCAAGTAAAAAGCTATTTAAATTACCTCTCTGCATTCATATAGTTAACCATTTATTTCTCAATAATCCCTGGGAGCAGGGGACAGGTAGTGTGGCATCGGGAGCCCCCAATTAAAAAGCTGTTTCAGTGACCGTTGTGCCTGTATATAGTTAACCATTTACTGCTCAATAATCCCTGGGAGCAGGGGTCAGGCAGTGTTGGTCCGGGAGCCCCCAATTAAAAATCTTTTTCGGTGATCTATATGCTGTATATAGTTAACCAATTACTGCTCAACACTCGCTGGGAGCAGGGGACAGGCAGTGTCGCCTCGGGAGCTCCCTATTAAAAAGCTATTTCATTGACATTTGTGCCTTTATATAGTTAACCATTTATTGCTCAATAATCCCTGGGAGCAGGGGACAGGCTGTGTAGCCTCGGGAGCTCCCAATTAACAAGCTGTTTCAGAGACCTCTGTGCTGTATATAGTTTACCATTTTCTTCTCAATAACCCCTAGGAGCAGGGGACAGGCACTGTGGCTGCTGGAGCCCCCAATGAAAAAGCTGTTTCAGAGACCTCTGTGCCTGTATATAGTTAACCATTTACTGCTCAATAATCCCTGGGAGCAAGGGACAGACAGTGTGGCCTTGGGATCTCCCAAATAAAAAGCTGTTCCAGTGACCTCTGTGCATGTGTATAGTTAACCATTTACTTCTCAATAATCCCTGGGAGCAGGGGTGAGGCAGTGTGGCCTCGGGACCCCCAATTAGAAAGCTGTTTCAGAGACCTCTGTGCCTGTATATAGTTAACCATTTACTGCTCAATAATCGCTGGGAGCAGGGGACAGGTAGTGTGGCCTCGGGAGCTCCCAATTAAAAAGCTATTTCATTGACCTTTGTGCCTTTAAATAGTTAAACATTAATTGTTCAATAATTCCTGGGAGCAGGGGACAGGCAGTGTGATCAGGGAGACCACAAATAAAAAGCTATTTAAGTGACCTCTGTGCCTTTATATAGTTAACCATTTATTGCTCAATAATCCCTGAGAGCAGGGGACAGGCAGTGTGGTCCGGGAGCCCCCAATTAAAAATCTGTTTCAGAGACCTCTGTGCTGTACATAGTTAAAAATTTCCTGCTCAATAAACCCTGGGAGCAGGGGACAGGCATTGTGGCATCCGGAGCTCCCAATTAAAAAGCTATTGAAGTGACCTCTGTGCCTTTATATAGTTAACCATTTACTGCTCAATAATCCCTGGGAGCAGGGGACAGGCAGTGTGGTCCGGGAGCCCCCAAATAAAGAGATGTTTCAGAGACCTCTGTGCTGTATATCGTTAATCATTTACTTCTCAATAATCCCTGGGAGCAGGGGACAGGCATTGTGGCCTCGGGAGCCCACAATTAAGAAGCTGTTTCAGAGACCTCTGTGCCTGAATATAGTTAACCATTTACTGCTCAATAATCCCTGGGAATAGGGGACAGGCAGTGTGGCCCGGGAGCCCCGAATTCAAAAGCTGTTTCAAAGACCTCTGTGCTGTATATAGTTAACCATTTATTGCTCAATAATCCCTGGGAGCAGGGGACAGGTTGTGTTGGTCCGGGAGCTCCCGAATAAAAATCAGTTCCAGAGATCTCTGTGCTGTATATAGTTAACCATTTACTGCTCAATACTCGCTGGGAGCAGGGGACAGGCAGTGTGGCCTCGGTAGCTCCCAATTAACAAGCTATTTCATTGACCTTTGTGCCTTTATATTGTTAACCATTTATTGCTCAATAATCCCTGGGAGCAGGGGATAGGCTGTGTAGCCTCGGGAGCTCCCAATTAACAAGCTGTTCCCGTGAAATATGTGCTGTATATAGTTAACCATTTTCTTCTCAATAATCCCTAGGAGCAGGGGACAGGCAGTGTGGTCCGGGAGCCCCCAATTAACAAGCTGTTTCAGAGACCTCTCTGCTGTATATCGTTAATCCTTTACTTCTCAATAATCCCTGGGAGCAGGGGTCAGGCAGTGAGGCTGCGGGTGCCCCCATTAAAAAGATGTTTCAGAGCCCTCTGTGCCTGTATATAGTTAACCATTTACTGCTCAATAATCCCTGGGAGCAGGGGATAGGCTGTGTAGCCTCGGGAGATCCCAATTAACAAGCTGTTTCCGTGAAATATGTGCTGTATATAGTTAACCATTTTCTTCTCAATAATCCCTAGGAGCAGGGGACAGGCAGTGTGGTCCGGGAGCCCCCAATTAACAAGCTGTTTCAGAGACCTCTCTGCTGTATATCGTTAATCCTTTACTTCTCAATAATCCCTGGGAGCAGGGGTCAGGCAGTGTGGCTGCGGGAGGCCCCATTAAAAAGCTGTTTCAGAGACCTCTGTGCCTGTATATAGTTAACCATTTACTGCTCAATAATCCCTGGGATTAGGGACAGACAGTGTGGCCTCGGGAGCTCCCAAAAAAAAGCTGTTCCAGAGACCTCTGTGCATGTGTATAGTTAACCATTTACTTCTCAATAATCGCTGGGAGCAGTGGACAGGCAGTGTGGCCTCGGGAGCTCCCAATTAAAAAGCTATTTCATTGACCTTTGTGCCTTTATATAGTTAACCATTTACTGCTCAATAATTCCTGGGAGCAGGGGACAGGCAGTGTGGTCAGGGAGCCCCCAATTAAAAAGCTGTTTCAGAGAGCTCTGTGCTCTATATAGTTAACCATATCCTGCTCAATAATCCCTGGGAGCAGGAGACAGGCAGTGTGGCACGGGGAGCTCCCAAGTAAAAAGCTATTTAAATTACCTCTCTGCATTCATATAGTTAACCATTTATTTCTCAATAATCCCTGGGAGCAGGGGACAGGTAGTGTGGCATCGGGAGCCCCCAATTAAAAAGCTGTTTCAGTGACCGCTGTGCGTGTATATAGTTAACTATTTACTGCTCAATAATCCCTGGTAGCAGGGAACAGGCAATGTGGTCCGGGAGCGGCCAATTCAGAAGCTGTTTCAGAGAGCTCTGTGCTGTATATAGTTAACTATTTACTTCCTCTCAATAATCCCTACATTCAGGGGACAGTAAGTGTGGCCTCGGGAGATACCAATTATAAAGCTGTTTCAGAGACCTCTGTGCTGTATATAGTTA
This sequence comes from Scyliorhinus torazame, assembly GCF_047496885.1. NCBI lineage: Eukaryota > Metazoa > Chordata > Chondrichthyes > Carcharhiniformes > Scyliorhinidae > Scyliorhinus > Scyliorhinus torazame. Next base: position 105,641,797 of record NC_092726.1, read on the forward strand.
ACTATTTACTTCCTCTCAATAATCCCTACATTCAGGGGACAGTAAGTGTGGCCTCGGGAGATACCAATTAAAAAGCTGTTATGAGACCTCTGTGCTGTATATAGTGAACCATTTACTGCTCAATAATCCCTGGGAGCAGGGACAGACAGTGTGGCCTCGGGAGCTCCCAAAAAAAGCTGTTCCAGAGACCTCTGTGCATGTGTATAGTTAACCATTTACTTCTCAATAATCGCTGGGAGCAGTGGACAGGCAGTGTGGCCTCGGGAGCTCCCAATTAAAAAGCTATTTCATTGATCTTTTTGCCTTTATATAGCTAACCATTTACTGCTCAATAATTCCTGGGAGCAGGGGACAGGCAGTGTGGTCAGGGAGCCCCCAATTAAAAAGCTGTTTCAGAGAGCTCTGTGCTGTATATAGTTAACCATATCCTGCTCAATAATCCCTGGGAGCAGGAGACAGGCAGTGTGGCACGGGGAGCTCCCAAGTAAAAAGCTATTTAAATTACCTCTCTGCATTCATATAGTTAACCATTTATTTCTCAATAATCCCTGGGAGCAGGGGACAGGTAGTGTGGCCTCGGGAGATACCAATTAAAAAGCTGTTTCAGAGACCTCTGTGCCTCTATACAGTTAACCATTTACTGCTCAATAATCCGTGGGAGCAGGGGACAGGCAGTGTGGTCTGGGAGCTCCAAATTAAAAAGCTGTTTCAGAGACCCCTGTGCCTGTCTAGAGGTAACCATTTACTTCTCAATAATCCCTGGGAGCAGGGGACAGGCAGTATGGCCTTGGTAGCCCCCAATTAAAAAGCTGTTTCAGAGACATCTGTGCTGTATATAGTTAACCATTTACTGCTCAATGTTCCCTCGGAGCATGGGACAGGCAGTGTGGTCTCGGGAGCCCCAATTAAAAGCTGTTTCAGAGACCTCTATGCTGTTCTCGTTAACCATTTTCTGCTCAATAATCCCTGGGAGCAGGGGACAGGCAGTGTGGCCTCGGGTGCCCCCAACTAAAAAGCTGTTTCAGAGACCTCTGTGCCTGTATATATTTGAGCATTTGCTGCTCAATATTCCCTATGAGCAGGGTACAGACAGTGTGGCCTTGGGAGCTCCCAATTAAAAAGCTGTTTCAGTGACCTCTGTGCCTGTATATATTTTGACCATTTACTGCTCAATAATCGCTGGGCGCAGGGGACAGGCAGTGCGGTCCGTATTCCCCCAATTAAAAAGCTGTTTCAGAGAGTTCTGTGCTGTATATAGTTAACCATATTCCTGCTCAATAATCCCAGGGAGCAGGGAACAGGCAGTGTGGTCCGGGAGACCCCAATTCAGATGCTGTTTCAGAGACCTCTGTGCTGTATATAGTTCACCATTTATTGCTCAATAATCCCTGGGAGCAGGGGACAGGAAGTGTGGCCTGTGAGCTCCCAATTAAAAAGCTGTTTCAGTGACCTCTGTGCTGTATATAATTCACCATTTATTGCTCAATAATCCCTGGGTGCAGGGGACAGGCGGTGTGGTCCGGGAGCCCCCAATTAAAAAGCTGTTTAAGAGACCTCTGTGCTGTATATAGTAAACCATTTACTGCTCAATAATACCTAAAACCAGGGGCAGGCAGTGCGGCCTCGGGAGATAGCAATTAAAAATCTGTTTCAAAGACCTCTGTGTCTGTGTTTATTTGACCATTTACTGCTCAATAATCGCTGGGAGCAGGGGACAGGCAGTGCGGTCCGAGATCCCCCTATTAAAAAGATATGTCAGAGACCTCTGTCCTGTATATGGTTAACTATTTACTGCTCAATAATCCCTTGGAGCAGGGGACAGGCAGTGTGGCCTCGGGAGCACCCAATTAAAAAGCTGTGTCAGAGACCTCTGTGCCTGTAGATAGTTAACCATTTACTGCTCAATAATCCCTGGGAGCAGGTGACAGGCAGTGTGGCATCGGGAGCACCCAATTAAAAAGATGTTTCAGAGAACTCTGTGCCTGTATATAGTTAACCATTTACTGCTCAATAATCCCTGGGAGCAGGGGACAGGCAGTTTGGCCTCGGGGGCCCCCAATTAAAACGCTTTTTCACAGACCTCTGTGCCTGTATATAGTTAACCATTTACTGCTCAATAATTCCTGGGAGCAGGAGTCAGGCAGTGTGGCCTCGGGAGCCCCCAATTAAAAAGCTGTTTCAGAGACCTCTGTGCCTGTATCAGTTAACCATTTACTGCTCAATAATCCCTGGGAGCAGGGGACAGGCAGTGTGGCCTTGGGAGCTCCCAATTAAAAAGATGTTTCAGTGACCTCTGTGCCTTAATATAGTTAACCATTTACTGCTCAGTAATCCCGGGGAGCAGGGGACAGGCGGTGTGGCCTCGGGAGCTCCCAATTAAAAAGCTGTTTCAGTGATCTCTGTGCCTGTATATATTTGACCATTTACTGTTCAATAATCGCTGGGAGCAGGGGCAGGCAGTGCGGTCCGGGAGCCCCCAATGAAAAAGCTGTTTTAGTGACCTCTGTGCCTGTATATATTTTACCATTTACTGCTCAATAATCCCAGGGAGCCTGGGACAGGCAGTGAAGTCCGGGAGCTCCCAATTAAAAAGCTGTTTCAGAGAGCTCTGTGCTGTATATAGTTAACTATTTACTGCTCAATAATCCCTGGTAGCAAGGAACAGGCAGTGTGGTCCGGGAGCCGCTAATTCAGAAGCTGTTTCAGAGGCCTCTGTGCTGTATGTAGTTAACCATTTACTTCCTCTCAATAATCCCTAGGATCAGGGGACAGTAAGTGTGGCCTCGGGAGATACCAATTAAAAAGCTGTTTCAGAGACCTCTGTGCCTCTATACAGTTAACCATTTACTGCTCAATAATCCGTGGGAGCAGGGGACAGGCAGTGTTGTCTGGGAGCTCCCAATTAAAAAGCTGTTTCAGAGACCCCTGTGCCTGTCTAGAGTTAACCATTTACTTCTCAATAATCCCTGGGAGCAGGGGACAGGCAGTATGGCCTTGGTAGCCCCCAATTAAAAAGCTGTTTCAGAGACATCTGTGCTGTATATAGTTAACCATTTACTGCTCAATGTTCCCTCGGAGCATGGGACAGGCAGTGTGGCCTCGGGAGCCCCAATTAAAAGCTGTTTCAGAGACCTCTATGCTGTTTTCGTTAACCATTTTCTGCTCAATAATCCCTGGGAGCAGGGGCAGGCAGTGCGGTCCGGGACCCCCCAATGAAAAAGCTGTTTCAGTGACATCTGTGCCTGTATATATTTGACCATTTACTGCTCAATAATCCCAGGGAGCCGGGGACAGGCAGTGAGGTCCGGGAGCTCCCAATTAAAAAGCTGTTTCAGAGAGCTCTGTGCTGTATATGGATAACCATATACTGCTCAATAATCGCTGGGCGCAGGGGACAGGCAGTGCGGTCCGGAAGCCCCCAATTAAAAAGCTGTTTCAGAGAGCTCTGTGCTGTATATAGTTAACCATATTCCTGCTCAATAATCCCAGGGAGCAGGGAACAGGCAGTGTGGTCCGGGAGACCCCAATTCAGATGCTGTTTCAGAGACCTCTGTGCTGTATATAGTTCACCATTTATTGCTCAATAATCCCTGGGAGCAGGGGACAGGAAGTGTGGCCTGTGAGCTCCCAATTAAAAAGCTGTTTCAGTGACCTCTGTGCTGTATATAATTCACCATTTATTGCTCAATAATCCCTGGGTGCAGGGGACAGGCGGTGTGGTCCGGGAGCCCCCAATTAAAAAGCTGTTTCAGAGACCTCTGTGCTGTATATAGTAAACCATTTACTGCTCAATAATACCTAAAACCAGGGGACAGGCAGTGCGGCCTCGGGAGATAGCAATTAAAAATCTGTTTCAAAGACCTCTGTGCCTGTGTTTATTTGACCATTTACTGCTCAATAATCGCTGGGAGCAGGGGACAGGCAGTGCGGTCCGGGATCCCCCTATTAAAAAGATATGTCAGAGACCTCTGTCCTGTATATGGTTAACTATTTACTGCTCAATAATCCCTTGGAGCAGGGGACAGGCAGTGTGGCCTCGGGAGCACCCAATTAAAAAGCTGTGTCAGAGACCTCTGTGCCTGTAGATAGTTAACCATTTACTGCTCAATAATCCCTGGGAGCAGGTGACAGGCAGTGTGGCATCGGGAGCACCCAATTAAAAAGATGTTTCAGAGAACTCTGTGCCTGTATATAGTTAACCATTTACTGCTCAATAATCCCTGGGAGCAGGGGACAGGCAGTTTGGCCTCGGGAGCCCCCAATTAAAACGCTTTTTCACAGACCACTGTGCCTGTATATAGTTAACCATTTACTGCTCAATAATTCCTGGGAGCAGGAGTCAGGCAGTGTGGCCTCGGGAGCCCCCAATTAAAAAGCTGTTTCAGAGACCTCTGTGCCTGTATCAGTTAACCATTTACTGCTCAATAATCCCTGGGAGCAGGGGACAGGCAGTGTGGCCTTGGGAGCTCCCAATTAAAAAGATGTTTCAGTGACCTCTGTGCCTTAATATAGTTAACCATTTACTGCTCAGTAATCCCGGGGAGCAGGGGACAGGCGGTGTGGCCTCGGGAGATCCCAATTAAAAAGCTGTTTCAGTGATCTCTGTGCCTGTATATATTTGACCATTTACTGTTCAATAATCGCTGGGAGCAGGGGCAGGCAGTGCGGTCCGGGAGCCCCCAATGAAAAAGCTGTTTCAGTGACCTCTGTGCCTGTATATATTTGACCATTTACTGCTCAATAATCCCAGGGAGCCGGGGACAGGCAGTGAGGTCCGGGAGCTCCCAATTAAAAAGCTGTTTCGGAGAGCTCTGTGCTGTATATGGATAACCATATACTGCTCAATAATCCCTGGGAGCAGGGGACAGGCAGTGTGGTCCGGGAGCCCCCAATTAAAAAGCTGTTTCAGAGACCTCTGTGCCTGTATGTAGTTAACCATTTACTTCTCAATAATCCCTGGGAGCAGGGGACAGGCAGTTTGGCCTTGGTAGCCGCCAATTAAAAAGCTGTTTCAGAGACCTCTATGCTGTATATAGTTAACCATTTAATGCTCAATGTTCCCTCGGATCATGGGACAGGCAGTGTGGCCTCGGGAGCCCCAATTAAAAGCTGTTTCAGAGACCTCTGTGCCTGTATATATTTGAGCATTTACTGCTCAATATTCCCTGTGAGCAGGGGACAGGCAGTGTGGCCTTGGGAGCTCCCAATTAAAAAGCTGTTTCTGTGACCTCTGTGCCTGTATATATTTCACCATTCACTGCTCAATAATCGCTGGGAGCAGGGGACAGGCAGTGTGGCCTCGGGTGCCCCCAATTAAAAAGCTGTTTCAGAGACCTCTGTGCCTGTATATATTTGAGCATTTACTGCTCAATATTCCCTGTGAGCAGGGGACAGGCAGTGTGGCCTTGGGAGCTCCCAATTAAAAAGCTGTTTCTGTGACCTGTAGAAGCCAAGTATTTCAAATACAACTAGTATAGGTAAAAGATAGCTGTTTCAGCATAAATGTTGAGCCCCAGTTTGTAATACCCATTTATACAGCATAATTCACTTTTACTGAAGTCCGTTGTTCTGGCAAATGCATATTTTCAAAGACAGTATGACATTAAAACAGCAAGATAATTTGACACTGCTTGTGCTAATTGTCAAGGACAGGGACTGAATACACAGCAACATTGTTCACAATGCAGATAACAGCTGGGTCAGAAAAGCTGATGTTGCACATTGAAGATGGACGGCTTGCCATCAAATCAAATGTGTTTGAGTCTAACCCAAACCAATTAGGATTATATTGGGGTGTAATTAGATGACTTAAGACAGATATGAAAGTGTATAACTGAAAAGTTTCTCCCCACCATTTTGGGTTTTGTTATCTTTGTGAGTATTGTCTTTTTAGGTTTAGTTTTTAGTGTGTTGTCTGTGGTGTATTGTCTTTGGGGGGGGGGGGTGTTGTGCTGTGTTGTCTTTATGTTAGTTTAGTGTTTTTTGCCTTTGATTCTAGTCTCCATTTTAGTTTTATGTCTTTGGGGGTTATGTCAGTCTACCAGTCTGTGTCAGTGATGTTAGTCCACTTTTGACTTTGAGTTTGAGTTTAGCTGAAGATTAGCTTTCTCTCTCTCTTCATGTTTCATTGCCAGACTTTGACCTTTTAAAAGTTACTTTCGAGCTGTCTGCCTAAGCAAAGAAAGATAATGTCTGTAATTCTCTGAAAGCTTCGAATTGTCTACAAATTGCCTTTTAAATGACTTTCAAATTGTAATCAAGCGACTACAAATAAAACAATTCTTTTTGGCACCTGAGGAGTTTATACTGCAAATTTCTGCTGAGTTCCAGTATTCGCAAAGTGCTACTGATAACCGAATAGCAGAGATGATATAAATTCCTTCAACTATACACAGTCGAATAATACAAGGAATCGAACAACTTAACAAAGTCTATAAATAGTACAAATCTTATAACTTGTCGTATTGCGCCAGGACTTGATTCATCAACTAAGCTTCCCCCAAACTTGGCGTGGTTCGACAGGTTAAGATCCCATAAATTAAAGATTCTTACACATCCACAGCCTGGTGTCAGGCTCCAGGCCGTGCTGAAGGAGGCGACACCGTTTTGTAACCAGCACCTTGTTATATCAGATTTGACAGGACCATCCACAGCCTGGTGTCAGGCTCCAGGCCGTGCTGAAGGAGTTCACACCGTTCTGTAACCAGCACTTGTTATATCAGATTTGACAGGACCATCCACAGCCTGGTGTCAGGCTCCAGGCCGTGCCGAAGGAGGTGGCACCGTTCTGTAACCAGCTCCTTGTTGTATCAGATTTGACAGGACCATCCACAGCCTGGTGTCAGGCTCTGGGCCGTGCTGAAGGAAACGACACCGTTCTGTAAACAGCACCTTGTTGTATCAGATTTGACAGGACCATCCACAGCCTGGTGTCAGATTCCAGGCCGTGCTGAAGGAGGCGACACCGTTCTGTAACCAGCATCTTGTTATATCAGATTTGACAGGACCATACACAGCCTGGTGTCAGGCTCCAGGCCGTGCTGAAGGAGGTGACACCGTTCTGTAACCAGCTCCTTGTTATATCAGAATTGACAGGCCCATCCACAGCCTGGTGTCAGGCTCCAGGCCGTGCTGAAGGAGGCGACACCGTTCTGTAACCAGCTCCTTGTTGTATCAGATTTGACAGGATCATCCACAGCCTGGTGTCAGGCTCCAGGCCGTGCTGAAGGAGGCGACACCGTTCTGTAACCAGCTCCTTGTTGTATCAGATTTGACAGGATCATCCACAGCCTGGTGTCAGGCTCCAGGCCGTGCTGAAGGAGGTGACACCGTTCTGTAACCAGCTCCTTGTTATATCAGATTTGACAGTACCATCCACAGCCTGGTGTCAGGCTCCAGGCCGTGCTGAAGGAGGCGACACCGTTCTGTAACCAGCTCCTTGTTATATCAGATTTGACAGGACCATCCACAGCCTGGTGTCAGGCTCCAGGCCGTGCTGAAGGAGGCGACACCGTTCTGTAACCAGCTCCTTGTTATCTCAGATTTGACAGGACCATCCACAGCCTGGTGTCAGGCTCCAGGCCGTGCCGTGTCGTCTTTTAAAAAAATTCCTACTTCAAGACTGTGAGGAAAACAAATTTACAACTCTGTTTCGAAATAAATAAGTTTGTCTTTATTGACCAAAGTCTGCATGCAGATGGCTACAGTTTAGAGAGAGAGAGAGCTGTTCAGGTAAACCTGCTCATTCTTTCTCATGCTCGCAAAGACATGGAGAAAACGTTCAATATTTATCCAAAACCTGTATTATTTTGCAAAAAACAGACCTTGTTCAAAAATGTCAATAGTCATAACTTCTGATCAAACATGTTGTCATGGAAAGACCCTGACTCGGCTTATTTGCAGTATTTTGTCTTTAGAGGGTTAAAGACGTGGTCCTATTTTGTTTTTACCTCTGCCCTCATGGTGCCTTGACGCAGATGGACCTAGGTCATGAGTAGGTTGCGTTATTAGGACATTCCTAGATCGTGGCTTTGCTTTCAGGTTTTACTAAGGTCAGGCACTATTTTCCCTCTTCTGATCTTGGCACTTTGCTGACACAGCTGTCTTACACTTGCTTACATAGGTTGGCTATTTTTCCCATCATGCTATTTCTGAGTTTGTACACTTTCACAGCTGAAGGAGGAGACACCGTTCTGGAGCCAGCTCCTTGTTGTATCAGATTTGACAGGACTATCCACAGCCTGGTGTCAGGCTCCAGGCCGTGCTAAAGGAGGCGACACCGTTATGTAACAAGCTCATTGTTATATCAGATTTGACAGGACCATCCACATCCTGGTGTCAGGCTCCAGACCGTGCTGAAGGAGGTAATTCCGTTCTGTAACCAGCTCCTTGTTATATCAGATTTGACAGGACCATCCACAGCCTGGTGTCAGGCTCCAGGCCGTGCTGAAGGAGGTGACATCGTTCTGTCACCAGCTCCTTGTTATATCAGATTTGACAGGACCATCCACAGCCTGGTGTCAGGCTCCAGGCCGTGCTGAAGGAGGTGACATCGTTCTGTAACCAGCTCCTAGTTATACCAGATTTGAGAGTACCATCCACAGCCTGGTGTCAGGCTCCAGGCCGTGCTGAAGGAGGCGACACCGTTCTGTAACCAGCTCCTTGTTATCTCAGATTTGACAGGACCATCCACAGCCTGGTGTCAGGCTCCAGGCCGTGCTGAAGGAGGCGACACCGTTCTGTAACCAGCACCTTGTTATATCAGATCTGACAGGACCATCCACAGCCTGGTGTCAGGCTCCAGGCCGTGCTGAAGGAGGCGACAAAGTTCTGTAACCAGCACCTTGTTATATCAGATTTGACAGGACCATCCACAGCTTGGTGTCAGGCTCCTGGTCGTGCTGAAGGAGGCGACACCGTTCTGTAACCACCTCCTTGTTATATCAGATTTGAGAGGACCATCCACAGCCTGGTGTCAGGCTCCAGGCCGTGCTGAAGGAGGTGACACCGTTCTGTAACTAGCACCTTGTTGTATCAGATTTGACAGGACCATCCACAGCCTGGTGTCAGGCTCCAGGCCGTGCTGAAGGAGGCGACACCGTTCTGTAACCATCTCCTTGCTATATCAGATTTGACAGGACCATCCACAGACTGGTATCAGGCTCCAGGCCGTGCTGAAGGAGGCGACACCGTTCTGTAACCAGCTCCTTGTTATATCAGATTTCACAGGACCGTCCACAGCCTGGTGTCAGGCTCCAGGCCGTGATGAAGGAGGCGACACCGTTCTTTAACCAGCACCTTGTTATATCAGATTTGACAGGACCATCCACAGCCTGGTGTCAGGCTCCAGGCCGTGCAGCAGGAGGCGACACCGTTCTGTAACCAGCACCTTGTTATATCAGATTTGACAGGACCATCCACAGCCTGGTGTCAGGCTCCAGGCCGTGCTGAAGGAGGCGACACCATTCTGTAACCAGCACCTTGTTAATTCAGATTTTACAGGACCATACACAGCCTGGTGTCAGGCTCCAGGCCGTGCTGAAGGAGGCGACACCGTTCTGTAACCAGCACCTTGTTGTATCAGATTTGACAGGACCATCCACAGCCTGGTGTCAGGCTCCAGGCCGTGCTGAAGGAGGCGACACCATTCTGTAAACATCTCCTTGTTATATCAGATTTGACAGGACCATCCACAGCCTGGTGTCAGGTTCCAGGCCGTGCTGAAGGAGGTGACACCGTTCTGTAACCAGCACCTTGTTGTATCAGATTTGACAGGACCATCCACAGCCTTGTGTCAGGCTCCAGGCCGTGCTGAAGGAGGCGACACCATTCTGTAAACATCTCCTTGTTATATCAGATTTGACAGGACCATCCACAGCCTGGTGTCAGGCTCCAGGCCGTGCTGAAGGAGGCGACACCGTTCTGTAACCAGCTCCTTGTTATATCAGATTTGACAGGACCATCCACAGCCTGGTGTCAGGCTCCAGGCCGTCCTGAAGGAGGCGACACCATTCTGTAACCAGAACCTTGTTATATCAGAGATGACAGGACCATCCACAGCCTGGTGTCAGGCTCCAGGCCGTGCTGAAGGAGGCGATACCGTTCTGTAACCAGCACCTTGTTAATTCAGATTTGACAGGACCATCCGCAGCCTTGTGTCAGGCTCCAGGCCGTGCTGAAGGAGGCGACACCGTTCTGTAACCTGCACCTTGTTATATCAGATTTGACAGGACCATCCACATCCTGGTGTCAGGCTCCAGGCCGCGCTGAAGGAGGTGGCACCGTTCTGTAACCAGCTCCTTGTTGTATCAGATTTGACAGGACCATCCACAGCCTGGTGTCAGGCTCTGGGCCGTGCTGAAGGAAACGACACCGTTCTGTAACCAGCTCCTTGTTATATCAGATTTGACAGGACCATCCACAGCCTGGTGTCAGGCTCCAGGCCGTGCTGAAGGAGGCGACACTGTTCTGTAACCAGCACCTTGTTATATCAGATTTGACAGGACCATCCACAGCCTGGTGTCAGGCTCCAGGCCGTGCTGAAGGAGGCGACACCGTTCTGTAACCAGCACCTTGTCATATCAGATTTGACAGGGCCATCCACAGCCTGGTGTCAGGTTCCAGGCCGTGCCGTGTCGTCTTTTAAAAATGTTCCGACTTCAAGACTGTGAGGAAAACAACTTTACAACTCTGTTTCGAAGTAAATAACTGTGTCTTTATTGACCAAAGTCTGCATGCAGATGGCTACAGGTTAGAGAGAGAGAGAGCTGTTCAGGTAAACCTGCTCATTCTTTCTCATGCTCGCAAAGACATGGAGAAAACGTTCAATATTTATACAAAACCTGTATTATTTTACAAAAAACAGACCTTGTTCAAAAATGTCAATAGTCATAACTTCTGATCAAACATGTTGTCATGGAAAGACCCTGACTCGGCTTATTTGCAGTATTTTGTCTTTATAGGGTTTAAGACGTGGTCCTATTTTGTTTTTACCTCTGCCCTCATGGTGCCTTGACGCAGATGGACCTAGGTCATGAGTAGGTTGTGTTATTAGGATATTCCTAGATCGTGGCTTTGTTTCCCTCTTCTGATATTGGCACTTAGCTGACACAGCTGTCTTACACTTGGTTACATAAGTTGGCTATTTTTCCCATCATGCTATTGCTGAGTTTGTACACTTTCACAGCTGAAGGAGGCGACACCGTTCTGTCACCAGCTCCTTGCTGTATCAGATTTGACAGGACTATCCACAGCCTGGTGTCAGGCTCCAGGCCGTGCTGAAGGAGGCGACACCGTTCTGTAACCAGCTCTTTGTAATATCAGATTTGAAAGGACCATCCACAGCCTGGTGTCTGGCTCCAGGCCGTGCTGAAATAGGCGACACCGTTCTGTAACCAGCTCCTTGTTTTATCAGATTTGACAGGCCCATCCACAGCCTGGTGTCAGGCTCCAGGCCGTGCTGAAGGAGGTGACACCGTTCTGTAACCAGCACCTTGTTATATCCGATTTGACAGGACATTCCACAGCCTGGTGTCAGGCTCCAGGCCGTGCTGAAGGAGGTGACACCGTTCTGTAACCAGCACCTTGTTGTATCAGATTTGACAGGACCATCCACAACCTGGTGTCAGGCTCCAGGCCGTGCTGAAGGAGGCGACTCCGTTCTGTAACCAGCTCCTTGGTATATCAGATTATACAGGACCATCCACAGCCTGGTGTCAGGCTCCAGGCCGTGCTGAAGGAGGCCACACCGTTCTGTAACCAGCACCTTGTTATATCAGATTTGACAGGACCAGCCACAGACTGGTGTCAGGCTCCAGGCCGTGCTGAAGGAGGCGACACCGTTCTGTAAACAGCTCCTTGTTATATCAGATTTGACAGGACCATCCACAGCCTGGTGTCAGGCTCCAGGCCGTGCTGATGGAGGCGACACCGTTCTGCAACCAGCACCTTGTTATATCAGATTTGACAGGACCATCCACAGCCTGGTGTCAGGCTCCAGGCCGTGCAGAAGGAGGCGACACCGTTCTGTAACCAGCACCTTGTTATATCAGATTTGACAGGACCATCCACAGCCTGGTGTCAGGCTCCAAGCCGTGCTGAAGGAGGCGACACCGTTCTGTAACCAGCACCTTGTTAATTCAGATTTGACAGGACCATCCACAGCCTGGTGTCAGGCTCCAGGCCGTGCTGAAGGAGGCGACACCGTTCTGTAACCAGCTCCTTGTTAATTCAGATTTGACAGGACCATCCACAGCCTGGTGTCAGGCTCCAGGCCGTGCTGAAGGAGGTGACACCGTTCTGTAACCAGCACCTTGTTGTATCAGATTTGACAGGACCATCCACAGCCTGGTGTCAGGCTCCAGGCCGTGCTGAAGGAGGTGACACCGTTCTGTAACCAGCACCTTGTTGTATCAGATTTGACAGGACCATCCACAGCCTGGTGTCAGGCTCCAGGCCGTGCTGAAGGAGGCCACACCGTTCTGTAACCAGCACCTTGTTATATCAGATTTGACAGGACCAGCCACAGACTGGTGTCAGGCTCCAGGCCGTGCTGAAGGAGGCGACACCGTTC